>NC_141157.1:107275801-107908301 GCF_053477565.2 Lygodium microphyllum
GACCTTGCTCAACCAAATGCTTGTACACTAAACCACAAGGTGGAGAGGAGCCAGAAGTCCAATCAAGGTTCACATCATTGAAACCTAGGAAAACAGTAAAACTTAAATCAAGGGTTATTCGAAGGACAGGATGGCCAAAATCTTACCTTGAGATATTACATATGTATGATTTCCAACCTTTTTCATCCTTACAGCTTTAAAGTTGGTTATAATTTGTAGGGCTATCAATTATGTTATTTAGTTCATACTTGGCCACTTGTAAAGGACTAGACACTACCATTGCCTAAGGCAATAGGTAAGACCTTCCTATAATGGCCATGGCCTATGTAGATGTAAGGCCTCAAATTCGCAAGTTTAATGGAAAAGATTTCCATCCCTGGCAAGTCCTAGTAAAATATAAAATGATGGAACGGGGCTACTGGCCCTTCATAAAAGGGACCAAAGTTATTGACCCATCAAATCCCCTTAATGTACAAGATGATGAAAGAGCTCAAGCCATCATCATGCTTCATCTAGATGAATCCTTAATTCATCATATTGACCAACTCTCCACTACCAAGGAGAAGTGGGATGAGCTTGAAAGGCTCTATGGCACTACAGGGAAGAACAAGATTTTTCTAAAGATTGAATTTTTTAGCTTGGAGTATAAACAAGGAGAAGATCTAAGTAAGTTTATTTCACATATGAAGGGGCTCATGGCATAGCTTGCCTCCGTTCAAGCACCAATTCATGATGAAGATGCCATTCCCATCCTTTTGAAGTTTGTAGAGAAGGTCTTTCCAACCCTATTTACTACCCTTACTAATATCCCAAACCCAACTTTGGCAAGTACCATTCAGTCATGTCTAGATGAAGAGAAGAGAAACCATAACGAAGGCACTTTAGCATTTACTTCACATGAGCAAGTGTTAGTCCATACAGCTTCTACAAAGTGCTCCTTTTGTCATAAAAAATGGCATATTGTAAGTAATTGTTGGAAGCAATATCCCAAAAAAATGAAGTGCAATAAATGCAAAAAGATTGGGCATATCACCAGTAAGTGTCATAGTGTTCCAGAAGTACCTAAGGAATTGGAGGCCAATTTTCCTCCCAATCCATAGATGATCGACTCTTCTGAGTCATGTATTCCTTTTGTCTATAACCATCCTTGTAAGCCTGTTCTATAAAGGCATCCTAATTTGGGTTAAGGGGGGGCATTCTCTTATGCTTTCTATTCCAATGCCACTTGGCATTGGGGGGGGTGTTGAGAGTGTAGACATATGAACCCTCCTTATGCAGTAGTGGATAAGGGCAAGTAGGTGTGAGTGGTCCTGAGGGGAAGGGGAAACCCTAACCCTAGGCAGTTGGGGCTATATAAACAACCCAGGGGTCTACATCAACTTTTGAGTGAGAGTGACCCAAGTTGTACTTTCATGAGCAATTGAATAAGCAAGACTTGTTCTTGTACTTGTGAGCTCTTCTCTCCCTCTTGCGCACACTTCAATCCTTGCTTCCACTTTGATTTTCCACAAGTGGTGGGAGTGGTGGTAATGGTCTTGGTTAGATTAGCTCTTTCCCCTTGTCTTCAATCCAATGGTGTCCTCCACTCATTGAACTTCCTACTTTCTCTATGCTTTTACTTGATCCTACTGCAACTTGGGGTGGGTTGGGTGGAGTATCCATGTCTATTCTTCTTTCTCCTCATGTATCCATAGAGTTCCGTACATCCTGATGATAATCCTCATTCTCCTATCTTTCCTTGGTTGGAATTCCTCTTCTATCTTTTGGGATTCCTCCAATGCTATTTCTAGTGCATGCTTTTCTTCAAAGGTTGTTTTTCCTCTTTATCCTAGTTCTTGGTGGCATCTTTCTTCTTTCCCCCTTTTGTAGAACCCTTATCCTTGCTTTTTTATTGGTCATCTTTTCATACATTTTCTCCATTTTTAGCTTTCTCCTCTTTCTACTTTCTGATGGCCTCAAGATCTGCTCGTTGTGCATCTTCTACCCTTTTCCTTCTCTCTTCTTCAATATTTTTATTCCTCAGTGTTTGTACTTTTCTTTTGCCACCCTGGGTGGTCTGTGCACTCTCCCCTTCTTGGGTTTCCCTTTTCTTCTCCTATGTATTGGATCTTGCTTTGCTTGTGGTCCTTTCCTTTGAGGTTACTTCCTATATTGAGGAGGTTGGCGTGTCCTCTTGTGTCCTTGTTACCCACTACCTGACTACATTTGGATCATTTAGAGCTTCCTCTATAATGGCAGTTTAGTACATTGCCAAAAGCCACCATGGTAGCTCTTCTTGTAGCTTTTCCTCTAGTTGATTTTTGGCTTCCCCTAGTGACTTCCTTGGACTCTATAGCCTCCATAAGTAACTTGACCACTACATGTATTGTGTTTCTTTTATATGGTCCACATCCTTCAAGTGCCTTATGATGACCAAGTCTCCAAACATGGTCAAGTGGATCTTGTTCATTGCAACATTGTAGTGAACACCTAATAACAATGTGTATATAAACTTGGCCTACAACTGTAAATCAAGATCGAGGATTGCCTCTAGCTTGATGCTATCATTACCCACTTGTTGCTTTGTAAATTTGAATTGAGTTGCAACATCTTTTCTTTCTTTTGTCTTTATGATAGCCCTAGGGCTCAATGCACCAATTCTATTAGGAGAGGAATCTCCATCTTCTATAGTCCCTCTGTTGTTTTACCTGCTCTTTTTTCTACATCATAATTTTCCAAGAACTCAGTACATCTTGGATGGTTGACTTTGCCCCCAAACTTCTCCATACACTTAGCCAAGGAGCACACTTTCACTAGTTCTTTGGCTTTTTGCTCTTCATTAACAACTTCTCTAAGGTTCTGGATTTATCTATACCTCAGATATCCATTTCCCAAAATGTTCACATTCATGTTATATTTTGCTAGCTCTGCATCTGTAAAAGGAATTCATGGCTTTCTATGCCTCTCATGGACGATCGACTCCTACCATTTTTTCATGTCTTTATAAAAAGGAGAATCTATGATGAGAAAGAAATTTGAAATTATATAAGCTCACAATTTTATTTGCTCAAAAATTAATTGCTACTTTAGTCCTTGTAAAAATTGCAAATTGTGAAAGAAATTGACTTTGAGCAATTGATTGACTCCCTCCCCTCCCCCTGGAAGTTTAGCAATGCTTCCTAGCATGTAGTGGTGAAGTGGCAAAGGAGGAAATGACACATGGCTCAACTATGCTTATTATAGAATGACAAAAGATATGAAACAAAAGAACACAAATGAAAATTTTACAAAGTGAAAGCTATAGATATACACAATAATGTAGGCTAATGAGATGCTATAGGACCCTTCTGCAAAAGCCAATCATAAAAATTAGGATTGTATTCCATGGCAACATAGTTGTCCATGTCACTTGGTCTGATGTCCACATGAGTGATATAGGTGAGAACATCTATGAGGAAATCGCATGTGTTCAAGTGGTTAGCAATGTGTAGTTCCTCCTCACATAGTACTCTATCCAAATACGGTTGTAGTAGCACATGGTCCTCAAGGTGAGTTTTTAGTGTGATTGCCAGCACTTGAAAGGAAGTGGGTGCAGTATAAGTGGGGTCATACTCAATGGTTTTGATGGCTCAATGTTATTCAATGTTAGTCATTATTTGAAGACCAAGTTCACACACACTACATCCAAAGAGTGAACCACTTTTGAAGAAATGGATATTCTAATTTGTCTAGTTTCTCCAAGTTTGTTATTTCTATTTTTGAGGCCTCTATGTGGCTACGCTTGAAAAATGTTATTAAATGGTCATGTATGGCTTGCTCCTACTAACTTGTATGGCAATGAGTTCTTCCACAATAGAGGCATGCTTGGTGAAGATGAATTCATACTCCTCCCAATAGCAAAGAAGACATCTAGCTGCCATTACAGCATCTTCATCTAACATACCTAAAACCAAGGAGTCATAGTTGCAAGTAAATAGGGTAAGTGTATTGTCAAGGCAATGGATGCTATCAACTATACTGTCACCCATATCAGCAGCCATGTCTGCAAGTAGTTCTAATATCTAAGATCTCACATATGTAGGTAGCAATTTTGTAGTGGTTCTGGTTTAACACGACTTACTGATGATATACTTATGCTTAACTCTATTGGAGGATTTTCTTGATTATCATTCAGCTTTGGTGCATGCTGCTCGGATGGGGGTGTGGTTATCATATTAGTTGAAGATTGGTCCTGAGATGTAAATGAACTTGAAGTGGAGATGGACGATGTGTCACTTTGAGTTTGAGAAGGTATTGTCTCCAAAACGTGATACTTGGTGACTGTTGGGATAACTAGAGTTAATGTTGTTATGAGGGCCATGGGCTTCTCGTGTTTAGGCTTCCACCGACAAGCAAATGGTGGTTGATGGTTCAAAGATCTTCCAACTCTTCATTGTTATGGCATGGAAGCATCTCGACTGGGCACTTGATTAGGTATCATCTTGAATTAATGGTGGCTACAAGAAAGCATAGTGGTTAGTTTAACATTAGTGTCACTAGCAATGTGAAAATGAACTAGCATGCCTTTTGTGAGTTGCATGGCTGTGGTAGTGGTTATTGTGAGGTTTTTTGGAAGCCATACCCAACATTTGCCTTCATAATACCCTTCTGTGCATAGTAAGGCCTTGGGGACCCATCACAGCTTTGCATATGTTTGTTTGCCATATCACCAACTATTTTGTCAGGTTCTTCAATAGTGGATTCGAGATTCCAATTGTTTTGTGGCTTGAGTTTCGTGGGTCAGAGACCTATTCTTGGGAACATACTCGATGTGGGATTTCTAGGAGGTGGCTAGCCTACTTACTAGTCCCTATTTGTTCTTCTGAGCTTGTTGTAATTCATTCACTATTTATTATCCCCCCCTCTAGAGTTGGTTGCAAATGAAAACATTGGTGGCATTGTAGGCTAGCTAAAGCTTGGGTATCCTTGCTAAAATTTGTTATGATTCTGACATTTGCAAGAGAAAGATGGATACATTGGGTCTTATATTCAACACTACTTTGAGTTTGTTTCTTGAAGGGTTTGGTCCAACACTATTTCTTGTTCCACCCCCTCAACATTTGGAAGTATATAAAAAATGACAGGGAGGCTTTCAATCTTGATGGTGATCATGACTCTACACTTTCCTAATAGGAAGTATGTCTTTCCCCCGTATGGAGTAATTTTAGCCATGGTAGGGGCTAACTAGGATTGTCCCAGCATCATGCATGAGTATGTTATTAATAGTCCCTTTGTCAATCAATGCATCAAGGACATGATATTTCTAAGTGGTGATTCATAGCCTCAAATAGGTTGATGCAATGGTTTCCTCATCTTCCGAGTAGATTTCAGTAAGTATGTTTATGGGTAGCAATAGCATAGGGGGCTCGCATAGTGGGTGCACTGGTGGGTAGTATTTCTTATGGCAACTTCCGTTGAAGAATCCTATGCCCACTCCATCTAGGCCTAGTTTTGAGCTCCATGTTACTAGTTCTACTAGTCTGATGAACTCAAAATGGTCCTAATCCTCGAAACTTCATTTTTTGTTTATGACCTTGATAGAATACAATAACGCTAGGTCACCTTTTTCAAAGTTATATTCTTTGATACGTTTGTCAAACCAAGCCTTTCTTCATGCCTTTTCACAAATAAGGGCATGTGTGGTGATAAGTCGAGTTTTAGATAACCTTTCCAATTTAATTAGACAGTCTGTCCAAGCCTTTTGGCCTTCCCAACAACTATCTATAGACTCGAAACAAAGAATTCGATGCTTAATTACCTCATTAATAAAGTGTATGCCTTGATCGCTAACTAATTCAATGGGGCAACAAAATTAAGAAATAACTTACTCCCAAAGAAGTTTAGTAGTGGTCCCTGCATCATTCTTCCCCATCGACTTCACACAAAGAATCCACCTTGTGTATGAGCCCCGCTAATAAAATTTTATGGAATTGATGGACCTAAAAACGGGCCGGCACTGGCTCATACACTAGCCGGGCCTCGTCACTACGCACAAGACAACCCCTCGGCCTCGCGGCCAAGAGCGTCTATCAACATCTCTGCCTTCCTAAACATTGCGTTTGTAATACGTGGTAGTCCAACTGATCCTAACCCAATATTACTCCTCAAAGGGAGTCCCTTTCACATAGCCAAAAGGCTCGAATCACATATACATGGGGTTCCTCCTACGGCTAAATGCTGTCAACCCTCTGCGACTCTCCTACACCTTGGGGATTGGCCCCTCAGTGCGTCGCTCAACATATAAACATGTCGCACAAACGTCGCTCAAGGTACCACATAAGCGTGTCCAGGAATGTACCATTGCCCTTACTCAATCTCCCCTTTAGGACCCGCATCTACCTACAGCATGGGTACCTCACTGCCTCTCAACGTTGGTCATGTTCTAATAAACCAATTGCAATGCATGTCCAGGAGCTGATCACTGATACTCTTAAATTCTTTTCATGCTCTATGCATTTGGTGGATGCCTAGTGCTCAAACATTTAGCAAAACAGTATCGTGCACAAGTGCGAAAACATTCTTTTAATGGTTTCCAACTACCGTTCGTGCTTCGTTGCATGGGCCTAGCACTGAGGCGATCCTCGTGCTACTAAGCTCTTAATTTTAATTATCATCCGTCCTAAATGCTATGCATAGAAATCAGCAACTTTCCCATCATTTCACACGGCATTTAGACATATTTCAACTCCTCTACCCTTCCCCCGTTTAAATATTGCATCGTTGGATAGATTTATAGGGTATTTTACCATCATTTTATGTGAAAAAAACGGAAAAAGACACACTAGAACAAGAAGGTGGGGTTGAACTGAGGCAAATCCTCATGCTTCAGTCCCCACAAACATTCACAAACATTGCTCTTATTTATTCTTATTTTTCGAAACCCCAAATGTATTTTTCCCCTATTTTTTAGGGTTTTTCCACCCTTTTCTTGTATTTTTCCTTATTTTTCTGCATTATTTAATTACTAAAAATTCAAGATAGGTTATGGGCTATGGCCCTTAGTTCCTTCTTGCAGAAAAATGAAAGTTTAGTTGATGTTCCTATTTACTTTCCCATTTTTATGCCAAAAACCATCATTTTCCCTTGATTTTTTATGTTTTACGTGTTTTAGTGTATTATTTTGAACCACAAGATGCATATTTTTCTGATTTTTTTATTATGACCAACAAAAACTCATGGAAAACAGCAACATAAACAATTTTTATCCCACACGAACAACATTTCATCAATCAAAAGCCATAGAATCTCAAATTTCCTTTGAAAATTTTAAATTACCGCTTATTTGCGTGTTTCGGGTTTCATGTCCATGGCTGCAAATTTGGAAATTAGCAGCACTTCATGTCCAGCACAATCACCAATCACCATTTCCAGCCCGTGGAGCAATCTGATCCATGTCGGACAAGCCTCCATCATTCTTTCTTCTTCCTTCTTCTCCCCCCATGAACTTGCCCTTAGAAGAGAGAGAGGGAGGAGAGAGAAAGACTGATTTTCTCTCTCCCTCTACAGGCTGCCATTGAATGCGTGGAGCGGAGCAATACGGAGCGTAGGAAGGATGTAGTTCCCTGCTGTAGTTGGTTCCATAGCTTGCTTGCAAGCTCTCATCACGATTTGGGGGGGGGGGGGCGCGTTTTTTTCGGCGGCTGAAAATAGCCGCCGCCCCCCCCCCCCCCCCCCCCCCCCCCCCCCCCCCCCTACATCACGTTTTTTTTTAGAGGGGGGGTGCCAAAGGTCACCCCCCTCTCTTCACACCCTTTGAAATTTCCAATTTGGCCCCCTTTTTGGGCACCCCGGCCGGTTTCGGGCCAACTTCCGCATACAAGCTCCGATTGACGTGCTGTAAATTTTTGGGCATCCGCCTCGGCATCCCGGACAGGCGTGCAGCTCCCACATCCTGTCCTGACTGACAAAAAAATTACTAAAAATCTGGATGTGTCACTTGGGCGCCCATCGACTGCTTATGCTTAAAATTGTCCTAGATCGAGCCGCCGCCTTTGACGGTGAATATTTTTCCCTTGATATTCATAATTTTTAGCTATTTTTAAGCACTTTCCGGCACCTAAATTCCGCTCTCAGGAATCCACTGTGGAATATGCCTCCTGGCATCATACCCCCGGGGTGGGATAGCAATTGTCTTCAATTGCTATTAGCTCAATGTGGAGCTAACAGTGTGGGAAAAGCACTTAGGTCTCTAGCGTGCATCCATTGGCCTCTTCAACAAGATGATGTTTAAACTTAACCAAATATCTAGAATATCTACGGCCAATTCTAGTAGTCATAAAATCAGTATCTATAATAGTTTCAGGCTCAAGGATTTCAGTTTCTTCGTCTAGCAAAGGAGGGTTTTCATAGACAGGGTGTACAGGTAATTGTCCTCTAAAAGGTCGTAATAAACTGATATGAAAGGTGCTGTGGATTTTCCAATGTTGTGGTAATTCTAGTTTAAATGCATTGTCATTGATTTTGTGTATGATCTTGAATGGTCCATAAAATCTAGGTGCTAATTTGACAACGGGGTGTTTATCTACACTTTGTAATCTTCGTTTTTCAATTCGTAACCAAACATAATCATCAACTTTAAAATTCATAGCTTTTCTTTTCTTGTTTACTTGTTTTGTGTATGATTGCTGGGCTTTGGTAATCATATCTTTAACTTCATAAAAAATAGTAGCATGCATGTTAGCAATATCATCAGCAGTCTGAATTTTGTTTGATAATGATGTAACATGTGTAGGCAATCGATATCCATAAATAATTTCAAATGGTGCTTTCTTTGTAGCTATATGTGGGTTATTATTATATGCAAACTGTAGTAAATGTAGATATGTATCCCAGGTGTGTGGTTTTGAAATTGTGTAGGCACGCAAAAGATCTAAAATTGTACAGTTAGTAGCATTTGTTTGACCATTTGTTTCAAAATGAAACACAAATGAAAAATCAATCTTTGTTCCTAAGTTACCAAACAAAGTAATCCAAAAATTATTGCAGAATCTAGAATCAGATAAAAAATAATGACTTTTGATAAACCATGGTTAGTAAAAATAGTTTTCAAAAACAATTGAGCAGCTTGAGATGCAGCTAAGGTTTTCTTACATGGAATAAAATATGCTTGTTTGCTAAACCTATCTATAATAGTCCAAATCATATCATGATTAGTTTTAGTGTTAGGTAGACCAGGGATAAAATCCATTGAAATCTGTTCCCATGGACATGATGGAATGGATAATGGCATTAGTAAACCATATTATTTACCATGGTGTCTTTTTACTCGTTGACAAATTAGGCATTCAGATACAAAATTAGATACATTAGCGTCCATGTGTGGCCAATAAAAATCTTCAATCAATGTACGCAAAGTAGATATAATTCCTCTATGACCTTGATATGGGGGACAATGAATTTCATGCAAAACAAATGATCAAAATGGAACAGTCACACATAATCTTTTTTCATAAAACATAAATCCATTAGTGTAAGACAATGAATCAATAGGAATCCAATTATTTGCAACTAGTTTATTTCAATCAGCTTGAAAAGTAGGATCTTGGTGATAAGTATCTTTCATAGGGATAAGGGAATCAAATGATATCACAAAAATATTTTGAATTGTCGATCTTCTACTCAAAGCATCAGCAAACGACATTCTCTTTTCCAGGTTGATATTGTATAAGGAGATGAAAACTTTGAATAAAAGCAGCCCATTTAATGTGTCGGTCATATATTTGTGGTTGACTAAGAAGATGTCTAATGCTTTGTTGGTCAATTTTGATCATGAACTCAGATCCCATTAAATAATGTTTCCATTGACGTAAGGCTTGTACTATGGCTAACAATTCCTTGTCATAGGTAGAATATTTAAGTTCAGTTGATTTGAGTTTGCAGCTAGAGTAAGCTATGGGATGAGAATCTTGCATAAGGATTGCTCATATTCTAGATCCACTAGCGTCGGTAACTACTAAGAATAATGGTCTATTGAAGTCGGGTAATTGTAACACAGGAGCATGAGTTAAAGCATGTTTCAGCAAATCAAAGGACTTTTGTTGATTGTCAGACCAATCATACACAATACCCTTCTTTAAGAGTTTTGTCAAAGGTAATGCAAGTAATGAGAAATTCCTCACAAATTTTCTGTAAAAGCTAGCAAGACCTAGAAAAGAACGTAATTCATGCACATTTTTGGGTATCGGCCAATTTACCTCCTCAAACTATGTACTTTTTCGTCCCCATAGGAAAGAGCTAGTCAACCTTGCAGAGGACTTTCTTAACGAGTCATAAAACCCCTACAACACATGTGGTTGGTACTCAACAAACCTCAAGGAATTTTCAAGTCTACTTCCTTCTTTGGCTTATCACATTAAGAGTTTAAACATTTCCGATAGTTTTAGTAGTACACCCACAACTAGTCATTCTAGCTAGTAGTGATTGCATGGCAATTGGTCTATCTATATATCCATCCCAATTGGTCCTAATGCCTAATGATTTGATGTTAAACCTAAGATTTAAAAAATTACTTGAAATGCAATAAATTATAGCAAATGCAATCTTGAATGCATCATCAATAAAACACCCACAAACAGCCTACCAAACAATTATCATTGACTAGCTAGTCATCATTAACTAGCTTCAAAGAAATCTTTTAATCCCAACCAATGAATATTCAAAATTTTCAAAATTTCACAGAGATTTTATAGTGAAACTTCAACAAACCTAGTTCCAAAACAAGTCCACACAACAGTCCCAAACTAGCTCTCATAAATCATTATTATGTCCACTCATAGTTGGTACATGTCTTATGCAAATCTAGCTAGCTATTATAAGTTCACCAATATTCCATGCAAGTTTAGGTCAAAAACTGAATTTTAGGCTAAATTACTAATGTTAAATGACCAACACTATTATTTTCCTTCATGCACTTATAATCTAGCATTTGTAAGCTACCCATGGGAACTGTGACTATAAAGTTGTCAACTTGTTGTCACTATCCTTTGCCTATTTTTTCCAATCTTCAATTCTCATAAAAAATTCATCATAAATAGAAAAAAAATCAAAAAATCTCTAGCATCACCCAAATTATTTTACCCTTTCAAAATATGCTCCAAAACACATAGCTAGCAAACAATGTACCTAGTTGTTATAAGTACAATCGCTCCTAAGAGCCTCTTTATTAATTCATCAAATTTAGTAAATTCAAAGTCAATACAACAAATCCATCCTATTTTTATGCTCCTTATGAGTGTCTTTTTGTCTCACACAAAAATCACAATGATATCCACACTATGCTCTTTGCGAGTACTTAGTCATCGTTGATCACAACTAGCTACTTGTCATCAAACTCCCTACTTATGGTATGCCAATGCATCCCATGATTAAAATTGATGAAGATTGCAAAATCAAGAGAAAAACTTGCAAATTTTATGGCTTTCCATCCCATAAAGCTCATCTAAGTGCTTAAGCACATGTTGTTGTCTTTATTGCATGATATGAGATTTATCAACAAGTGAAATTGTTTTGTTTTATGTTGTTTTTTTTAAATTACGAATCAAAATGATTCTTCATTGAATGGAGGTTTAACTTATTTGAGAAGGAACTTCTTCTCCTAGTCTCCTATTAGGCTAGTAGCAATAGGTGGGGTTACCTAGAAGATTTTTAAAAACCTTATGAGTTAAATCACAAGTAATCACTGCAAATTTGGTCATTTATATTTTCTAAACCATCTAGGCAAATATATTAAAATTCAACATTTTTTATTTTTGAAAGATCCATTGAGATAGTCACATTATTTGTAAAGTTAGCAAGATCATATGTTCATATTGCTCACTTTCTCAAATTTAACTTGATTGTCAATAAATTCTTTAGTCAAAAAGTTCGTTGTTGTATGATTGGATGTCCAAGAGTGCATTGAAAATCAACATTATTGTGTAAGCTCTTAGATCTATTAGTGTGGTAGTTGATGATGATGATGTTATGCATGCATGCTTAGATGGACTTGGAGATGAATATAAGAGCTTCAGGTCATCTATAAATCAGAGGGCTGATATCCCTAATTTTATAGACTTGATTTCTATTTTGATACTTGAGGAGAAGAATCAGAGGCTTAGATTCCTCCTCTTCTCAAAGCAAGAGCAAAGAGGCCAAGTTCCAAATTTTAATAGGCAACCAAATAAACAAAATGTAGGTTCAAGTCTCTAATTTTGAATCTAGACGGAAAACACATACCACTCATGTGGCCTCTCTAACCGAGTTTACTTACCATCTCTCACCCCACAAACTCTCCTTCCATCAAATCTCACTCACTCGATTAGCTATGAATAGCTACCCATGGCCCACCAAGCAAGAAGGATACCAAAAGATAATAGTCAAAACAAGAGGCTCATCGCATTGTAGTCTAGATGAGCGTTGTGAGCTCCAAAGCTCCGACAACTCCACCAATATTTGCAATCGAGCTCTGCACTTCTTGCTTCATCATTCCTTGTGCATGTGAAGCAGATCCTCTTGCTCATTCATCCAAGGTGAGATGGTATTTGATCTCTCTCTCTCTCTCTCTCTCTCTCTCTCTCTCTCTCTCTCTCTCTCTCTCTCTCTCTCTCTCTCTCTCAAATCTCACTTACTCGGCTAGCTATGGATAGCAACCCACAACCTGCCAAGCAAGAAGAATACCAAAAGAGAATAATCGAAACAAGAGGCTCACTACATTGTAGTCTAGATGAGTGTTGTGAGCTCTAAAGCTCCATGCCTCCACCAACATCTGCAATAGAGCTCCACACTTCTCGCTCCATTGTCCCTTGCACACATGAAGTAAATCCTCTTGCTCATTCATCCAAACCAAGACGGTTCTACCTTCTCTCTCTCTCTCTCTCTCTCTCTCTCTCTCTCTCTCTCTCTCAAAAGGTCTTTGCACCTAATGCACACACTCAATCTCTCTACCTCTCAATCTAGGAAGGAATCCCAAGAAGGTTGAGGAGAAAGAGTAGAGGAGCAAACACAGACCAAGAACCAACACACAAGCCCTCACAAGACTACGTTTTCCTTACCTCAAAAAGCTCTCATGCATAGAGTACTCTAAGGTGAATAAACAAAGTAGTGGTAGAGAAGTAGATAAGCCTTTGTTTTTTCATTAGTCATAGAGTGAGTTACAAATAAGGTTTCTCACCTTATATATAAAGTTTTAATTTTTTGAAGCTTGGACAAGGCCCTATTCTCTATTGGTGCCCACCGCCCATTCACTTAAAACCCACCCTCAAGGTCCTGAAACCCTTCAAGCTATCTACTTTCCGTAAGAGCCTAAGTCACACACCTACAGGTCATTAATTGTGCTTTTGATTTTACAAGTTGTCAGGGAGCGAGCTCAATGCTTAATAAAATTTAATATTACAACTTCTACCCATAGGCAAGGTGGCATTAAATGTCACCCATCATCTTTTCCCACTACTCATGCTCTCTTTGACTCTTTCTAATCTTTCACCTGCTTTTTTCTTTTTCTTGCCGCTTTTTCCTGTTGTCCTTGGTTGTTTCCTCTCACGTGCTCCAATTTTACCCCATTTTGTCATTTCTTACCAAATTGGTTAACAACTATGAAGGTTCAAGCAAGAAGAGAGAGACTAGTCTGTAGGAACTCCAATAGCCACAATATGTGACCCACCTTCTCTTATTCTATTTGTTGTTACTAAAAGAATAAAGAATAATGTGACAATAATGGGCAGCCGCCACTTGTAGTGTACATGTGTACATGTCTATATATAAGTAAATGCAAGTAGCTAGGCATATGTGGCCTTTAACCCTCAACAACCTCCCACTTAAAGGAAAATGTGACTTAGTGAGAAGTAAAAGAAAAAGGAAAAAAGTATAACATGTATATAGAGAACAACAAGATGAGGAAAGATGTCGTCTCATCCTACACCCATCAACCTCCCAAAAAAGACATATTGTTCCAGTAGGAGACTTTTAGTAAGTAGAGTTACAAGATTTGTATCCATAGGAAACTTATCAAGCTCAATAGATTTGTCATCTATGACCTCCTTGATGAAGTGATAGTGCACCTCAATGTGCCTTGTCTTTGCATGAAAGACTAGATTATGAGCCAAGTGAATGGCACTTATCAAATGCAAATCCAATGTAGGAATCATAGTCGTACCAAGATCTACAACCAAAATGCCTAACCATAGGTCCTCCTTGCAAGCCTTAGTGGCTACAATGTAGTTGGTCTCAGTAGTAGACAAAGTCATGCATTTCTATACCTTAGACATCCAAGAGATAGCACCTCCAACAAAGGTAAAGGCATACCTAGAGATGGACTTCCTACTATCTACATGTCCTACATAATCTAAGCTAGCATAGCCCATGACTCATGTATCCTAGCTACCATAGTAAATGCACACATATATAGTTCATTTGAGGTATCTTATGATACCCTTCATGGTATTTCAATGGCACCTAATCAAACTTATGATTCCATTCCCTATATGCCTGCTTAAGCCTGTAATTCTTCAATTTGCATACTAGGTGTTCCTTGCCTCTTTTCACAAAACCTTTCTATTGCATATAAACGTCCTCATGTAGGTGCCCATATAAGAAAACCATCCTAGCATCCAGCTGATAAAGATCCAAATCCAACTAAGCAACCAAGGCCAAGACCAAGTATAGGGTAGTCATCTTGATGTAATGAGAGAATATATAAGTAAAATCAACTCCTTTTTCTTGCTTAAAGCCCTTAGCAACCAATCTAGCCTTATATGATGGCTTAGGGTAACTAGGGGTACTCTTCAACTTGTACATCCACTTTCATGGCAATGCATGCTTTCCATTAGGTAAGGAAACTAAGTCCCATATATGGATCTTCTACAAAAAATCAAACTTAGACTACATAGCCCTCTTCTTAGAATGAGAATCACCTCTATACATAGACTCCTCATATGTAGGTGACTCAACAAAGTTTTCCACCATTACATAACCCATAGAGGGCTCATACCAATTAAAAAGACATGAAGCTCTAACAAAGCACCTCAAAATTGGCTATTGGGCATATACGGCTTTTTTTCTCTGTCCAACATCATGATGTTGCACAATAGGTAGATCCTAATAGGCTATCTCACTAGGGTTGGCTATATTATAACAAGAGGCTCCTCCTGAAAGATCACCCTACGCACCTCAATCACCTGCTCTAGTCTCATATGCATCTTCTCCTCATTGTAAACAACATCATGGCTACTGATAACCTTCCGAGCCTATGGATATCAAAGACAATAGCCCATCTCATCTACATTCCCATATCCAAGAAAGATACATTTGACAGACTTTGGATCCAACTTATTGCATTTGTCTTTGGGGATATGGCATAAGACCTCACATCTAAAGACTCGCAAGTGTGCATACAAGGGAGCTTTACCAAACTATACCTCCTCTCCAACTCAACCACCAAGAGCAGTATATGGGGATGTATCCATAGATGCATAGTAGTACTAACTACCTCTGCCCAAAAGTATTGTGGTAAGCATACCTGACTAAACATATTATGGACTCTTTCTTGTATAGCCATGTTCGTATGCTTTGCAATATCATTTTGGGGTGAGGTTTATGGGGTAGTCAAATAATGCTTAATACCCCTCTCATCACATAGCTGCCAAAAGCCTTAGATATATATTCACCCCATTATCAAATCATAAGCATTTTAACCTATACCTAAACTAATTCTCAACCATGGAAAGAAAGCACTAAAATGTAGGCAAAACATCTTATTTTTGCTTAATAGGATATACCCAAATCTTATACAAATAATCATTTGTGAACGTAACAAAATACTTATTGCCATGCAAGGACTATGGAATGGGGACACAAACATCTAAATGCATAAGAGCTAACGGCTCATCCACATGTGTAGAATGAGACTTCTTATGTGAGTTATGAGTCTGCCCAATATAGAAATAATGATCACATGAATCAAAAGAATAATCCAAGGACAACATATATTGTAAATGGGTAAATAATTTCATTCCTTTCAAAGACATGTGCCCAAGACATGATGCCATAAAGATACAGATGGAAGATTAATCACAACCAAAGCATGGTCAACAAAGCTAGAAATAAGCAAAGGGTAAAGGCTACCAACCTTAGCACCTCTAGCAAAAACAAGAATGCCACCACTGGTGATCTTTCATAAAGAATCACGAAACGATACATGGTACCTTCCATCATCCAATTGTCAATTGAAATAAGTCTTTTCATCAAAGCTAGGATATGATGTACATCACGAAGCACAAAAGGAGCACCATTACCAAACTGCAGTCTAACATCACCTATGCCAATGGTATCCAATGTAGTGTCATCTCCCAATCTAATAGAACTCATAATAGTATGGTAGTTATGAAACCGATGTGGTGATGCTAGGTAACTCAGATGAACTCCCTCAAATCAAGAAGCCAACACTGAGAGTAAGTGGTGAGTGCATTGGTCAACTAAGTGGTAGCATTAATAACTGATGAAGCTACAAGAATATAGTCATAATAACTATGCTCCAATGCATTTATCTCCTCTATCTTCACACTAGACTTAGGCACAATCTCTGTGGACTTTGCGTTTTCCTATGTTTTTCCCTTGCCTTTCTCATTGCACTTATCATTGCGTATTTTATGGTACTATGACCCAATGTGACCTTACTACCCCCCATAGATATGACATGTCAAAGAGGACTTACAACTATGGTACTACGAGATTCCCCACCTAACTAAGATACCCCTGTTGGCCTATGAGTTTCTACTGCAATAATTCTTACCATTTCCACCATTTTTATCTCTAACAATAAGTGCATGAAAAGTGCAAGCCACATTAATATTCTTCTTGTTTACTTCTTTTGTGAGTAAAGCACTCTCTACATCATTATATTTAAAAGCACCCTCAAGAGGATTAACACTCATAGCAGTACAAAATATATCCCATAACATTGGTAGTGTGATAAGAAAAAACAAAAACTTTATGTTATATTCAAACTTGATGTCATGTGAAATAAGGGAACTCATTCAAATGAATAGACATGGGGGTGTCCTCCTTCATGCAAAGATCCATAAGCTTCTTCAACCAATACAACCGAGATGTAGAATCTCTTGTCATAAAGATCAAGGATCTTCCATAACTCATATGCACACTCTTAGTATAGATCGCATTGAAATACACATGCTTAAACAAAGACAGTATGATAGTGGACTTGCATAAGTCATCAAGCTCATCCCAATCATCTCTATCCCAACCATTTGTCTTTTTGCTCTTTGCCTTCAATGGCCTAACCTACTTCTTCTACACCAAGTCCTACCATATTTGTGTCTTCCAATATTGGAAGTTATTGCCATCAAGATTTTCAATGTTGAAAATAGTACTATCAATTGAAACATACGAAGTACTTGCCATAATGACTACAAAATGATTGCAAAGTGCAAGAGTATGGGCTGATGTAATTATAATAAAACGACCCCAAAATTGAGCCAAAATAGTGAAAACAAAAGTATATGTAGCTATCCACAAATAATATGTTGTAGGGTGCTTAAACAAGGCATTTGTGCTCAAAGAAAGTGTTCATAAATAGCATTAAGCATTGTTGTCCATAAAGCTACAATAAATTAATATAAATTAGTAATCTCTTATTTCCAAGAATATCCACGTCGCAATCTAGGATATATAGAATGCAACTAGCAATACAGCAACTAAGTACCAAGAGCTGTCAAAGAATATGAAATGTCATATACATAGATGCAACAACCAATGCGTGTCAAGCATCCACCACTGATAACCCACGAATAATGATAGGTATAGGCCATTCGAGCATTCAAAAGTAAATCAACCCACAAGAGTATATAATAACAGTGTTTGCATATATGAACTGAGCATGTATATAGGTAAGGGACTCCCATTGTCTCTAAAGAACCAAGCTTTGTAGAGTAATAAAGATGTCTCCCACTAGAATAAAATTCAAAATGTTTAAGAGTATAATAAGACTCAATGCATCAAGCACATAACATTTATGAAGCCCAAGTGCATCAATGATACATCCAGGAGTATTACATCCAATATATCTTCAATCCATAGGTGAAGAATCACTGAACCAAATGGGTAACACCCAAATGCATCCAATGGGGCTCAAATCCAAGCTTCAAAGGTCACCATAGGCATATCTAGGCATAGACATCAATGTTGAGCATCAATGAAAGTATATGCAAGACCCAAATAGCATGTAGCATGTCATACATAAAGCTTTGTAACCTATAACCTTGCTATCCAAAACAAAAATGTTTTGTTCTATGTAAAATAGAGAAGTAAAACTACACATAATCAACTCTATGAGTGCTCAAATCTACAGTTCTCATCGTGCTCTTCATTTCTAAATGTGGAATACCTCAATCCGATATCATATGCAAAAGTTATGGCCAAAAGACAAAAGTGATGTCAAGTTACCATAGCTATCCATGACTTCTGCAACATGCTTTATATCCACTCAAAATGGATAGAATGGATGCTTCTCAACTAAGTAAGTATCCAACAAGGCGTATCTAAGCCTTGGAAAGTTTTCTCAACCAGCATTGAATAAGTGTTTAAGGCAGGAAAGTCAATGCATACCTCAAATGGATTGAAATGGGGCTATCATGAAAGTTGTAAGTTATCTCTTCTCAGGTTGAATGTAATCTCAGTGAAGCTCCTCGAATGCCTGCTTTGATACTAGTTGAAAGGTTGGAGGTTCAAGCAAGAAGAGAGAAATTGGTGTGTGATAACTCCAGCAATCACAATCTGCGACCTACCTTTCCTTATTCTATTTGTCACTAAAAAATAAAGCATATAGTATTGTGATCAGCACCCGCTAGCTGTCGTGTACAGGTGTACAAGTCTGTATACAAGTAAATGTAGGTGGCTAGGTACATGCAACCTTTAACCCCCAACAATGAGATAGTAGGTGGAGTAATTTGAGAGAGAGAGAGAGAGAGAGAGAGAGAGAGAGAGAGAGAGAGAGAGAGAGAGAGAGAGAGAGAGAGAGAGAGAGAGAGAGAGAGAGAGAGAGAGAGAGAGAGAGAGAGAGAGAGAGAGAGAAGGAGGGGGGAGGGGGAGAACGAGAAGGTGGTGTTGAAGGATGTGGAGTTGTTGAATCTATATGCTAACACCAAGAAGGAGAAAATAGAGGTGAAGGAGATTGTTTGAGAGAGAGAGAGAGAGAGAGAGAGAGAGAGAGAGAGAGAGAGAGAGAGAGAGAGAGAGAGAGAGAGAGAGAGAGAGAGAGAGAGAGAGAGAGAGAGAGAGAGAGAGAGAGAGAGAGAGAGAGAGAGAGAGAGAAGGAGGGGGGAGGGGGAGAACGAGAAGGTGGTGTTGAAGGATGTGGAGTTGTTGAATCTATATGCTAACACCAAGAAGGAGAAAAGAGAGGTGAAGGAGATTGTTTGAAAGAGAGAGAGAGAGAGAATGTGTGTGTGTATGTGTGTATGCGAAAGAAGGAAAGAGAGAGTTGGGGAGAACAAGCTATTTACGAGTAGAGGGAGGGAGGGAAGTAGGAGGGAAGAGAGAGACAGAGAGAGCGAAGATGGTGATGGTGGCGATGAAGATAGTGGTGGTGGTGGTGGTAGAAGGGTGGCGGTGGAGCTAATGGTAGTGGTGGTGATGCTAGTGGTGACAGTCAAAGTGGAGGTGGATACATCCAAGGGTGGAATGAGTAAACAATGTGGAATAGGAATAGAGAGGTTGCCAAAAAAAAACTTGCTCAAAAAGCTCCCCTCTTACCCTTCCTTTAATAACTATGTACACTTTACATCATCTTACACAATCTATCCTTACCTACAGCTAATAGCCACAAGGCTATTTGATTGTGGGAGTTGGAGTGATGAAGATTTCTTTAGCTTCCATAATTCATCAGTATAAGGATGCACCATGCGATTGACTAAGGTTGTTAAAGTGAATATCTTTGTGACAATCAAGAACATTAGTTAATTCACTAGGACTTTGGGACAGCTCTAATTATATCTTTAATCACTTAGTTGACTCTTTCAATTTGGCCATCAGTTTGAGGGTGGCATGATGCACTAAAGCATAACTAAATTGCAACGACATGAAAGAGGTAGTTCCAAAACCTAGAGGTAAATAGAGTGTCCCTATTGCTTACGATTCTCTTAGGTAGGCCATAAAGTCTAAAGATTTCCTTCAAAAAGAGCATAGCAATATCTAAGGCCTTGCACGTTGTCTTCACTACAAAAATGTGGGCAACTTTTGCATGCATATCTACCATGGCTAATAGAGCCCCCTTGAATAGTGAAAAGTCCCACTATAAAATCCGTGTTGATAAATTTCTGGTTTATTTGAGAGATATCAAGGATTTGTAATTTTCATGGCAAGTTAACTCTATGTGCCTTGACCCTTTAGTAGTAGTAGTTGAGGCACTAAATGACATCTTTAAGTACATCAACCTTCATACTAGGCCAAAAGTAACTTCTTTTTATTGCATTTAGTCTCTTCACATAGCATGGATGTCCAACTATGGGGGTATCACGGGCCTCCCAAATGATGTTTTTGAGGCTCCAGCTCTTTGAAATGCATAGTCTATTGTGAAAGTACAAGTTTTCAACTTCTACGTGGCAATCCTTATATTTAAGTTGCAACTTAGAATCTTTGACCTTTCCTTAGACAACTTGCTTGAATTGCACATATTTTGAATCCTTATTGCTTGCCTCAAAATTTTCTTCAAGAATAGGGTTACTTTGGCATATATATCAAGTATACTAGGGCTTTTTCTTAGGAGGGCTCTCATATGATTATAGCATTCAAAAATGCCTTATGACTTGAGCATCTACAACCACATTATCCTTCCTTGGGTGATATTTTATTTCAAAGTCAAATTCTTAAATCACTTCTATCAACCTTCTTTGCTTCGTTAAGGTTAGATTGGATAATATCAACTTCAAGCTCTTATGGTTGGGGATAATTTCCTAGCTAGCAAGTAGTAATGCCATAGTTTCAAAGCTGGACTATTCAGAGTTCCAAGTCATGGGTAACATTATTTCTTTCATAGGAGTCCATCTTGCAAGAGGAGTAAGAAATGGGATGTTTCTCTTTATAAAAAGAACAAATATATATGGATGTGCAACATAAGAAACAATAGCACAAGATATGGAGGGTCAAGCAATCCTCTTCTTCTTCTTCTTCTTCATTCTTCTCTTTACTTCATTATCAATTGAGTACACACAAAGTATCTCCCAAAAGTAATAGATACCTCTTGACCTTTAAGTCACTTCACACAAAGCTTCTACTTTATTTACACATACATAGGATATAGACTTAGCCCATGTCTATTCCTCAATTCTCCCCCACAAGCTCAAAATGAGCTTGTAAATACAATACCCCAAGTGCACTTCTAAAGTACTCACTTATCCGCAACTTAGTCATTGGTTTTGACATGTACCAAGTCTATCTCTCCATCCATAACCTTCTCTCTAATGAAATGGTAGTGCACTTCGATATGCTTCGTCCTTGCATGGTAGACTAGGTTCTTTGACAACATAATACTACTAATGGTATCATAGTACATGATAACTCCACCATATATCCCAATCCCCATATCATATAATAGTAATCTCAGCCATGTCTACTCATATATTGCCAATGTTATACCTCTATACTCTACGTGTTCTAGATAAAGCAAATATGGGTTACTTCTTTCTATTCCAACTCACCATGGCCAAATCAAATGAAAAAGCATAACCACTAGTGGATCTATCCATGATACATCATGCCTAGTCTACATCAGTGTATCCAAATAATGTAGACTTGATCCATTTCTCATAGAACAAACCAAAGCTAACTATATTCTTCACATATCTCAATACTCTTCTCACTACATCCAAATGTGACTTACATAAATGGTTCAATAGCAATAAGTCAATTTACATATTAGCATAGATGCACCCAAACACCAGTGCGATGTACCGAGAGAATCTAGGCATGGAGCGCTTGGTAATTTGTTAGATAAATGGTTTAATATCTATACATCAATTTACATATTTATCATAAGTATGCAATCTATTTTTAAGGTTAAACAAAAAGGTTACTATGGGCAAGTCATAATGTATAAATCCACTACACATATTATATAAGTGGTTTGATAGCAATAACTCAATTTACATATTTAACATAGATGTGCAATTACTCAATTTACATTTTTAACATAGATGCACCCAAACACCAGTACGATGCATCAAGAGAATCTAAGCATGAAGTGCCTAGTGATGTGTTGGATAAATGGTTTAATACATGTAAGTCAATTTACATATTTAACATAAATGTATGCAAACACCAATGCGAAGCACCAAGAAAACCCAAGTGTGGAGCGCCTAGTATATATATTGGAAGGTTTTAGGGGAGTGCACATGGCACATATCTAGGGCACCCCTTCCCCCCCACCTCACCCCACATGCCCAACTTTGGGAATGCACATGATGGCACCTACCCCCCCAAAAGAAAAGAAAACACACACACACACACACACATACCCCCCAACTTGTGTGTGTGTGTGTTCATGAAAACATCTTATATTAATTATTAACATTATTGAAATTTTATTTGAACAATTATATTGATAACTAAATATAATTATGATATAACTTATTATAGCATAATAATTTGATATATTATTTATATCTCAATTACACAAAGAACACATTACCGACTACACTAATATCATTACATCAATCATTTTAACATTACTTAATATATTTGACTATATTAGCATATGTGAATAAATAGAATGTTATATTTGCACAACACACACACACACACACACACACACACACACACATAATGATAAAAATGTATATAATATTAACATTAAAGGGGGGGAGAGAGAGAAAGAGATAAATGTTTTCTACTAATTCTATTGTATATCAATAACTAATTATATAAATAAAATTGCATATTAATTATATTAGCATTCTATTATAATAAGTATTGTATTAACATAAAAATAATATCCTACTTATATATGCCTAATATGGCTAATAAAATATAGCAGGTTCAGATGGAGAACAAATTGTGATAATAGAATTGCAATCACTTCATTGCAAGTTATAAATGCATGTAATGATGGCATTATATATATTCAAACACAAGAAAAAAAAAGTTTCGTTATGACTACTAAAGGAGTTGAAACAAATTTTCATAAGAGAATGTCATTAGAATGCTCCCAAACCTAATGCATAAGCTAATAAATGTAGTGCTACTTTTTATGTTTCAAATCATTAGTGCCATTGAACAAGTGCATTAAACTTTTAGACCTTAAATTGAGGGCTATAAGGCTAAGAAAGGGGTCGTGAGCTAAAAGAAGCTTTGAATTTCCCCTGGAAAACAACTTAATTTTATGTGCCATTTAATTTTAATTAGAAAACAATACAAACCTAATAAGGCAATGACCAAAAATGCTTTCTTATGCAAATAAGTGAACAAAGTGTGAAGATGAGGTAGAAGCTTAAAGGCTTGATGAGCTTTAGAAATTCTAGAATAAGGCAAACAAGCACTTATTTACTTGATTGAAATCAAAAAGCAAAAGAAAGCTTGACGATTTACTTATTTTAAGAGCCCCTTCATTTTCCAATGAAATGACATCTACTCTTAGTAATAAATAGCCTTTGTGTCAAGGGTCAGAATCAATGGCAAGGATATACCACGGTTTAGCACAGCATGCTCTAATCATGGTGGCTAGGACCATGTAGCAATACCTAGGGAGGTAGCCTTGTCGATGAAGACCATCAATTTGTCATGGGCGAAGACTATAGCACTCTACTCGATCGTCACGCATGTTGGAATGATGCCAAAGGTCCACCTATGCTGAATGGAAGTCATAAGTATGTGAGGAAATTTGGTTATAGCAATAAGTCTGCATTGAGTCCATTAGACTAATGTGGCAAATCGAGGTAGTGCAAGGATATAAAGAGGAATGTGAGATGGGTTTGGACACCCAAAATCTCTAAAAGTATGGTTGGTGTATTAGATGAAAGGCCAAGAATTGTGAGAAGGAAGGCTAGGGAGCCTTGTAGTATAGTGTAACAAACAAAGTGACATGTCCTATTGTGGTAGTAGAGGCCCATCGTCCTATGTATACAAAGAGAAACAGAAATATACCTAATTACCAATTGTTGTAACGTCCCTTAATTCTCTCCTCTCTATTTTGGTGGAAATAGATGCGGGAGAGAAGAGCACACACAATGTAGGTGCTGTCCAACTGAACTGACAGCCTTATTGGACTATCATATTATATATGAATAAAGAATGGGCGGTCACAGTGTACACGGGCATGCCCAAAGGCCTTTTACCCCAACAACCTCCCACTAAAGGCCAATGTGGCTGGGGAGTGAAAACAAAGAAAAGAAAAAAAAAGACAAGGTGAGGAATCATGACATCTCACCCAAAGCCCAATCGGAAAGCGAGCTGTGCAAGAAGTGTCGGGAACCTCTGCAAAAGAAGAGTCAAGCATCCCCAAGTCCATGACATCCAAGAGATACACAATCCCGAAGCTCCATACAATGGAGCAATCCAAGAATGCTTCTCATGAAGCAAGCACAACTCATCACTGCACAGCTGTAAAGCATCAGAGTCACGCATAGCATCATCGTAGCACATACAGGACATCAGAGAGTAGTCAAACTCTCCAGAGTCAATCATTGAAAGAGAGCCAGCATCCCCTCGTTCAACATGGTCTCAAGACTACATGTGGCCTCAGCGAAGCGGAAGACTGACATATGGCTGGCTGTCTGCCTGCAAAACTACAAGAAAACAACTCTCATGAGCCTGCAAGGGGTCTAACAACTAACCACCAACATCCTGACCCTGACTGCTATGCATAGCTATGTCATCTGGGCCAATAAGTGCCTCATTTTCAGCATAAACAGCTTGTTGTAATGGCATATATCTGCTATAAAATTAGCCATAAAGTGTACTGTCGCTCATCAAGAGGCCTGAGAGCATAAACAGCTTGTTGTAATGGCATATATCTGCTATAAAATTAGCCATAAAGTGTACTGTCGCTCATCAAGAGGCCTGAGAGGTGTTTGCATCTCATAGAAGATAGCATGATGGCTGCGTATGACCTGCTGGGCATCCAAATCCCATAATCTGTAGGCCTTAAAGTCACCATCTCCATAACCAAGGAGGATATATCTACGTGACATAGGCTCATGTGGCATACGTATAGATGCCTGGCAGCCAAACATCCTCAAGTAATCATAGGAGGGTTGCATGCCACTCCATGCCTCATGGGGTGTAATACCATCCAAGGTCAAGCGCGGCGTCCTGTTAACCAAATAGACTGCCATCATAAGGGCCTTAGCCCAAAATCCATAAGACAACCTAGCTATGGTAAGCATAGAAGCAACCTTTGCCTGTAAGGTCAGGCACATGCCATATGAGCAATCCCATAATACCGTGGGCACAAGAAATCAATGCCATACTATTGACAAGAGGTTCGAAAGTTGGGAGAGAGAGCATGACTCTCATAATCCATCTGCAAGCACCTAGGCCTGCTGCCAACAGAATCCATAAACCTGTCAAGCATAACTACAGTATCCTCAATTTGCACCAAGGGAAAAGCCCAAACACGATGGGTAGCATGATCAAGAAAGGTCACAAAGTATGACACTCCACCAAGTGACTAGGAAGGCATAGGTCCATATATTGCACAATGGACAAGATCTAGAGGAGCATGCCTCATACAATCGCCACAAGCCAGGGGGGCTTTGCAAGGACCAAGAGTACAATCAGGGCAAGCATCAAGATCTGTAAGTGACATAGGAGGCAGCAATGAGTCTGAACGAAACAAGATCTCCATCTCTTTGTGGTGCATATAGCCTAGGAGATAATGCCATAACAATGCATGTGGTATCCGAATAACTACAACCATAGAATCTCCTTGAGAGACATGCACTCGGTAATGAGAACCAACTCTAGAACCTCTGGCCAAAACCAAGCAACCATGACAAATCTTCCATGACCTATCCTGAAGAGAAATAGAGTAACCTGCATCATGCAATTGTCTGACAGAAATCAAGCTCTTACTGAGCATGGGAACATGTAAAACATCCCTAAGCATAAGAGAACTCCTATTAGGCAAAGCTAGGTGTATGTCTCCTATACCAAGAATAGCATAAGTCTGCTCAAGGCCCAAAGAAATGCATCTATCAAACTCCCTGTAAGTAGAGAACCATGCTCTATGTGGAGTAACATGACAAGATGCCATAGAATCCAATAGCCAATCTGAGGTGTCGGCCATATCACTAAGAAAGAAAGTTATAGGAAAACTAGATGACAAGAGTACATGCTCAACTACATCATCATGGGTAACAACATGTACCTCACCACTAGTAACAATGGTAACACCCGCTGCATCTCGTATATCTCTGACTCTCTGCTCATGTCGAGTTTGTCTCTGTCTCTGCTGCTCTCTAATCCATCTGAAACATTTTCTTTTAACATGCCCAAGCTTCCCATAATGGAAGCATACATGTGTAGAAGATCTATAGAATGCAACAAGGAATCCAAGTCATCATGAATAGGGCTATCCATAGCATCCATGGAGCTCAAGGAGTCAAGGGCTATCCCAACATAGGGAACCTGCTCATCAAGACAGCTATAGTAGAAGCACAAGTGGTAGAAGCATGTTGTTGCAAGTACTCTTCCATCCTCACTAGAGAGGGAAGCACAGAAGCATCAAATAGGGATGCAGAAGCTCCCACATGAAAAAGACTCATAGCTAAGTGCATGACATAACCAACCACAATAGTAAAAAGGCCAAGACATCTGTCAAAAGAGCATACGGTATTCAACCATGAAATCAGCTCATAACCATAATGGCAAACATGACTCTGTAGTACATCAGACCACATAGTAGTATCCAAGTCAATGCAAGATCGGTAAGTGGCATAAGATCTTGCAATGGTCAAGCTCCATGAGAAGCCCAAGTATTTGTACAACAACATCCAAATAAGTGGCTCTGTAAAGTACATGATAGTAGACAAAGTGCATAGTCAAGTAAGCAACAAGAGCAACTGCTCTCTGACTTGTATGGGTAAAAGCAACCCAACTAGCATAGAAGCTAGGCAACACAGAAGCAACAAAGCCATAACTGCTAAACCCAAGCACTATCAAGAAGTCCACTGATCAAGGAGTGACCCGCAAAGAACCAAACATCAATGAGCAATGAAAGCTCAATAACTAACTGCCAAGACAATGGAGCAAGCACTGCTCAAACATGTATCTGCATCCAAGTAAATCCAAGATCCATAATCGAGGCATTAAGGGCCAAATACCATCCAAGCTGCATAAGTGATAACCCAACCAAATGCAAATTGTTCCATAAAATTCTCAAATGCAAGTCTATTCAGGCCCAAACGTCTATCGTACTGCAGCCGAACCCAAAAGCATCCACATCAAACATCAGTCCCATAATGGATAGCACGGGGCATAAACCTTGTCAAGTGAAATGCCAGCTGCAAAGAAAATGACAGTGAACCAAGAATTGAGCTCTACTCTTTGCTCAAGAAGCATCTGGGAGCATAAACATCAAAGTGGCATCATCTAAATACATCAACATATCATCCCGAGTAGTCGGGAGCACCCATAAACCATAGGCATAACCAAACTGGAGGTAAAAAAAACAATGTTAACCAAGGTAGCATAAATCCAAACCAACAACGAAGTGTCCGCATCCAAATCAAGGCTCAATAGCTCTCAAATAGCATATTCGAGCATAAACCATGATGACCAAGCATCAATATATCCAACAAGACACTCGAATGTCAACAAAGAGCATTATGCATAAGCCATCCCTAATAAAACCTTGCTGCCCAAACAATATACAGTAGTAAATCCCTGCATAAATCGAGCTATGGAAGCTCAAACCAAGTCCCAAAGCATCTCAAAACATTGGGCAAACATCCCCAAAGCATTTGGGCATCAGATACCAAGCCTCAAGAGCATCACATAAGCTAAGAGCATGACATTTTCTTGCTATAAATCAACTCAGATTTGTTACACAAAATTATGCGATCAATATTTGGTAGATCTGACATCACCATTGCATCCGGAGTGTGCCAAAACCCCAAGTTAAACTCTTACCTTGCCTAAATCAGGTTTCAGATGCCCGAGATATGAGAAAAAAATGGGATTTTTGAGCCAGATTTTGAAACATGCGCAAAAAAAACATGAACTGCTACAGTGGGGCTTGCTAGTTATGCTAAGGATAAGGGGGCAAATGGGGGCATACAAGGTGCCAAATGAAGCCAAGGAACACCTGCAAAGGGCCTATAAGGGCCGGGGAGAGGCAGGAGATGAAATCTTACCTTGAGGGGAAGAAGCCATGGCTGGCATTGAAGCTCCAAGCTCTAGGTCTTCAATCCGGGCTGAAGTAATACTGAGCCAAGCTCCACGATCAAGCTTTGATCCAAAGCTCTAATACCAGTTGAAGGGGATGCAATGGTAGTGGAGGAGAAGAGGAAGATGCGGGAAATAAGAGCACACACAATGTAGGTGATGTCCAACTGAACTAATAGCCTTATTGCACTATCATATCATATATGAATAAAGAATGGGTGGTCACAGTGTACACAGACAGGCCCAGAGGCCTTTTACTCCAACAAATCTCATGTTTAAAGCACTATATAGGAGAGGTATCAAAGTACTAGGCCTCGTAAGATATTTTATAAATGTTGAAATATTCATATCTTACTTGCATGACTTTGCATAAGAGGCTAAATTCCTATCAATGATAGCTCCTACGCATTGTAGTTATTATTTCACCTATCTTTTGGATGTGAAATCTCATGTTTAAAGCACTGTATAGGAGAGGTATCTAAGTACTAGGTCTCATAGGATATTTTATAAATTTTGCTAGTTAAGAAAATAAGTAAAATTCAAAGTGGATTTTTTTATGCAAAGAGCACATTCTAACTTTGTTAGCCTCAAGTTCTATTGTGGGCAAACAATAGATCTAACTTCATGAGACCTTTGAATGGCCTAGGGCTATGAAGACTAGAGTCAACACAATGTTGACCATGAGTTATATTAATGATATCTAACATAGGGGCTCTTTTATCCTCACAAGGCATATCAAAATGGACAAAGGCAAGGTGAACATATTTAACCAAGGGAAGGGCATGTCGAATTTCACTAAAGCATGGTATTTGACAACTCTTTGCCCTCTCTTGGAGATATGTAGCTACATTGTTATGGCCAACTAGAAGTTTGGAATACAAATGCTCAAAGCATAAGAAAATGATGATTTTAACAAGAGCCATACGTAATATAACCAATCGGTGCCTTAAAGGCTCTATGATATCATATAGATTATCGTATAATACAAGCCAAATATTGGGAAAGTGGTAATAAATATTTTTTTAAAATGCATTTAGAAAGCTAGGTAAAAGGGGAATCAAATAAAATTTGAAGTACCTCATAAAAATCATATTTACTCGACATTGAGTATTCATTTCCTCTTCCTTCTCCTATAATTATCTACTCATCATATCTCTAGGTATAGAGAAAGATCAAAGTCTAGAAGACAAAAGAGAAAATCTTACATTTCATTCATTTGACTCAAGTTACATGTGGGTTTCTCAACTTGATTATCAAATGCTAATAATACATTTTGGGGACACTTAGTAATGGTAGTCTAAATGGATTTTAAAAGAGAAAAGGCATTTGAAGACTTCATTGTAGTCCAAGCAAGACTTAACCTACTAAAAAGTAAGACATTGAACACCAAATACTTTCACAGAAATAGATGGATAATGTTGGATATGTAAGGTGTTGCCATCACCAATGATCCATGTTGTTGAGTGTTGTAAGGCTCCCATTGTGAGGAGAAGCCATGTAAGCCCAGACACTTTTTGGGTCTTGATTGGTATATCAAATGAGGTTTACATGACTAGATGGCAAAAAAGTAACCTTTATGGTCTAGCATTTGGGTTAGATAGACTAGTTAAGTTGGTAAGCACCTCTAGAAACATTGCATTGAGTTGTAGGGTGTGCCAATTATCAAGGATCCCAATTTTGGGTCGAGGGGCCATGGAGGCAATCCCCAACTTGGGGGTCCAGGAGGCCCATGGCCCCCCTAGCAGGGGCTTTTGGGGGGGGGGGGGGGGGGGGCAATGCCCTCAACTTGATGAAAAAGAGAATATTCATTGGAATATTCCCTAGCTAATTAGCAAAGGTTAATAGGTATGTCAGTTAGGCTAATTCAACCATGTTGATATGCCATAAAAAGGAGACCCCCTCAAAACAATAATCATCTATCTTTTTCTCGGTCAAAGTTCTTCCAGTTAGCCTTAATCTCTTCACCTAGAGTCAATCTAGATTTCCATCTAAGCTTCATAATGGAAGCAGAAAAAGCCATCATTGTATCATTATATTTTGAATTCAAGAAATTTTGTTCCTTTCTAATTTGGTGTGTACTCTATATCCCTTACTTAGGTTCTATACATTGTGCCATTTTATTTCTATAGATAATAATTTGTTTTTTCCATAGTAGGCTTAAGACCCTAGTGAGTATTTCTATCCTTAGTCATTCATACATTTTAGCATATTAAAATAACTAATACAAAGATATTATACTAATAAACTTTATAAATCAAAATCGCAATTATGTTAAAGAAACATGAATGCTAGCCCTTCAGACAACAATCATGGTTCTCTATGCATTATTTATTATGGATAGAACTTATAGAAAATTGAAGTGAAGATATCATATATCCTCTTAATTTTAGTTTCTACCATTTAAGAATTTACAAATAAAAAACTAGAAATAATGAAAGTAAAATAAAGTCAATTATCCACCAAAAATGATAAAAATTACCCACATAGATTCAATCATGAAAAGTTGCATCTCACAAAAGTTTCACATATAGTTTGGAGGGAGATGAACTTGCAAGAAGATCCACCTTATAATATGGAGTCACAAAAGCCAAAATAAAGTCTTAAGTAAAAGACACTTGGGATAGGAGACAAAAGACACATTTGAAAACTCTTGTTACAATAGAGCATTGTAGCAAGCAAAAATAGACCATGGAATTGGATCAAATTTATTGGAACCAATTGGTAAACATGATGGCCAAGGATGGAAAAAAATAATTGGCTTAATAGATTCTTTATCAAGCAATGAGGTAAATTAGATGAAAGAAAAATATAAATTCATTATGTGTTCTATAATAACAAGTTGTACATGAGGTGACTCCCAATATTGTTACAAAATCCAAACCTGCGGGTGGATAACCTTACTGGATTCTCATTGAATTCATGCCCACAAAAGCAAATATCTTTGACTATTAGATGGCTATTTATTGCGTGTGGAAAATGTTCAAGTCAAAGTATAAGATTGACTGATGAATCAATGGATATTACCATAACTTTTAGTAGTGGGGCATGAAAAAGGGAAGAAATTCATAAGATGGAGAAGCTTGTAAAGCTCTTGTACATGTTTGTTAATCTCAAGATTGTTTCAACCCTTAAAGAAAAACAAGTTGAGGATTGAAACATTATATTATTTGTGTAGTCACATGTATTAGGAATTAAAATATGCCATCAACTTCTAGGATGAATCAGACAACTAGGAAGAAACATCTCGAGATGATAAGAGAAGATTGATAACAATTGGTTTTACTCTGAAAGTTTCTTTTTAGAATTTTACTTACTGAAGGGGAGGAGACTCATGTAGAGTTGAGAATTTCATTAGAGACATATTGATACAAGATTGATCATGGAACCATAACAAATTTTGGCATACATTGAAGGATTTGCATACCCAAAGCAATTATCACTGTTTGAAAATTTATTTCTAGTTGCAAATGAGGCCAAAGGAGATGATAAAAGACATTTGCCAAAGCCATACTAACCATGACACATATTGTGTTTGAATAATTACATGTTTTTTTTCTTTGGGAAGTAGGAACAATATGAGCAGCAATACTAGGTCAAGAACAAAATAGGAATATAAACCTCTAAATATTGAAACAACTAAAGAGAATGATAGTATAAGTTAGAAATCCCCTCCTCAAAATAGGGTTAAAAGAGGTGACATTAGGGTTTCAATTGGTTGACTTCTTGGAGGTTGCACTTGTCAGTGCAAGAGGAGGCAGTAAGAGAAGGGATGCTATCATTGAAATGAATTGAACTAATTAGAGTGACCTATACATAGTCATTCTAGGCTGATGCATGTTGATGATAGTGCTTATAGAGTTAATGAAATATGACATTTAAAAATTTTTAATAGGAAGGGACTGAAAATAGTTAAATCAATAGTTTAACATCCATACATTAATATAAAGCTAGTATAGCTAATTAATCAACCAATCTATAAAGGTAGGGGCTCCAATGGAACCCAATTGCTTGGAATTGAGACTTGAAGTTGCTCTATATAAGTGGAGAGAGATTGTTAAATATAGTGGAAGCAAGGAATTGTTTGATTAGAATGTGTTCTCTTATAGGTGCAGATGATGTTGAAGGTGGATCTTCTCTTAGTCTTGGCTTTCTACAAAAACATAAGAACCTTCTTCACTAGGAAGGTCCATGAACAAGTAGTTCCACAATGCAATTTAGTTTAAAAAGAAGCTCATTCATTTCCACTAGAGGAAATGGGCTTTGACCTCTTCCCTTTGGATCAATTGCAGTTGCCTTACATTTGTTCAATGTTATTGATGACGAGGGTTGTGACAACAATGGTATTCAGAAGCTTAAATCTGAATAAGACAAAGAAGAATAGTAACAATTACTTAGTCCATTTCTTACTACATTCTTCATTCTAGCTTGTTGAGATTGAACTCATTTACTTCTTTATTTAGGCTAGGTCTAACAAGCTACTCTCGTGCTTACTATAGGCAAGAAGACTTGTTACAACAAGCTACTTACTATAGGTAAGTAGGCTAGCTTGAACACATTATAGCCTATGCTAGTTTTCTAGCTGCATGGTCATTTGTTCCAAAAATCCATCCAACCATAGAAAGAGGCATTGCTTGTCCTTGGATTGAACACATTTGCTTGCATTATGTTTTTATGTTATGCATTATGTCTTACTACTCATTTTTGGGGTCTTTCTTTTGATGTGTTTCCCCCCTACAGAACTTGAGCTTAGATACATATAACACCAAGAATATCCTTGCATAAGAATGTTGTGCAGGAAATGGCAAAGATGAAATGAATCTCTAGTCTCTAACATGATGCTTTGCCTACTCACTCATGTAAGCAACCTCGCTTCATTGAGAATTAGGCCACCACCTATAGATGCTTTATGGCCAATCATGGAAGGGGAAAGCCAAGTGCTCATTCTTATTGGCTAATATCCATAGTCGCTATTGTATTTTAGGGGAGGTGGGATGAGCGTGCACTAGGTAGCAGCCCCCAAAACCTTTCAACAATATGTATTAAAAATAAGGATGTAGCATACTATTTTTATACTAAATGGGGGATGAGTATGTGTGCATAACACTCTACAAAACCTTTTAATAATATGTATACTACGCACTTCGTGCCTAGATTCTTCCAGTGCTTTGTGCCATTATTTAGCCAATGTCTCACATCGAGGTTGGAAGCCGCATGTTTCATATGGTAGAAGGATTCATGGTAGGTTGATATAAGAAACATCATTTGAGTTTTGAAAGCTTTGGTAGCTTAGACTAATACAATGTTGAATGCATGAAAATACAGTATATGAGGATGTGTCACTCATTGATATATAGGAAGTGGAAGATTAGTGTCAACAAGATGAAGCCTTGACTATAACTCTAGAGAAACCTTACAATCATTTCACAAAGAGAAACACGATTACCATTTTGGAGAGACCTAGGATTCAAGTTCGGTTTGGCATTTCGGGGGACTAGGGGGCCATGACTTAAGTCTTGGTGGCACAAGGGAGAGGGAATCAAAACTTAGGGAGATTAGTATTTGTAGGTGAAGAGTTAAAGCTTGGTTGGGGATCACACACAAAACTTAAGGAGATTAGTCTTTTTAGGTTGGAAGTTAAGCTTGGTGGGGGGTCGCACACACACACAATATAAGATAATTAATGTAATCATATTTTTGTATTATAAACATATTTTAGATAAGTTAATGATATATATAGCATTTAATATATATATTAAGTTAACCTTATCAAAATACATTAATTATATAGGTATAATATAAGATTTTACCACACACACACACACACACACACACACACACACACACACACACACACACACACACACACACACACACACACACACACACACACACACACACACACACACACACACACACACACACACACACACACACACACACACACACACACACACACACACACACACACACACACACACACACACATTGTGTGTGTGTATGCTTATGTTATTATATACATGTCATACATACATGATATAGAAACATTAATTAATAATTATATGTATTATATATTTTATAATAAAATATTATAATATACATATATGCATAGTATGTATTATAAATATATTAAAAATTATAGCAATCTATTATATCTACATATGATCAATTATAAACATATATCTATGTATACATATCTGTGTGTGTATATATATACACATTATTACTATTTCCAAGATCTACATATATTTCATACCACATTATTATATATATAATATATGCATTATAATATATATTGATAAAAATAAATAATTTATAATTTATATTATATATACATATATAATACATAGATATACGTTATTGTTATACCTATATTTTATAATAATTTAATATATATAAAATAAATATCTATGCATATATATCCAATATCTAATATTAATTATCATAGCAATTTGTTTATGTAAATATGTAATATTATGCAATATAGTATAGTGTAATATATATATGTGCATTGACTAACTCCTTGCTACCCTCTTGCTCTCTTGTAGTTTGGCTTCAGCTTGTAGAGGCTCTTTTGAGTTTCAAGTTTGGGGTGAAAATGCATGCCAGAGAGAGAGAGAGAGAGAGAGAGAGAGAGAGAGAGAGAGAGAGAGAGAGAGAGAGAGAGAGAGATGGTTGACGTGTGGCATCTGCCTTTGTTTTTCATTTTTTTGTGGGGGGGAGCGTGAGGTTGTTATGATTTTCTGTTTTTTGGTTTTTTGGGGGGGGGGGGGGGGGAGGTTGGGGGATGTAGCAAACTATTCATAGACTAAGTATATGCCATACCTTAATGGTAAATTTACCTTGAAACACTAAGGTACACATGCACAAAAATAATTTACAAAGTGAAAATTTTGATGTATAAAGTGTATTTTTCAATGTGTGGGTGGCCACAACAAAATATGATACCTACCTATATGTAGAATTTGTCTAGCCAACAATAGTCCTTTTATGTGATGTGTGGCTTAGGGTGCGAAGTGTACATTGTTTTCGTAACATTGTGCTTTGTGCGGCCTAGATGTAGAGTGCCTAGTAAAAAGAGTTACATGGCTCGATTGTTTGATGGCTTTAAAAACACATGTTTTTGTGCAAAACTTCACTAGATGGGGCGGGATGAGTTCTGCTTTTGGGAGGGCATCACCTTATCGGTCCCTTTATGCTATGACATAAGAGTCAAAACGTAATAAAGATGTTAAAGGATTTTAATTGAATGGAGTGTTTTAGTTTCTTGCGAGGAGTAAAGACTATGTATGTGCTAAGGGTTTGGCCTACCTATAGGCTCTCTATATACTCCCCTTTTTTCGATAATATCATTTTACCAACGCATTATAAAAAACAAAAGGGTTTGGGTGATCTCTAAGTGGTTGGGTTTTGGGTGCATGTGGCGTGGCTGTAATCCACCGAAGTAATACCAAGGCTCTAAGGCTCTATGATTATGTCGAGCTAGACTCGATACCAATCGGATGAGTGGGAACATCATGGATGATGACGTGAGGCGTGACCTATGCATAGTGCAAAGGTCCCAGAGAGTGAAGACAAAAAGGTGTTTTGACTTTAGGAAGACCGTAAATCTGCCACACTCGTTAAAAAACTATACATGCCTTGCCAGGCTCATTTTTATTCACGTTAAAAGCTTTATATATTCTTCGCAGGCTCATTTTTATGGTCTTTATTCCGGAGTATTTTTGCTCCTCATTCCTGTTTAATGAGAATTGTTCTAATTCTAATTCTTGACTTGAATTTACGTGTTCATGTTAAGAACAATTGTTCGTATTCTACTCTCGAATAATGCATGTGCCACAGGATCGCTGATGGGAGCATGAGAGAGAGAGAGAGAGGCGCTCTGTGTGGTTTTGCCACCATTGCCGTTTCTTCTTTCGTCTTCATCGTCCCAAACTGAGAGAGAGAGAGAGAGAGAGAGAGAGAGAGAGAGAGCGTGTGTGTGTGTGTCTGTTGCCACCATTACCGTTTCTTCTTTCTTCTTCATCGTCTCAAACAGACAGACACAGATAGAGAGATAGAGAGAGAGAGAGAGCGAGCGAGCGCAAAGCTTTTGTTTTGTCTCCCCCCTCGCAGACCCGCTGCCGTTTTCCGGAGCTTCGTCTCCTACCCGACCTTCAGCTTACATGCTCTACCCTCTCTCCATTCATCAGGATTACCAATCAGAGCACCAGTAAACACCTGTAGCAATCAAGCAGATCAGAAAGGAGGAACGCCTTTCCTCCTAATGGCCCTTCCATTTTAACTCAAACATTACAGCCATGTCCACTGATTGAAGTCGTCACGGCCTTTGTGATTCGACATACCAATTAACACAGAGACTATGGCATCTTTTTGTAAGCCTATAACAGGCGGAATTTGGGAGACAGCGCTAGAGAATGGCTTTGGGGCTTACACTCCATGCGTTGCAGACATTTTTGTTGTCAGCTTATCGAATCTAGTCCTTTGTTGCTTAGTAGGATATCGAATTCGGCTTCTGCTGCGAGGCCATGATCTACAAAAGTTCCGCATAAAAAATTCCATCGGTACCTACTCTTTTATGGTGTTGACTACATGTCTGGCACTTCTTCCCTTGCTGCAAATTGTGCTTGGCATCTCATTTGTCAACCTAGATGGAGGCACTTCCCCACCGCCATTTGAGGTAAAAAAGAAATATAAACGAAAAAGAAAAACATTGTGCGAAAGTGTGGCTGGTTCTCTTTAGTGAGAATATGTAGCCTTATGTGTTGATCGAGCGATATATTGCTGGGAGATAATCCACAATACTATGCATAGACCAGTTATTATTGTTTTTGTTCAAAACTGTGGCTGGTTCCTTAGTGAGAATGTGATGTGTGTTGATTCAGCAATATATCGTTGAGAGAGTACTCAGCACACAATGCATGGACCAGTGCCTATTGTTTTTGTTCTTCTACATTGCACTTTTTTGCATCTAACATTTTCACGTTTTGATGAACTTAGATTGTAACGTCAGTGGTCACCAGCTTCACATGGTTCATGGTGACACTAATGTTGTATCTGGAGGCAAAAGTATATGTTACAGAGTTTCGATGGTATGTGCGGTTTGGAGTTGTCTATGTGCTGGTAGCACAGGCCACCATGTTCCGATTCGCGTTCGATTTGAGAGATTACTATGACTCGTATGGTTCTTCTTTATTTCTCATTTATCATTTTGTCTTTTCTAGAAAAGAGGTATTTGTATATCATTATATATATCTATTGAATAATTGGTTCCGGAAAGAAAGAAGCAAGAAACTTGTATTAATGTCTTTAAAAGGCCAAAATGACCGATATGACTTAAGTATATATATCTATTGAATAATTGGTTCAGGAAAGAAAGAAGCAAGAAACTTGTATTAATGTCTTTAAAAGGCCAGAATGACCGATAGGACTTAAGTAAGCTTTGAGAAAAGAAAGAAAGAGATGAAAAAAGCTAAGGGGTAGAAAGCAAAAGCCAATATCTAAGTATAATACTTTAAGACCCTCCAAAATGCTCCATGACAAGTATCATGTAAAATTTGAAGGTAGAGAAAGAAAGAAATATTAAGGTCTACATAAGGCCAATGTGGCCTACAAGACAATCCAAAGTACATCCATGCCTAATGTCATCTTATCAGTAAAGTGGAGATAACAGTAAAACAAGTGGCATGTGAGACAATGCTGAAAATGAGTGTACAATGAGACCATGCTGGAGAATAAGCATGCCTAATATTGTGTCATTGGTGGAATGAAAGAGAAGTTCTAATTTGACACTACTATTGAATTGTGGTGGAGACTATTATGTATAGGAAGTTGCAAGATACATTTGGAGCCATATGTGTGGAATGTCTAGAGGCTGTAGCTGATCTCAAGATCTATGCATGATATCACCTATGATGTGGTCCCCAACTGTGTGATTGATGTGCGTGGTGGTGAGTCTTTGGTGTCTCATAATGATGGCTTTAACTTGATTGTGGCATGCCCTTTGTGGTTGTGGTCTTGATAGATGGGGTCATCACGCTTGGGGGTTGCAATGGCTTTGTCTAGCATGACTCTACGGTGTGGAATGGAGGGTTTCTAGTGGGGGTTGGTAGTATCTCTGTGGGGCTAATAGTGTTTGTAGGGTTTCATCTGTGGAAAAGTCAGTCATGGCTCTCTATACAGGTCCCTTTAGTTGGGCTGTCTTCCCATCTTGTAGTAGTGTTGTGTGGCACCTTTGGAGCTCCAGGAGGAAGAGACCCAGACATCTCTTGCTCTTGTATACTATAATATGGCGAAGAGGTCCAAAGCCATCACACAAGAGGCAGTGGTACCCACCCCCCTATGTGATAGTGTGCTGTACATTTGCATATGTAGTGCTCCTTCGTTCAAGTTTATCGGTCATAGAGTTGACAAATCCTATCCTTTGCTAGGGTATTTGTCCATTTGCCTATCTTCTTTGTAGCCTATGAAAGGAGATATGAATCTGTCTGATAGTGGCCCCTATGGCGTGGAAGACATGGGTGTCGATGTATAGTGGTTGAATAGTGAATCCAAAATCAAAGAGGCACTAGAAGTGACTTTGGTAGAACTCCATCCTCAATCTAGAGAGAGTGGTGGTGGGTTTCATATTCTCTATCTTAGTTCTTAGGATATGAGCATTGGTCATTTGGTTCATCTCAAACTGGCTATGAGAGAGTGTAGGAGGGCAGTCAAGGATTGAAGTCAAAAGGTGGGAGGCGTTCAATATCTACGTCACGTAGGCTCATCTAAATAGTCATGTGTGAAAGCCAACAATCCTTCTCGTTCTCTAGTGCTAGCTATCTAGATGAACTCAATATCACGAGGATGTGAAATTTTGATGCTTTGCTTAGCATTTGATTAAGTGTTAATTAATTGTGCAAATGTAAGATGTACATGTGACGTGCAAGTTAGTTATTTTACAATGATGGGCCAAGGACCCCAAGGTGTCAATGGGTATTAAAGGCAAAAGTTGTAATAAGTTATCCTTTGCAGGTACTAGGTGGTACATGATGTTAGATTTTGGCTTAGAAGATTTTATTAGCCATTAATGTCAGTGGTGACATTAGGAACTAGGTATTAATTAATTAGTGAATGCTAGTTCAGGGGCTAATAAATGCTTAGGAATACTTGGATTGCAAATTGGCCCAGCTAATTTAATTGTTGGTTGGTTATATTATTGTTTTGAATATAGAAATAATTATTAAATTAATTTTCAGAATTTATATTTTAAAAATCGCTTTAATGGATGCTTGAAATGTAGTTGAGAAGGCTGCCACTTGGCAAAACTTGCCCATACAAGTTTGGGAAAGTTGAATTGGGATTGAAAGGAGAAAGAAATCTTGTTTTTGCATTTTGGAGCTGTTGGGAAGAGGTGTTGGATTGTTGCTTTTTGCTTTTGGGGCCATTTCCTAGCCATTGAAGACCAGTTTGGGGAAGGCATTGTATATTCTCGACTAGGGGAAATTGTGACTATGGCCGATGCACTTTCTCTTAAAGATTACAATCTCTGATACTCCCTTTGTTGTTGGTGAATCCATTTGGGGTTGGAAATCTGGGTTAAGAGCTGAATTTCACCAAATTCTTGCGAGACAAATCTCTAAATTTTCTCTCTCTATGGCATTCTTTCTCTCTTTCCAGCCATTTTCCAGCTTTACTTTAACTTTTATGGCAATCCAGCCATTGGAGGTAGAGATTTTGGTGAATCTTTGTTATAAACCCTAATTTACAGCAAAAATTAAGGTTTGACAATCATTGTGGGAAGTGTACCCAGATTTGAAGGCTTTGGACTTGAATTTTCAGAGCTGAAATTAGTGTATTTTGTTAATTAGTGTATTTTGTTGGGGTTGAAGGCACCTCTGCCTAGCCAGCTATGTATTACTACACTGATAGTACCCGCTCTTGCACATTGCAGGCGTTTGGTGCCCATTACTATCACTTCGTTCTTTATTCTTTCAGTGACATTTGAATAAAAGGAAAGGTTGGTCACCACACACGGTTGGAGTTCCCACATTTGGAGTCTCTCTCTCTCTATCTTGCTCCTTCCACCATAGCTCTTGCTCCTACTCATGCTTCCACTTCAGGGCTCATCTCCTTTCAACTGGTATCAAAGCCTTCTTCTTCGCGAGCTTCTGGCACACTCTCAGCTTCCATTCGAATACCTATAGCAATGATCTCTTTGTTGGCAGCCATAGCCACTCCCTTCGAGCTTCCTATTAGTTGAATTCTTCTTGGGCACTCTTTGATGTGGAACAAGCGCTTTTTTAGCAGTAGCTCACGTTTTTCATCTCCTATAGCATATCTTCTTCATTGGGCAGCTATACAAGCACTTATACACTTGATTTTGATACTTGGCATTGATCCTTCTACTCTTGGCATTTCATTTGAGCGTTAAGCTTCAGTTGAATTGTCATAATAGTCCATAGACTGTCATAAAACAGGGCAGCACCTTGTTTGATGCTTCTATGGTCCGCTTTGTTGGCCTTATGATGCCTGGTTATGCTGGGGGGATGTCTACATGTACGGGAATGCTATGCCTGTGTTATGGGTTGGATTTGGAGTTGATTTTGGTACTAAAATAGCTTGGTTTGATAGTGTATTCACTGCTGTATATAACAGGGCTGAACTTCTTTTAACACAGATTTTATATGCCTATTGCTCGTGGTTATGATTGGGGTGGTCTATATGTACTACTGATGTGTACCATTGATGCTAGTACACTTGTATATCATATGCCCATGATTTGAGGTGGCTTTGAGCTTGATTTGAGGACTGATTCACTCAGTTTTGCTAGTGAATTTACTGCCGTAATAACCAGGGCTGAAGCCTATTTGGTTAGTGTATGCTCTACCTATTGCTTATGGGTGCTTCCCGGGTGATTCATTTGACCATATGAATGTATATGGAGGTTGGAGAATGCTTTGTTTTGTTTCTGGAATGCTTTTGAGCAGTGATTAAGCTTTGTTTTGGTCTACACTAACTAGCATTGGACTACAGTTGGCATTCTTTGTGACAGTTTATGCCTATTGTCTATGCTTGACATCTAGGCTTCATGCTTTGATGCTTGTGTAAAAAATGGATGCTACTTGGAATGTCTATGTCTGACGGACATTTGGGGCTTCATTTGTGATTGCATTTGAGCATTTTGGAGATCTTGGACACTCTATTTGGTTGTCAGCTACTCGACTTTGGAAGCTTCAATGCTTTATGCTTTACGGGCTTGAGCTACTTTGGGATTTATGCTCCGGATGTATCCTACTTGGATGTTGGATGTCTAATGATATGTACTTGATGTATTTGAGCAATGCTTGCTCCATCTACATCTAACTTTCCTTCTAGTGGGAGATTCTGGCCTATTTGGATGTACATAGAGCTTTGACTTTGCAGTTGAGCTTGAGATCGTGGGACGTTGATATGTATCTGCTCTCACTGTGCTTCATGCATGCAGTTCATGCTTAGTGGGCTGATCTGACACTACTCTTGGGGAGACACCTATATCTGTCATGTTGTTGTCAGTTATGAATGCATCTTGAATGGCTCTGTATTGAGCTTTACTTACACTGCTCTATTAGTTGTGTTTGTGCTTGGTCTCTTTTGTTACCCCGAGACTTGTTACCATGCATGACTTTTATGTCTATGAGATATATCTTGTTTGACACCCTGCTTGGTTGACAATAGTTGGTGCTCGTTGCTCTTTTTTTTAAACTCATTGTTAGATGTATTTGCTTCCTGGCAATTGCAGTTGGTCATGCATTATTGATAGCTCCGCTTTTGGCTTCTTTTACCTACTGCTGTGATTTATTACAGCAAGCTGTAAATTGCAGACTGTGAGCATTAACTGAGGGCAATCATTACTGTTTGACACCCTTTTGGTTATATTTGGTGGACAACTGGTCATTTTAGTAGTTTCTCTTATTTTCAGCTTATTTTGGTAGTGGTTTTGGCGTGTTTATTGCTAATTACAGCAGTCAGTTTTCTATGTAGTCTGCCTTTGTTTGACTCATTATAGTTGGTCATCTCAAAGATACGGCTTTGTTTAACATTGCCAAGTTGGATGGTACCAACTGTGGCTACTGGAAGTTTCAAATATGGTAGGTTTTGGTGCAGAAATTGCAGATTAAGCCACTACGAAACAAGGGTATTAAACCCGAGAACATGGATGATGATGACTAGGCTGATTTAGATGCACTATGCAATTCCACTATCATTTTATCACTCTCTAAAGAGGTCCACAATAATGTTATCGAAGATGAAGACTAGAGTGCATGGAATCTACGGGAAAAGATTCAGGAACTTTATGCAAAGCAGAGCCATGCTTCGCAGATGTATTGGCTTAAACAATTGATGGATCTCCGCATGAAGGAGGGGACTCCATTGTTTGCTCACTTTAGCCAGTTTCATTCTATCATGAAGAATCTACTTTAACAGGGTATTGAGTTTGAGGATAATCTGCATCCTTTGTTTTTGCTTGGCACTTTACCCGAGTCTTGGGATGTATTTCACATTGCAATTTGTACCAACAAACTTGATGGGCTGAAATTGAAAGATGCAGAGAGTGCTCTTTTGATTGAAGAAATTAATATGAATCATGGAAAGGATTCTCAGAAGTCGTGGTTTAAGTCACGTGGACGTAGTAAGTCCCGTGGATGTAAGTCTGATCTTACATGCCATTATTGTGGGAAAGTAGGACAAATATGGCCGTAGTACCATAAGATGCGCTATGACAAGCGCAAAGAAAAGCGGAAAGAGAAAGTACAGGAGAAATCCAATGATCGCAGTATTATACCTGCAAAGTCCAGCATAAAGATTGAGGAGATAAATGTCATGTAGCGGCCAGCCTAAGGAGTACGGTGGTGACTACATATTAGCAGACTCTTTATGTGATGCCTCTCAGCTGACCGAGGCTCAGTCTATGCATGCACAATGTTGGCTCTTGGATTCGGGTGTATCCTTTCATGTGATCCCGTACTGTGAGTGGTTTCATATCTGTTGCAATATATCTGGTTCTGTGCGCTTAGGTGATGATCGGTCGCTTGCTATTATTGGCATTGGTGATGCTCTATAGTTTTCCTCTGGTAGCACTTTTGTTATATATAGTGTACGCCATGTATCCGCACTGACTAAAAGCCTTATGTCTGCTGGGCAGCTTGATGATGCAGGTTATCATATATGCTTTGGTGATTTTGCATGGAAGATAACTCGTGGCAGGCTTGTTCTTACAAGAGGTGCCAAGTCTGGCAGCCTCTACCCCTTGGTTGTATGCGATACTATTGACCATGTTTTGTCACTGGGTTCTATCCCACATGTATCTCTCTAATATGCTTGTCTTGGGCATGTGTCGCTTAAGGGAATGAAAATGCTTAGTGCTTTGCAGTATCTTCCGTCCTCTTTTGACTAGCATTTTGAGCTGTGTGATCATTGTTTATGTGGTAGGTAGACTAGGATTTCGCATAAAAAGTCAGGTATTCCACGCATAGGTGAGCCTTTGGCTCTTGTGCATTTAGATGTATGTGGACCCATGCCCTGCTAGTCATTAGGGGATGCAAAGTACTTTGTGATATTTATTGACAATTATTCACATACGGTTTGGGCTTATCCTATAAAACAGAAATTTGATGTCTTGGCCATCTTTCAGCTTTGGCTTGCTCTCGCAGAGAATCAGTTTAGGCATAGGCTGAAATGCCTAAGGATAGATAATGGGGGTGAGTACGTCTCACGTACCTTTGAGTAGTTTTGTGACGAGCAGGGTATTAAGCGTCTGTTGACCGCCCCTTATACCCCTTCCTAGAATGGTATGGCTGAGCGTATGATTAGGACTATCCAGTAGTGGGTCCACAGTATGCTTAGCCAGGCAGGCTTACCACAACATTTTTGGACTGAGGTAGTCTTTATTGCTGTCCATCTCATTAACAGGTCATCTTGTAGTGGTATTGACTTCCAGGCTGTAGAGGAGGTATGGACAGGAAAGCCTCCCTCATATGCTCATTTGCGTGTCTTTGGATGTGAGGCCTTCTGCCATGTGCCACCGAAGGACCAACGCAATAAGCTAGATTCGAAAAGTGTAAAATGCATTTTCGTTGGCTATGGAGATGCGCAAGTAAGATGGGTTACTGTCTTTGGGATCCGTAGACATGGAAAGTCATCTGTAGCCATGATGTAGTCTTCCATGAAGACAAGATGCATAGGTAGTCTGAAAAGTGGTTGAGATACGCAGGATTATCTTTCAGGAGGAGCCCCTTGGTCCTGCACAACTAGCTAGACAGCTTGCACCAGCAGCCGATGCTCATGGCTAGGATGTTAGACAGGATGTTGGATAGGCAACACAATCTGCCTTGAGGCGTTCTACTAGAGATAGACAACCTCCTGACCGTTATACGGCCTCCATGGATTATGCCTTGGTTACAAATGTAGGAGAGCCTCTCACCTATGATGAGGCTATGTGCAGGGGTGATTGTCACTCTTGGGAGAGGGCTATGGAGTTTGAGATTGACTCATTGCATAAGAATCATATGTGGGACTTGGTTTCCTTGCCTAGTGGCAAGAAGGCTTTGCCTTGTAAGTGGGTGTACAAGTTGAAAAGTACCCCTGGCTATCCCAAGCCGGCATACAAGGCTAGATTGGTTGCTAAGATTTTAAATAGGAACATGGTGTTGACTTTGATGAAGTCTTTTGTCCTGTGGTCAAGATGACTACCCTACGCTTAGTCGTGGCTTTGGTTACCGAGCTTGACTTGGATCTTTATCAATTGGATGTCAAGACGGCTTTTTTACATGAGGACTTGTATGATGAGATATACATGGAGTAGCCTAAGGGTTTTGCAGAGCTTGGTAAGAAACACCTAGTGTGTAGACTGAGGAAGAGTCTTTATGATCTAAAGTAGGCACCTAGGGAATGGTATCGCAAGTTCGATGCTTTTATGCAGTCACAGGGCTACAGTCATAGTGCTATGGATCCGTGCTTGTATAGAAAGAAAGCCCGTGATGGTTCATTATTGATTTTGGTACTCTATGTGGATGACATGCTTTTGGTAGGGAAAGCTCATGATGAGTTAGATGCTCTTAAGGTTCACCTCAAAAAGAGCTTTAAGATGAAAGATTTGGGACAAGTCTCTCATATACTTGGTATGCGCATTACGCGTGACAGGTCTCAGGGACTACTCTATTTGTCTCACGGACGGAGTATATTCATAAAGTCATTGAGCGCTTTCGTATATGCAGGATGTGAAGCCTATTGGCTGTCCATTGCCTTCTCATGTGAAGGTATCACAGGCCGATTGTTCGCAAACAGATGAGCAGAAGGTCGAGATGGCCAAGATTTCCTATGCATCTGCAGTGGGCAGTCTTATGTATGCCATGATAGCTACCCGTCTAGTTATTGCTTTTGTAGTTGGTGTTGTGGCACATTATATGGCTACACTTGGTAAAAGGCATTGGGATGCCGTGAAAGGTATCATGAGGTACCTAAAGGGCATTGTTGATATGTGCATTTGTTATGGCAGCTAGGATACAGGAGTTGTGGGGTACATTGACTCTAACTATGTAGGACATGTAGACAATAGGAAGTCCACTTCTGGCTATGTGTTTAATTTTGCTGGAGGTGCTGTTTCATGGATGTCCAAGGTGCAGAAATGCACGGCTCTCTCCACTACACAGACGGAGTATATTGTAGCCGTTGAGGCTTGCAAGGAGGCCATTTGGTTAGGCCGTTTGGTTGCTGACCTTGGTATGACAGATGCTATTCCTATACTACATTCGGACTCTCTGAGTGCTATCCAGTTAGTCAAGAATCTAGTCTTTCATGCGAAGACAAAACACATTGAGGTGAGGTATCACTTCATTCGTGAGGTCGTTGAGGACAAGAATGTTGATCTTGTCAAGATCTTGACTGACCAGAATCTTGCAGACTTGCTCATAAAAAGTCTCTCTGTGGAGCGTTTTGCCTTCCTTTCAAAGATGATGGGCGTAGGATGAGATGACGTATTTCCTCATCTTGTTGTACCTATGTACACTTTTACTTTTTTCTTTTTTTTTTCCCTCTCTCACCGAGGTATATTCGCCTTTAAGTGGGAGGTTGTTGGGGTAAAGGCGCCTTTGCCTAGCCGACCCGTGTATTACTACACTGACAATATCCATGCCTGCACACTGTAGGCGGTGGGTATCTATCACTGTCACTTCATTCTTTATTCTTTCAGTGACATTTGAATAAAAGGGGAGGTCCACCACACATTGTGACCATTGGAGTTTCCACATTTGGAGTCTCTCTTTCTCTTACTCCTGCTGCTTCCATCATAGCTCTTGCTCTCGCTTGTGCTTCCACTTTAGGGCTCACCTCTCTTCATATTTTAGGAGGATTTAAGAGGCTTGCTAGCCAGCATTGAATCTGGGGCTAATTTATTTCCCAAGGAGCACAGGTAAAGGCCAATTCCCTAGCAAATCAAGGGAAAATTGAATTGAAGGCTTGCTGGTCATTTATGACAGCACGACGTACTTGGATTAGTGGAGGAGGTTGAAGAATCTTTGTTATACTCCATTCATTTGTAATACAAAGTAAACAAATACCGCAAGGGGTGCCAAGTTTCGGAACCAATCATGTGTTGGCTATCCAAGATTAAGTGGTAAAGTATGTATTTCATTTTATATGAATTTGCTCCTTGTTGTAGTTAAGTGTTAATCAGGTCATTACCACCCTTTCAAAGAAGGAAGGCTGGTTGCATGGTTCCATTGCTGGGATACCACCAATTCCCTTGACTTGATGGGCCTGAGGCATCTAATTAAAGGTCAGGAACTTTGCTCTAGTGCTGAAATTGTATTCAACTGAGCATTACAGCAAGAATGTCTGTGAGATGGGATCAAGTAGGAGTGATGCTTCTCAGTCTGAAAAATTCACAAAGTGTTGGGAGAAATGCAATGCCTGATCTTGGACAAAGCACATAGTATTGGCAACAAGGTGATAATGTTGGTTTAGACCAAAATGTGGGTCCTTCTAGGCCTTTAGAAGTTGATGACTTGCAAGAGGGAGAGGAATTTGATGAAAGATCAGCTGAGGATAGCAGCTGAAATGCTTGTGCAATTGGTAAAAGATCCTTGGTTTATGCACTTTTTGTACCCCTTAAAAGAGGGTAGCAAAGGCAAGAAGAGGAAATCATTTTCAAAGAGCTTTGAGATATCAAGATGCACCGAAGAAAGAGCCAATATAGCAGCATGATGTTTCAAATGTGGGTAGTGAGCAATAGCAAATGATGTCAATGGGGATGATGCATATGCAAGGCGCCAACTTGAAAGTGCCAATTCAATGCTTTTTGGACAACAAGGAATGCACACTAATTATAGTCACTTGGGGTACTTTGGTGGTGGTTCGGTCTTCCAAACAATGACTGCTAATGCTTCAGCCATGGGGATGCAAGGACCAAATGTATTTGGTATGCAACCACCTACGCATGGTATGCAAGGCCCAATGTGTTTGAGTATGACAAGTGGAATGGAAAAACCCAATGTATAGCAATGTTGGCATGATGTTGAAGTACAAAGTGGCAAGTTTGGCGATGCATGTATGTAGGCCATTGTATTTGGGACTCATGGTATTAGTGCTAGTAATGCAAATGCTCCATATAGTGTTGGTGATGAGGGAAATGTAGCTACTAATGCATTTAATGTATGGGAAAATGTTTCTTGGTATGGATCCTAGTATGTAAATTCCCATGCACAATCACATCGCAATAGTCCAAAGTATGTCAATTGGATGCGAGGTTTCATGTTGGTTGAGATAGAATTGCAGCAATGTGAAAGTACAAAGGATCTCCATGCTCCAGAGACGCAAAGGCCTAGAATCTAGTGGAGGTTTCAAGGCAAGTGAAGTTAGAGGTAAAGTTTCCATGTGCTTCTTGATGAAGTTTTAGTATTGTTTTACCTATAATGGATGCAATGGATGGAGGGTGACTTGGTAGATTATCCTCAATGTTGCACTTTACCTTGATGTGTTTTAGTTAGTACGGACTTTGGATTGGGCTCATTCAGGTTCAGTAGAGCATAGACGGTCGAGAGTATTGTATGATACTCAAGGGGGAGATTGCACCTTCTCTCATAGTGATGGATAGCTCGATTATGTAGTGGATCTCAGATGTACTTAGTTTGTATCTAGGGTATTGTATGCTAACAATATTTCTGCCATTAGGATTACTATTCATGTACTAGTCACTATGAGTTGGTATGGAGATTTGTATGGTCTGCAACTAGGTTGTGAAACTATACATTCGCAAGGTTGCTAGTATGTATGGAATACATGGAATGTACATTTGGATGTGATGTATATTTGGATACATGGATGGTATGTAGTGTACAATTTGCAAGGGATGCAAGAGAACTACAATTGCATAAGTTACATGCGGTTTGCAGTTGATGTAGACTATCATGTGGTACATCCTTGCTATGAAGTGTTTTTTATGCTCAGTTCATGCATTACTTTACCTTGGTGGTGTGGATGCACCCCTTATGGTTCTCATAGTGGTTATGATTCATGCATGTGAATCATAATTAGTGAAGTGGAATTTTAGACATGTAGAGGGCATGAACATGGTTAAGCAATAGGTGCATATGTTGCTTGACTATGATGCCAATATGTGTTTCTAGTAGTGGCAATAGGTGCTTTTCACAAATTGCAGTGTGATTCACAAATTGCAGTGTGATTAAGTGCAATTGCAAGGATTTTAAGGGAGAGGTCTATCACGAGGACATGAAATTTTGATGCTTTGCTTAGCATTTGATTAGGTGTTAATCAAATGTACAAATGTGAGATGCACATGATGTGCAAGTTAGTTATTTCACAATGATAAGCCAAGGACCCTAAGATGTCAGTGGGGTGAGTGTCAAAGGCAAAAGTTGTAATGAGTTGTTCTTGGCAGCATGTACTAGGTGGTACTTGGTGTCAGATTGTGGCCTAGAAGATTTTATTAGCCATTAATGTCAATTGTGACCACTAATATTAGGAACTAGACATTAATTAATTAATCAATGCCAATTTAGGGGCTAATAAATGCTTAGGAATACTTGGATGGAAAATTGGCTCAGCCAATTTAATTGTTGGCTAATATAGTTATTTTTTTGAGCCATAATTAATAAGTAAATTAAATTTTAGAATTAATATTCTAAAAATTATTTTATTTGGGCTGAAAATTACTGAAAAATGTAATTAGAAGTCTGCCATTCAGCAAAACCTTCCCGTGCAAGTGACAGAAAGGCTATATGAGGCTGGAGGAGCCTCATTCTAGCATGGTGGAAATGGGAGAGGAAGAGAAACAGAGTTGCTATTGCAATTTTCCAGCCATTGGAGGTTGTCAAAGAGCTGTCCCCAACTGATTAAGAGGCCCTTGGATGCAAGTGACAGCCCATGTAGAGGCAGGTAACAACAATTTGGGGTCCACAAGGGCAAGCAATTGCGTGTGGGACTCCTGTTGATGGTAGGCAGTAGTCAATCAGCCATTCATAGCAAGCAGCATTAAATTTCAGCCAATTTTGGCAATGAAACTCAGAAATTTCTCTCCCCATCTTCCTCTCTATTCTCTCAGTCAACTCTTAGCTTCCCTCAATAGATCTTAGTCAAATTCAGTCCCAAGAGGGTACAATTGAAGAATTCTACTGCTAAACCCTAATTTACAGTAGAAATTATGGTTTACTAGCCGCCTTGGGAAGAGTGCTCAGAATTGAGGGCTTAGTAATTGAAATTCAAGAGCTTAAATATGAGGATTTTAGAGAACTTCAAGGGGCCAGCCAACCAACATCAAGTTTGGGCCAGAATTTGTTATCCAAGGAGTAGATTGAAGGCCAATCCCCTTGCAAACCAAGGGGCAGATTGGTTTGAAGGCTTGCTGGTTGCTATGGACAGTAAGATGTATTGAAGATTGAAGGAGATCAGGCTAGATCTTAGCGTATTTCAACCTCTAGCAATACAAGTTAAAGAAATACCGCAAGGGGCTCCAGTTTTGGGACCAAATGGATGTCCAATGTCCAAGATTAAGTGATAACATTTGGATTTTCGGTTTTTGTGTTTTACTTATTTGTTGTGATTATTGTTTAATCAAGTTATTACCACTCTCTCAGAGGAGGAAGGTTGGTTTCACTTAATTCCCATATGGAGTGTCTCTCGTGTGAGAGCTCCCATAGTCTGTAGAAAAAAGTCATTGTTTTGAAGAGTGTCTCCATGAGTATATCCTTTGCCCCCACCTTTGTTGTGATGATGGGATGTGAAGTGTAGGGCTTACTGATGGGATGTGGAGTGTAGGGCTTACTCTAAAATTAGAGCTTTGACAATTTAGTGTGCATTGCTTAGGTTTTTCAGTCATTCTGCTGCCCCTGCCACATTGGGAATGCTCCAGATTACTACATTAGCATCCATGCTGCCACATTAGCATTTGTGCATTTCTTATTGCAGTTGCCAAGCATTTTTTGACAGGTCGCCCCATTTTTTGGCCCAAATGCAAGTTGGCCAGCTTGGGGGGATTCCTGCTATTTATATCCACCCTCCCATTTGGCAGATCATTCTTATCTTTATCTTCTGCAAGTTGCTAATCTGCACACTCCTTCTCCGGGATACTCCTTTGTCTCAGGTACTGCCATCATCATTCTTAGCCTGATCTGGTGCTCTCGTTAACACTGTGGGCTGCGTGCAGGGATTGATTAGTCCACTCTTTTTCCTTTTGTGTATTCAACATTTATTTCAGATTTAGTGCGATTTATCACTTCACATTATCTTCTCTTCTGCGTGTGTGTTTCATGGTTCTCTTTCGTTGCGCACTCTTTTTTTTTCCCAAGAAAAGAGAACTCTATTAATAACACCTCGGAGAAAGTCCCCCTAAGGTAAATACAAAGTACAAGAAACTCTGTGAAGAGTAACTAAGTACATCAAAGATACAATGGTTGTGTAAACAACCAATCTGGTGGGCTAAAGTGCCAAACCATCTGAGAGGTAGTGTGAAAGAAGGTGTTTGAATCCCAAATCCTCAGGAAAGCCTCTCTTTTCTTCCTCATCCTCTCAAAGCTGCCCTGCAACCTCTCCCATCTCCCACGGAGAGTATGGACTATCTCTGTCCAAATCCTCGATAAAAACTCCCCAGTGGGTATATCCTGAAGATCAATGACCTGGCTACATCTCGCAGTCCATATGTACCAAGCTATAATGCTGGAAATCAGCTCCCATCTGTGACAATGTCCCTGAGTCCCCTGTGTCTGTGAGTAGTCTGGGGTAGGGATCCTGCTCAGATGCTGTCCAATGATGAGAAAAGAAATGCTCCCCTGAGTGTCCTCATAGCCGCAAGCTGGACCTCTGTCTGTGACCCAAGTTGCAGCCCCCCATGTCGCCACCATGGACTTTGCTGTACCATCATGGAATACTATCCTAAGAGCTCTCCTCCAAATCTCTTGGGCTCTAGGACAGTCCTAGAGGCAATGTCTCTGTGTCTCCTCTGGCTCACCACATCCCGCGCAAGCCACTGGGTCCTTGCCATATCCAAGCCAAGTGCCAAGTGCTAAACTCCTATGGGCTAGAAGCCATAGAAAGAGAGATATCTTCCTGGGCCTGAAGCTGTCATGTAGCCGCCTCCAAAAGTCGTATAGGAACTCATCTGAGACTCCCTCTCTATACCAATGAGAGATGGCTGCAGGCTATGCTCTAATCTTGCTCATTTGTATCCTCCGTCCCAATCTATTAGTGTAGCCAAAGAAGGGGATGTCGGATGGCCTATCAACCATTGAGTTCATCTTCATCCATTTTTTTGAGGTGGAGGATACTGCTCTTGCTTCTTCTTCCAATAAGAAGCCTTAGCTTGTGGATAGTGGGGCCTCTTTCCACATGAGTTACCGCCAATATTGGCTTTAGGACATGAGATCTAGAGGGGGATCTGTCACCATTGGTGACAACTCTTTCGTTTCCGTTCATGGGGTGGGAACCATTCCCCTATTGCCAAATCAGCACATTTCTTTGGCCAAAGTCCATTATGTACCAGATTTGGGCTTTTAACCTCTTGTTTGTTTACGGTTTTATATAGCTAGGTTCTCGAGTCATTTTAACCAAGGATGTACTTACCTCATGGAGGGTGCATTTACTAGCGTTGCTCTTTGGACAAGAACATAGGAGGGTGGACTTTACATACTTACAACCCCTACGCGCAGTCCTCACATGAGCTTGGACTGCTTTGGCATGCTCGTTATGGGCATTTAAAGTTTGATGCTATTTGGTGGGCTTCTCTGAAGAAGATGATGGAAGGACTTCCTGATTTCCCTCTCATTCACACTCTTTGCCCTAGTTGCTTGAGGGGCAAGGAGCATCGACAACCTCATCCATAGGTTGCTACTTGGATGGCTTCCACACCACTCGAGTTGGTTCACATCGACCTTTGCGGACCTATGGGCATGGCCCCCCTTGAGAAGGCCAAGTATCTCATGCTGATTGTTGACGATTTTAGTCATTATGTGTGGCTCTACTTCCTGGAGTACAAGAGCGGGGTGTACTCCCACTTCTGCAAAGTGGCAGGTGTTGGCGGAAACACAAAGGTCTTTTAATGTTCGTAGTGTACGAGTAGACTATGGCAACAATTTTTGTTCTAACATATTTTCTTAGTTTTGTAGGGATCACGATCTTTGGGAGGAGTACTCCCATCCAAACACACCATCCAAGAATCGTGTGGCGGAGCACGTCTATCGGACCATGCTTGAAATGACCCGATCAATGTTGAGCATCAGAGTCTACATCATTCCCTTTGGGGTGAGGTAGTGGTTACAATGGTTCATATCTGCAATAGATCACGTACTTCGGCATTGAAGGATGTGACTCCCTATGAGGCTTTCTTTGGGAAAAAGCCTTCCACTTTCACATCTTTGGGTATGATGCATATATCCATGTAGACAAGAAGAAAAGAGGGAGCAAAATCAATCCCAAGTCAAAGAAGCTTATCTTCATGGGCTATAGCACAATCACGAAGGGCTGTTGGCTCTAAAACCCGAAGAAATGAAAGATTGAGGCGAGTAGGGATGTGACCTTCGATGAGGCTGTAGCCTCTAAAGAACTGATTCATGGTTCTTTTGTTGTAAGTGGTTCTTTGTTATCTTTTGATCCCTCCCCCCCATAAAAAAAACCACTAGCCCCTCCCTTTCCTTCCAGGTTACCCATTGGCACCCCTTCTTCGCCTGCGACTCCTCCCCCTCCTTCCTCTTCTACTCCATCTCCCTCTCCTTCTCCCCTTCGACCCTTGCTGGCTCCTTCTTCTATCTCGTCATCAAGTATTTGTATCCCTTCCCCATCTCCTCAAGTTTCTTTTGGGGAGATTGAGTTGTGAGAGGAGGATCCTTCTTCATCGGATGAGGGGGATTTATCTTTCCTTAGTAAGGGGGGGATCTCTTCCACAGATAGGGGCATTACAAGTACTGGAGGCTCCTTGGTCTCCTTCGCAGCAGGATGATCCTATTGTTAGTATTATACACGCTTCCATGTGTGAACGCACCTTAGGTGTGTAAGTGTGTGTGTCAAAGGTATGAACAACTATCACATGAATCTATTCAGCTTGTTGTGTAATTGCAAGAGTTCTCTCTCTCTCTCTCTCCCCCCCACCACCCCCCCCAATCATGTAGCTTCACCCTCCATAGCTTGCTAGCCACGCATGAGCTCCATACCTAACAATGGTATTTGCTTAAGAGTCTCCAAGGGATTGTAGGATATACTAAACAATTGCATCTTCAAAAATAATACCTAACAATGGTATTTACTAAGCAATTGCTTGTTGTGTAATTGCAAGAGTTCTCTCTCTCTCTCTCTCTCTCTCTCTCTCACCCATCATGTAGCTTCACCCTCCATAGCTGCCACGCATGAGCTCCATACCTAACAGTGGTATTTGCTTAAGAGTCTCCGAAGGATTGTCAGCTCATTCGTGGATTATGGGAAACATGTCCTCTATATCTTCTTTGCTTTTAGATTATTCCTGCCTTTTCCATTTCCTTAGATGGACAGCCCTGTGGCATATTTGGTGTACTTGGAATGCCTTTATGTTTGATTCAATATCGGGCATCCATGGTCATGTGGCCCGGGCTCGTGGTTTAGTGCTATGGCAGATCTCTTCTATGATGTCAGTTGACTTGGTTCTTCCTGACATTGCTGCTCCCTGGCTGGCTATTGTTTGCTCTACTCCAGCTGTCCTTTTTGTGTGATTTCTTTGTGTTACTCATGTAGTAGGTTGTTTTGATAGCTTGATGGCTTCATTACAGTTGTTTCCATCCTGTTCAGTTGGCTTGAAGGCCTGATGTAAATATTTCCATACATTAATATACACCTATTCATGAAAAGAGAGAGAGAGCGCTATATTAACATCTTTAAAAGGCCAAAGTTGACCTATGAGAGCCAAAACATCACATACATGTCCATGAATAATACTTTGTCAAGTGATACATAATGGAAATGAAAATGAAAATGAACACACTTTGGTCTCCCCATTGTAGTGTTTGTGGCTCCAAAACGCTGCTGGATTGGATGCCCTACTGCTTTGGTGATACTGTTATGTATGTGAAATCTTAGGCTGGCCTTTGCATGCATGTCTCATACTAGGTCATATGGTAATTATTAGTGTGATATCCTATTTTCTGCCTTTGCCGCCTTGGACACACAGGTTTTTGGATGAGTTGTGCAGCCCATTCGTCTCATGCTATGGAAGAAGCAGGGAAACTGTTCTGGTGAAGTTTGGTCTCTTGGCAGCATGTCACTACACCAAATGCATGGTTCGAGCTGGTTTGTTGGATGTTAGGGTTCATATCACAGCTTTGCAAATGGCTCTCTTGTAATCTTTGTGTGTAGAATAGCATACTTGGTTATATATTATTAGGGCTTATTATGAGAAATAAGGGTGTTTGGAAGTGAAACCTAAGAGAGTAGGCTCCTGCCAAATGAAATAGAAACCATTAGGGCTTTCATTGTATTTATGTGAAATAAGGGTGTTTGAAAGTGGAACCTACAAGAGTAGGCTTGCTCCAACGAAACCCTTGCATTGTGCAAGCATACAACCTTTTACCTCGTCAAAGAGTGGTTGGGTTGGATACCCACAGGCAACAGTCACGTTGAGCATTCACATTGGTAGCTTTCTCTCATCATCACCTCTTCTACACTGTATCAACATCCTTGCCATATAATGTTTTTTTATGGGGGATCCTACTGTCTTTATATTGCCTTAAGAAGAAAACCACAAGATCTTTCACTTGGGTTACCCAAAAGAAGATATCCATCACCTTCCCTTTTGTGGTGTGGTCAGTCCATAGTAACACCCTTGGTTTAATGCCTTAAAGTCTCGTTTAGGTGGGACCTTTTGGGCAAAATGAGTGTGGAGTATGAGTCTCTCACCCCTTGGGACCCTTTTTGAACCTAGAGAGGGTGCTGAGCCACTAAAATTGAAGGCATGTATCAGCACAATATTATCAGGCAGTAATACCTAATGTTACTCTCTTAAAGTTTCATTAATGGAAAATGTATTATATTTAGTTAGTAGGACAAATGCCCAGAAATCCCCTATAAAAAGACATGTTGTGGGCATCCATCCCATCCCAGATTATCCATAATCAGTATCTTCACCAGCCAATAGCCATCAACCAGTCCTCTACTGCCCATATCCCTCAGAGGAGGTGCTGACCAGCTTGAGCTGGTGCTGCCTTGCTGATAGCTGTCCAGGCTGCTGCCCATCTGCTGGATGTTTCTGCCGTGCCTTGGGGGACATCGTCAGCCCTTGGAAGTCAGCGTCAGCGTCAGCTCCTGCCTAGCCCGTCTACACCATTGCATGTTGTTCACCATCATTCTAATCAGCTACAGAGGAGAACAGCCAGCTGATGTCATTGTCATGCCATCATTTGCCACTTGACTGGGCTGCGTTTTCAGCCTGCATGCTCTGCACTTGCTGTTTGGAGTCTCCATTGACATTTTGCTGTGTGGAGGACTGCATCTCACTCCTTTCATTGCTGCCCGCATCATCATCATTCTCGGTCAACTGCCGTTGTTGTGTTTTTGGGATCCGCTTCAAGTGTGATGCACTCTCAAAGTTGTTCCTAGTGTCTTAAACACCACTCTCAGCTCAACTTTGGTCCAGTCCTTGAGCATGGAGTTTTGAGAATCTACATCTTGATAAGCTCTCATCTTCATTGAGCATTCATTAGATTGTGTTCATCATGTTGTCATACTGTTTGTGTTTCTCTTTGTTTGCCCTAGCATTTCTTTACAAGAGGGAGGAAGAAAGGGAGAGGGAGAGGGAGAGTGAGAGGGGGGGTTTTTGAGGGGAGCGGAAGGGAGGCAATGGGGTTTTGCAAGGGGGAATAGAGGAGGGAAAAAGGCCAAATTTCAAAATGATTTATGTAATCCGGTATGAGGACATAAAGATGAGATACGTACATTAATATACTCTTGTTTAGGAAAAAAAGAAAAAAGAGATACGGCATGAGAACATTTATGTCTATGGAATGATCATTATAGACATACAATGAAATTCTGGGTCATGGGACTTTGAATCAATAGGGATTATACCCACCACTTTAGGGGGTGGGTGTAACTAATTGTCTTAGCAAATGAAAGTGTTTGAGAAGCAAATTCTCAAAGCTGCATCAGTCAAAACACAAGCCCTTTGTTTTGGGAGCTGTCAATTGCATCAATTTGACAAGATAGTGGCAAATTGAAAGATTCAAGGTCTGAGAAATTTTTGAAGATAAAAGAATCCATTGAGAAAGATAGTGTGGATGTAGCTATAATATATACAAAAGTCATGCCATCAAGTATCAAGCATAGGGGATGCAACTCATAAAAATGTCCATGAGGTGTGATAATATTGATTGGGATTGTGAGGGAGGTTGAGCGTCTATCCGTGATCTCACACAACTAAGCCTAGTTTGTTTGTTTGGGCTAATATGGTCACTGAAAATGTGTTAAATTGGGAAGAGAGTGAGGTTGAATTATTTTATTAATGAATATGAATTTTACTAAATGCTTTTTCAAAAACTTTACAGGACTACCTTTGTACTCTGTGCTAGTTACTTCTCATTACAGGTATTGATTGAAATCAAAGTCTGTAATTATTGCAAAATTGAATATACCATTTAAGAGAACTTATGTTGCAATATTTTTCTTTATGTTGCAAATGTTTTCCGTCAAAAAAAGCATGCTTATTCTATGTCATACTGAAGTTGACACACTGTGTGGCTCCATTGATTATTATGTTAGTTTAGGAAATGCCGTGAAATGGATTTCAAAAGAGGTTTTTCCATCTGGTGAACTGTTTTCTGTGATGATATATGGTTCAATTCTTTTAGAGTTGGACTAGCATGCTAGCGAGTCATATTGGTCACTTGGAAGCTTCCCAGAGTTACAACCCTCTACAAAGTAAGCCCTACTGTTGCAGCATAGCCTCTACTAGCGAGAAGTATAAATGTGCAACCACTCTGAGTGGTGTCTTAGATTTCTATTGCTTTTTTTACAGATGCACAGTTTTTAAAAAAATGTGCTTTTCACATATGCTCCTTAAAAACACGTTCTGTATGATGTAATAGCAATTTCTGTCGAGACAGGGCATGAGAATGGGTAAACTCCTCAAGAGATAATAGTTCCTGCACCTTCTGAATCTTTTGCCTCTCCTTACTAGGAACCATATCCATAGGCTATGATCACTTCCTATATGTGGACTACGAAATGAAACCATGGAACATCTATTGTCTCACTCATCTCTAAGTTCAAGGCATGGATAACATTTCCAATAATCCTGAAGATATCCGATGAGAATTGGCCAAACTGACATGCTTGAATTAAGCACTTGCAAAGAACCCCATTCTGCTCATGCCATTGTCCTTGATCTTTGATTCCATTAACAGATGAATCAGTTTGCTTTTATCCCACAAAGCACAAAAATTGTTCTGATTACCCATAGGCAAGGGTTGATATATTACTTTTTCCAAATATGCTGCAAGAAACAAAGCAATCTTATAGTGAGAAGGAAAGTTCACAATCTAAACCCACTTGGGCGCACATGCAATAAAAGACTGGTAGTCTCTGTCCCTGTACATGGGACCACATGAACCATTTGTGTGCCATATCATTGATGCGTGAGCAAACAACTGCTAATTATATCATGCTATGTCTAAGTCAAGTCAAGGAAACCTCCAGCTGAATAAGAGACCCTTTCTGCTGCCAGGAATTACAGTTTATGTTAACAACAACAGATAGAGCTTTGCCCATGAAAGAAATAAAACATTAGCTGGGAAGTAGAAGCTCTTTGAGTTTGCACACCACATGCTGTAGTGTTTCACTCTGCCATTTTTGGCTGTTCTCTTCCGAGCTGGCTTAAGCATCTTGTGTAATAGCTGAACATCCATAGTCTAGTGGAGACATCCATCCCACAGCATTTTAAGCTTTAAAGCCTTCTTGAGGTGTCTTTTGTGAGGCAGATAGGTCCTTTCTACGCCCTGCATTCATGTCTCTAACAGTTACAGCGAACAGGGGATATGGTGCATTGTTTTCCATTTTTTTGTATATTTTATTTCTGACATCGAGTATATACAAAGATTAGACTGCTTATACAGTAACAAGGTACTGACAAGTTGTTATCAAGAAGGGAACTGATTTGATGGTGTGCTTCACAATCAAATCTGCTAGAGTAATGGGCAGCAAACTGCCATGCAAGCTACAAGAGATCTGACAGAGACATAAGTCTGCCGAAGCAGAGAATGGTTTTACTGGTGAGCAGGGCTGCAAGAGAGCCAAATAATCCAATCAAGGTTTGAGAACGTACTCCATTTTCATAAGGATGAAATGGATGATTACTGGCTAAGGCTATGCAACGCTAACTATCACAACAAACATTTGTACTCTCTCTGTGGTGAAAAGTCAATCTTGTTACACCATGTGGGGAATCCCTAAGTGAATGAAGCTGCCCAACCTCCAGATGCACGTGGAGGCTTCTTGCGTCCTGCTCATGCAATGAAACCCCTTGCATCTCCCACCTGCTTCTCAAAGTAGATTATCTGTGTCCATATATAAGTGGGAACTTTTTCCCTGGAGAACTCACTTCACAACCCCACCTTCAAGTAAGATCCCTACTAGATCAGGGAAGAATTCACCAAAAATAGGAGATGTCTTGGTTGTTTGTCATCACAGGCAATTCTGCTACGTCAGTTCTGACAGGTTGCTTGTCAAAGGCAGGCAGGTTATGCATCAGCATACAGGTGGTTTGTCACCCCAGGCAGGCAGGTTACATCACAGGCAAATGAGTCAGCTCTGTTGTTGCCACAGGTCAACAGAGGCCGTGCAGGGCGGCAGCAACACTCACGTCACAGGTGATGATTGATTGTGTGCAGGTCAGAGGGTTAGGCGGAGCCAGTTGCATCAACAATTCAGTTGTTTTGCACATATTGTCAGGCTTGACTTTGACTTGTCGGGCAGAAGCAGGGGGGACTGCTTTGAGCAAGGGGGCTGCCTGTTTTACACCTGATACCACAGCCCGTCAACTCAGCCACAGCCTGCCTTCACCTGTCGCAGCCCGTCAATTCAGCCACAGCCTGCCTTCACCTGCTGCCACAAGCCAGCAATCAGCCACCATCTTCCCTACTTTACACATGGCATCCTCAGCTTCTTCATCCACCCTTGCAGCCTTCGTTCAGTTCCTCATCAAGCTGCATCCATCTCCCCTACTTTGGCATATCCCCCCCTTTTGGTGCTAAAATTCCCATAGCAAAGCTGGCACCATTTCTCTAGTCAGAGCCAACACCACAGTCACATGGAGCTAGTGCATCGCACGAGATCGCAGTCGGTCCCCCACCACCTCTAGGGAGCTCTAGTGCACCCCTTGCACACACTCAGCTGATGCTTTCCCGACGATTCGCTTCACTTGGACATAGAGTTGGCACTTAGGGACAAAGTGATGACCCTTGAGGCATCTTCTTTGGCTTGCAAATTGGTTGGAGATTGCCCACCCATTTGCATTCTCAAGGACTCCATCCAGTTGGCTCTTACCGTTACTCTTGCTAGGGTCACAAGAGTGGTACCCTGGGGAAGGGGTGCTTCAAGCTCTAGTTAAGCTTGCCCAAGCAGATGGAGGCAGCGCTTGCTACAAGCTTGCTTGATGTTAGATCATCAGTGGCATACTTAGATAGATGGATCGAGGGTCAGGACTCTCATCGCTTAGAGATGGCACTGCCATCACCATCTGTTTCCTAGCCTCGATGAGTACTTCACACCATACCTCTCTGAGGTTGGCAGTGCATTTGGCCATGTCTTATAGAGAGAGAGAGGACCTTTGCTGATGTAGTATCAGAACGCCCACATAGATAAGTATTGGTTTGAGTTGTTGTTCCCATAGAGTCCTTACATTCCTTTGGTTAGACCATGAGGATTCCCTTTGTCCATGGGGGTTTTCTCACCTAGCCCAGTGCTTCGCATGTAGGATGATTGGACATCTTGTAGCAGGGTGCCTCAGGACTCGCTAGTGCTAGACCTCCTTTGGAGGTGAGGGAGGCAATAGACCTAGGACATGGAGGAGGAGTGATGTAGAGCACCAAAGATGGCACAATGCTAGATAGAGGAGACAACGTGAGCGATGGTGAAAGTGCACATACGAGGGTTAGGGGTAGGAGTAGAGAGGCCTTGAGCTGAGACATGCACAGGGACAGCGGAGAGTGGTTAGGGACCTCAGGCCACCAGCCATACAGTGCCACCCTGGCTTCCTACGGCTTCCACAACCACTCCTCTTGTTATCCAAGAGCTAGAGATTCCATAGCAAATTACAACAGCACCACAGATAGCACCACAGATAGATGCGATGCAGCCAACAGAGGCAATGATACCAATAGTGACTTAGGAGATGTAGCAGGCTGCAGGTGCACCATCATCTCCTAGACTTCTACCTCCCAACAAGTGGTAATCCTAGAACACCCAACAGGTTGGGAAGAGTGAGGAGACACAGGAGAGCAAGCAAGAGGTAGAGGACTCGAATGCATACTTCGAAGGCATCCCCACTCCACCCTCCAATAGAGATAGTAGAGAGGACACATGAGAGGGTGTATGATAGGAGATAGTAGAGACAGGTGTGGGCGGCAGAGCCCCGCTCGTCTAAGAGGCTGAGACGTACTCCATGAGGATACTCTCATGGAATGTACGAGGCATGAGAGGACGACACTTTAGGTAGGGTTGGAGCCTCATGTGGCAAGATTTGCATAGAGCATTAGTAGGAGTAGCAGTTGATTTTCTCATGTTGCAAGAGCACCACCTCTTGATAGAGAGGATATCTTGTTGCTGTGGGAAGCTATTGCTAGGCTAGAGTCACACTTATTGGGCAATAGCTATGGGAGGTGTAGAGATATAGACTAGAGTTTGTATATGTGTTGGGGAGCAGTGGACCTAGTCTGTATAGGACTGGGGTATTATGATTCAAGCGAGAGCTATGTGGGTCTTAGTGAGAGTGGAGTCACTTATTGGTTTGTTGGTCATTTATGCCTCGAATGACGAATGAGATAGGGGATAATTTTGGACAGTCTCTACCATAGGTGGATCATTGGATAGTAGGGCGTGACTTTAATATGGTGGAGGCTCTCGAGGACGGGAGAGGAAGATACATAGAAACTATTAGAGGAGGAGAGAAGGCTGCTTGGGAGGAGTCACTTTTTAAGATTAGAGGCCAGGACCCATGGTTCACAATAGAGTTTGGCAGGTCCAAAGGTTCGCTCCAATTCTCTAGAAGAGACTAAGGCAGTGGGAACAAGGACTTTCTCTAGGATTGACTGATTTTATGTGGACGATTGGGTGTGCAATAGGGGCAGCCTAACAGGTATCATACTTAGCATGACCCTCTCAGACCACTCACCTATTCAGCTTTGAGAGGGCCAGAGGATCCCACTCTATTGTTAGGATTCAAGAGTAGTTGTTCTATGAGGACGATATTAGAGTGGGTCACATAGATCTGGAGATCTAGACCCTTCTCAGTTGGACAAGCAGCTAGCGACTTGTATGAGAGTATATAGGAGATTAGTTCCTTCTTCAAAGAGGAGGCCACGAGGAGAAGAGAGGGCCATTTAGAGAAGGAGAGATCTGCCAGAGCTTCATTGGTTGCCTCATGGAGGGGAGAGGAGAGATGGATGGGGGATAGGTGAGAGGATGCACATCGCCAAAGTAGAGATCGATGCTATGAAGGAAGCCAGATCAGAGTACATGTTGTGAAGATGTGCTAGGGTTTGCATTGAGGAAACACAACATGTATGACCAAGACTGAAACACAAAGACTAGACAGGGATAAGCAAAACTAAAACCCTAAATGCAAAATGCAAAATGCAAACACAAAACTCAAAACTCAAACACAAAGACAAACACAGAGAGAAGAAACCCTAAAGTGAATGAATGGTGTAAATGAATGTAAGAGTGTACAGAATGCCTAAGGGTAGATCAATGAAGTGTTTGGGAGTGACATCCATCAAAGACGGATCCCAAGTGTTGTGACCACTAGTCGAAGTGCAAAAGACGAGGAAAACACCAAATGCTAATCATCGGAGGGTTAGAAGAGTGAGGCGACAATTGTGGATGATGCTTGAGTAGTGGGTGGCAATAGAAAGCTGCAAATGCAGCAATGATGCAATTGCCAGCAGGATGGGGATCGTTGCTAGATGTCGATTGTTGGGAATAAAGGGCCATCGTGCCTTTTATATGCGCTTGGGTGTGAACACACCCTTGGCACTTGTACTTTAGTCTTTTACATGTAACTATTAAAACCCAGAAGAGTGGTACATCTTTTTTTTTGTACCCACACGTGCATCACTCTCTACTACTGCTGCTCACACACACACACACACACACTCTCTCTCTCTCTCTCTCTCTCTCTCTTCGTGAAGATAATTGAATTAATTAGTAAATATTTACATGAGACCATCAGGTTAACATTCTCTCTGTATCTCTTACATTCTATTACATTAGACCATCAGGTCAACATACTCAGTCTCTCTCTCACACTGTCTCTGTAGAATTTTACATGAGGCATGCAAGCTTTCAGAACAACCTATTACATAACCAATTCTAATAAATCACACAGAAAGAACAACTGGAGTAGAGCGAACAATCGCTAGCTAGGGACTAGCAATATCCGAAAGGACCAGGTCAGTTGACTACATAGAAGTGATTTGCCATAACACCAATCCATGCACACGGGCCACATGCCCATGGATGCCCGATGCCGAATAAAAAATAAAGGCATTGTGAGTACGCCGTATATGCCATAGGGCTGTCCATCTAAGAAAATGGAATAGGCAGGAACAACCTGAAGGCAAAGAGGGCATAGAGGACATATTTTCCATAATCCATGAATGAACTTGTTAGCAGAGTATTTGTCAGCTCATGTGTGAGTCTGAGCTTGATCTAGGATGGGCATTTTTATTAGGTATTTTAGGTATTTTTCTGGTGTGGCATTTTATGCCAGTGGAGCATTTTTATGCACCAGTCGGCCAGCATTAATGCTGTCCGACCAGCATTAATGCTGTCCGACCAGCATTATTGCTCCCCACTTTTTCAGCCTATTTATACTCAGCACTCCTCCTCAGTCAGTATCATCGTCATCATCTTCACCATCTGCAGACTCTGTGGAGAGAGGAGCGAGTGCCAGTGCCAGTGCCCACGCAGCCAGTGACTCACTGTTGTATGCGACTGTCTCGTGTTCAGATATATGGATTCCATTTTCCGTGCATACATCTGAGTTCTCATCTGTATCATGTTTTTTTCTTTTCTCTTTTTGTCTTGTGTTTCAACAGTTTATTTCAGCACATATTTATGCTTCCACCGCTGCTCCACTTCTGACATGGTATCAGTTTTCAGGATGTGTGTTTCTGCTGTGTTTTATTGCTGATTTCAGGACTGTTTTGTACCCCTGCTGATCAGTCGATTGCTGTAGCAGCCAGGCGACCTGTTTTGGGGCTGTTTTCAGCCTGCGTTTTTTGCAGTTTTGCCATCGTCTGCTGCCTACGCACCCTCTATTGCCTGCGTTTTTCATCTGCAGCTGCTGGCGACAGTTTTTCTACCTGTTTTTCTCCAGTTTACAGCCTGCGTTTTGCTGATTCAGCGTTTCTCGTGGCTGGGTGACTGTTACTTCAGGCCGTTTTTGCTGTTTTTGGCAGTTTTTGACTGATTTTTTTGACTTTCTGCAGCAGATTTTGTCTTCTATTGATCAGATTCTGGGTTCTATTGCATGTGAACTCTCATTTTCTGCAGTCTATGCTTGTGTTTTGGCTGTGTTTGCTCTCTACATTCCATCTCTTCTCTACTTCTCTTCTTATCCTCTCCATATGGCTCCTCCGTGCACTTCCATTGATGATAAGTTACATGGACCTGACTATCTCACATTTAGTGCTGTCATGAAAGCTCGGTTTGTGCAGAAGCGGTTATGGTACATCGTCTGTGGAGCTGTTCCTCGACCTCTCCGTCCTTTTCCTCTTCCTGAAGACTTTGATGAGGACAACCATGAGGAAGCGGTGCTCACATGGGACTCGGACGATGCCGGTGCTTACTCGGCGTTGCTTCGGTGTATTTCTAAAGCGGTCTTACCGGCGGTTACCTCCTGTAGGACATCTCCTGAAGTATGGCAGAAGTTGCAGCAGATGCACGAGGCACCTTCCACCATGCGGGCCGTCACACTTTATGGCCAGCTCCAGCAGATGAAGTTTGAGCCGAAAGATACTATTCAGTCTTTTCTTCTTCGCGTTACACAGGTACAGGACCAGCTTCGGCACATGCAATCTACTCTTCCCGAGGCGCATCTCGTCGGGACGGTCCTCTACAAGCTCCCCCCGGAGTTTGATGGAGTGGCCAATGCTTTGCGGGCGCAGACATCATCGTCTCTTGTCAGTTTTACACATATGATCTCGATGCTCCTTGAGCATGAGACATCCTTGAGATTACAGGGGTGGCTTCCGGCACATTATGGAGGTGAGGCTTATGTAGTTTCAGAGAGGGGGTGACGTGAAGAAGAAGTCGAAGGCCCAGTGTTACCACTGTGGCAAAAAGGGACATTTGCGGAAGGACTGCAAGACGTTAGCGGCTTCCAGGAAGGAGCAGAAGAAGAAGTGGGATGTTGACTCTACCGATGAGTCCTCTCCTTCGTCAGACTCCGACTCAGATCCTTCGACCAAGGTGAAGTCCAAGGCGCGGAAGGGATCCTCTTCTTCGGATCGCGGGAAGGGCTTGGTGGCCCCTTCCCCGGCTGCTTTCTAGTGGTGGTGATGAGGTCATCCCTCACGACTCTCTTGTGCCAGAGAGGGAGTGTGAGCGGGTGTTTAGATGGGGCAGCCGCGCCTCATCTATACTTTTATACAGGTGTACAGGTTCCAGAGAGGGACGTCCCTGACGTATCGCCTTCAGTCTGGCGGAATCAAATCTTGGAGCTGGGATTGACATCCAGGTTCATGATGAGCTGGTCATCTGACAGAGAGCGGGAGGCTTTCGTCTGGAGCTCACATGAGGGGACACTTTGGCGGTGGCGGGGAATCCATGGTCACATATGTTCAGCGGCATTTTTGACAGGATGGTCTTGTATGCTACTGCGAGACATTGATGATGGACACAGAGACATGCTATGATCTTCTCTATTTTCAGGTGTTTGGTACGATCGACATCGACATCAGGTTCTCTCCGAGGCGCCTTGGTGGTGGCTTGATCACCCACTGCTTGGGTATCCATGGTTCTACTTGGTGGTTCTATGTTGTATAGTTTTTGATCCCTTTTTCATTGTACTATTGTATTGTATCAGATCACCCATGATCTGAGAGAGGGTGTTAGCAGAGTATTTGTCAGCTCATGTGTGAGTCTGTGCTTGATCTGGGCTGGGCATTTTTATTAGGTATTTTAGGTATTTTTCTGGTGTGGCATTTTATGCCAGTGGAGCATTTTTATGCACCAGTCGGCCAGCATTAATGCTGTCCGACCAGCATTATTGCTCCCCACTTTTTCAGCCTATTTATACTCAGTGCTCCTCCTCAGTCAGTATCATCATCATCATCTTCACCATCTGCAGACTCTGTGGAGAGAGGAGCCAGTGCCAGTGCCAGTGCCCACGTAGCCAGTGACTCACTGTTGTATGCGACTGTCTCGTGTTCAAATATATGGATTCCATTTCCCGTGCATACATCTGAGTTCTCATCTGTATCATGTTCTTTTCTTTTCTCTTTTTGTTTTGAGCAGTTTATTTCAGCACATATTTATGCTTCTACCGCTGCTCCACTTCTGACAGAATTGGTATGCAGTGCTGGGTCATTGAGAACCACACATGGGCAATGAAATTCCAGATCTGCCGCGCAACAGGGCAAGAGACAAAGAGGTGAAGCAATGTCTCATCGCATGTAGTACAAAAAACACAGCGCCCTGCAGAGATCTTTCGGGCATGGAGCACTTCCCCGTTGGAAGACCCCCAATGAGCAGCCTCCACATGAACACTTTACCTTGATATGGAACCTTAGACTTCCAAAGCTGGATAAATCTTTCTCGCCACTTCTTTTTGCTATCCCTGAGATGCCAGAGCTTATTAACCTTCCTCGTGACCCATCTTTAAGCTTCCATCATCTGATGATATATTTGATTAGCCGATCTTTTTTGAAAGTCATTAGGAAGCACAAACTTCCAGTCACGCCATGGATGCAATGGCTGTAACGCAGGCAAAGGAGAGAAAAGACAGTCTTGTATTGACGACCAAATGTCCTTGTATCCACGAGGCACCCTAAAGTACTGACGAATACACCTAAAACAATAAAGGTGGGGCTGCCCAAGAATAACAGCATCACAGACTGCCTTCAACCCTAACCTAGCCATCTGATTAAACTTGTCTCGTTGCAAATCTTTTTGTGGCTAATCCAACAACCTTGAGGAAGCTAGTATTTCTCCTTGCAGCAAATTTTACTCCTTACGAATATATCCAGAGGATGCCAGACTGCAAAACAAAGCATCTCTTGCCAGGAAGCAATTAAATGAGAAATGAGAAAAGACTGGGAGACCTTTATAAGCCTTGTAGAATTAAGCGCATGCCACCAAGAAGCATGAATAACCGTGCTTCCATGAGAGATGCCAGTCTTTTCTATGAAGAATTTGGCAATATCTGACCAAGGATGACACTGAATACATAGACTTTGCAAAAGGGACAGCCTCAAAGAGGTCATATGCAAATTAACATCCAACAACGCTGCACCCCCCATCCTTTTCGGAGTGGTCATATGCTGCCAGGAGATCCATACCTGCTCCAAACGATTGCCTTTCTTTTTCCACAGCATAAATTTGATAGGCTGGACTAAATCCAAAAGGGACTTCTTAGTCCAAGGTAGCAATGGAAGAAAGAACGAAATCATACTGATCATAATTCATTGAGCCACTTTTAGCCTAACATGTAGAGACCAACTTTGAGATTTCCAGTACATGAACCTGTCATGAATTCGGGATGCCATCCAATCCAACAAGGCACGGGAAGCAACCTCTACCCCAATAGGATATCCCAAGTGTCTGGTTATATTGCCCCTTGGGATCACAATTCCATAACAAAGCCTTGACGAGCCAAGGCAAGGCAGTGCAGGTCATCCCAAAGTTGACGACGATCCCTTGCATTAGAAGGAGCATACACGCCTACAATCCACAAAACCTCCCCCTCATAACATATTTACAGGATCAGAAATCAGCCATGGGTATCTTGAGAAACCAAAGCTAGTTGCAGGGAGGATTTGATAGCCAACATAACTTCCGATTTATGTAGAGCGCGACCACTAAAAAAGACCGCATAATCCTTATACACATAAGAAGATCCAGCCAAAGAATGTTGTTTGTGCTCCATAGCACAGAAAACATCCCAATTTCCGGCAAGCACAACTTTCCACAACCGATACTGCTTGCTGCCCGAAGAAATACCTTTCACATTCCAAAAAGTAAGTTTCATGATCAATCAAAAAATAACAAAAACTATTGAACCAGTGTTTTCCCTTTCCCTTTTACATCAATAGCCTTGGGAGCCTGGAATCTCTCCATTTCAGTACGTATAACATCTACAAGATCTGCCCTCTGTAGACCTGCAATCGAAGCTCGGGAAGGAAACTGCAGTTGCTGCGAGCGGAAAACGTCACAAGGGGCACAAGCCTTCCACGAGCATCGAATTGCAAGGCTGAATCAGAAGTCCTTCTATCTTCCACTGTTGGAGTACGCAAAGATTGAGGTCCCATATAAAAACCTCTACCTCTACGATAGAAGGTTTGAGTGATTGGGGGTGGCGGAGGATGGGCAGGATTCAATTGAGAATCTTGCCTAGTATTATGACGAACCACAGTGACCCAAGAATCCTCTCGAGGAGACAAATTCCGCCCAACCACAGTCGAAGGATGCTCCCCACCCTCTTGTGGGTCATTCTTCTTGCCTTCCTCACGACCTTGTTGAGGAAGCTGCTCTGGATCAGGTGCTGTTTGCTGAATCATCTGCTGAGGGTGGTGGTCTTGCATTTCCATATCTTGATCCATAGGGCCTTGCACTAAGCCCGTATTTTTATCGCATTTCGAAACGAAATGGCCCAATTGGCCACATCTAAAACAGTGTCTTGCAAAAGTACCCCATTTGAACTCATACACCAACGTTTGTAAGCTTGGAACTTTAAAATGAATTTTTGTCGGGCGAGGTTTGCCTATATCCCACAGCATACATGCCCTGTTCCTGTTGCGGGAAGCTAGCCGAGGTTCCACCAAAACCTCACCAAGGGTTCTTAGTACCATAGGGAGGAGTCTCCAAAGATGTGCAGGAAAATCCACCACCTCTACCCAAATTGGGCATACCTATCTCAGCATGTCTTGAAATTCAGCCATGGGTCTCCAAGGGACCACATGAACTAGCTGCCCATCCATAAACAAAGGAATGCATTGCATAACAAAAGCCCGTACTTCTGCAGAACGAAAAAGAACCTCAAAGAACCTCTTCGGGCCATCATGAATCTCTTCAACCTGGGGAACTTGCATATGCCCCGAAGCATCATTTGAGCATTGTTCAGAACTAACAAGCATAGATTGCAGCCAAGCACGAATTCTGGTGATCAAAGGAGTCCTTCCAATAAAATAAAATATGGCTGCCCTCTCATGGAAAGCAGCTATGTGTTGTAGGACCAAGTTGGTTCCCATGACTGCTACTACTTGATCCCCTTCCGGTAATGTTTTAGCTTTATTCTCATTACAATGGACATAATCCGACATAAGATGATTGGCAATGGCTAGCATGAACTGTAAAGAACCATTAGGTTGCGGACATGAAACATGAACCTTAGGCTGAGGCGAATTCGGCCGAAGGCCGGTTCTTCAACCGACATCCTATGACATTTACCCATCTCTTCACTATCTAGTAACGGCCCGGGTTCGTTTGCCAACAAATCACCATCGGAGTGAGCCAAGTCTTTGTCATTCCCTTGCCCAATCTGCTGATTGAGAAAGGCCATATTGATACCATTAGATTCCTGTAGATTTGCTATAGCAAAAGCAGACTCTGATCCTGAAATTCTTCCTCTCTCTCTCTCTCTCTTACTCTGTGCAAAACCCTGAGGATGTGCTGCAAGCTCTCTGCGCCAGTCTTGGAACTGTGAACTGACAGTTTGCTGTTAAGTAGGCTGTTTGAAGTGGCCTTCATACTCTCTCTCTCTTTGTCTTACACTGCCGTAGAGCAGGGTAGCACAGGGAAGAAGGGCACGCAGCACAGGGCAAAGATTGCTCGCAGGCAGGGTAGGCACGAGCAGATCCAAACAAGCCAGACGGGCGCACAGAAGTAGGGACCCAACGCACTCTCTCTCTCTCTCTCTCTCTCTCTCTCAGTCGCCCTCTCTGTTAAGGAGTAGGGCGACCCAGAACGGCAGGTCGCACGCCAGTAGACTGTGCAGGGTGCGGCAGGGTACTTACAGGTCGGCAAGGTGACGGCTCGATGTTGACGTCAGAGCAAAATGAACTGCACGTAGGTGTGAGGGGAGAACTCCCGCAGCGCACAGGGCAGGACGCACGTCACCAGGTCAGGGGGGATCTAGATCTGCCATCTCTCTCTCTCTCTCTCTCTCTCTCTCACAAAAACACACACATGCACTCTCTCTCTCTCTTTGTGCCATCGCCATTGCCTAAAATTGAACCTTCGTTGCGCATCAACCACAGTAAACTGGTATCAGAGTTGAAGGTTGGAGGTTGCAATTAGGTTGCAGGTCCCATTCAAGAGTAGGTCATAGTCAGTTGGAGAGATAATGCCAACTGGCCCTCGATAGGTAGGCTAGAGGTTAGACAGGTCAGTGTGGAGCAAATAGGCCCTTGATGGGCAATTTAGGAGGTCATCTAGGTCAGTGTAGAGTAGTTCGGCAATACACGTGTGGGTTGTTGGGGCTGGTTAGTGCGGGTGTAGGTTTGGCGGACAGTCAGGCACAATTGCTTGTCAAATTTTTAAAAAAGAAATCATTCTTTTCTTCAAAGGACTATTCTTTTTTAAAGATCTGCGGGCTTTCACATGCGCACAAGCATAGTCTAACAAATCCCAGAGATTGGGCAGGCTTCTACTCCCGGAATTTAGGGATTTTGGAGTATGTGTGAAGATTTTACTTGGAAGAGTAAAATTTGTGGATTTTTGCACACTCTCGGGTCTCGAAAATTGGGGCTTTTCACATATGTGCAAAAGTTGCAGTGGGACAGGTGCAAATCTTGGAATTTTGACACATTAGACCTTGTACAATTTGGGGCTTTTGCAAAATTTGTAAAATTTGGGTCAAATTTGGTTATGGTTTGTACTTGCAATGCAGTTTTTATGCAAATTGAGCACATAGGGCCTTGAACAAATTTGGGGCTTTTGCAAAATTTGTGAAATTGTGGCAAAATTGGCTTGTGCAATCCATTTGGGAGTTATGTTTGATGTCATTTGGGAAGTTTGAGCAGAGAAATATTGGGGCTTTTGACCATGAGAGTCAAATTGGTGCCCGTGGATGCATTTGGAGCAGAAATTGCAGTGAAAATTTGGGGCTTTCTCATGTTATTGATGTATTAGCCCGTGATACAGCTGCAATTTCTTATGGTGTGCTGTAGCACACATTTTTGTATCTCTGAAAATTAATTTACAGACATGAAATTTTGTGCAATTACTTGAATTTTCATTGGTGGTTGGTACTTGCTTTTTACCTTGGTCATTTGTGTGACATTTGGACTCACATTTGTTGACCTTTGAGCTGTAAATCATTGTTGGCAGCAGTGATAGCAGCAATCTTTTGCAATTAAAAAGCTTGAGGGTGCACACAACTTTGCTGTATGGCAGAAGTAGTGCTATAATGTCTTGGTGCAGAAGGAGCAGGTGAAGCCCATCAAGACAAAAGGAGTAAAACCAGCAACCATGGATCAAGAGGAGTGGGATGATTTAGATGAGCTTGCACGTTCTACCATAGAGCTTTCAGTGTCAGACTTTTTACTTTTCAACATTGAGAAACTGAAATTTGCCTATGATATGTGGCAAAGACTTGAGGAGTTATATGCTCAAAAAAGTGCAGCTAACAAGGTTTATTGGTTGAACAAATTGATGGACCTTTGTATGAAGAAAAGTACAGCCATGTGTGTACATTTGAATGAGTTTAACTCTATTTTCAGCCAGTTGATTGCTTTGGAATTTCACATTGATGAGAAGTTCAAGGCAACATTTTTGCTATGCACCTTGCCTGAAAGTTGTGACTCTTTTAGGATAGCAATGAGTAATTCTAATGCTATGTTGTTATATTCAGATGTGAAGAGCTCTTTACTCATGGAGGAGTTCAATAGGCAAAATATTTCAGCAAACAAGTCTTCCAATGCAGTGCATACTAGAGACAAATCTTGGTAGAAGGGCAACTCTAACAACAAAGCATGCAACAAGTCTCGTGGGAAAAATGTGGAGTGTGATCATTGTGGCAAGAAAGGGCACTTCAAGCGGAATTGCTTTAAGTGGAAGAAAGAAAAGGGCAAAGGCAAAAACATTGATGATAACTAAGATGGAAAAAGGATAGCCAACATGCAAAGAAGAGCAGTGTAAAGATAGAGGAAGTCAATGTAGTCACTCACGAGAGTGATAGAGGCAGTGATGTACTCTTTACTTTTTCTTTTATTGCATAGTCATTTATTGCAGATTTTGATGATGACATGCACACCTAGATTATTGATTTAGGTATCTCCATGTAACACCACATCGTGAGTGGCTCTTTGACTACAGTGGTGGTAGACACGGTGTTGTCCACTTGGGGACAATTATGCATGTGACATTGCAAGGATTGGTAGTGTACAATTGGCATTTCAACATGGTTCAATGTTCACTTTGCATAATGTGAGACATGTACCTTAACTCAATAAGAGCTTAATAATGATAGGGCAGCTAGATGAAAAAGGCTATCGTACCACTTTTGGGGGAAAGGAAATGGAAATATGTAAGGGCTCTAGAATTATTGCTAAAGGCTCTAAAAGTGATACTCTGTATCCATTACATGTACCTAATGTGCGTGATCATGTTGTTACTATAACTGAGTAGTCAAGTGTGTCTTTGTGGCATAGCTGGTTGGGACAAATGAAAGCACTTTCTCGTTTGGATTATTTACGGTGTTTGAGGTACGCTGATTTTGACCATTGTGATCATTGTATGTATGGCAAGCATGCTCAAACATCACATAAAAAATCTCTTTCACTAAAATCTTCACCCTTAGAGTTGGTACATTCAGATGTATATGAGATGTGAGGGTTGTCTCTAAGGAAAAAGAAATATTTTATTACTTTTATTAATGATGCCACACACAAAGTATGGGTTTATCCTATCCGTTGTAAAGACAAGGCTTTGGATAAGTTTAAAAAATTCTTGGCACTTGCTCAAAATATAACCACTAATACATTAAAGTGTCTTCGGTTTGATAATGGTGGGGAATGTGTGTCCAAAGCCTCTCAGGCCTTTTGTGATAGAAAAGGAATAAAAAGGGAGCTCACTACTCTTTATAATTTGCTCCAAAATGGTGTCACAGAGCATATAAATAGGACTACTCAAGAGAAGGTCTGTACCATGTTGTCTCATGCTGCATTACCTTATGGATTTTGGGTAGAGGATGTTATGATAGCCGTACACTTGATAAATCGGTCATCAACTAGCTCTTTGGGGGGGGGGGGGGGGGGAGAGTTCCTCAAGAAGTGTGGTCGGGCAAGCCGCCTTCGTATACACACTTGAGAGTGTTTGGTTGCGAGGCATTTGTGCACATACGCAAAGAACGATGCGGAAAATTGGAGCCAAAGTCTTGTAAATGCATTTTTCTCGGATATGGTGATGAGGGAGAAATGGGGTATGAGTTATGGGATCTCGAAAAAGGAAAAATTGTAAGCAGCAATGATGTAATCTTCTGGGAAGATCGCTTGCATAAACAGCCTGAAAAGACAAAATAAGTGAAAAGGATTGTGTTCCGAGAAGAAATACTTGTAGGATAGCAAAGAGTGCCCATTGTAGAGCAACAAATAGCTGCTGTAAATGACCCTATAAATGCAGGAAATGATGGTGAAACTGATTAATAAGAAGGTGGCCATGATAAACCACAGTTTCAGCAATAAAATGTGCCATTGGAATAGCCGGAACAAGCAGTACAACATGCTGAACCTTTGGAAGAGCAAGCTGTTAATGAAGATTTGCAAGTTGAACAACCAAAAAACGCTGATCTTTGGGTCCATACGTTGACCAGAAATACCAAACAGCCAAATAGGTTTGTTCCTAGTGCAAATCATATCACTGATTATGTCACATTGACAGATTGTGGTGAATCGTCTTGCTTCAAGGAAGCAATGGACAAAAAGGACAACAAGAAATGGCATAAAGCTATGCTGTCAGAGATGGAATCTCTAAAGAAAAATGGTACTTGGGATTTGGTGCATTTGCCTAAGGGGCAAAAAATCCTACCATGCAAATGGGTTTACAAAATGAAAGTCACCTTTGGTTCCTCGGCAAACTACAAAGCATGGCTGGTTGCCAAAGGGTACAAGCAGAAACATGGGAGTGACTTTGATGAGATCTTTTCTTCTGTAGTCAAAATGACTACTTTACAAACCATATTGGGTTTGGTTGCATGTGAGGATATGGAACTCATATAGATGGATGTAACGATTGCTTTCTTACATAGTGATCTACATGAGGATATATATATGCAATAGCCAAAAGGTTTTGTGGGTAAGGGGCAAGAAAAGATGGTATATAAACTCAACAAAAGCTTGTATGGGCTGAAACAGACACATCATGAATGGTATTATAAGTTTGATACAGTCATGCAATCTCAAGGTTTTAAAATAAGTCAAGTGAATCACTGCTTGTATACCAAGAAGACAATAGATGGAAACCTTATTATACTAATTTTGTATGTGGATGACATGTTGATTGGTGGTAGGAATGTTCATGCGTTAGACACATTGAAGCAGAGCCTACATAGCAGCTTTGATATGAAGGATCTTGGGGAAGTAAATCATATTCTTGGTGTGTGTATACTTAGAGACAGATCAAAAGGACTTCTTTATCTATCACAACAAGAGTATGTATCCAAGATTTTGCAGTGTTTCAATATGGAAGGGGGGAAAGCAATTGGTGTACCATTGCCTCCATATGTGAAACTCAGTGCAGAGGTCAGCCCTTCATTTAATGATGAAAAGGTTGAAATGGCTAAGATCCCATATGCTTTAATTGTGGGTAGTTTAATGTATACTATGGTTGCTACATGTCCTGACATAGCATTTCCGGTGGGAGTAGTTAGCAGGTACATGGCACATCCTGGTAGAAAGCATTTCTGGTGGGAGTAGTTAGCAGGTACATGGCACATCTTGGTAGAAAGCATTGGGAAGCAGTGAAAGGTATCCTGAGATATCTTAGGGGCACAAAGGATGTGTGCATATATTTTGGAAAGCCGAAAGCATTTGTCATTGGCTTTATGGATGTAGACTATGTTGGTCATGCTGATTGCAGGAAGTTTACTTTAGGGTATGCATTCACCTTCATAGGGGGAGCAATTTCTTGGATCTCGAGGCTACAGAAGTGTGTTGCATTGTCTGCTACAAAGGCAGAGTATGTGGCTGCCACTACGGCATGCAAGGAAACTTTATGGTTTTCACGTCTAGTGGGAGAGCTTGGCATTATTGAGACTCTTGTCCTCCATTGTGATAGTCGGAGTGCTATCATGCTAGCATGGAATCCCGTCTTTCATGCAAAGACGAAGCACATACAGGTGAAATATCACTTTATGAGGGATGTACTTCACACCAAAAGCATTGAGCTTGTCAAGGTACATATAGATGATAATCTTGCAGATCTTCTCATGAAGGGACTTCTAGTAGAGCGGTTTGCTCATTGTGGATAGATGATGGAAGTTGGATAGTATATGTATTTCAGCTTTGTACATACTTAACTTAGTTGATTCTTTTCTCACCTTCAAGCATGCTGTCTTTAGGTGGGAGGTTGTTGGGAATAAAGGGCCACCGTGCCTTTTATACATGCTCATGTGTGAACACACCCCTAGCACTTGTACTTTAGTCCTTTACATATAACTATCAAAAACCAAAAGAGTAGTACATCTTTCTTTTGTACCTACACCTCGTGCATCACTCTCTACTATTGCTGCTCACTCTTTGTCTTTGCCATCGCCATTGCCTAACATTGAATCTTCATTGTGTATCAACCACCACACTGATAGGTGGAGAAAAGGGCAAATCACAGGTTGCACATTAATGCCCGATAAAGAGGGCAGGCTACCACCTGTTGCTTGGCTGATGGAGTGTCGAACACAAGCAAGAGGAGACAATTTGTAGGCTGGTAATGGTGGGTGGCAGATGGACCAAACAAAGTAGAGGAGTGAGAATCTGCACAAACCGGATGAAGTTGAATGGTGGGCAGTCTATAAATTTATAGATGTTGAAGGGTGTCCCAAGAAATTAGGGTTTTGGGGGACCAGTGAAACTCTCTCGAGCCACGCACCAATTTTGTGGTTTTCATGAATTAAGCATGTTTTGGGGCTGTCTAAAGATGCTAATCAGTTGTCAAGTATGTTTTAGCTCAATACCCCCACTCAGGTCTAAAATGAGCCTAAAAGGGAAGGCTTGGAATGTTTACCGTAAGGCGTCCCACCCCAAAGTAGTCAGGGCATTGGGTAAAGGGTGCACGTCAGCTGCCCAATGGCCTACCAAGACTACAGAGGCGATGGTTTTCTTGCCAAGGGAGTCCAAGTAGTCACCCCAGGGGAAAGAAACCTCTCCTAAGGAGAGTAAAAAGTTCCCTAGTGTCCTATTGAGGATCACCGACACTCCTTTGTGAGCGTAGGCATGAGTCGATCTCAACAAACCCCCCTAGAGTGAAGAGTGATCAATATAGAAGGGTCATCCACCAAAGGAGATCAAATTTAAAGCATTGCAAAATGCTTCAAATTTGTCACAAGAAAGAGCTTTGGTGAAGATGTTTGCAACATTACTGGTGGTAGGACAGTAGACAAGGCTGATATCACCTACATGTAGCCTCTCTATTACAAAGTGATAGTGGATCTCTATGTGTTTCGTGCGTGCATGAAACATTGGGCTTCGTGCAACTGTAATGGCACTTTGACTGTCGGTAAACAAAGAAGTAGGATCCATGATAGATACATCTAAATCATCCAATAAATGTCTCAGCCATACACATTCAACTATGGTAGTGAAAGCTGCCTTGTATTCAACTTCACATGACAATGTGGCAATAGTGGATTGTTTTTTGCTTAGCCAAGAGATGCAAGATGAGCGAAGAAAGAAACAATTACCACTAGTAGAGTGACGAGAATCAAAATCACTAGCCCAATCTGAATCATTGTAATTGTAAGCATGTAGTTGCAGTGGTCCCCCCTTGGCATAAAGCAATCCAAGAGTCCTAGTACCCTGCAAGTAACAGAAAACACGCTTTACAGCTTGCCAATGTGGCATGTGTGGCTAGTACATATATCTACTCAAGACTGAAACTGCGAACTGAATGTTTGGCCCTGTGTTGCATAAGTAAATGAGACATCCAATTGCTGGAGCATATGTATGGATATCGAACAAATCACTATCATCATGCAAGGACAGCTTGAGTCCAGGTTTCATTGGTGTACAAACTGGCTTGCAATCCTGTAAGCCAAAAGCTCTCAAGAAGTCTACCAATGTATCTAGACTGTGATAATCCAATGCCGCTAGCATCATGAATGAACTGAATGCCCAAATAATAGTGCAAAGGCCCCAAATCAGACATCACAAAAGTTTGTTGCAAACTTGTTTAAATGCTGAAATCTGATCAGCATATGTCCCTGTAAGCAAAAGATCATCAATATAAAGATATACATCCGTCCCCTTCTTTACATACGTAAAGTGTAGACTTTGCTGAGCTGTTTATAAACCCCTGGCTGAGTAAAAATGTATTAATCTTTGCATATCAAGCTCGGGGAGCTTGCTTCAAACCATACAAAGCCTTTTATAGCTTGTACACCAATTGTTTGAATCCCACAATTGCAAGCCAATGGGGTGCTGTACATACACTTCTTCTTGAAGTTCCCCATGTAAAAATGTAGTCTTAATATCAAGCTGGTGTATAGTCCAACCATAATGGGCAGCCAGAGCAACCATAGACCGAATGGTAGTCATACGGGATGTAGGAGCAAATGTCTCCTCATAGTCAATGCCTTTCTTTTGTGCGTAGCCTTTGGCCACAAGCCTGGCCTTACATTTGTCAATGGATCCATCTGCATTCCTTTTCAGCTCATAGACCCACTTTGTACCAATGGCTTTCTTCCCAATAGGCAAGGACACTAAATCCCATGTTTGATTCTTTATGATAGAATCAAACTGAGCTTGCATTGCTGCCATCCAATTCATACTTTGTTTTGTGCATCCTCAAAACATTCAGGCTCCTCATCATCAAGTGTATCTGTTGCCATAACAAACTCCATTGTATGTGCACCATCATGCATACAAGCTTGCCTTCTAGTACGACCAGCAATAGGAGCATCCAAATGACTATTTTTCATAGTCTACAAATACCACCATCTAGGCATCCACCTAGCTTCTTGACTGTGTATAAGCTCCTGCCGAACTTCAAATTCAACATCTTGCTGAATATTCAGATCAGCCATAGGCTGATTTTTTGCAATAGCCAATGGAGTAGTTGGTTGAACATTACGTTCACTTGTTGAAGCTCTAGTTGTATTACGAAAAGAAATGGGCAGCAGCCCTTCAAATACATCATTGGCAGTTTAATATGTATCAAAACCAGCAAGGGATAATTCTGATTTTTCATAAAAAACCACATCCCTACTGACAAATACCTTTTTAGAGATAAGATCATATAATCTATATCCTTTGCTCTCACTGTTGTACCCCACAAAAATGCATTTAACAACCTTGTTATGCAACTTCTTTCTTAGTATCTTGTGTATGTGAGCATACATGAGACACCTAAAAGTACGAAAATGTCCAATAGAAGGTTTCTGGTTGTTCCAAGCCTCAAAAGGCATGACATTCTTTAATGCTTTGGTAGGGCACCTGTTTAAAACATGGCAAGCACACATATATTCTTCCATCCAAAAACTATGTTGCAAACTCTTTGCTTTCAGCATATATCTAGCCATCTCCATGAGTGACCAATTTTGCCTCTCTGCAATGCCAATATGGCTGTGGAGTGTAAGCAGTAGTGTACTGATGAACAATGCCTTTCTGCTTCAAAAAAGTATATAGCATAGAAGACATGGATTTCCCCCCTCAATTTGAATGGAGAGTCTGAATCCTGTAGCCAGATTGATTTTCAACAAGTGCTACAAAAGACAAAAATGCATTATACTCTTTTGACTTTTTCATAAAAGAGTAGACCCAACAAAAACGAGTAAAGTCATCAATGAAAGTGACAAAATAGTAACATCCACCCAATGACTTTGTTTGCATAGGGCAACATACATCCGAATGCACAATCTGTAATTTGGTAGTTGCTAAAGTAACATCGCGAGGAAACGAAAAACGATGCATTTTTCCAAAGATCCATCCCTCACGTATATGCTCTGGAGGTCTCTCCAAGAGAGATAAGCTAACAAGCATCTGTGTACACTGCATAAGCATCAAGCTACCATAGTTTACATGCCCCATGCGAGCATGCCATAACTCTACCAATAACATAGTAGGAGTTAGAGTAGAGGCTAGATAGAGTGATTGATCAATTGAATAAGCATCTAACTTATATAACCCTTAATATAGAGTGCTAGTGAAAATCAAAGGCATGTGTCCTTTATCTCTGACCATACATCTGTTATCATCAAATGTGACTTGTAGACCACACTTTGCCAAAGAAGAAATAGACAACAAGTGCTTTTTTATGTTTGGCACAAATAATGCATCCTGCAAGCGGAGAATAGAGCCATCAATGGCTGTCAACACAATCTTCCTAATACCTCTAATAGAGTATGATGCATTGTTCACAAACTGTACAGACTTGCCAATAGGAGCTGCAATAACGGAGGAAAACAAATCCCTATGGGATGTGATATGCTTAGAAGCACCACTATCAAAGAACCAAGTGCTCGTATCCTCAATAGAGCTAAATGCTCTGTTAACCCAAGAAGAGTCATAACTGCATGTGTAGAAATAATAGTTACGGTCTACAACAAAATATGCGGACTCAGTAGCAGTGGAAGGTGCATAAAAAACAGACATCGCTGACTCCTCCTCCTTCTTCTTGTCTATGCGCTTCATACATTTTGTGACGTAGTAACCTGGCTTCTTGCAATAGTGGCACTTGCTCTTCTGGCTTGCATGCCCCCCTATTTCTTGTTGCTCTGTGAAGTACTTGAAGTCCTAGAGCTTAACGGAGCATTGTTAGCTTTGCTGCCCTTGCCTTTCTGCCTTGCCATAAAAGCTTGCTTAGAGGCTATAACATCCACCCCGCTGTTCTTTCTTGTTTGCTTTTCCTCTAAGAGCAAACTGACCAACTGAAGGAACGTAAGTGGCTATGGGGAAATCCTCATGATGAGATTCAAGGCCGTATGAAAGGCCAAATATGAGGGCGGCAATGAATTCAAAGTAATAGAGATCAACTACGCATGTGAATAATACTCATCTACATTCAGAAGCTGCTCACACATGTCTTGAATTTTATTGAGATGATCTTGCATAGAATCTTTTTTCAAGAAAGAGATGCGTGTCTCATTTTTTCCAGCAAACATCTGCTCTAGGGTCAGCCATGCTTTTTGTGAAGAAGCTGCAGACCGAATGTGTGGGATGACGGACCGCTAAACTGCCAATGCAATCAGTGACAATGCCCGAGCATCCGGTGTGTCCCATGCCTTTTGTGTTGCTGATCTTTGGGAAAGTGATTGAGTTGGAGAGGGCTGATTAGGCTGAGTGGGTTAAGTTGCCCTTCGTCCATGTCCTCCTAGAGGAGTAGTAGGAGCCACAACTCTAGGCCGAACTTCTTTACCATTGACATAATCCCAAAGATTCTTTGCAATTAGCACATGTTTCATCATAAAAGACCATAGAGAATAGTTGTTGCCATCCAACCTATCTTCTTTGGACACAAATGTGAATACATCACCTCCTTGATTGGCCATGGTAAATATTGTTGATCAAGGAGCACAAGAGCAATACTTCAAGCTAGACTAACCTGGAAATCTGAGAATTTTCGAAAATTACAGCAAACACCTTGCTGTAATTAACGAATCTAATCACACTTTGTCAAGAACTGTTTGATGTACATTCTGTCCAAGGTACAGACAGTGCTCAGCAGCACAAAAAATGCAAAAGCCTTAAAATATCTTGTCCCAAAATGCACAAATTCAGTCTATTACAGACTGTCACTGATGTTCATTTGCCAATCTTTGAGCTGACATCAGAAGCCCCAAATTTTTGACTCAAAATTCACAAAATCTCTACAATAAATGTGTCCCGGACACTTGCAAGAACATAGATACACTGCCCGAGCAGAAGCCCCTTTCAGAAGATGAAATTTGAATTAAAAATTTGAAAAAGTGAAATTTCTTTTCCCTTTTTACCTCTGATTTTAAGTTATCACAACTGACTGGTTGCGAGCACCAGGGCACTAGTGGTGATGGAAGTAGGTGGCGCAGCTGGAGGTCAAGCTGGAGTGGCGGGCGCTGCTGGCGTGCCTGTTAGACAGGTAGAGGAGGTGGACAAGGTCTGGCAGGCGCTTGTGGCACTAGCAGTGCAGACGGCCTAGGCAAACAGACATGCCAGAGCATTGTAGGCGTTGGCAGTGCAGGCTAGTGAGGCCGGTAGACTGGTGGATGAGCTGGAGCTGTTGGTGGCGACTATGGCTCAGATTGCTGGATTGGCAGGCAGGCTCAAATGGTGGGCTGCAGTTGGGGCTTGGGGCAGCAACTTTGCACAGGGAGTTGGAGCTGTGAGCTGGTGGAAAAAAGTTGAGGAGCTTAGCAGGAGATGGTAACCATTTGAGCTGAGTAGCTCTGATACCAAATGTGAGAGGGGAGAGAATGCTCAAAGATCGAAGCTCAACTGAGAGTATAGTTGATAGTGAAGAGAAGAGTGAAGGCACGACTCCCAATGCACTCACCAAAGAGTCTAAGGTGCAAGTACAAAGTACAACTCTTAAACCTTAGGGTTGCTAAAGTGTGTTCACACCTAAAAGGTGTAAAACATGAGAAGCCCAAATTGCATAACATAGGCATGTAAAATAAAACCTCTCATAAGGAGAGTAAAAAGTGCTCTAGTGTCCTACTGAGGATCATCGACACTCCTCTATGAGCGTAGGCGTGAGTCAAACCCAACACATTTTGAAGGCCTATAGCATGGCTGCACCTCGTGGTCCAAATGTACTAGGCAATAATACTAGCAATCAACTCCCATCTATGGTAGTGTCCTTGGGTCCATTGCGCTTGTGAATAATCTTAAGTGGGGATTGTGCTTAGATGCTGTCCAATGATACGAAATGAAAGGCTTCCTTGAACATCCCCATAGCCACATGTTGGGCTGTCACAACTCTATAGAAACAGAATTTGTATCCTTTTTCATTAATTTGTCTATATAATGATTTATTAAATTTGTTTCCTTTGCACTAATTAGATATAAAGAAAAGTGCATTGGAGCTAGCCACTGATGAGTGGTCACAGGTTATGGTGGACCCACGCGGTGGGTTAGAGAAAAGATAGTTCACACTTCCACCTATATGGCCCGATTGGGCGCCTGTGACGAGAACTCACGCATATCAGGGTTAGACTCGCACACAGAAAGGATTGATGCCTTGAAGTGTGGGCTAGATCCGCCAGAATAGACAGTTACAATCAACAAGATGGCATGATTATGAAATGCTTGTACAATGTGCATGTGTGGGCTGAAAGCTTGAAATACATTCCTTCGGGTTAGACTCGCACACAGAAAGGATTGATGCCTTGAAGTGTGGGCTAGATCCACCAGAACAGACAGTTACAATCAACAAGATGGCGTGATCATGAAATGCTTGTACAATGTGCATGTGTGGGCTGAAAGCTTGAAATACACATTTCTTCCCTAAGGGACTTGGGTTGAGCAGAAATACATTCCTTCGGTGGGGGTTGCCCATCTTCAACCCTCAATTTTGTCTCCATTACTTTTACATTTTCATGGCTGTAATTTTGTGAGTAATTTTCATTTTCAGCTTGAAGTGTTCATTCTCTTTTATATTAAATCTCGAAAACAAGCGAATATCATAATTGTTAAGCATACTACGTTGTTCGGGGCGTTACTTTATTTGTGAGCCAAACTACAACCCTGTAGGTCACGACCATGGACTCTACATTGCCATTGAAAATCATCAAAGGGCTCTCCACCTATACCTCCTGAGCTTTGGGACAATTCCATGGGCAATGCGTTTGTGTCCTCTGGGTCTCCTGTGGCTTACCTCATCTCATGCATGCCACAAGGTCCTTGCTGTATCTAAGTCAAGTACTAATTGCTAAGCACCTATGAGCTAATAGCCATATGAAGAGGGATATTTTCCTAGGTTTAAGGCTGCCATCTAGCCTCGAAAAATATGATAAGAAATGCCTTGTCTATGCTTATGAGAGAGAGGTTGCCGTTGGTGGCACTCTAATCTCACATTCATTTGGATCCTCCTTCCCAACCTGGTGGTGTAGCCAAAGAAGGCCATGTCACATGGCCTATCAAGGAATGGTGGACCCGTCCATACCCACTCTCTTGGATCCCATTGTAATCTTTGGAGAGGTCTTTTTTAATAAGCCCAATGTATTCATCCATCTAATAGATAGATCGCCCATGTGATATGAAGGCATGGGTTTGTCATGCCTTGAAATATGCTAAAGTTGTTTCTATTTTCTATTGGTTAGAAAGGGTTAAAGATTTGATGTATGTTTGATATGTTTGCTAGTAGTTGCAATGACCATAAGGATGTGTTATGGGGCCAAAGCTTAGTCTTGATGAATGTTTTTTTCTAAGGTGATTTAGCTTATTACAATTGAAGGCAAGATGACTTGAGAAAACTCACATTGTGTCTTGACTCAATTGGATGCTCTTTAGGCTGCGTTGTAGGTTGTGATGGTTTCCAAGCATGGCCAAATATATTCTTATATCTTAATGAGGTCTTAATTAGTGAAAGATTGTGATCCTTGCATGAGCTTTTAGATATGTGCAAACACTTGATCAATATTGGTTTCTTTGATGAAGGCAATTTAATTTTGCTACTAGGGACTGTTTCAATGCAAAGAAAGTGCAATGCAAGGTGTAAGTTCAAGTTTCTGGGTGTTGACTGTATTATTATGTCAAGGGAAAATCATTAAAGTCACATTTTGGACTCTATGAAATGATTTTCCACTCTGCAGGTTCTTACAGGCTTAGGACTGATCTGCTATCTTCCTGAGTTGGCGCCTTATGAGGGCAGTTCATCACTTTCTGTTGCAAGCAATGACATAAACACGGAAGTCAACACAGGATATCAGTCTCTAGCTGAGGAAGAAGATATCTTTCCAGAGCGCCGTGTAAATATTTTTTCACGTGGGTTGACTATCCTTAAATGTTCTTGTTTCTTGTGTTTTAAAACATTGGATTCTCTAGACAAGTATATTTCTGGGTGGGATGTTTCAAATTTCAGCTTTTGTAAGGTGATAACAAAAGTTGGAAAATGTGTTAGTTGCATTTGTGGTCATCATTGGTATTTTGCAGCTTTGTATAAGGGTGATATTATTTAATACTCCTGAGATTTTTAAGGATTTTCTTGTCTGTTTTAATGGATTTTGTCCTCCAACAAGAGTTTACTCACACCCTGAAATGTAAGAGGTTTTGTTTGTAGTAATCGTAGTGGGAGGCTATGGTAGGTGGAACCCCATTTGTGGGAGAAGTGAAAGGTTATAGATGAGAGAAAACGCGGTTGGGATCAACCATGAAGAACATAGGATATGATAAACTCAAATGGAACTAGATTAATTTCGATAGATGATATACAAGCACAAAGCTGGGCCTTTTTTTAGGCTAAAGCACAGAACTAAGATTTTAACCCTGACTAGATTTACAGGTGTAAGATGTGTTCAGACGTTCAGGCACATATGCTTGCACCTGTGTTTACCTGCAGTGATTAACAGTTCCAAACATACCTTCATTCTGGTTATAGGTGGCTGAGCTTATGAGGCCAAATGTGGACACAGGACACAAACCAATGCGAAGATCTTATCAAAAGAGTGGACAAACTTTGAGGCTCATGGTCATGCATGATCAGAGGTAAAATGGCATGGGCCAGAGCCTCAGCAGGAGGTACTAGGCATGGACCATTATGGCCCTTGAGCTTAACTCAAAGGCCATGAAGACTTCATATATCAACCATGTTAAAAAAAATCTCCCTTGAAGGAATAATCTATTATTAAGGGAGTAGTCCTGTCTCATTTTTGGTTAGCTCTTGAGCAGGATAACCATGTGAAACTTTTATACAGAGTGGACCAAGGGACATTGTCAAAGATTGGAGATTGCTAGTATGATTGATTTGTTGGTTCATTTGGACCACCAGATGTATTCATGCTAGAGGTTGAAAGGATATGTTAATTGTAGAGACTTTTCCAGGATCTGGGTAAAGATTGTCCACCATCTTTGCAGGAGATGGAGAGGCTATAGGGTGGCTTGGAAACTATAAAGAGGAGGAGAGTTTCTTTTCTCAGGATCTGGGATTTTGACGCTTTCTTTTATTTTGAGTCATACATGGTTTGGCATTATAGACCTCTTGATTGGTTTTCACTGAAGCCTTGTAATAGACTTTAATTTTTTGTTTTATAGTTGTTACATCTTGGAAGTCCATTATAGGGCTAATCTTGTATGTTGCCTCAAGATAATTTTTTTTGACAGATGTATCATTAGAATTTTCTCTTAGTTGGAAAAGAAAAGGAAGAATCTATTTTCTAGAATAATGGACGGACTCAAAATAGAATTTCATTTAATAATACACTTCACCTTTGGGTCCGAATGGGAATCAACATAAGATTGTGGATGTATTTTGGACTGATTTTTGATGCTAAAAGTAGAAGATGATTAAGAATTGTAAATTCTTTGGGTATCTTTGGCGAAGGAGATTCTATTGCATCAATTGTTACATGGCACCTTTGGCTTTGAGTTGAAATGTCAGGAATATATACTCCAACACCAAGAGGAATTCATGAACCTGGATTTTGAAAAATCTGTAAGTACATGAGCCATGCACATTATACTGCAGTTCAAAAGTCCAACATCTTCCTTCTTGGATAAAAACAAGCAAGTATTCTTTGTTATTTTAAATGAAATCAAGAAGATTTGGGGGAGGAGGTTTGTGACGTGGCATTACTCTATCATGGTAGATACATGGATGAGAATGGTAGGTTGACAGGTGAAGTTGATAGATACATGTCCAGTAGTGGGTATTGGATGACAGCAGCCAATGTGCGTGACAATTGAATGACAGGGCTACAATGTTTGAGCCACCAATATTAAGGATTGCACTCGGACATAACTATGGTGCATTAATCACTAATTTAATTTCCTTAAAACAACCCCAAAAAGCAAGTAATGCTAATTATAAAAAATAAATGGCTTTATATTTGACAGTAGGACAAAGGCGCCCGGAAACCTCTATAAATAGGAGTCATGTGTCTGTGCATCCTATCCGTGAGTCACTCGACTTAGCTATCATTGGTCCTCTTCACATCCACTGTTGTCTATACCCCTTCTGATGGAAACTGGACTCCAAGGAGCCTATCAAAGTGCTGCCCCAGCTGCCTACAATCATCTTCCAGCCGGGGCAATCTGTTTACAGCTGCTGCTTGCCTGATCGAAGCAATCCAGCAGCTGGTCATCATCATTTCTACCTGTGCTTCAGTTAACCACTGGCACCTGCATGTGAGAGCACATCTGCTGCTGTTTGTGGTCAGTTACACCCATGTTTTCTGCAGGACTGTCTCCTGGTCATCAGGAAGACATCTGCTGCTGTTGACTTCATTTCCAGCCCTGTATTTTCATCATGAAGCTCAGATCCAGCAGCTGGATACCTGCATATTGGTGCCCAGCAGGCCGTCCTGCTGCCATATTGAGTTTCCAGCCTGTTCTATGCATAGATGGCAACATCTCCGTCCACACTGATCTGCATTTTCAGTCCGCTGGTCACTCACACTGCTGCTGTCTACACCTGACATCATCAGAGACTGCATACTGTGTTTCGGGATCTGTCCGAGTACAACATACTCAGACGCTCCTTCAGCCACCTCTGTTCTGGTCCTAGAAACATGGATTTTTGAGGTCCCATTGATTGTATCATCTTCATACTCATTATTTATTCATCAGCATTCAACATTCTATAGATTTTGTTCTTTGTTTTGTCATACACTTTTGCATTTTTGTGTTTGCCATGCCATTTGTTTACATGGTGTGAGAGCAGAGTTGCTCCAAGAGCTAAAGATCCTCTCCCCTTGTGAAGAGCAAAGTTTGCTTTCCAGAATGTAGTGACACCTTCTAAGATGTCTTCTTCCTCCACACCAAAACATTCTTCCTCAAAGCCTAAGATGACGGTCAAAAAGGAGTGGTATTGTCTACTATCTCCTTCAAAGCCCATGACATTGGGAAATTTGACAGATTGATGGTCTCAATCTGAAATGAATAGGATCACTTGTGGAATATGAGATGATTTTGATGCACATGATTGGGAAACATCAAGTTGGAGCAAGCTCGTGTGCTCATAGCCACCTCACACAACACCTTTGGCACATGAGTCCACTGACCAAGTCTACAACCTGAAGGAACTTGCATTTCAGTCAGAGATTCACATTGGTGCAGACTGCAATCCCCATATAGGAAGACAACAAACCGAGTTGTGAAACGTAAGATATCCAATGTCATGCATTTCACCAAACATGGTGCAAGGTATGTAGGTTTCAAATGTTGTAGTAATGGGTACATGTAATCATGAAATCCAAACCTGAAACAATATGTAAATGCAAGATGACATGATTAAAGAAAGAGATCAGGTAAGAACTCTGCATCTCATGCTTACTCTAATGAGTTTGCTTTTTGTGCTTCATCATCAATAAATCAAACTCAAAATTCACAATCTCAATTCCCATCCATCCACCCCTTTCACAAAATCCTTTCATTGCATGCACATACTCATATATTTCACAATTCACCAGGAATGTATCCCACACGGTACATTCCTATCCCCTGGATGGGTGGTGTCAGTGCAAGGATGGTGGGAGTTGCACTTCCAACCAAGCACCAATAGGGACCTATATGCAAGGGTGTCCCACACACGCATATCAAGCCCTGCACATCTCCCCCATCTCACATCTGGCTACACAATTGTCAATATATCAACACCTAATGGATCAATTTAAAACTTTTCCACTTCCCCCCCCCCCCCCACACACACACACACACACACACACACCCCCCCCTGTAATTGCCCCCAACAACGTAGTATGCTTAACAATTATGATATTCGCTTGTTTTCGAGATTTAATATAAAAGAGAATGAATACTTAAAGCTGAAAATGAAAATTACTCACAAAATTACAGCCATGAAAATGTAAAAGTAATGGAGACAAGATTGAGGGTTGAAGATGGGCAACCCCCCCCGAAGGAATGTATTTCACTCTCACAAGATCATGCAAAGATGTACAAATACACAGGCATTATCTATTATGTAATAATAAGAACTGATTTCTTTACAGTATGAGAGAAGAAAGAGGGGAAATCAGCCTTTCTTCATCGTTGATCAGCAGTACATGGATAGGGCTTGCTTCTTGTTGCTAAAATGGAAGAAAGAGCTCGAGAAGGAGGTGCTGTAATGAATTTATAGGCTTGTTGTCCTGTAAAACAGGAGTGATAGAAGAGAAAATATGGGGGAATTTGATAATGGAGAAGTGGGGGATGATGATGGGGATGGATGGGGCCAGTTTTTGGCTATCTGTGGGTGCTGTATATAAGTTTACAGCAAAGAAAAATGATGCTGAATGAAGAAAAACGAGCTCTAATTTATAGGAGAGGGAAGAGCTAGTACAAAAAGGGGAAAGTGGAGTAGCACAAGACAAGTGTCCCTAGCCACATGTCATGAGATGTGACAAGTGGTGGGACACTTGGAAACTTGTGTGACAAGTGTCTTGACATTTGTCTCTTCTCTATGGCCTTCCTTTTTGGGTTGAATACTGTCAAGAATAGAAACAACCAAATTTAGTAAGCACAGTCAGAGTACAGAATTTACTATTTTTAGAATGACATCCCTATTTTTTAGGACTAGCATTTTTAGGCTAATTCGAGGCTCCTAAAATTTAGGGACCTCCTAAAATTTAGGGACCCCCCCAATATGGGTGTCATATGAAAGCTTTTTCCGTGTACATCGCAAAAACGGTATCAGAATCCTCATGTGACTTTCCTATGCAAAGAAATGTGTATTTCAAGCTTTTAGCCCACACATGCATATTGTACAAGCATTTCATGATCATGCCATCTTGTTGATTGTAAGTGTTTGTTCTGGTGGATTTAGCCCATACTTCAAGGCATCAATCCTTTCTGTGTGCGAGTCTAACCCTGATATGCGTGAGTTCTGGTCACAGGCGCCCAATCGGGCCATATAGGTGGAAGTGTGAACTATCTTTTCTCTAACCCACCGCGTGGGTCCACCATAACCTGTGACCACTCATCAGTGGCCAGCTCCAATGCACTTTTCTTTATATCTAATTAGTGCAAAGGAAACAAATTTAATAAATCATTATATAGACAAATTAATGAAAAAGGATACAAATTCTGTTTCTATAGAGTTGTGACAGCCCTTTGGCTTTTATTCAGCTGTCCTCAGCTGAAAAGCTTCTTGATATGGCTGAAGAATGTCTGGGTAATCCTTCATGAATTTTCCATTTACCCACTGTGCATCTATTGTGGGTAGATTCTTGAATTTTAGTAAGAATTTTTGTGTCACAAGGCCACTTCTCGTGGTTTGATCCTTGTGAAACAAAATCAGTTCAGGTTCCAAGAGTTGCTCTGTTTCTTGAACTTTTGGGGGATCTTCAGTAATGGGTTTCTTTGGTTCTGGTCCTATGTAGTATTTTCTAATGAGCAGGAAGCTCAAGTCGATAAGAAACTTCATTTATTTTCTCAATCACTTTGAAGGGTCCAAAGTATCTACTGGAGAGCTTTGGAAAAGATGAATTTTGACCGGAACCTTGTTTGAGCGTGCTTTTATCGAACTTTAGCAAGACATATTGACCTTTTTCAAAAGCCAAAGGTCTTCTTCGTTTATGTAATGAGCAGGAAGCTTAAGTCGATAAGAAACTTCATTTATTTTCTCAATCACTTTGAAGGGTCCAAAGTATCTATTGGAGAGCTTTGGAAAAGATGAATTTTGACCGGAACCTTGTTTGAGCCTGCTTTTATCAAACTTTAGCAAGACATATTGACCTTTTTCAAAAGCCAAAGGTCTTTTTCGTTTATGTGCTTGCTTATTTTGTCGCTCTTGGGCAACTTTGATAGTGGCTCGAACTTGATCCATTGCTGTTTTTAAATTTGAAGCAAATTCATCAGCAGCAAAAATCTTATCTTTAGTGCGAATAATTGGAGGAGGAATCACTTTACCCTGTATTATTTCATTTGGCGCTTTCCCTATGGATGAGTGCACTGTATTGTTGTAAGCAAAATCCAATAATGGAAGATATTTCTCCCATTGTGACTTATGTTCACTAACATAAGCTTTCAACATATCCAAAAGAGTGAGATTCATCACCTCTGTTTGGCCGTCAGTTGGATGAAAAGCTGAGGAGAACTTTAAAGTGGTTTCCAAATTCTCAAATAAAGCATGCCAAAAGTTACTTGTGAATTTGGAGTCTCTATCTGAAATGATCTCAGAAGGCATACCATGTAATCTGAAGATATGTTGAATGAAAAGTCTTGCAGCTTGTGCGGATTTCAATGTTTTATGACATGGAATAAAATGTGATTGCTTGCTGAATCGATCAATTATGACCCAAATCATATCATGACCTTGAGGTGTTCTTGGAATACCTGAGATGAAATCCATTGTGATAGATTCCCATGGATCTTTGGGCACTGGAAGAGGTTGCAACAATCCTGGAGTCTTCTGCCTATCATACTTGGATTTTTGGCATACTAGACAAGCCTCAATGAAGTTATGTGTATCTCTTCGTAATGTTGGCTGATAAAAGTAGCGCTCAATTGCACTTAGAGTGGCTGCCCTCCCTCTATGCCCTGCATAAGGGGGTTCATGACTTTCTTTAAGCACCTTTTGTCGAACAGGAAGAATGACACAAAGGCGATTGTTCATGAGAAGGTAACCGTCTTTGATGGAATAATCTGGATGAGAACCTCCTTGCTGTAAATTTGACCAAATTGCTGCAAAATCAGTATCTTCATCATAAGTATTCTTCATCGTTTGAAAATCTTCATGATGAGCCATTGTAATAGTTGCAATGCGAGGCACTCTAGAAAGTGCATCAGCAACTACATTTTGTTTCCCTGGAGTGTACATAATTTGAAAATGAAACATAGACAAGAAATTTTTCCATCTTGCATGTTTCTCCTGCAAATGCTTTTGAGTCTTGAAATACTTCAAGCTCTGATGATTAGTTTTAATAAGGAATTCATTGCCTAAAAGATAATGTTTCTATATCTTCAAAGCATGAACCACTGCTAAGAGCTCCTTTTCATAAATGTCATACCTTTTCTCCACATCATTTAGACGGCGGCTTTCAAAGGCTACGGCATGGCTTTCTTAATTTAGCACTGCATCAATACAATCACCGCAAGCATCTGCTTCCACCACAAATGGTTTTACCAAATCTGGAATGATAAGAACATGTCCAGAAGTAAGAGCTGTTTTCAGCCTTGTGAAGGCTGCCTTCTCTTTTTCCTTCCATTGGAAAGAGGTCTTCTTCTTTGTAAGGTCATGAAGTGGAGAAGCCATATGTGCAAAATGCTTGATGAAGCGGCGGTAATAAGAGCATAAGCCAAGAAACGATCGCACCTCATGTACATCATGAAGATGAGGCCATTCTTGGATTATCTTGATCTTTTCAGGATCAATCTGAATCCCTTCAGAAGAGATGACATGCCCAAGGTAATTTATTTTATGCATGAAAAATTCACTCTTTTTACCATTTACCAAGAGTTGATTTTGTTGAAGTAATTGTAGAACAATCTCCAAGTGCTGATGATGCTCCTCTTCATTCTTGCTAAAGACAAGAATATCATCAAAGAAAGTACCGACATATTGTCGATGCTCTCTAAAGATGCGCTCCATCATTCAATTAAAGGTGGCTGGTGCATCGGTTAATCCGAAAGAAACCACCAAGAATTCATAAAGACCGTATTAAGTGCGGAAAGCAGTTTTGTGTACATCTTGTGGTATTACCCTAATTTGATGATAACCGCTTTTTAGATCAATGCGGCTGAAAACCTTTGAGCCTCCTAGACGATCCAAAATGTCGTCAATTCTGGGAATAGGAAACCGATTCTTCACAGTGATTTTGTTGAGGGCTCGATAATCAATGCACATCCTGAATGTGCCATCTTTCTTTTGAACAAGAAGAACCGGTGAACAAAATGGTGAGCTACTTGGCCTAATTAGCCCACGGTTGAGTAGGTCTTCGACTTGCTTTTTGATTTCTTCTTGTTGAGGACAGCTCACATGGTATGGTGCTATATTAGGAGGAGAACTGCCCGAAATAATATCAATACGATGGTCTTCTGGCCTTTCTGGGGGAAGCTAATAAGGAAGATCTTCCGGAAAACAATCTTTATACTTTTCCAAGAGCTGAAGTCGCTCTTGGTTTTCAACATTTATATTATCTTTTACATCAGTGACATAAAGCAAACAACATTGAACACAATCCTTAGTTGCTCTAGAGACTTGCATATGGCTTATCATAGGTATGGTGTCTCCAGAAACTCCAGCTTGGATCTCATACTTCTTGTCTTTGTTGGTGAGTTCTACCTTCTTTTTTTGAGAGAAGATGGTTGAATCTACTCTATGATTCCAGGGCATGCCAAGAATCACATCGCAACCATCAAGGTCTCCGATACAGAAGGTATCTTCGTCATTGTAGCCTTGAATTTGAAACTTGAGCTTGCCAATGTAGGGTGTCACAGTCTTCACTGTGTCACCTTCATCGGCATTTAAAGCTTGGCGAACTTCTGCCGAAGTGTCCATCTCTTCATTCTTTAATCCAAGCTCTTTAGCTAATTGCAAGGAAATGACATTTTCATTTGCCCCAAGATCTATCAAGAATAGAGCTTGCTTACCTTACAACTGTTCCCAAGCTTTTAATAATTTGCGCATCTTTGGAGTGTAAGTTGTGTTTGCAACTACATCACTGATAGCATTGATTTTCACTAGCGACTTAGGCTTGTTGTCAGAAACCTTGCTTTGTCCTTTGTTTGGACATTGCTTCGCTATGTGGCCTGTTTGTCCAGATTTAAAGCACTTCCCTTCTTTCATGAAGCGCTGCTTTTCTTCTTCGGAAAGTTGCTTTGCTTGTGGGTATAGATTGGAGTGAAATTGACGAGCATTAGGAGGTGCATAGGGCTTCATCTTCTTTTGATTTGATGGCTGCTTTTGCCGTTGTTTTTGTCCTTCATTTGGGGTTGAATACTCCTCATCATCAGCTACTCTCTTCTTATTATTCTTTTGGAATGATTTGTTGCCATTGTGCTCCATTTCCCATGTCTCAGCATGGTCAATGAGTTCCCTGAGACTAGAATAATGATAATGATTAAGAGCAGTACGAAGTTTAAAATGCAAACCTCCTTGAAACTTCCTAAGCTTTTCCGAACTGCTGATCTTCTTGAAATATTAGACCTTCAAAAGTAGCTCCCAAAATCTCTTGGTATAGTCAGCAAGTGACTCATTTTTTCTTTGCCAAAGCAGATCCCATTCCATTTTTACATCTCTTTTGAAATGAACAAGAAGAAATTGGCTTTGTATCATGGGAACAAAGGACCGCCATGATTTTGGGGCAGCATGATCATATTCCAATCCCGTCCACCAAGTATGGGCTAAGTCGGTCAAATGTAAAGCTGCAAACTTAATCTTTTCTTTTTCTTTATACTTGTCACGACCATACAAAATTTGAAATTGACGAATAAACTTCAGAAGAAGATCAGGATTTCGGGAACCATCATAGATACTGAACTTGATCTTCTTTTCAAGTTGAGATAGTGACTTAGTATTCTTCTTCTTCTATGCCTTCGTCCATGCCCGGATCTTGAGGTTGAAGATGATGAAGTGCTTGATGGGGATGAAGATGGAGACGAGGGTGAATAATGTCGACGCCTTTGACGATGATGAGGTCTTCCACGAGAAGGGTGTGACTCTTCGTCACTAGAAGAGGGTCTATCAGAGTAGGCACCAGATGACTTTGAAGAAGAGGATGAGCTTCGACGTGATCTCTTTCTTTGTCTTGAAGTAGAATGGGACTGCCTCTTAGAAGTAGCTGGACTTCTTGATCGGCTCCTTTCATTGGTATGGCTTTGTCTCCTTAAAGCAGATGGGCTTCTTTCCTTGAATTCTTTGGGATTCTCAACTTTTTCTAGTTTGAGAAGTTGCTCATGAATTTACTGATTCTCCTCTCTAAGACTTTGAATGGCTTGAAGGATAGCACTCGACTGATCCATTGAGACTCTAAGAAAAATATGCTCAAGCACTCAATGCAAGGGCTGAAAACAAACAAACTTATAATTGTAAGCACTACCAGTGTTGGGGTGAGGACCGAGCCAAACCTCTGATACCACTGTAAATGCCCCGAACAATGTAGTATGCTTAACAATTATTATATTTGCTTGTTTTTGAGATTTAATATAAAAGAGAATGAACACTTAAAGCTGAAAATGAAAATTACTCACAAAATTACAGCTATAAAAATGTAAAAGTAATGGAGACAAGATTGAGGATTGAAGATGGGCGATCCCCTCCCGGAAGGAATGTATTTCTGCTCAACCCAAGTCCCTTAGGGAAGAGCTCAGTTACAATCAACCTGAGAGTGAGAAGAAGTAATTCTCACTCTCACAAGATCATGCAAAGATGTACAAAGATACATGCATTATCTATTATGCAATGATAAGAACTGATTTCTTTACAGTATGAGAGAAGAAAGAGGGGAAATCAGCCTTTCTTCATCGTTGATTAGCAATACATGGATAGGGCTTGCTTCTTGTTGCTAAAATGGAAGAAAGAGCTCGAGAAGGAGGTGCTGTAATGAATTTACAGGCTTGCTGTCCTGTAAAACAGCAGTGATAGAAGAGGGAATATGGAGGAATTTGATAATGGAGAAGTGGGGGATGATGATGGGGATGGATGGGGCCAGTTTCTGGCTATCTGTGGGTGTTGTACATGAGTTTATAGCAAAGAAAAATGATGCTGAATGAAGAAAAACGAGCTCTAATTTATAAGAGAGGGAAGAGCTAGTACAAAAAGGGGAAAGTGGAGTAGCACAAGACAAGTGTCCCCAGCCACATGTCATGAGATGTGATAAGTGGTGGGACACTTGGAAACTTGTGTGACAAGGCACTTGTCTCTTCTCTATGGCCTTCCTTTTTGGGTTGAATACTGTCAAGAATAGAAACAACCAAATTTAGTAAGCACAGTCAGAGTACAGAATTTACTATTTTTAGAATGACATCCCTATTTTTTAGGACTAGCATTTTTAGGCTAATTCGAGGCTCCTAAAATTTAGGGACCCCCCCAATATGGGTGTCATATGAAAGCTTTTTCTGTGTACATCGCAAAAACGGTATCAGAATCTTCATGTGACTTTCCTATGCAAAGAAATCTGCATTTCAAGATTTCAGCCCACACATGCACATTGTACAAGCATTTCATGATCATGCCATCTTGTTGATTGTAAGTGTTTGTTCTGGCGGATCTAGCCCACACTTCAAGGCATCAATCCTTTCTGTGCGCGAGTCTAACCCTGATATGCGTGAGCTCTGGTCACAGGTGCCCAATCGGGCCATATAGATGGAAGTGTGAACTATCTTTTCTCTAACCCACCGCGTGGGTCCACCATAACCTATAACCACTCATCAGTGGCCAGCTCCAATGCACTTTTCTTTATATCTAATTAGTGCAAAGGAAACAAATTTAATAAATCATTATATAGACAAATTAATGAAAAAGGATACAAATTCTGTTTCTATAGAGTTGTGACAACACCCCATTCATTGGTTAGTCACCTCACTTGGGGGCAAGTACCTAGAGTCGCCATATACCACATGTAGCACCTAGCCACCCACAATTCTATTTCATTTCACCCACTTATTTGACCCATCGCATAGCCATCTATACATTTAGATTAGCCAAGGATGCATTTACAAATAAGACCCATTTCAGCAGGTCTTGCCACTTGGTTATATTTAATGCAACATGTCTTGGATTCACAAGGCTTGTGGGAACTCCTTCAAGGGCAAGAATCCCAACTTGACCCTTGATCGTTCTCGTATGAGGTCGTTTGATCTTGGAGGAGCAAAAATACCATGGCGATAGCTAAGTTCATGCAGGGTCCTATATTTGAGTTTCATTCTCAACTTCAAGATTTTGACTTTGCATCTAAGTATTGGGTGCATCTAGTCAATTGTTATGTGGCTCACAATCGTACGTTATGTATCTATCTCAAGCACAAAATCCAAGAGCTCAAAATCATTGAGAGGGATGATTTGACTGTCAAGTTTCAGCCTGGTTGATAGATGTCTTGGTGGTACCATCTGGAGCATCTATCACCCCCATGGTTTCCACCATGGGGGAATAGAGTTCACCGTCCAGGCCTGCAGCAAAGCATATTCGCATGCCCCATAGTTCTGTCAGAAGTGGAGCAGCGGTGGAAGCATAAACATGTGCTGAAATAAACTGCTGAAACACAAGACAAAAAGAGAAAAGAAAGAACACGATACAGATGAGAACTCAGATGTATGCACGGAAAATGGAATCCATATATTTGAACACGAGACAGTCGCATACAACAGTGAGTCACTGGCTGCGTGGGCACTGGCACTGGCTCCTCTCTCCACAGAGTCTGCAGATGGTGAAGATGAAGTGACTAACTGAGGAGGAGCCACTGAGTATAAATAGGCTGAAAAAGTGGGGAGCAATAATGCTGGTCGGACAGCATTAAAGCTGGCCGACTGGTGCATAAAATGCTCCACTGGCATAAAATGCCACACCAGAAAAATACCTAAAATACCTAATAAAAAATGCCCAGCCCAGATCAAGCTCAGACTCACACATGAGCTGACAAATACTCTGCTAACACCCTCTCTCAGATCATGAGTGATCTGATACAATACAATAGTACAATGAAAAGGGATCAGAAACTATACAACATAGAACCACCAAGTAGAACCATGGATACCCAAGTAGTGGGTGATCAAGCCACCACCAAGGTGGTGCCTCGGAGAGAACCTGATGTCGATGTCGATCGTACCAAACACCTGAAAATAGAGAAGATCATAGCATGTCTCTGTGTCCATCACCAATGTCTCGTAGTAGCATACAAGACCAGCCTGTCAAAAATGCCGCTGAACATAGGTGACCATGGAGTCCCTGCCTTTGGCCAGACCGCCAAAGTGTCCCCTCATGTGAGCTCCAGACGAAAGCCTCCCGCTCTCTGTCAGATAACTAGCTCAGCATGAACCTGGATGTCAATCCCAGCTCCAGGATTTGATTCCGCCAGACTGAAGTCGATGCGTCAGGGACGTCCCTCTCTGGAACCTGTGCACCTGTATAAAAGTATAGATGAGGCGCGGCTGCCCCATCTGAACACCCGCTCACACTCCCTCTCTGGCACAAGAGAGTCGTGAGGGATGACCTCATCACCACCACTAGAAAGCAGCCGAGGAAGGGGCCACTAAGCCCTTCCCGCGATCCAAAGAAGAGGATCCCTTCCGCGCCTTGGACTTCACCTTGGTCGGAGGATCGGAGTCGGAGTCTGATGAAGGAAAGGACTCATCGGTAGAGTCAGCATCCCGCTTCGTCTTCTGCTCCTTCTTCCTGGAAGCCGCTAACTTCTTGCTGTCCTTCCGCAAATGTCCCTTCTTGTCACAGTGGTAACACTGGGCCTTCGACTTCTTCTTCCCGTCACCCCTCTCTGAAGCTACATAAGCCTCACCTCCATAATGTGCCGGAAGCCGCCCCTGTAATCTCAAGGATGCCTCATGCTCAAGAAGCATCGAGGTCATATGTGTAAAACTGACAGGAGTCGATGATGTCTGCGCCCGCAAAGCATTGGCCACTCCATCAAACTCCGGGGGGAGCTTGTAGAGGACCGTTCCGACGAGATGCACCTCGGGAAGAGCAGATTGCATGTGCCGAAGCTGGTCCTGTACCTGCGTAACACGAAGAAGAAAAGACTGAATAGTATCTTTCGGCTCAAACTTCATCTGCTGGAGCTGGCCATAAAGTGTAACGGCCCGCATGGTGGAAGGTGCCTCGTACATCTGCTGCAACTTCTGCCATACTTCAGGAGATGTCCTACAGGAGGTAACCGCCGGTAAGACCGCTTTAGAAATACACCGAAGCAACGCCGAGTAAGCACGGGCATCGTCCGAGTCCCATGTGAGCACCGCTTCCTCATGGTTGTCCTCATCAAAGTCTTCAGGAAGAGGAAAAGGACGGAGAGGTCGAGCAATAGCTCCACAGACGATGTACCATAGCCGCTTCTGCACAAACCAAGCTTTCATGACAGCACTCCATGTGAGATAATCAGGTCCATGTAACTTATCATCAGTGGAAGTGCACGGAGGAGCCATATGGAGAGGATAAGAAGAGAAGTAGAGAAGAGATGGAATTTAGAGAGGAAACACAGCCAAAACACAAGCACAGACTGTAGAAAATGAGAGTTCACATGCAATATAACCCAAAAGCTGAGCAATAGAAGACAAAATCTGCTGCAGAAAGTCAAAAAATTAGTCAAAAACTGCCAAAAACAGAGAAAACGGCCTGAAGTAACAGTCACCCAGCCACGAGAGATGCTGAATCAGCAAAACGCAGGCTGTAAACTGGAGAAAAACAGGTAGAAAACTGTCGCCAGCAGCTGCAGATGAAAAACGCAGGCAGCAGAGGGTGCGTAGGCAGCAGAGGGTGCGGAGGCAGCAGGCGATGGCAAAACTGCAAAAAACGCAGGCTGAAGGTCGCCTGGCTGCGACAGCAGTCGTCTGATCAGCAGGGGTACAAAACAGTCCTGAAATCAGCAATAAAACACAGCAGAAACACAAATCCTGAAAACTGATACCATGTCAGAAGTGGAGCAGCGGTGGAAGCATAAACATGTGCTGAAATAAACTGCTGAAACACAAGACAAAAAGAGAAAAGAAAGAACACGATATAGATGAGAACTCAGATGTATGCACGGGAAATGGAATCCATATATCTGAACACGAGACAGTCGCATACAACAGTGAGTCACTGGCTGCGTGGGCACTGGCACTGGCTCCTCTCTCCACAGAGTCTGCAGATGGTGAAGATGAAGTGACTAACTGAGGAGGAGCCACTGAGTATAAATAGGCTGAAAAAGTGGGGAGCAATAATGCTGGTCGGATAGCATTAAAGCTGGCCGACTGGTGCATAAAATGCTCCACTGGCATAAAATGCCACACCAGAAAAATACCTAAAATACCTAATAAAAAATGCCCAGCCCAGATCAAGCTCAGACTCACACATGAGCTGACAAATACTCTGCTAACAAGTTCTTCTTCTTCATCAACAGCTTCCACACTGAATAGATACCTGTTCGGTCAGTCATAGGTTTCCCTATGAGTTTACATCTTGCATCTTGGAATGTGAATAGCGTCCACTACAGTAGGGCACACGGTTCTAGGAAGTTGATTGTTTGGCAGGAGTTGCAGCTTGCTCTCGCCGGGACGGATCGACGTCTTACTTCTATAGGAGCACAAGCTCACCCCCGCCCAGGCCTATGGGGTAGGGAAGGTATTCGTAGGCAGTTCACACACTTACTGGGAGTACGCCATCAATGCCCACGGCACGAGTGGAGCGTATGTACCTCTACTGGCCCAAGCCTCACCGCTTGTGTACGTGACCACAGGACGATTGTGGTTAGGAGGGTTCTATGGATCAGATTGGATATTGGAGACTCCTGCCTTGGAGTGCTCAATGTCTATGACCCTATTGAGGTTAGGGCATGCAACAGAATTTGGGTGGAGATAGTAGTAGGACTCCCAAAGGTGGACTCCTGGATTGTTGGAGGAGACTTCAATAACCTGGAGGCCTTAGAGGACTAGCAGGGTAGAGGCAGGAAGTACCAGGATATGGATGGAGAGGAGCAGGAGGCATGGGAAGTCTTCCTCCTCGCAGTGGGAGCACATGATGCTTGGAGAGACCTAGCTTTTCACCAAAGGGAGAGGTCGTTGGACTTCTCTTGGGGATACAGGCGGCTGGGCGGAGTTTTGCTAAAGCGGCTCGACAGGTTTTATGTGGGAGAGGGGGGATGCTCTTGGGGAGGTCAGGTAGGGCAGTTGGCCGGCACCACTTTGTTTGATCACTGCTCAGTTCTCTTGACACTTAATCGGCCAGCTTCAGCCCTGGACACATGATCGTGTCGGAGTCCTTACTCGGTGTATAGGAGGGAGGAGGTGAAGAGGTAGATTGAGCAGCTCTGGACTAGGGAGTGGGACAGGAGGGACCGGAACGCAGAGGAGGTTGCAGAGGTCCTAGCCGAGTCGAGCAGGATCTGCGAGGAGGCAGCCCTACAGGCTAGGCAGTAGAGCTAGGAGGGGGAGAGAGCACTCCGGCGAGACCTAACAGCCATGCTGAGACTACTCCAGGAGGAATTGGGGGATCTCACTATCCTCGCACAGGAGGTGCACACATGGGCAGTCCCCTTGAGCCTTGAGGACAGGCGCTCGGAGTTTTCCTTCCACACCTCAGCAACCTTTTGCGCGTAGAAGGGGTACACGATGTGCAGGGAGTTTTTCCAGGTGCATCAGCCCCGCTCCTCAGGAGCGCAAATATGCAGCCTCCGGGATCAATATGGAAGGATTCGCTCTAGCCCAGATGAGGTGATGGAGATTGCCACTAACTACTACAGACGTCTTTTCCAGCAGGAGATAGTCTCAACCAAAGGATAGCGCTGTAGACAGGAGGTCTCGGACCACATCCCGTCCCTCGTCACAGAGATGGGATGCTCCCTCCTAAACCCCTTCACAGAGAAGGAATTAGAGGAGGCTTTCCATGCACAAGACGGGTAGAAATGCCCGAGAGAGGACGATCTTTCTAAGGGCTCCTTCAGTACTTACTCGGAGGTGTTAAAGGACGCCCTACTGTTGGCCTATTAGGAGATTTTCAGCTTAGGACAGATGCCGGGGAGTCTATTGGCAGGTCTTGTTAGTCTCCTCCCCAAAGGGGGAGACCGGTTGGAGCTATCCCTGTGGAGACCGATCACCTTGTTGTCAATGGTCTATAAGGCACTGGCCAATATGATTGGTAGGCGACTTTGCCCCGTGCTTCGAGACATCATTCATGACACACAAACAGGTTTTGTCCAAGATAGGAGTATTCTAGACAATGTCTTCACCTTCCTTGAGACGACTGAGTGGGCCCAACATAGTGGTCGGGGATTGGCTGCACTTCTCCTGGACTTCGAGAAAGCCTATGATAGGGTTGACTGGGACTTCTTGGAGGGCACCATGGTGAGGTTGGGCTTCCCCCAAGCATGGATCTGTGGGGTCACTGCACTTTACAGATCGCCTACTAGCAGGGTTTTTATAGATGGCAGGAGGGGGGAGGAGTTTTGACTGGAGAGATCGGTCCAGCATGGCTGTGCTCTGGCCCTGTATTTGTTCCTAGGCTTTGCCAAGGCGATGTCTTAGTTCCTCAGGTCACGTGTGAGCGGGCTACGTGTCCTTCGACTTCCGGTGAGAGAGGAGATGGAGCTATTAGATTCAGAGTATGCAGATGATACCGTACTTTATATAGAGGACGATGAGTTGATGCCAGAGAGAGTGAGACTAGCTCTAGAGGTGTTTTGCATTTCTTTGGGAGTGAAAATCAACGGGCGAAAGTTTGTTAGTTTCCTTATGGACCCGGACTCTAGCACGGAGTGGGGCGTCCACTTGGGATTCAGATGGGTGTGCAAAGGGCACCAGACCGTCCGATACATAGGGTTTCAAGTGGGACTTGACATCACTCTTGCCCAACAGTTTCTTCTAGTCCTTGACTCTATCAGGCGGAAGCTGACCTACTAGAGTACTGTCCGCCTTTCCTTAGCGAGCCCTGGTGGTCAACTAGGTCCTCCTAGTTACGGCTTGGTACATCGCCTTGTGTTGGTGCTTTTCCTCGTCTTGTGTAGTTCAGCTTCGCCGCCTATTGCAGAATTTTCTTTGGGTTGGGTTAGATGGTTCGAGGGATTCTTGGGCCAAGGTGGCGTGGGTGACCATCATCCAGGATCGGTTTGAGGGAGGGCTTGGGATCATAGTCCTAGAGTTCCAAAGCTTGGCCCTTTTGGGCAAGCTAGTAGTCCGGGGGCTCACACCAGGAGGGCAGACCTGGAAGGTCCTACTGTAGGAGGGTCTCGAGGAGTGCAGATCGAGGCTTGGTGGTGACTAGAGGCTGTCCTTGAGATGGATCTTCTGACGGCCCAGATCTTCCTTCCTTTGCAGCCTACGTCGTGTGTGGCAGGGCCTCTTCAAGGCCCTAATTCAGAGCTCCCTAGGTTGCCAGGAGGAGATAGATCGCCAGCGGGTGATCTGGACCTCAAGAGTGGCTTGACCGCTTGATACGAGAGCTGGTAAAGCTTGGCGAGGTATGGGCCGCTAGATTTTCACCAACAGGTATACCCCTACAAGTGACAGGTAGAGTGGGCGGCACCCCCTACGGACTTCCTTTACCGTGCAGGATGGGAGGCATTTGGTCCTTGAAAGAGGGCAGCAGGATGAGGAGATCTTTATCCTTCCGTGGAGGAGGATTTTTGTGGTTGGTCTTCAGGGAAAGACCTGGCGTCTGGACTCTTATGTGTTTTGGGAGGAGTTCTGGGAGTGGCGCCTCTGGATATGGGAGAGCACGCCACTTGATGAGTTGGAGTGGGACCTTGGAGAGTGGCTATGGCCGGCCATTGTGGTCGCTAAGAAACCACCGAGGTTCTTGGAGCATACAGCTAGGATTGGCAGACATGTACTGACGTAGGAGGATAGGGACTCGGCGCCTTCGCGTAGCAGATATTGGGCAGAGCATAGCATCACAGATGCCTTCCGTGGGACTTTTTGGTGCCTCCTATGGGATAGGTGCAGGCTGAGGAGGGTATTGTATTTCTTATGGCTTTTGGCACATGGAGGTCTGGCGGTGGGGAGTTGGCTAGCCCAGATGCAGCAAGATGGAGGGTGTAAATGCTGCACACAGCAGCTTTTGGAAAACCCAAAGCACTGCCTTTGGTCGTGTGAGGCGGCACAGCTCGTGTGGAGAAGAGCATGCCGCATTCTCCGCCATCTGGCACCCAGCCTTGGATGCATCTCGTGGGGAACTTTTTGCTGGTAGGCAGTCAGCCAGGGCCATCACCTTTTGTACGAGGCCGGGATGTAGGACACGATTTTCATCACTGAGGCTGGGTCTTGTGCAGTGGTCGGCTTGGAGGCTTTACCCAGCCGCTAGGTACTAGAGCCCATAGCAGACCGCTCTAAGGTATGGGATATTGTAGGGATTCTTACTGGATGGCACATCTGGAAGGCGCGCTACCAAGAGGTTTTTGGTGGGGAGAGCCTTTTAGTACAGACACCTTTGCCAGAGCTTTAGACCTCCATCATCCACTCCCTTTGCGGCCGGTGGGATCAGGTGTAGGGCAAGTCTGGAGCGCGTTAGGAGCTCTATTTTCACTTCCTGCACACCTGGGGAGGCCAAGACCTGTTCTCATGATATAGGCAGGCAGCCCCAGATGGGGATACACCCCCCCCTCCATGGCTTCTTGCCCCCATCCCCCCTAGACCGCCTTGAGAGGCTTGTATACATGATGTATTTTTGACTTCGCATCAGCTCCAGTTAGTCTATCGAGCATGAACACTCTGTTGTAATCAGTTTTTTTGAGTAATATAGTCAGCCACATTTTACTTGCAAAAAAAATCAATTATAAATTGTATGGCTTCCTTTTGTTGATCTTTGTGTGTGTGAACTATTTCTATCTCCTCTCCTTATCAACATGAAGCCCATTGTAGTTGTTCAGGTTGAATGTGTTTATTTTCATTTAAGATATAATTTCAGTTTAGTCATGGTTTTTTTTTGTTTAGTACTGAAATGTGAAATTTAATCTAGATTGCTTTCGACATTGGTAGGGATTCTTTTTAGTTGGATGACACCACTAATGAAGCTAGGCTACAAGAAACCCTTGGTGGATTCAGACATTTGGCATTTGGATACATGGGATCAAACAGAAACACTCTATGCCAGGTAAGTTTTAGTTGTAGACTTATATTATGTTAGTATGCCACTGATGTTAAACAGTCTCTTAATAGGAAGATTGATTTGACTGTTAGTATATTATTCCCATGCACGTGCTAAGAGTCACATTTTATCTTATGCTGATTCTTTGAGCTTTTGCTTCATTTGTTTCTTTCTAGGATAGCATTTTTAATCTAAGTGATAAAAGAAGTAAATTTGTTGTCTTGTTTCTTTTACTCTCTTTGGTCTCCTTTGGCTTTTTCTCTCCAAATCTACCTCCTCTGTCATACCTTCTACCATCATCTTGTGCGGTTTACACATTCTAATGTACTCAGTCTTTCTTATCAACTGTTTCTTTTACTTTCTTTGGCTTTCATCCTTGGCCTTTCCTCTCCAAATCTACCTCCTCTCTCATACCTTCTATCACTTCTTTGTGCGCTTTGCACCTTCTACAAGCTCCCGTCTGTGGTTCATAGTGTGATGCAACCAAAAATGGGATGTGATACTTGATTGATTGGCCTCCTGGAAAAAGGGCAATTCGTTTTATTGCAAAAGGTTATTCTTAAGAGAAGGGAATTTATTTTGATGAGACTTTTACTTCCACTTGTAGTAATTATGCATTGGCCGCTCTTCTTGTGTGGAATATCTATTTGTTGGACATTAAGGTTGCATTTTCAATGGTGATTTACATATGATGTGTGTCATGCAGCCTCAGGGTTTTAGCCAAAAAGGCAAGGGAAAACAAGGTGTGAAGGTTGAAGCAAGCTCCTCATGCTTGCTATGAGGAGATAATTGCGTACTTGATGGAACTTGGCTTTTGCAATTGTCAAAATTAGAGTATCTCTGCATGCAGATGGACGATATATTTCAGATTTTAAGGATGAATTTGCTGATTGCAAAGCCATTGCTCACATACAGAGGCTGGTTACATCTTAACATTCATGATGATGATAGGGATTACTTTGGTGTTCTCTATTGGAAAGCTATGGGATGCCTTATCCATGTATGCATTATGAGGCTGGAGATCCACTCTTGTAGTCCCATAGATGAGAATGTTTACTTGTAGCCTAGAAACGAAGGATGGCAAGTAGTCAAGTGGATTTTTTCTTGATTAGGTGGCACTAGGAATCTTGGGTTGTTTTATCCTGAGGGGGATTGTTGGTGCTAGACTTGCATGCTTTTTATAATCGAGGCTTGGTTGGCTCTTGTAGCACATTGAGTGTTTTTGCTTCGATCTTGGTGATTCATGTATGATGGCTTAACAAGGAGTCCATTGTTATGTTACTACTATCTTCACCAACAATTGGAGTGCATTGGTAATTGCAAGGAACCGAGAGTTCCATGCATACACAGAGAACATTAAGCTGCATTACCATCATGTCAAGGATAGGGGAGATGAACTTGGCGTATGTGCCAACAGAAGATAAAATTGGAGGCCTTTCATAGAGGCCGTGCCTCGTAAGAAGTTTGAAGCTTGTCACAAAGCTTTAGACTTCCCTTTGTGGATTAGTTTCTATTTGTGTAGAGCTGGGACTTATCCTGTACATATAGTACTCACTTGTTACCTCCCAAGGCAGATTTGGAGGTTGAGGTGTGTGAATACACTTTTCGGCTCGGCGTGTTTCCCTCTTAAGAAAGTTTTTCCCCCTTGCATGTTAGGGCTACTTCATTTTTTGTACTCTAACTAGTTAGCAATTTGGAAGTATTCTAGGATAATATCAAGCTAAAGAAATCCAAACAAGAAAAGGAGGGAAAATTTCTATTAAAACTCCTTGAACAAAAGTATCTCAAGGCAAAATGGAAAATACAAGCAACCTTGTAAGGGACTTTCATATCAAAAAATATAACAAGGGGAAGTCTATTACAATTTACAAAGCTTGAATGAATAGCTGATCAGGAGGTCTATAATACCAAACCATGTGTGTTTGTACAAGAAAGAAAGTGCCAAAATTCCATGTCCTGAGAAAAGCATCTTTCCTCCTCATAGTCCTCGAACTGCCCTGTATTCTTTCCCATCTTCTGTGGAGAGTATGTACAATCTCTGGAGTAGATATATCCAAAACTTAATAGCGTGGCAACATCTGGCTGTTCATATGTACCAAGCAATAATGCTAGCTATGAGCTCTTATCTGTGACAATGCCCATGAGTCCACACTGTCTGTGAGAAATCAGGCGTGATAATCCTACTCCTCGTATCCACAAGCTGGGTATCTGTCTATGATCCAAGAAACCGTCCCCCATATAGCAATCATAGAGCCTGGGGTGCCATGAAACACCATCCTAAGAGCTCTCCTCAAGACCTCTTGAGCCCTAGGCAGTCCCATATGCAATACCTCCCTCTCCCTCCTCATGCTCCCTACATCTAGCACAAGGGACAGGGTCTCTACCATAGCCAAACCACATACCAACTGCTAAAATCTTGTGTGCTAGTAACCAAAGAAAGAGTGAAATCTTTTGTGCTCTTAACCTGTCCTCCAGTCTCCTCTAGAAGTCTGCAAGAAAATGCTGTGATATACCGTGCAGTCCAATGCTGAGCTCAGCTGGCACTATGATCTTCTTCAATCTCCTCCAGAAGTTTGCAAGAAAAAGCTGTGATATACCTTGGGCAGTCTAATGCTGAGCTGCAGCTCGCACCACTCTGATCCTGCTCATTTGTATCCTCCTCCTCAGCCTAGTGGTATACCCAAAGAAGGGCACATCCTGAGGTGTTTGTGCAAATGAATCTCTCCATACCCACTCCCTAGGGTCCCACTGAAGTCTTTGTAGTGGTGTCCTCCTATATGTCCAATGTCTCTGTCCATCTATCGTACAAGTCTGAGGGTCTAGGTCTTAAGTATCAAGTTTTTAACCCTCCAGTTGCTCCCTCTATCTGCAGCAACTCCCCCCCCTCAGGTAGCATTGCGATGTGATTGGTAGTTCTCTCAGAAGGGATGCGCAATGGAAACCTCTGGTCAGATTCCGGCGCACTCAGCAAGTGCCCCCCCAGTCAAACACCTTGCGCGTAGTCATCTCTGAGGAGCAGCTCTTAGCCGTCTGAGCCAAGGAGCTGGAGCTAATGGAAATAGCAATTTATGGTCAAGTAGTAGGACATTCCCTAGCCAAGGCCCCAGCTTCGAGACTAGCTTCACTCCACTTGCGCATCGGCACATCGCAGATTGTGGAGGCGGTCCTATTGGGCCAAGGGATCTTCATGGTCCGGCTCAGTTCGGCAGATGTAGCTCGCGAGTTACTCGCTAGTTCACTATATGCGTCCACGAAGGGGGTCGTATACATGGTCCCTTGGTACAGTGGCTTTACTCTGGAGGCGTTTGCACTCCATAACAGGTTTCTTCGGCACCTGGTCACCCTTCTTTTCCCCCGCCTGGTATTCGAGTATCGCCAGTTGAAGGACTTTGGACGGCTCTTCCGCACTGTCCTTCCCGCATCCTTCGTGGATGCAGTGACAGCAGCAGGAGTCCCAAAGGTACGGGTGGCAGTGAAAGAGGTCAAGAATATCCCACAGTTCCTAGAGATTGAGGTGGGCGGGCACTCCTTTAGATAGTAGGTCATTGTGATTGGGCAACCAGGGCAGTGCTTACACTGCCATGACTTTGGGTATCAGGCAGCAGCTTGTACGCGTTTCGGAGCCAAGGTGGCTCCGCCAACAGGCCCGTAGGTGGACGCTGACGGCTTCACACGGGTTTAGAGACGATAGAGAGGGAGAGGGCAAGGGGGGGCGTAGCCAGCTCCTCAGACCCAGCCTCGTCAGCAAGGTGCATGCGGGCAAGCGACGCCCCCTCGGCAGGGCACTCCACAGTCCCCCCTTGTCTGTCCCACCCGGCAAGACCGCAGCCCCCCACATTCTCCACCCGCGCCACAGACTGCCTCGCTTGAGTTCCCATAGTCCCCTCACCCACCTCCCCCCACATCCCATGGCCCCATCCCCCCCCTCCCACCCTTGACCTTGGCCCACAGCCCCCCTTTTCCAGGGCCACCAGCCCCCCCTCACACCCGCCATGCATCTCCGTCCATCCCACCATCCCTCGATCCTCTTCCCCCCCACTACCTTCCCTACCGAGCACCCCCCCTGATCTGCACCCAGCTTAGGTAATCCCCCCCAGACCCACCCCCCCTTCTCCCACAGGAGGTGATGAGCCACACACACCTACCTCCTCTGCACACTAGCAGTCTTCCCTCTCCTACACAGCCACGAGCTCATCCGCCCCTGCCACCCATCATACCTTCCGGAGACAGGCATAGCTGTTTCCATAGGAGTTCTTTCGCAGTGGCCCATGGTCCTACCTGAGAGTTGTGGAGCGCGGAGAGTTTTCACTACCTCTAGAGGTGGGGATCTTCATGGTTCGTAAGTCAAGGAGGGGCAAGGCCCATCTACTAGCACCACCGGATGGACCAAACTACGCCTTTTTTCTTCAGTCCTTTTACTCAGGGGAGTGGACGACTACACAGATTGAGGAGTGGCGGATCACATCTCCCAGTGGATGGGAGATGAAGGATTAGCACTATTTGCACAGCACTGGCCTGGTTGCATGATGGACATTAACTGGTGGGTTGGTGCAGAGGTCCCACACTTGAGCACCTCTCCACAGTGGAGAGCTCCGAGGGACCTGATCGAGTCGCCCTTGGCATAGACGGCCCGTTTCTATGAGTGTATAGAGTCGCGAATGTGTGCATGGCTGATAGATGCATTGATAGTACCACCTGGAGCATCTATCATCCCTATGGTCCGGCTGAGGGTCATCATGGGGGATTGGAGTTCACCCTCCAGACCGGCGGCAAAGCCTACTTGCATGCCTCATAGTTTCTCCTCCTCATCAGCAGCATCCACACTGAATAGATGCCTGTTTGGTCGGTCACAGGTTTCCCCATGAGCTTACAGCTTGCATCCTGGAATGTGGATAGTCTCCACTACAGTGGGGTACGTGGTTCCAGGAAGTTGATTGTTCGGTAGGAGTTGCAGCTTGCTCTTGCCGGACGGATCGACATCTTGCTTCTGCAGGAGCACAAGCTCAGCCCCATCGGATTGGGAAGGTACTTCTGGGCAGTTCGCACACTTACTGGAAGCACGTCATAGATGCCCACAGCAGGAGTGGAGGCGTATGCACCTCCATTGGCCCGAGTCTCACGGCTTGTGTACGAGACCACGGGACGATAGTGGTAGGAAGGGTTCTATGGATGAGATTGGATATTGCGGACTCGTGCATTGGAGTCCTCAATGTCTATGCCCGTACAAAGGTTAGGGCATGCAACAGGTTTTGGGTGGAGATTGCAGATGGACTCCTGTTTGTTGGAGGAGATTTCAACAACCTGGAGGCTTTGGAGGACAAGCAGGGCAGAGGCAGAAACTACCAGGGCATGGCTGGGAGGGAGCAAGAGGCATGGGAGGTTTTTTTGCTTGCAGATGGAGCGCGTGATGGTTGGAGAGACCCTGCCTTCCACAGGAGGGAGAGGTCGTTGGACTTCTCTTGGGGGTACAGGCAGCTAGGTGGAGTCCTGCTGAAGCGGTTGGACAGGTTTTATGTGGGAGAGTGGGGAGGCTCTCATGGAGGCCAGATTGAGCAGTTGGCAGGCACCACGTTGTCTAATCATTGCCCGGTTCTCCTAACACTTGACCCACCAGCATCTGCCCTAGACACACGATCTTGTCAGATCTCTGACTTGATCTATAGGAGGGATGAGGTGACGAGACAGATAGAGTTGATTTGGACTAGAGAGTGGAACAGGAGGGACCGGATAGCAGAGGAGGTTGCAGAGGTCCTAGTTGAGTTGAGCAGATTCTGCCAAGAGGTAGCCATACAGGCCAGGCAGCAGTGCTGGGAGGAGGAGAGAACTCTTTGGCGGGACATGGCAGCCACGCAGAGGTTATTATAGGAGGCACTAGGGGATCCTATCGTCCACACACAAGAAGTGCGCGCACGACAGCCATTGCTGGCCTAGAGGACAAGCGCTCAGAGTTCTCTTTCCGAACCTCAGCAGCCTTCTGGGCACGGAAGAGGGACACGATGTGTAGGGAGTTCTTGCAGGTGCACCAGCCTCGCACCGCAGGAGAACAAATATGCAGCCTTCGGGATTTGTATGGGAGGACTCATTCTAGCCCCAGATGAGGTGATGGAGATTGCCACCGACTATTACATGCGCCTTTTCCAGCAGGAGACAGCTTCAGCTAGAGGACAGAGATGTAGATAGCAGGTATGGGATCACATCCCGTCCCTCGTCACAGAGATGTGACACTCTCTTCTAGCTCCCTTCACAGAGAAGGAACTAGAGGAGGCTTTCCATACACAAGATGGGCAGAAATGCTCGGGGGAGGATGGCCTCTCTAAGGCCTTTTTCACTACCTATTGGGAAGTGGTGAAAGACCTCCTACTGATGGCCTTCCAGGAGATTTTCACTTCAGGACAGATGCCAAGGAGTCTCTCAGTAGGCCTTGTCAGTCTCCTCCCCAAAGGGGGAGACCGGTTAGAGCTTTCCCAGTGGAGACCGATCACCTTATTGTTAGTGGTCTATAAGGCACTGGCAAAGATGATTGGTAGGCGACTACGCCCCGTGCTTCCAGACATCATCCATGACACATAGACAGGCTTTGTCGAGGATAGGAGCATCCTTGACAATGTATTCACCTTCTTTGAGGCGACAAAGTGGGCTCAACACAATGGGCAGAGACTAGCCATACTACTCTTGGATTTCGAGAAAGCTTATGACAGGGTAGACTGGGATTTCCTAGAAGGCACCATGGTGAGGTTGAGATTCCCCTAGGTTTGGATTCGTGGAGTCTCCACCCTTTATAGATCGGCCACCAGTTGGGTTCTCATAGGTGGAAGGTGAGGGGAGGAGTTTCGGCTAGAGAGATCAGCTCGACAGGGCTGCCCCCTAGCCCCATACTTGTTTCTACTGTTTGCAGAGGTGATGTCTCAGTTCCTCAGGTCACGTGTGAGTGGATTATGCGGCCTCCGACTTCCAGTGAGAGAGGAGACTGAGTTGTTAGACTCAGAGTATGTAGATGATACAACCCTCTACATAGAGGACGACGAGTTGATGCTGGAGAGAGTGAGGTTGGCTCTTGACGTGTTCTGTTCTGTAGTGGGAGCGAAAATCAATTGGCAAAAGTCGGTTGGTTTCCTCATAGACCCGGACTCTAGCACGGAGTGGGGCGTCCACCCAGACCGTCCGATACCTGCGGTTCCAAATGGGACTTGACATCACTCTTGCCCAGTAGTTTCTTCCTGTCCTTGATTCTATTTGGAGGAAACTGACCTACTGGAGTACGGCTCGCCTCTCTCACTAGCCGGCCGAGCCCTGGTGGTTAACCAGATCCTCCTAGCGATGGCCTGGTACATCGCCTCGCGTTCGTACTTCTCCTCATCTTGCGTAGCGCAGCTTCGCCACCTAGTGCAGCATTTCCTTTGGTCAGGGTCAGATGGTTCTAGGGATTCCAGGGCCAAGGTGGTGTGGGCGACCATCATACGGCATCGGTCAGAGGGAGGGCTTGGGATCATAGACCCAGAGTATCAGAGTATGGCCCTCTTGGGCAAGCTAGTTGTCGGTGGTCTCACACTAGGTGGATTGTAGGAGGGCCTTCAGGATTATAGACCGACTCCTGAGGCTTGGCGGTGAGTGGAGGCCATCCCTGAGATGGATCTTCACGTCAGCCCAGATCACCCCCTTCCCCCCTCCCCCCACAGATTACCTTTCATACGCAGCTTACTCCGCGTGTTGCAGGGCCTTCGTAAGGCCCTAATCTAGAGCCCCCCTAGGCTGCAAGGAGGAGATTGATCGTCAGCCCGTGATCTGGAACCCGCAGGTCAAAGATCGGGAAGGGGCACAGATAAGTGAGCGCCCCCACATCCAATGGGCTGGCTGGGAGGCTGGCCTGTACCATCAGGACATGGCAGGAGGTATACAGGATGGCAGACGAGGAGGTGCTGCAACGAGTATCACGCTGCGAGAGAGGAGTGGAGGTGAGGAGAAGGGAGATAGATGCAGCAATACCTTCGGAGTGGCTTGCTCCCCCGATACGAGAGCCGATAGAGCCCGGGGAGGTATGAGCAGCTAGGTTTTCACTAGGAAGTATCCCCCTACAGGTGGCAGGTAGAGTGGGGGGCGCCCCACAGCGGACTTTCTTCGACGTTCAGGAGGGGGTACGTCTGGCCCTTGACAGAGGGCAGCAGGATGAGGGGATTGCCGCCCTTTCGTGGAGGATTCGGCTGGTGGGCCTTCATGGGAAGACATGGCGATTGGACCCCTATGTTTTTTGGAAGGCTGGAGTGGGATCCAAGAGAGTGGCTATGGCCGTCTTCTGCGGTCGCCAAGAAGCCACCCAGGTTCCTAGAGTACACTGCCAGGATTGGCAGACACGTACTGATGCAAGAGGATATGGATTGGGTGATGTAGTAAGCACTGGGCGGAGCACAGCAATACGGAGCTTTTCCGACGGGCCTTTTGGCGCCGCCTATGGGATAGTTGGAGGCTGAGGAGGGTGTTGTATTTCTTATGGCTGGTGGCACATGGAGGCTTGGCGGTGGGAAGTTGGCTTGCCTAGATGCAGAAGGAGGGAGGTTGTAAGCATTGCACACAATAGCCTCTGGAAACCCCAAAGCACTGCCTGTGGTCATGTGAGGAGGCGTAGCTCGTGTGGAGAGGAGCATGCCATATCCTTCGCCGTATAGCACCCAGCCTTGGATGTATCTGATGGGAAGCTTTCTGTTGGCAGACAGTTAGCCAGGGCCTTTACCTTCTGTATGAGGCCGGGATGCAGGACACGATATTCATTATCGAGGCAGGGTCGTGCGCAGTGGTCGGTTTGGAGGCTCTATCCATCCGCTAGGTATTGGAGCCCACTGCAGACTGCTTGGAGGTATGGGAGATCATAGGGAGTCTTACAGGATGGCATATTTGGAAGGCGTGTTAGGAGGCTTTCGGTAGAGAGAGAATTTTAGCATAGGCGACCTTAGCAGAGCTCTGGATCTCCATCATCCACTCCCTCTGCGGCCGATGGGATCAGGTGCAGGGCGAGTCCAGGGCTCGCCAGGAGCTCAGATGTCACTTTATGCGCACTTGGGGGGCCAGGATCTGTTTTTCATGATGCAGGCAGGCAGCCCCGTTTGGCGATACACCCCACCCCCCCATGGCTTCTTGTTCCCATCTCCCCTAGACCGCCTTGAGAGGCTTGTATACATGATGTATTTGTGACTTTGCATCAGCTCCAGCTAGTCTGTTGAGCATGAGCACTCTGTTGTAATCAGTTTTTTTGAGTAATATATTCAGCCACATTTTACTTGGAAAAGAAAAGTATCAAGTTTAGTAGGGTGTCACAGCAAGCCACAACTCTAATCCTCTGTCAAGAGCATCTAGTGAGCTCTGAGGGATCCAGATCCTCTCTCCCAAGTCTGTCATCTGCCTCTACTAAGAAAGTAGATATGCACTCTCTGCTGGTGGCTACTACTGCAAGGAGGATCTCTCCGGTGGTAATGAGGCCAATCTGTGTGCATAGTCTCTGTGTTAGTCCTTCATTTTGGAAGTATCACCTCCCTGATGCTCTCCATAATCATTCTAGCCCCCCTGATACCTTGAAGTCTTTGTCTCTATATATGAGCTGGCACCTCCATAAAGGCAAACCACTCCCCGACTGTAGCAGCTACCTGTGAAGAGAACACCCCCCAAGATAGAAGGTTCCTCTCTTCAATGGTGTGGCCTCTCTTCATTCTGAGCAGCTGGTTGAAGAGAACTGGCTTCTTCAACTTCTCTAGAACAGTGGCTAGGTCAATCTGGTGAATTCCTATAGATATTGATCTCCACTACCACCAGTCTTCCTGATCACCTCAGTAGTAGTGGAGCTGCAGTATCCTTTGTCATGAGATAAAGAAGACCGCTCATCATTTGGAAAGTGACAGGACATGTGGCTAGATGCTTAAAAAATAAGTTGTGTATTCAAAAAGCATGCAAAATTAGAGAGGCTGCAGAAAATGTGAAAACACATTCAGGGAATGATTTGAAATGCCTGATTTTAAGTCCCCTTGAATATGCTATATATAGCTGGTTCTGCCCTAAATGTCTCCCGAAATCTGGCATTGTAGAATGTATGAAGTATGTTAGGATATGTGTAAGCCTAGAGCTTTTAGCTTCCACAGAATTTTACGCAAAACTTGGACAAGCTGAAGTTTTGGCACAAGGTTGGCTCAATCAAGGCATGCTACTGAGTTGCATTGGATGTGTACAAGCATACAATCTTACTTCTTTGGAAGCTGAAATAGATCTAAAAACTAAGTTCTGCCATATAGTTCAGTGAACAGGTGTTACAGTTTCTAAATATTTTCCATGTTATTTTAAGAACTGACAAATGTGCTATTGCTATCCCTTACAGTTTTAAAAAATGTTGGGATAAGGAGTTAGAGAAACCAAAACCTTGGCTTCTACGAGCTATACATGGGAGTAATGGCCTCAGGTGAAAATATTTAAGCTTTTGGTTAATTCATGAAGAACTCAAATAAATTGTTTCAGAATTGTTGTGGTTGAATCAGATTTTTAATTTATGTTTATGCAGATTCTGGCTGGGTGGCATTTTCAAGGTAATAGTTACATAGTCGCAGAGTTGATTGTTTTATGGCAATGTAACATAATTTGACTGACTTGTAGCTTGAATTGGTAGATTGGCAATGATGCGTCCCAGTTTGTTGGTCCAGTTTTCCTGAACCTCCTTCTAGTGGTTAGTGTGGCTTTATCTTTTGTCAATGTTCTCTCAAAAATGAAGTTGCTAAGAGTTTTCGTAAGGACATTACTGAGGATGACATTAATATCTTTAGTAAGCTGAAATCACTAGTTGTAGCTCTTGGATTCATTTTTCCTTGAGAGCATTATGAGAATGTGAAATATAATTTTGCACTGGGAAGGCACATTACTATGCCATTTTCATTGCATTTGTGGGAACAGCATACGCTGTTTATATACACAGTAGAAGCCATTGAGCACGACATTGGTTTTCAACTTAAAGTGTAACATGATTTATTTCGAAGAGTACACAGCTGATCATATACATGGGACTGCATCACAGATGTTGGCAAACACAACGTCAAGAAGCATTATGGAGCATGTTGCTCTATCTGGCTTTCCATTTTCCTCTTTTCTTATATGTGTATAAGATGAATTGCATGGGCTTTACATGGACTTAGTTACCAGGTGGAATTCATAAGAAGCACACGCCTATACATATGATTCCTTCTTTAGGTAATGTTATAACATGCTCTGATATCTCACACGGCCCTTCAGAAACGTTTATCCAATTGTTGAGGAAGAAAATTGGCATAGTACACCTGGCTTATGGTTCCGGGACCAATGTAGTTATGGGGACATGAAAACAAAAACACAATAATTTGGAGTTTCAAGGAGTTCTTTGTGACCATAAAGTTCTGGGAAATGTAAAAATGGAAGAAATGGAAACAAGACCGGCAGAAACTTGGAGTTTCAAGGAGTTTCAGGTACCTGTGATTTTCAAAGGCAGAGTAATCAAGGCTCCAAAAGATGAAAATCAAGATGGATTATCTTCACCTGTCTCGGTAGCCTGTGCATGTGACACTTATTAAAAATTTTGTTGCCTTATTGACACGTAAAGGGACATGGTACTTACTGTTCAGAAGGGTTTCATAGTGAATAATCGATTTGTTAGTATAATCAGTATAATAACATGTAAAGCCAATGCTTGCAGTACAAGAGATGGCTCAATTAATTCTAGTCTTTTTTTTTTGAACGATTGATTTTATTGTGTTTTCAAACAGTCGATGCAAAGTGGAGACCCTGCATGGATTGGTTATGTTTATGGTGCTTCGATATTCGTAGGTGTGGTAAGTCCTGTGCATGTACAGTTTTCAAAACCTGCTTTTATCATTAATATCCAACCAGTTTTGGTCAGTAGTCCTGTACATCTACAGTTTTCAAAACCTGTTTTTACTGTTAATATCCAACGAGTTGTGGTCACTAGTTCTTGTATTATTTGTTGAGCATGCTTAGCTAATGTTCTTCAACTGACAGGTTGGTGGAGTTCTTTGTGAAGCTCAATATTTTCAAAATGTCATGCGTGTTGGCTTCCGCATTAGATCTTCTATGGTAAAGCATTTCCCTGCTACACAGTTTATTACATTTATATGGATATCATCTATACAGGCTGGAGTTGGTATTGAAAGTAGAGCCTTTGAACATGGTTAGATTGCTGCTGTATTCCGTAAAACACTGCGGTTGACTCATGAGGGAAAGAAGAAATTTGCTTCTGGCCGTATCACTAACCTGATTACTACAGATGTTGAAGCTCTTCAAGTAAGGAACATATTTTCCTTAACCTTTATGTAACAGTTGCTTACTGAGTTAACATAATTTTGTTTTATTTCTTTTAGGAGTATTGTTTTTGTGGAGGGGGGAAGGGCTGGTATGCTGTCATAGATCTATATAGCACATGCTCTCAATTGGACTCAATGTACCTTCATGGTAGAACTAGCTTCATTGTAGAATGCCATGATTATATAAAGCTGATTCTGGTACCCCTGTCTAAACATGCTTGAGAAGCTGAGAGGCATATGATTTTTGTGAGCATTTAAACCATCCTAGACAGCCACAACACTATTCTGCATTTACAAAACAAGGAGCTTTGTTCCAATAATCTATAAACTGTTGGAGCAAAAGACTGATGGATGAACCAGCTAGCAGCAGCAGCTAAGGGACCAAAAGTTATCTTAGTTACTTACATATGAATGAAGATATGCTCTCAACTCAACTCAATGTAGCTTGATTTTAGAAAGTGATGATGTGTATATAAAGTTGATTTTGGCACTGCCCATGTGAGCATTTAACTCACCCTAGACTCAATTGTGACATTATTCTACATTTACAAAACAATAAGCTTTATTCCAATAATCTATCAAAGTTGGAGCAAAAGACTAATTTAGGAACCAGCTAGCAAGTTTTTTTCCAATAATCTGTCAAAATTGGAGCAAAAGACTAAGTGAGGAACTAGCTAGAAAACTGAGGGATCCAATTGTGACACTATTTTACATATACAAAACGAGAAGCTTTATTCCAATAACCTATCAAAGTTGGAGCAAAAGATTAAGTGAGGAACCAGCTAGCAAACTGAGGGACCAAAAGTTATCCTAATAACTTTCCCATATGACAGGTGTGCGCATCCCTTAAGGTTCAAAAATGCTGTTGTGAAAGTCACCTCCTGATGAAATGGCCTCTTTCTTTTTCAGAGAGTAGGATGAATCTATTAATTAATCCCCTTAGGACAAAGCTTCCCAGGGAAAAGTACGAAATAGCCCTATAAGGGATGTCCAAAACAACAAACATTACAAGGCTCCAGTGGATAACCATTCATGTCAATGGTGCCAAACCATGTGTGGTTGATATTGAAAGAAAGTGCTGGTATCCTAGGTTGCCCTAAAGAAGGCATGCCTTTATTGGGGGTAAAGGCACTTGTGCCTATGCCGCCCTGTATTTACTTCACACACCGTGACTGCAGACCTATATAGTATAGGTGGTAGGCACCCATTGTTTTCACTTTATTCTTTATTCTTTTAGTGACTATTAAATAAAGGAAGGCCGGTTACACATTGTGATAGTTGGAGTTTCCACATATGGTATCTTTTTTTTTTCTCTTCGTAAAAGGTAATTGTATTAATTACGAAAAAAGAGTCCAAGTTTTCATGATTACAAGATACACGAGGGCTCTAAGCCAACGTGTAAGATCCCAGTACTAAGCCACAGAAAAGTCACACAATTGATGGCAAAGACCCAGGGGAAATTGCCATATGCCAGGTAAGCAAGTCCTCCCGAGGGAGCAAGTCCGAGTGCCGAATGAGATCGATCTGCCAATGCAAGAGACCTTTAAGCCGGGCAATGTGTTTCGGTACATTAGAGGCGGAATCAAAAAGAAAGGCATTCCGAGTGGTCCAATTGTGCCAGCATCCCCAGAATCTGAAGAAGCAAGATCTTCATATGCAACTGTGGCGGAGTGGGGTATTTTGGTCGCACAAAAACCCAATCGAAAGGGGTGAGCGAGGACCCCACCACTGTACGCCAAACTTGCGACAAGAGCGACCAGATCCTCTTGGCCAGCGGGCAAGAAATAAATCGATGCCGGGCCGATTCCACAGTAGTGGTATAGAAGAAACAATTACCATTCGAGATTCGACGCTTGGAAAGGGCCGAGGCAAGAGGAAGACCACCAATCATCACCTGCCAAAGAAAGACCTTGGATTTGAACGGTGTCTTATTCAACCAGCCCTCCATCACCGTTGTCTTCCACCATGATTGAGATTTCCGCAAACCCCATACAGAATTAGCTTTAACAGCCAGTCATTGATGATCTTTCATCAGAAGATGATACACCTGATTAGCAGAGGCCTTTTCCAGACTCAACCGGCCTGCAAGGTCCTAGTCCTGCCAAGGGCGATCCATTGCAAGGGCAGGAAAAGGTTGCCTGTCCTGAAGTACTAGTAGAAGCTGCTCCCATAAGTCACGGTAGCCACGTGGGATTCTGAAAAGTCTCCTGGCCGTACGAAATGATGCAAAGACATTACGACTGGCAAGGGTGGCGTCCGCAACTAAAGACACCCCCAGACGGGCCATGCGGTTAAATTTTGGTCGAAGCTCATGTTTGTCTTCCCACGAAAGTAATCTTGAGACTGCCAACAATTCCAGTTGAAAGGACCTAGCATGCAAGTGGTCCTCCGCTGGGTGCCAACTCGCCTTTTGGAGCACCGCTTTCCAGGAGCCGACCAAATGCAATAATAGAGAGGAGGCAGGGCTGGAAAACCGAGAGTCTGCATTAAGGACATGCCACCAGGAGTCCCAAATTTGTGTATTGCCATGTCGAAGCCTGCTGTCCTCCAGAAAATAACGGGCTATAATGGTCCACGGGTGATGATCCACGCACATAGCGTGAAAAAGTGATCAACGAAGGGCCAACATATGAGTTTTAGCATCCAAAATAGCCCCACCACCCAAGCATTTGGGGGTACATGTATGTGACCACGAAATCCACGAAATACCTGCGTGCAATGAATCATTTTTCCATAACATGAAACGAATAGGGCGAGTGAGAGCCTTCAAAGTAGTAGGAGTCCAGGGCAGCAATGGCAAGAAATATGTGAGCATTGGCAGCATAATTATTTGCGCCACTTTGAGGCGGGCATGAAAGGGCCATGCTTGCGACTTCCAATACATAAACTTAGCTGCTAGTTTCTGTGAAATCCACTCCAGTAGTTGCTTTGGCCGAACATCAATACCCAACGGGTACCCAAGATGCCTGACAATGGAGCCACGGGGAACAACCTGACCCTGCCAACCGAATGATTGTAAATCCGACTCCGTGCAGCTGAGAATGGCTGATTTGAAGGCATTGATGCAAAGACCCGAAGCATGACCAAAGAGTGTCCAAACATCCAATGCCTTGCGAATGTTGTCCTTGTCTGCACGCAAAATCATAAAGCTATCATCAGCCAAAGATTGGCTAATGAAGTGCTCCCCCAAAGGAAGAGACAATCCGGCCAGCTGATCAGAAGCTGCCATTGAAGATAACATTGAAAGAACCGGGTGAGTCGCCAGGGCAAAGAAGAGAGGACTCAAAGGGCAACCCTGTCTCACCGAGCGTGCAAGGACAAATGGCTCTGTAACCCCACCATTGAGCATAACACGTGAAGAAGCCTCAGCACTGATGGCGTAGATCAATCGGGACATCCGCGCACCAAAACCCATAGCGGACATAAGTTCAGCAATGAAAGACCAATCTAAATAGTCAAAGGCCTTTTCCAGATCCAACTGAATCAATACCACTTCCTGGCTAGAGTGACTTGCATAGTCAATGGCCATTTGCACATTTAAGATATTATCCAGAATGTTGCGTCCCTTAATGAAACCATATTGAAGAAGATGCACAATAGCTGGAAGGTGCTTGTGGAGCCTATTCGCCAGGACTTTGGAAAAGATTTTATACATCGAACCCATCAATGAAATCGGTCTCCACTGTTGCAACATTGACGGCGAAGGAACCTTTGGAAGCAATTTGATAAGGCCTTCTTTCCATGAGGAAGGCATGACCCCTGTTTCCCAAACCTGCTGAAACATAGCCACCAATGGCTTCAAAAGTTGGGTAGCCGAGCACTCAAAGAATTCATTGGTGAGGCCATCCCAGCCAGGGCTTTTATCCTTGGGCAGATGCAACAAAACATCCATAACCTCCTCCTCACAAATATCTGCCTCCAAGGTAGCTCGCATATCAAGTGGAAGTTGATGGCGGACCAGATCATAGAAAACTGAACATGCATACGTAACCTGGTCAGAAGGCGACGAAGAAGAACCAAGAAGATCCCGAAAATAATTCCTTCACATATCGACAATGGTGTGTGGATCAGTAACCATGCGACCTTCTGAATCCTGAAGTCTGGTCATATTTTCTCGAGCAGGAGAAGCATGCAAGGCGCGAAAGAACTTATGAGTCTGGCAAGCATTATCTTGCAAATTGTCAGTCAAATTGTGTAATTTGGCCTGCTGATAGGATTTCAACTGAAATTCTTTGATAAGATCGGCCAAACGCTACGCCAGTGATAATAGAAAATCATCATCTGGGGTATTCACCAGAAGCGAACGAACCAAAGCCAGTAAGCCTTCCGCTGCATGGCGACGCCGCCAACAAAGAGAGGCATGATGTATCCCATACTGGCGAGCGACCCGTTGCACATTAGAGACCAATCATTCAAAAGAAACTATGCCCTCAGAGGCAAAGTCCAATAAAAATCTCTCAATCAATTGTTGCATATAGCCCTCAAAGATTGAATGCTTCAAATACGAAGAGTTGAAACGTAAAGGGAGTCTATCCAACAATTGCATAAAGGGTGCAATAGGTTGTGCCAGTATCTCAAGTTGGAGAGGGTAATGGTCGGACAATGCATATTGCTGCAATACTTTCATTTCCAGCATCTCAGGAAGAAAATCATCATCCCGCATGATGTACATTCGGTCCAACCGCGACCATGTAGATGCATACTGCACTGAATGAAAAGTAAACCCTGGAGAGGACGGATATAACCAAGACCATAGATCTTGCTTAAGAGCCGCAAGAGCAAAGGCATTCCACGCCGGACTTTCCGGAGCATCCATCACCGAATGCCCTGAAGTGGACTGGGAAGAGTCAACACACGTATTGAAATCTCCCATCAAGAAACCCCTTCTGCCAAGTGACATGGAGCTCTGCAAAGTCTTCCAAAGCTCCCGGCGAGATAAAGGGTCATTTGGAGCATAGAGGCTCAGCAACCATAAGATCTCTCCTTCAAATAAAATTTCAATTACCACAAAGCGGCCCTGCACATCATTTTTAATAAGAATAGGCTGATATTTCTCATGGACAATCATAAGCACTCCAGAATAATGCATAGCATGTGTCCCTGCATAAAATAAGCAAAAACCATGGCAATCCACCACTTTTCCTGCATCACCGTGACTCTTGTGCTCCACCGCACACAAGGCATCCCACTGATTCTCATGCAAGACAGTCCACATGGCATGTTGCTTATGGCGAGAACAAATGCCTCGCACATTCCACGTTGCTATCTTCATATATCTTGAAAAAAGAAAAATCAGGAAGGAGGCACCGCTTGCCTCGATTTCACCTTGTCAGCTAGAATGTCAAGGACACCATCATCCAGAAAATCAGCTAAGATTGCAAAAGAATTCGGCCGGCCAGCTTTAGAAGTAGATGGGATATCCACTGTCTTAGGGGTGGCACGGGGATAACGACGATCCCAGGGTGTAATCACATTGCCTTTAGAATCAAATGCCAACTTAGCAGGCGGGCCCTTGGGCCTATCTGTATATACTTTCCTCATAGACTGATTACGGGGAGCAGAAGGAGCCATAGTACGCGCAACATGCTGTGAAGAGAACATTTCTTTCCTGTGCATATACGTGCGCATTGAATCCTGTGAGACAGCAGGCCCAGAATCCAGCAAAGCAGCATCCAACTTCTTACCTTTTTTGGGACGTGCCTTTATCCATTCACTGTTACGAGAATCCAAACCCAAAACCTGTTGTTTACCTTTATCCAAAACATTGGGTGACTGGGTTTCCTCCTGTGAGGGAGCATCAAGCACCATGTCATCCCTGGGCGGCACAACATGCACATTATCTGAAGACGGTTGCCTCTCTGGGCATTCTGCCATAAAGTGTCCCAATTTACCACACGAAAAGCAGTGTCCCACAAAGTTACCCCATTTCAAGCGAAAATGTAAAGGATGCATGCCAGAGCAATTAAGGCGCAGCCACGCAGGCCTCTTCCTGGTAGTGTCCCATAACATACACAAACGGTTTCTATTCATTGCCCTTAGGCTTGGGGGGACCAGGACCATTCCCACTACGGCCATGGCATCCTTTAACAATGGCCAATAAATAGCTAGGCAATTTTCCACCTCAACCCACACCGGGCATTCACATTGTAGCAGGCGCTGAAAGTCTGCCATAGGGCGCCATGGCACGACATGGACCAAGCGGCGATCAAATAATAATGGTAATTTGGACAGGAGCTCAGTCCGATGCTTGTCCGAGTTCAGCAGTACCTCATAGAAGCCTCGAGGTCCAACAAAAATCTCCTCAACACACTCCCCTTGTAGTAAATGGTGCAACCACTGGCGAATATGGGAAAGCACTGGGCTCCTGCCAGTGAAGAAGAGTATAATTGCACGGTCATAAAACACTGAAAAAGAGCGCAGGACCGTTTTCGGATCCACCGTTGCCTCCAGGACCTCTTCAATTCCCGGGTCAGAAAAAGCTTCATGATTATGCTGGACATAGTCGCCAAGCAACGTATTGGCAAACTCCAGCAAATGCTCCCAGTCAATTTCCTAGGAATCCACAGAATCAGAGGCCACCTGAGCATACGAACGATCCTGATGATCGATTATCTCTTCGGGCGTATGCTTGGAGCGTTTACCCGCAGGCTGAAAGTCAGGAGCAGGCGGCATCTCCTCTGTACATGGCACCATATCCTCCGGTTCCTCTGCATTAGAATCCGGACCAAGAGCGGCTACCGTTTGTTCAATAAAAGCCATATCCAGGCCAGCCATGCTTCTCTCTGATCAGAGGCGGGACTGCAAAATCAGTGCACCACCCGGATGCAGCAACCGGACTGCAACGGAGAACAGGACCGACACGCGCAGATGAACCTGGGTGCTGGGCAACGGGTCAACTACAAGTGAGACTTACATGCGGCTGCGGCCGGCCTGCACGCTGATGCAGATCAGTCAATGAGGCAAGCGCCAAGGGATCAGGCACAGGCGGTGCAGAGTGGCAGGGCGCTGCAGGTACTTGCGACGGGCAGCGATTGATAGGCGGGACAGATGTCAGGCAGGAGGCGAGGCAGACGTCAGGTGTGAAGCGTGTCAGACGTCAGACGTCAGGCGCTGCAGGTACAGGCGACGGGGCGCGTGTGTCAACAAGGTGTGTGAAAGCAGTGGGTATCCGCAGCACGGCTCAGTAGGCAATCGTCTGAAGGTGCAGATCTAGGCGCCTGTCAAGCGAGCCACGCCAGGTTCCGTCAGTAGGCGCAATAGGTGAGAGGTCCAGGTGAAGGCGTTACGCGGGTGTCAGGGCAGACGAACTCCACGCAGGTCCGGGGGGAGATCGCCCACAGCGCACAGGAGATTCGTCGCCAGGTCACGAGGGCGCCAGATCCGCCATCGCGTCGTTCTCTCTCTCTCTCTCTCTCACGACTAAATCTCTCTCTCTCTCTCTTTGCTTGTCGCTTTCCACATATGGTGTCTCTCTCTTGCTCTCTTGCTCTATTCACCATAGCTCTTGCTTTCACTTGTTGCTTTTACTTGGCCTCTACCTTTCAACAACTGGTATCAGAGTAGGCATTCGAGGAGCTTCTTCATCTTTTGCTTCAGCCTGGATTCAAAGCTTCAACTCAAGATTTCATGGCAGCCATTTGTTTCTTTCTCTTGAGGTATTCATTGAGTCTTCCCTTTTCCTAGCTTGTTCTAGCTTGCTCTTGGCTTGTTGAGGAGTTTCTCAAGCATAGTTTTTTCATATGTTTTTGAACCATATGTGACTTGTACACACACGTTTAATTAATCACATTTTTCCATTACATATACATATTTTAAGACACATGTTACAATGTGAAAACTTCACAAAATTTGAACCATACGTGACTTGAACATTTAACACACTCTTCTACTAGTATACATTTAATTAACCACATTTTCCCATGACACATGCACATTTTAAAGCACACATTACAATGTGAAAACTTGACGAAACAATACTGATTCTCAAACACATTTGTAGACATCAGATTCAAAGGACTGAGGAAAAATTAACCTAAAATAGTTTGATTCTAGGTACTTTGGGATAGGTTTTTTAAAAATTTGATTGGATAAGTATGTTATGAATAACATAGTTTTATACTTTTCATACGTTTGCAAAGTATGTTATCTGAAAGATACGACATGACAAGTATAGCATACTTGAATTTTTTCAGATGTGAGAGACTTTCAGCACTTGTGACCTTAGCAGAGCTATGGACCTCCATCATTCACTCCCTCTGCGGCCGATGGGATCAGGTGCAGGGTGAGTCCAGGGCTCGTCAGGAGCTCCGTGGTCACTTCATGCGTACCTGGGGCGGCCAGGGCCTATTCTTCGTGATGCAGGCAGGCAATCCTGTTTGGCGATATACCCCTCCTCCATGGCTTCTTGCCCCCATCCCCCCTAGACCGCCTTGAGAGGCTTGTATACATGATGTAGTGGTGACTTTGCATCAGCTCCAGTTTATTCTGTTGAGCATGAGCACTCTGTTGTAATCAATTTTTTTTAGTAATATAATCAGCCACATTTTACTTGCAAAAAAAAAAAAAGTCATAGGCATGGTAGCCACATGAGGAACCCAAAGAGGTGGGATGGGAACACAGGGAGCAGAAGATGAGAATCCCTGTGTAGGTGAAATCCAAGGAGAGTGTGAAGACGCACCATAAGCTGAGGATGGAAACCCCTGCGTTTGAGTGGTCATGTGAGATGTGAAGCTGGGGATAGTGAGGGGGATGCCCATCACAGTCGACCCAGGAGCTATGGGTGCACTCATTTACAGAAAGGTGAGAGGCACTGTGTTAAAGGGTGGCGTTCCCTCTAGCGAAGTACCATGGTGCAAAGAGGTAGAGAATGGGGTAGAGAGGGAAAAGGTGGTAGAAGTGGAGATGGAAGATCCATTCCCTAAGGAGTGTGAAGCAGATGTGGAGTGCAATCCAAGGTTTTTGAAAGATGATGAGAGGTGATCAAGGTGTGATATAGAAGAGGGTGGGATGGGAGGGAAGTGAGAAGTGTGTGAGAGATGCTCAAATGAAACAGAAGCTGTAAATGTACCTGAATTCCGTCTGCTTCGTGAGCCCCCTCTATTAAAGTTCACATACGCAAAGCCATCCAGATCCTGTACCTCAAAAGAAGAAACAAGCGAGGGTTTTGATTCATGCAACTCAAAAGAATTGTACAAACCTGCCATTGGACTTGGGTGAGATGATGAAGATGGATTGCTAAACGTTCTGAATGCCGTATGTCCTCCATGATTGGAGAGGTGACTAGCCTCACCAATCTGTCCGAATGTGGTAGCAAAACTAGTAGGAGAGGTGTAAACATCACCGTACTTGTTGTGATAGTACTCCTCAAAGTCCTCCTCTATCATGTTAGTGAAATTTGGAATAGGAGTAGAAGAAGGTGAAGGTGAAAGTGGAGTGTCGTCCTCCTCATCGAGTCCATAATGCTGTCTCAGGGTCTCCAATGATGGACAAGCCTGATAAGACATCATAGAAACTGGAGAAGGTGTCTGGGACATTGTGATTCGGTTATGAGTCGTATTGTCTGCCTCCCACAAAGACTAGCTCTCCACAATATAACTCTTTACAAGAGCACCGGCTTTGATACCATGTGAATAAAACTACTAGGGTTTGCACTGAGGACACATAGAGTGTACGACCACGACAGAAACACAAAGAGACAGACGTAGACACAGAGAGCAAAACTCAAACCCTAAATGCAAAACTCAAAACTCAAACACATAAACTCAAACACAAACAGAAGAAGGGAGAGAGAGAACACAACTTTGAAGTGAATGAATGCTGTAAATGAATGTAAGAGTGTATAGTGTGCTCAAGGGCAGAGCAATGTCGGAGTGTGACGTCCACTGGAGACGGATCCCAAGTGCTGTGACCACCAGTTGGAGTAACGAAGTGAGAGAAACACCAAATGCTGATCACCAGAGTGTGAGGAGACTGAGGCGATTGCAGAGGATGATGCCTGATGATGTGGGTGAGCAAACAAAACATAGCAATAGAATGCTGCAATAAAATGTCGCAGTAAAATGTAGCAGTAGAAAGCCGCAGTAAAACATGGCAATAAAACGCCGCAGTAGAACGCTACAATAAAACACAGCAGTAGAACGCCACAGTAAAACGTGGCAGTAAAACGCTGCAGTAAAACAAGGTGATGGCAGCAGTCGCGAAGGCTGGACCGCTACGTGGTGGGAGGCTGATGGCTGCGATTTGCACACAAGGGTGAGAAAACTACATGGGAGGGATAAGGCTGAATGGGGGCAGCCTGTCTATTTATAGAAGGGTGTCCCAAAAATTAGGGTTTTTTTGGGAGACCATTGAAACTCTCTCGAACCGCTCCCCGTGTTAGAGTTTTTACCCTAAACGAGCATTTTTTAGTGTGTTTTGGGGCTGTTTAAGAGAGTAATCAGCAGGTAATGCATGTTTTAGCTCAACATCAGTATCAATATGAGAGAAACATGCTGATACATCTGTTACAATAGGTGAGTTCCCAACTTTTTCTTTAGCTTTTCTTGATATCGGTGATGTACTTGGTGGAGTGACCTGTGATCTTAATTTGCCACTCCAAGGTCTATCAATAGAACCATGACTAGGAGACTCTTGTGGTGCACTCAATGTTTGTGATTGCTGACATGTTTTCTGTACGACACTCTCATGCTCATCAATCCTAACTATATTTTGCACATTACTATACCAGCTACTAATTTCTTTAAGAAGAACATTCATGCTAAATCTCAGCTCATGTGTAATAGGCTTATAACATCTATATCCCTTCTGCTCAAGAGAATATCCAACAAATATACATGTTTTTGCTTTGGGATTCAATTTTCTATGCAACTCATCAAGAATATGCACATAAGCAATATATTCAAATACTTTCAGATAGGACAAATTTGTCTTTCTATCCGTAAACTTCTCTTCATGTGTCATACCATGTACAGCAACAGTGGGTGTCCTTTTCATGATGTGTACAATAGTAGCAATTGCTTTAGCCCAATAGTAACGAGGCCAGTTTCTTTTTGACATCAGTGCACGAGCTACCTATGCAGTATGCCTATTCTTCCGCTTAGCAACTCCATTTTTCTATAGAGTATATCTACATGTATACTACCTATTTATTCAAATTTTTTGCAAAAAAGTAGAAATCTCATTGGAGAGATATTCTCTCCCTCCCTTTGACCTTAGGCATTTAATATGCAATCCTATCTCCTTCTCAACGAACTTAAAGGTTTTAAAGTGAGTGAATACCTTACTTTTTTTTACGCATAAAGTAGACCCATGCTTTGTGAGTATGATCATCAATGAAGGAAATATAATACGTACAACCACTCAAAGTTGCAGTCTTTGTAAGACTCACATATCAGAATGCATCAATTCAAGTGGCTTCTTGTATACATGTTTTTTTATGCGGAAACACATGCATTGCTTGCTTTCCAAATTGGCATGCTTCACATACTTTATGCATCCTATCAACCCTAAACTAAAGGCAAGCCATCCACAATCTATTTTGACTACTTGTCTTTTAGTCATTGCACATTCACATAACCAATTCTCTTATGCCAAATTTTAATATCAGTCACAACACTTGAACCTTATGCAAACATGGGAGTATTCATTTCAGGTAGACTTACATCAAGATTAAACAATCTGCCAGCATGTTTCTCTTTTGCAATCAACTTGCAATCATTTTGGAGATCTTCTACATAACAACCATCAAATGTGAACCGAATCTACAATCCTTATTTTACCATCTGACCAAGAGAAATCAAGTTTTTTGTAATATTTCGTACATGCAACACATTAGTTAAGTACTTAGTTTTGCCATCTTGCATACTTAAATGAATATTTTCAACATGAGTAATAGAGTGAGTTGTATCATCCCTTGTTCCACATAGTCCACAGACTCTGGATTGCAAACCTCTAAACCACTCTCCATGAGAAGTCGTGTGGTTAGAGGCTCCTAAATCTACATACCATACACCATACATCATTCTTTGATATTAGCAGTCATGGTATTCATAAAGGATTGCATAATAACTAATTATTTACTTTTGTCATCATTGTTTTTGCTGCTGGATGCATAATTACCTTGCTGCTTTTTCCCATTTCTAATTTCAGCCTTCTTTTTAAAGCAATTTTTAGTAATGTGGCCTTTTTGACCACAATGCGAATACTCTCTGCTATCACTAGAATTTTGTTGCCTATTAGAATTTGCAACTTGCCCTCTTTGACTCCCCCTTCGTGGGGACTATCCTCCTCTATTTTGCTATGTATCATAACCTTGACTATGACCACCACCTTGGCCTCTGCCACGACCTCTACCTCTGCTAGTAGAGTTGTACTTGTTTTTTCTTTGAGAAGAAGACGAATCCAAGCTAAGGTTTTTCTCCTCAAGATATCAACATAGAAATCAAGTCTGCAAAATCAGGGATATCATCCGTGATATTCATAGATGACTTGAAGCTCTTGAATTTATCTCGAAGTTTATCTAAGCATACATCCATATCATCATCATCATTAACTACTACATTGATAGATCCAAGAGCTTTCACAATACTCTTAATATTCAAGGCATAATCATTAATGGACAGGTTCTCTCTTTTCACTTGGTTTAGCTCTAACTTGAGCTGCAACTTTCTGGCCTTTGTATTTACTTCGAATAGCCTTGTCAAAATCTTTCATGCAATAGCGGGGGTTTCAGATTCTTGCAAATAGCCTATCATGCTATTTGTGACCATGACAAACAGCCAATAGATGACTGTGCTCTATGTTTGCTCCCAATCTTTCGTAGCCTTTACCTATTTTGCAGTAGTATTTCATGCAAAAACTTCAAGTGCTACCGCCATGTCTCCTTCAATGTAATTCCAAACACCTTTGCCCTTGAAGAAATTTGTTATCTTGAACTCCCATGCACAAAATTGTTATTTATAAAGCTTCTCGCTGACAATTTGGTTGAAGTTGTTAGACTTTTTGACCAAACAAAAAACCTTGCAAAAAATTGCAATCTGCAAGCTAATACTATATGCACCACAACTAAAGAGTAGCCTTTTTCACTGTGACTGCACAACAATAATTGCAATCTGTAATCTGTATGCAAATGCCTTTTGTGTCTGCAACCTAGCAAATACTTGAAACCTTATAGATTTAAAATTTCTAACTTGTGTACTTGTAAACGGCCGACACAATCGAAACTGCAATATATACCAAAATTTTTTCCCTTTGAACTCGAACACATTGGCGCACACCTTGTTGGTGTCCTGAGTGATTTTCCTTGAGGATTCCTGACTCCTTTCTTCCATGTTTCTTTGCAGGCTATCTGCCAGAATCTCAGTGACAAGTTGCAGATTGGCTTCAATTTGAAGTTGATAATCTTTGCTGGAATCTAGAAAAGAGATAGTTGTGCCAGGCGCAGTACACAGGGGAACAGTCGAGTCAGTAGACAGGTCTGCAGCATCCCGTTTGCATTTATGCAAAATCACAGTAGTGTTTGTAGCAGAGATCTCATTTTCACCTACTTCTTCCTCCATAGGTGCGTCATCCCTCAGTCATTGATGCTTAACCTCCTCCCCCTCTTACTGCTCGGAGATCTTCTAGATGAGCTCCCATGTTGATAGTTGCATGGGAGACGATGTGGGCCCTCTAGATGACTTGGTTTAATGACACGTGTGGAGTTAATGGCCACTAGTTGTTAGTAATTTCCCTGTTTCTCCAAGCTTTTCCTCTTCCACATTTCACTTAGAACCCATCTGAGATTGAAATGCTTCATGCTGAAATACTATGTTTTGGGGGTGAAACACTTCAAAGGTACCCAAGGTGCACATGAAAATGCAGTGGCAACTATATTTTCACGAATGATGATGTAGGGAGTAGCAGAGGAAGTGAAGCACAGTTCTATGGGGAGCAGAATGTCAAGGAAGACTCGGAGCAGGCAAAATGCAGCAGGACAGGCTGCCAGTGCAGCCTAGACTCCAGATGATGATGATTCAGCTGATTGTGATGGTGAGAGAGGAGAGGGTGGCAGACAAATGCAGCCTCCCTCCTCCTGATGATGGTGCTTATGGAGGCAACATCAGTCCAAGGTGCTCTGAGGCAGGCCGACAGCCACAAGACTACAAGGAGGATGTTGGTGGCTGATGACAAGGAGCAGGAAGATAATAGTGATAAGGGAATTTACATTAATTATCCTTCTTGGGGTCATTGTGTCTAGTAGAGATGGAATCTTCACTTCCGCTCTGCAGTACAATGACTGCACTCAAGGAGAAAACTTGGATCAGATAGAGTTCATTTAGCTTTAGAATAGAGAATAGGAGTATTGACACACAGTGAGAGATGGCATATTGATAGCCACTTAAAAATCTCTTAAGAGTTGATATTGATTAATTTTAAGCCTAAGAGCTTAGCCTCCATAGTTTCACTATCTATGGGATTGTGCTACAGCTAAGGAGGTGTGGAGAAGAGCCTTCAGGATGCTCTTTCATGGCGCAACAGAGACTATGATTGCAACTTGGGGTTTAATAGCTTGGGTCCTGGACACATGTCATATGCCTGGCATGTCGATATAAGGATGTTCTAGGGAGCCACTGTTTCCTTGTCCTTGGGCAAATTTGAGCAGGATCCCTATCCCAGATTACTCATAGGCACTTTGAACTAAGGGGCACTGTAACAGATGGGAGTTCATTGCTAATATCGTTCCTTGCTACATTTAGACTGTGAAGGGTTGCCATGCTATAGACCTCCAGGATGTTTCCTCTAGAAAGGCTCTTTCAAGGATTTGGACAGAGATCATCTATACTCTCTGCGGGAGATGGGAGAGGCTGCAGAGTGGCTATAAGAGGACATGGGACTCCAGCACCCTCTGTCACCTAGCCCCTCATATGGTTTGGCATTATAACCCCTTGGGTTGTTTGTGCACACAACCATTGCATTTATGATGTACCGAGTTGTTCTTTACAGGGTCTTCTTTTACCTTACAGGGAATTTCCTAGAGATGTCATTAATAGAATTTTGTTTTCTCTGGGAAAAAATTGCATCATTGTTTGAACGAGTACTATTGTAGCTAATGGATTGGGGTCTGATATAGACACAGGATGTTTTGTATTACAAGGGATTGCTTTCTTTGTCTTCTAGAGCTAGAATCAGGGAAAGACTAGGGCCCTTTCTTTCCCAATGAGAGACTACTTTACGAATAGCTTGATCTCACTGTAGACCTCTCCCAACTTCCAAGAAAGCAACCATCAATACATATATGAATCAAACATTATTGCCTGGATGATTACTATTGTGGCTAATGGATTGGGTTTGATACAAACACATATTACAAGAGCTTGTTTCAGTTAACACTGTCTATTAGTCTTTTAGAATTAGACTCTCAAAACTTTGAATTGAGTATCAGTTTGAAATTTTTCAATAGCCTTCATTACAATGAAAAAACCATAGATACGCTCAGCAGTTTGAACAATTAAGTTGTGCTTTTTGGTTCCATGTGGTAAGTGATCAAGAATACAGACCAGTAGTGAAGTTTTCAATGCTGATGGGATTCTGGACTTTATTGTTTGAATTGGCTTTGTACAGCAAATCTTGCAGCAACTGCACAACCTTTGGTCTGCTCCACTGCGTATAATAGTTGCCGTTTGTCTGTTGTATTTTCAACTGGGCATCGCCTCTCTTATTGGAGCATCTGTTCTACTACTGCTATTCCCTGCACAGGTAGAATAAATTTTGTTGTATTGGCATCTACAAAATATCATGCATTTTGCTGCCTCTGCCTCTAGTCGTTCAAAAGACATTCAACAAGGTTCTATCATTTGCAGACGTTTATTATAAGCAGGATGCAGAGGCTCACCAAAGAAGGGTTGCAGCGAACAGACAAAAGGATTGGTTTGATGTATGAAATTCTTGGTGCAATGGATATTGTCAAGTGAGGCCAAATCACAGAACTCTACAACCTTGTGCATTTGTTAAATAAGCCTATTTCTGTTAAAATTTTCAATTACGTGAGAGTGAATACTGTTGCCATCCTGCAGATGCTATGCTTGGGAGGATAGTTTTCAAGGCAAGGTTTTGGATATTCGAAAAGATGAACTTGGTTGGTTCAGAAAAGCCCAGTTATTAGCAGCAGTATGTGAGCTGTGAGCCCATATTTGGTTTTTGATTAACATGCCTGTATCAGTTGTCTCTTTCTATCAGTGGAAAGTCATTTCCAGAGTGTTTGTTTCTGAAATGGGATTCTTTTAAGACTTAAAACAAAGGGTACAAGAACACATTTTGGGGTTTTCGGCCCACTGAGTTTTTTTTTTAGGGGGGGGGGTTTTGTTTGTGGTGTGCAAATCTCAACCAGATAAATTCAAGAGATTGTATAAGACACAGCTAGTGTGGGACCATTTGAAAGATTTGTTAAATTTGTTGTCACTTTGCAATTAAGAAAACTCCCACATCAAACTGGCTATTAATATATGTATATGCATTCCAGTCTCACATCCCCTTGTGCAGCTTTACTCTGACTCCATGCAGAAGAAACAAAATTGGTTGACATCAGAAAAATATGGATGCCTTCATATGATCAGTGTAACTGGGTTTTCCATCTCAAACAATGATTGGTGATGTAGAGCTTTCGGCCCCTGCTGGCATGGCCGTGATGCCTTCTGTTTCTAACAGAGGGTCAGGTCTTGAACAATGTGCCACAAATTAGTGTGTAAAGAATAATGGATTTTCCATAAAGTAGATTTTCTTCGTTTTCTATTTCCTCTTTGTCGATGATCTTAAGAAGGCTGTAATGTAGCAGAGGCCAAGTCTTTTTAATATACCGCTATGTTCCTTGCTATCAACACCTTGTAGCAAAGCAAGACTCGAAGAGTGCAATGCTAAACTAGCAGTCACCAGCGTAGAGGACATTGCTTGCATCACGAAAAACAGGTCTTGGCTGCCCCAAGTGCGCACGAAATGACAATGGAGCTCTTGACGAGCCCTAGACTCGCCCTGCACCTGATCCCATCGGCTGCGGAGGGAGTGGATGATGGAGGTCCAAAGCTCTACTGAGGTCGCCTATGCTGAAAGTCTCTCTCCACCGAAAGCCTCCTAACATTGCGCCTTCCAGATATGCTAGCCACTAAGACTCCCTATGATCTCCCATACCTCCGAGCGGTCTATTGTGGGCTCCTGTACCTGGTGGATGGGTAGAGCCTCCAAACCGACCACTACGCATGACCCTGCCTCGATAATGAATATCGTGTCTTGCATCGCGGCCTCATACAGAAGGTGACAGCCGTGGCTGACTTCCTGCCAACAGAAAGCTTCCCATGAGATACATCCAAGGCTGGGTGATATACGGCGAAGGATGTGGCATGCTCCTCTCCACATGAACTGTGCCTCCTCACACGACCAAAGGCAATGCTTTGGGGTTTCCAGAGGCTGCTGTGTGCAATGCTTGCAACCTCCCTCCTGCATTTGGGCAAGCCAACTTCCCACTGCCAAGCCTCCATGTGCCACCAGCCATAAGAAGTACGACACCCTCCTCGGCCTCCAGCTATCCCATAGGCGGCGCAAGAAGGTCCATCGGAAAGGCTTCGTGATGCTATGCTCCGTCTAGTGTCTGCTACGTGACGGCGCCCGATCCATATCCTTCTGTATCAGTACGTGTCTGCCAATCGTGGCAGTGTACTCTAGGAACCTGGATGGCTTCTTGGCGACTGCAGTGGCCGGCCATAGCCACTCTCCTGAATCCCACTCCAGCTCATCAAGTGGTCTGCCCTCCTAGATCCAAAGGCGCCACTCCCTGAGCTCTATCCAGAAAACATAGGGATCCAGTCGCCATGTCTTCCCCTAAAGGCCCACCACCCGAATCCTCCTACACAAAAGGGTGGCTATCCCCTCATCCTGCTGCCCTCTATCAAGGGCCAGACATCCCCCTCTTGAATGGTGAAGAAAGTCCCCTGTGGGGCACCGCCCACTCTACCTGCCACCTGTAAGGGGATGCCTGCTGGTGGAAACCTAGCGGCCCATACCTTCCTGGGTTCAATCGGCTCTCGTATATTAGGGGAGCAAGCCACTCAAGAGGTATTGTTGCATCTATCTCCCTTCTCCTCAACTCCACTCCTCTTTGGCAGCCTGATACTCGCTGCAACACCTCCTCGTCCGCCATCCTCTACACTTCCCACCATGTCCTGATGGTTCGAGCCGAGCCGGCCTCCCAACCAGCCCACTGGATGTGGGGGTGCTCGCTAATCTATGCCCCTTCCCGATCTTTGACCTAGGGGTTCCAGATCACCGGCTGAGGGTCTATCTCCTCTTGGCAGCCTAGGGGGCTTTGGATTAGGGCCTTACGGCAGCCCTGCCACACACGGAGTAAGCTGCGTAGGAAAGGTGATCTGGGGGGGCTGATTTGGGCTGATGTGAAGATCCATCTCCGAGACGGCCTCCACTCACCGCCAAGCCTCGTTTTACAGTCCTGAAGACCCTCCTGCAATAAGAGCTTCCAGGTTTGCCCGCCTGGTGTGAGGATGCGGACAACTAGCTTGCCCAAGAGGGCCTTACTCTGATACTCTGGGTCTATGATCCCAAGCCCTCCCTCTGACCGATGCCGTATGATGGTCGCCCACGCCACCTTGGCCCTGGAATCCCTGGAGCCATCTGACCCTGACCAAAGGAAGTTCTGCAGTAGGCGGCGAAGCTGCAGTATGCAAGATGAGGAGAAGCACCAACACGAGGCGATATACCAGGCCGTTGCTAGGAGGACCTGGTTAACCACCAGGTCTTGGCTGGTTAGTGAGAGGCGAGCCGTGCTCTAGTAGGTCAGTTTCCTCTGAATAGAATCAAGGACAAGAAGAAACTGCTGGGTAGAAGTAATGTGGAGTCCCACTTGGAACCCTAGGTACCGGATGGTCTGCCCTCTACTTACCCACCTAAATCCCAGGTGGATGCCCCACTCCGTGTTAGAGTCCGGGTCTGTGAGGAAGCCAACTGACTTTTGCCAGTTGATTTTCGCTCCCGGTGCAGAACAGAACACGTCAAGAGCCAGTCTCACTCTCTATAGCATCAACTCATCGTTCTCTATGTAGAGAGCTATATCATCTGCATAGTCTGAGTCTAACAACTCAGTCTCCTCTCTCATTGGAAGCCAGAGGCCGCGTAATCCGCTCACACGTGACATGAGGAAGTGAGACATTGCCTCTGCAAAGAGTAGAAATAGGTATGGGGCTAGGGGGCAGCCCTGTCGAACCGATCTCTCCAGCCGAAACTCCTCCCCTTGCCCTCGCTTATGAGAACCCTGCTGGTGGCCGATCTGTAAAGTGCAGAGACCCCATGAATCCAAACCTGGGGGAAACCCAACCTCACCATGGTGCCCTCTAGGAAATCCGAGTCCACCCTGTCATAAGCTTTCTCAAAATCCAAGAGTAGTACGGCCAGTCTCTGCCCACTGTGCTGAGCCCACTCAGTCGCCTAAAAAAAGGTGAATACACTGTCTAGGATGCTCCTATCCGGCACAAATCCTGCCTGTGTATCATGGATGAAGTTTGGAAGCATGGGGCATAGTTGCCTACCAATCATCTTTGCCAATGCCTTATAGGCCACTGACAATAAGGTGATCGGTCTCCACTGGGAAAGCTCCAACCGGTCTCCCCCTTTGGGGAGAAGACTGATAAGGTTTGCCGAAAGACTCCCTGCCATCTGTCCTGAAGTGAAAATCTCCTTGAAGGCCATAAGTAGGGGGTCCTTCACCACTTCCCAATAGGTAGTGAAAAAGGCCTTAGAGAGGCCATCCTCTCCTAGGCATTTCTGCCCATCCTGTGTATGGAAAGCCTCCTCTAGTTCCTTCTCTGTAAAGGGGGCTAGGAGGGAGCATCCCATCTCCTCTGTGACGAGGGACGGGATGTGATCCCAGATCTGCTGTCTACATCTTTGTCCTCTAGTTGAGGTTCTCTCCTGCTGGAAACGGCGTGTGTAATAGTCGGTGGCAATCTCCATCACCTCGTTTGGGAGAACTGGGCTAGAATGAGTCCTCCTATACTGATCCCGAAGGCTGCGTTTGTGCTCTCCTGCGGTGCGAGGCTGGTGCACCTGGAAGAACTCCCTGCACATCGTGTGCCCAGAAGCCTGTGCAGGTGTGGAAAGAGAACTCCAAGTGCCTGTCCTCTAGGCCAGCCATGGGTTACACGTGTGCGTACCTCCTGTGCCTGGAGGGTGGGATCCCCTGGTGTCTCTTGTAATATTCTTTGCATGGCTGCACGGTCTCGCCGGAGTGCTCTCTCCTCCTCCTAGCTCTGCTACCTGGCCTGTATGGTTGCCTCTTGGCAGATTCTGCTCGACTCCGCTAGGACCTCTCCAACCTCCTCTGCAATCCGGTCCCTCCTGCCCCACTCTCTAGTCCAAATCTGCTCTATTTGTCTCGTCACCTCATCCCTCCTATAGATCGAGTCAGGGATTCGACAAGGTCGTGTGTCTAGGGCGGATGCTAGGGGATTAAGTGTCAGGAGAACCGGGCAATGATTGGACAACGTGGTGCCTACCAACTGCTCAATCTGGCCTCCACGAGAGCTTCTCGACTCTCCCACATAAAACCTATCCAACCGCCCCAGCAAGACTCCACCTAGCCACTTGTATCCCCAAGAGAAGTCCAGTGACCTTTCCCTCCTATGGAAGGCAAGGTCTCTCTAGGCATCGCATGCTCCTACTCCCAGTAGAAAGACCTCCCATGCCTCTTGCTCCTCTCCAAACCATGCCCTGGTAGTTTCTTCCTCTGCCCTGCTGGTCCTCCAAAGCCTCCAGGTTGTTGAAGTCTCCTTCAACAATCCAGGAGTCCACCTCTGGGAGTCCATCCGCGATCTCCACCCAGAACCTACTGCGTGCCCTAACCTCCGTAGGGGCATAGACATTGAGGATTCCAAGCCACGAGTTCCCAATATCTAGTCTGATCCATAGAACCCTCCCTTCCACTATCGTCCCGTGGTCTCGTACACAGGCGGTGAGATTCGGGCCAATAGAGGTGCATACGCCTCCACTCTTGCCGTGGGCACTTATGGGGTGCTCCCAGTAAGTGTGCGAGCTGCTCGGGAGTACCCTCCCTACCCGCTGAGCCTGGGTGGGAGTGAGCTTGTGCTCTTGTTGTAGAAGTAAGATGTTGATCTGTCTGGCAAGGGCAGGCTGCAACTCTTGCTGAACAACAATCATCCTGGAACCACGTGTCCCACTATAGTGGAGACTATTCACATTCCACGATGCAAGGTGTAGGCTCATGGGGAAACCTGTGACTGACCGAACAGGCATCTGTTCGGTGTTGAGGTTGCTGATGAAGAGGAAGAACTATGGAGCATACAAGTACGTTTTGCCGCCGGTCTGGACAGCAAACTCTAGTTCCCCATGGTGGCCCTTGGTCACCATAGGGGTGATAGATGCTCCAGGTGATACTATCAATGCATCTATCAACCAAGCTAAGAGTTGTGACTCTGTACATTGGTAGAAACGGGCCGCTTGTGCCAGGGGCCACTCGATCACATCCCGCGGAGCTCTCCACTGTGGAGGGGCTCGAAAAATAATGCTCAAGTGTGGGACCTCGGCACCAGCCCACTAGTTGATGTCCATTATGCAACTAGGCCACTGCTGTGCGAATAGTGCTAATCATTCTTCTCCCATCCACTGGGAGGTGTGGTCCACCACCTGACTCTTCAGCTCCTCTATTTGTGTTGTCGTCCAATCCTCTGAGTGAGAGGATTGAAGGAAAAAAGCGTAGCTTGGTCCATCCGATGGTGCCTTGTAGATGGACCTTGCCCCTCCTTGACTTACGAACCATGAAGATCCCGACCTCAAGAGGTAGTGGAAACTCTCCGTGCTCTACAATTCTCAGGTAGGACCATGGGCCACTGTCGAAGAACTCTTGTGGTCGTAGCTGTGCCTGTCTCTCGGGAAAGTGTGATGGGCGGTAGGGGCAAATGAGCTGGTGGCTATGTGGAAGGGAGAGCACTGTTGGCGCGAGGAGGATGTAGGCGTGTGTGTCTCATCACCACCTATGGGAGGAGGGGGGGTGGGTCTGGGGTGGATCACCTGAACTGGGTGCGGATGTGGGGGGGTGCTCGGCAGGGGAGGTGGTGGGCAAGAGAGGGGTGGGGGAAGGAGGGATTGTCGGAGGTATGTATCGGGTGTGGGGAGGGATTGGTGGCCCTCGTAGGGGGAGATTGTGGGCTAGGGTCAGTGGGGGGGGCATGGGAAACAGAGGGGGAGGGGTGTGGGGACTATGGGATCTTAGGTGAGGTGGTTTGTGGTGCAGGAGATGGATGTGGGGGATTGTGGTCCTGTTGGGTGGGGCGGGCAAGGAGGGCTGCAGAGTGCTCTGCCAAGGGGGCGTCGCTCGCCCTCCTGCTCCCTGTGCTGACGAGGCTGGGTCTGAGGAGCTGTCTGTGGCCCCCCTTGCGGCCTCCCTCTCTGTCGTCTTTGGACCCGTGTGAAGCCGTCAGCGTCCACCTGTGGGCCTATCGATGGAGCTGCCTTGGCCCCGAAATGCGTACAATCTGTCGCCTGATGCCCAAAGTCGTGGCAGTGCAGGCACTGCCCTGGTTGCCTAGTCACAATGACCTGCTGCCTAAAGGAGTGATCTCTAGCCTCAATCTCTAGGAACTTTGGTATGCTTTTTGTGTCTTTCACGGTCACTCGTACCTTTGGGACTCTTGCAGCTGTCACTGCATCTGCGGAGGAAGCAGGAAGAACTATGCCAAAGATTCGTCCAAAGTCCTCCACTAATTGGCGGTACTCTGTTGCCAGTCCGGGGAAAAGTAGGGTGACTGGGTGTCTGAGAAAACTGTTGTGGAGCGCAAATGACTCCACTGTGAAGCCGCTATACCAGGGAACCATGTAGATGACCCCCTTCGTGGAGGCATAGGGCGAGCTCTCCACTAACTCACAGGCTGCGTTCGTAGAGGTGAGTCAAACCATGAAGATCCCTTGGCCCATGAGGACTGCCTCCCTGATCTGCACTGTACCAATGCGCAGCGTGGAGTGGAGCCAATGCTGCAATTGGGCCCTCGATGGGGAGTGTCCAACGACTTGACCAAAGATCGCTGTTTCTTTCAGCTCCGACTCTGTGGCCCGGACAGCCAAGAGCTGTGTTGAGGAGTGGGCTGCTCTGATATCAAATGTAAGAGATGAGAGAATGCACAGAGATCAATGCTCAAGCTCAGCAGCAAGTACAGTTAACAGTGAAGAGAGTATGTGAGTGTGATAGCACGACACCCAATGCAATAGTTTGAAGAGTCTTAGATGCAAGTACAAAGTACAAACCTTAAATCTTAGGGTTGCTAGAGTGTGTTCACACCCAAAAGGTGTAAAACACGATAAGTACCCAAATTGTGTAACATAGGCACATAAACCTTAAACCTTAGGGTTGCTAGTGTGTGTTCACACTCGAAAGGCGTAAACCACGATAAGTACCCAAACTATGTAACAAACGCACATAAAATAAAAGAGAATAAATCTGGGGGGAAAAAGCCTATTGTAAGGAGAGTAAAAAGTGGCCTAGTGTCCTACTGAGGATCATTGACACTCCTCTATGAGCGTAGGCATAAGTCAAGCCCAACACTTTAGGTAGGCCACAATAGTAGGTCTCAAAACTTTGCCATTGTGTTCTCATGAGAAAAGGTAACAGAGAACAATGTTGTTTAAAATTTGTTGTTTTACTCACTCTAAATCAAGGCATGGAATTCCATCCAATTTGTGCCAAGCTGTTGCCACATTCACTTCAAAAGTGTTTGCGAGCCATTGAGAAAAGAAAACGTGTTTAGCAATGTTCCCACTGTACTAGTTCCTTGCCTTGCATCAAAAGATAGTCCACCATTGAAGTGCATTCTTTCTCAAGAAAGCAACTATCTTGTGCACCTTTGAAGGCTCAGAGAAATTACCCCTAGAGTGAGCTGCTTCAAAGTGCTAGAGGAAGGTCAAAGCCTTCAGCCTATCCTATACCTATTGAAGGTTTCAAACTTAACTGTTTCCCTACTTCCATTATAATCTTTGACCTTCCTTGAAGATGCGAGTATCATAAATCGGTGAATTGCAAAAATAGTGGCCTAGTGATGCTATTGCTGCATTTGTGTCGTCATTTACCTTGCAGAGGTCTCCCAATTGACCAAACTTTCCATTTTGCATACCTGCGTGCATGCCAATGTTACACATATGCCATTATGCATTTTGGGCTTCAATGCCCCCACAAGAATTCCCTTGAAAACCTTGCATAGGCATCTTAAAAACACCTAAAATAACCTAGATATGTAGATGGTGGGAGGAATTATTTGCTGTCCACAAGAGACATGTTGTATGCTATGCCCTTGTGGAAAAATAAATTACTGATTTGGAGGTCCCTATACATTTGCAAACAGTAATTAGCTTTAATGGTAAATTCAGCAAATGGAATACTCACAAAGGGAGCTACAATGCTTCTACTTAGCACAAAGACACCAATTGACCCCAAAGCTTGGTGCCCCTTTCAGTACTGGCCCCAAAGTCATAAACCATTAACAAATTGATGCCTGAAGTCAAGGAGAAAATGCTCCAATCCTTGTCCAATGTCCTCTTCTTGATTCAACATTCTGATCATTTCACAATCCAAGGCATTTCTTGTGACAAGATTGTTCACGTTTCACTTTCCAATGCATTTCCCACAAGTAAACTCTCACATCTCACTTTTTTTGTGATGGAAGTTTCAAAAAAGTGATCTGGTGATAAGGCCTTGAAGGAAATGAGTAGATCTCACTTGTAGATGGGGAAAATCTCAAATTGAAGAAGAAAAAGAAGAAACCAGCAGTAGAGAAGGCAGGTTCTAGTGCTCCAAATCTGCCATTCTGATTTCCCAAGCATAGGGGAAAAGATCAGCTACCATGACCCATGCACACACTTTTCCTTAAATCTCCATGGCTCAAACTCCCACAAGTGAACAAGAACCGTTGCTAGATAGCTTGTGGAGTTGAGAATAGCAAGGTAAGCCTTTCAGTCAATTCCTTGGTTTGCCCTAAGGCGCAAACTCTCCCCACTGCATATCGAGTGCAGATGTCCTTATTTCAAGGGCAATGGTACCATGCCTAGAGCTAGCAGGACCAGTATTAGACCGTTTTTAATTTAAAACCTTAGAAAAAAGTTCTTTAACATTTCAAATTTTGGTGACATCTACTTTCCCCCCATTTGCTTTCTTTACTTACCCAGCCACCACTAGCTATGTTGCCATCTGTTTCCTCCCTCCCATACTTGCCTCTACCTATTTGCCCTCTTTTGATAGCCGTACTTTTTTCCTTTCGTCTCTTTGTGCCACTCGCTTCAATTTTCCTTCATGCCTTTGTGAAGTTTCTCATATGCTCACGGATAACTCACTGTGCTCAATGCAAAAAATAATAGCTCTCTTAATGTGACATCATTTCAACAAGATTTTGACTACAGGTTTGGTATCCCTCAAAAAAAAAAGGGCTGAATCTCCTTTTCTTTTGTCTGAAAACTTGCCAATTCTGTTGTTGTAGTGGAACAATCGCTGATGCAGCTCATAATGCAACTAGTGAACAAGTTGTGGGCTTAGCGCTATAACTTGAAAATAGTCACTATTGTTATGTTCAGTGAACCTACCTCTTAAATCTAGCTCTTTGCATACCTTACATATGCACTATCCAACTGCCAATTCTACATTACTATTAACTACCAATGTCCCTCATTGACCTAGCCACTACCTCATGACCTACTTGCCTCCAATTTGCTTCTATTACCAACCTCCATCAACTTGGTTTGCTGCACTCTTTTGCATCCAGCTGCCAATTATGCAATACCAGTCTTCCTTATTTGTTACTTACCCACCCATTACTTTTTATCCTGCTTGCCCCCCATCTGCTTGTGTTACTCATCCACCCACCACCAACTTGATTTTTTGCTCTTTGTTTTTCTTGCATGCCTTTGTGAAGTCCAGTTTGATTGGCACATGCTTTTGGATAACTCATGGTTGTTAGGTTCGAAAAGTACGATATAGTACAATACAATAAATATGGTACTAAATGGTACCTTAAGGTAAAGTACGAAAAGAATATGTTCCTCTATCTTAAAAGCAACTTAAACCCTTATTGTTTTTGACACAATAAGGTAGAGAAATTGTTTGAATCTCAAATAACCTAATCCCATGGGAGAATCATATTAGTATAAGTAGCATTTAGCTCATCCCAAAGTGCAGTTCAGATAGGAAAAAAAGTATCCATTAAGTAATATGTAAGGTATGGCACCTAATGGACGGTATTATATAAACCCTTTTGTATGTGATACTAGTGCAACTATGGGAGAACTCATTTTCTCCAAGAAAAAAGAATTATATGAATAACACCTCGGAGAAAAACCCCGTGAGGTAAATACAAAGTACATCAAGAGTAACTAAGTACATGGAAAATACAATGGTTGTGCGAACATGTCATGAGGACATGTATTTTTAAACCTCACTTAACATGTAGATTAATTTTTAATCACAAGGTTAAGTAAATGTTGTGCATGTGAGGTGTAACTGGGATTAAAGGAAATTTATGAGCCCAGGTTCCAAGGAAATCGTGGGATGTCAAAGGTAAAAGTTACAATAAGTTATGCTACACAAGTACTTGGTGGTAGTTGGTGCTAGTTGTTGGCCTAGGTCATTCATTTGGTCATAAGTGTCAGTTGGTGACACTAGAGAAGTAATGTTTAATGGTACTTAACGCTAATCTGATAGTCAAAGATGATGCAGAGAGACTTTGGAATGAAAGTTGCCTCGCCAATTTAATTATTGACCAATCAGATTATTTAGTTTGGGCATTGAAAATTTTGCTAGATTAATTTTTAGTATTTAAAGTTTGAAAATCAATATTTAATTGTGGATAATGTTGGAAAAACCATTTGGGAAGGCTACTACTTGTCAAAAATGCCCACGCAAGACTGAAAAACATCTTTAGAGGCTAAAGAGAGATATTTTAGTGCATTCAGCTTGCAAAGAGAGAGGGAGGAGATGCTGCTGGTTTGATTTGCAGCCATTGGAGGACCTTTTGAGGCCACAGGGGCAGGGAAAGACCAATCAACAGTAGGCGACAGCATCTATAGGCTGTTGAGACAAGGCAGCAATAGTAAATGATTGATTTTCTTTAGTTCTTCGTGAAGAAAGTCTGAATTTTCTCTCTCCTCAACATTCTCACTCATCTCCCAGCCTTTCTACAGACTTGCTCCGAACATTACAGCATTGAGATTACTAGAGGCTGAGAAATTTCAGATTTATCTATTGTAAATCCTAATGTGGAGAGCAGAAATTAGGGTTTAGCAAAGACCTTAGGAGGCGTGTCAGAAATTCGAAGCTCCAAGACTTTGATTCAATAGGTCTGAAGTTGTTTTCAGTCAAATTTAAGTGGAGGGACTAGCAAATCAATGATTTGGGGCATTTTCCATCTCCATCAAAGTGGGTGAAGGCCAACTGACTTCCTGGATCTAGGGGCAAATTAGATTGAAGGCTTCCTGGTCATTTTGGATAGCAAGGGGAGTTGGAATACTGAAAGGGATTGGGAAAATCCCACTGTACATCAACTTCTTCTGCAATTAAGTTAAAGAAATAGTGAAAGGGGCACCAATTTTGGGGCCAACAAGGTATCCATTGTCCAAGATTGTGAGTTAGTTTTCATTTCTCAGTTTTGTAATAAATGTTGCTTCTATAACTAAGTTGTAATGAGGGAAATTATCACCCAACCATAGAAGGAAGGTTGGTTTCATGGTTCTATTGCCATGATACCATCAAATCCTTTGAATTGGTGGACCCGTGGCACTTGATTGCAGCTTGAGACTATTGCATTAGTGCTGAAATTGCTCTCAATAGTGAATTACAACAAGTATGTCTTCACATGGTGATATGGGATCAAGTGGAGAGGATGCATTACTCCTTGGTTAGTCATATGGTGAAGGGGAAAATGCAATGGCCAATGTTGGGCATGGTTCTCAGCATGGCCAACAAGTTGAAAATGTGGGAAATGACCCAAATGTTGGCACTTGAATGCATAAAGAGGTTGATGACCAGCAAGGGGCTGAAGAATTCAATGATAGCTTCAAGTCTTGAATGCATATATCAGCAAATATTTTTGCTGTATTGGCAAAGGATCCCCAGTTTTCTCGATTCATGAATGCCCCAAGAAAGGACAATGTTAACCCTCAGACGAACAATGTGAAAAATCTGGAAAATCTAAAGCGGGAGATAGGGCCAAGGCAAAAGTGAAACGGAAGACGAAGGCGTGCCAAGAAAAATATGAAAACACAAGAAGTGCAGAAAAGTCCTAAATCAAGGAGAGAGGCACACAAGAAAAAGCGCAAGTCGATAAGCATGGTCAACAAGTTGAAAATGTGGAAAATGATCCGAATGTTGTCACTTCAATGCATAAAGAGGTTGATGATCAGGAAGGGGCTGAAGAATTCAATGATAGCTTCAAGATTTGAATGTGTACATCAGCATATATTTTTGTTGTATTGGCAAAGGATCCCCAGTTTTCTTGATTCTTGAATGCCCCAAGGAAGGACAATGTTAACCCTAAAACGAACAAGGTGGAAAATCTGGAAAATCTAAAGCGGGAGATAGGGCCAAGGAAAAACTAAAACGGAAGACAAAGGCGTGCCAAGAAAAATATGAAAACACAAGAAGTGCAGAAAAGTCCTAAATCAAAGAGAGAGGCACACAAGAAAAAGCGCAAGTCAATTCTTTTGTAAAAGAGTGCAAGGCACACTATGATTTATTTTAAGAGCGCTGGGTTCTCACCCGTGCAAATTATAAAGGTAGATGGGCGGTAGGAAGGAAGCTAGAAAGATAGGAGTACAAAGGAAAAAAGGGCCTAGGCCGTGGCCGACCATGTAAAAAAGGGGATAAGGGGATGACTGCCCAAAAGTGATTTAGGGTTTTGTATATAAAGTTCAAAAAGTGAATGAGAGCTTATTCTTTGGTGTGTGGAAAAGTGGACTCTTCTTCTCTTCTCTTGCTTGCTTGTGAGTGCTTGAGGGAGGGAGTGTGAGTGAGTGAGGGAGTGAGTGTGTGAGAATGAGGCTCTCCACCATCTTCTCTCGTCTCGCACGTGGCTATGGAGGATGGAGCATGGAGGTGAAGGCTTGAGAATGCTTGAGCTTGCATCAAGAATCGTGGAGCTATCGGTGTGCTTGAGGGAGGAGGCAACTCATTCGGGCATCAAGGTAAGCTCCCTATACTCGTAGAGAGGGATAGCGTGTCGGCTATGTGGAGGTAGCCATTAGTGCTCGCTTGAAACGCTTGAACAATAAGCGGTCCGTGAGTCTTGGCAGTTGAGCTTGAGATCGCCTCTACAGACAACAAAGGCAAAGAGAAGAAGATACCTTCTACAGCTTTGCGACATCCACAAGAACTGAAGGAAATGCCTAAGCCTTCTTTGGAAGAGCCCAAAATGCCTGATGAGCACAAATAGTTGGTACCTGTTGGGCAGCAAGTGCAAATGCATGGCCAACTTGGTAGTGCCAATCCATGGGAACATGGGTAGCAAGGTAATTATGCCCATGCAAGCATGGGACAGCAAGGATACTTTGGTGGTGGTACCATATTTCATGCTATGGTAGGATAGGCACTGCATATGGGAATGTATGGCTCAAATGCCTATGGTATGCAATAGCCAATGCATGGCTCACAATACCCAATGTATCTAGGTAATCCTAGTGGAATGCCTAAATCCCATGTATGGCAGCATAGGCATGATGCTTGGGGCACAAAGCAAGCCATATCAATATATATCTGCACCCCTAGGAACTATTGGAGTGCAAGGATTTGGTGCTAGTCATGTAAGAGCATTTGATAATGCTAGTTATCAGGTAAATACAGGAAATACACCCTTTTTGCACTAGCCTATTTATGATAACTTGACTTCCCTAGGCCCGCCGAAGGTCTATGATGAAGGTGGAAAAATGGTGAAGTTTGAGTCTTTCAGTGGTGCACAAGATAGGTTGGAAGCACTTGTTTTTATTCATTAGTTTGATGCAACCTATTTTGGAGGCAACTTCAGAGAGGCATCTAAGCTACGAAAGATAGCCACATTTTTGAAGGAAAATGCATTGCAGCGGTGGTCTACACTTCTTATTCAAGGGAAGTCACCTACCACTTGAGTCCAGTTCAACCAAATGTTTGCTTCAAATTGGTTGATAAATATCTTTGAAGTTGTGATAGGAGGAAGAGATTGAAGCTCAGCTGAGAGTACAGTAGACAGTGTAGAGTGTGAGAGCACGACGCCAATGCAATAATCTGAAGTGTAAGGTGCAAGTACAAAGTACAACTCTTAAACCTTAGGGTTGTAAGAGGGTGTTCACACTCAAAAGAGTATGAGACATGATAAGTGCCTAAAACTATGTAACATAGGCACATAAAATAAAAAAAATAAATATGGGGGAAAAAAACCTCTCATACGGAGAGTAAAGGGTTCCCTAGTGTCCTATTGAAGATCACCAACACTCCTTTGTGAGCGTAGGTATGAGCCAAACCCAACAAATCCCCTTGGAGTGAAGAGTGATCAAGATTCAAGGGTTATCCACCAAAGGAGATCAAATTTACAGCATTGTGAAATGTTTCGAATTTGTCACAAGGAAGAGCTTTAGTGAAGATGTCTGCCACATTACTGGTGGTAGGATAGTAGACAAGATTGATATCACCTGCATGTAGCCTCTCTTTGACAAAGTGATAATGGATCTCAATGTGTTTCATGTGTGCATGAAATACTGGGTTCCGTGCCACTACGATGGCACTGCGACTATTAGTGAACAAAGGAGTAGACTCCATGATAGATACATCCAAGTTAGCTAACAAGCATCTAAGCCATATGCATTCAAACATGGTAGTGAAAGCTTCCTTGTATTCAACTTCACATGACGATGCGGCAACAGTGGATTGTTTCTTGCTAAGCCAAGAGATGCAAGATGAGCCAAGAAAGAAACAATTGCTACTAGTGGAGTGACGAGAATCATAATCACCAGCCCAATCAAAATCACTGTAAGCATGTAAGTGCAGTGGTTCCCCCTTGGCATAAAGCAACCCAAGAGTCCTAGTACCCTGCAAGTAACAGAAAGCACGCTTGACAGCTTGCCAATGTGACATGTGTGGTTGATGCATATATGTGCTCAGGGCTGAAACTGCAAACTATATGTCCGGCCTTGTGTTGCATAGGTAGATAAGACATCCAATTGTTGGAGCATATGTATGGTCACCAAACAAGTCATTGTTATCATGTAAATGACAACTTCAGTCCAGGTTACGTTGGTGTACAGACTGGCTTGCAATGTTGTAAGCTAAACCTCTCAAGAAGTTTACCAATGTATCTCGATCGTGAAAATCCAATGTCTCTAGCATTATGATCCAATTGAATGCCAAAGTAATAGTGCAAAGGCCCAAATTTGACATCTCAAAAGCTTGCTGCAAATTTTGTTTGAGTGCTGAAATCTGATCAGCATGTGTCCGTGTAAGCAAAAGATCATCAACATATAGACATATGACCAGCAAGGATCCCTTCTCCTTACATACGTAAAGGGTAGACTCTAAGGAGCTGTTTATGAACCCTTGACTGAGTAAAAAGGCATCAATCTTTGCATACCCAACTCGATGAGCTTGTTTCAAACCATATAAAGCCTTTTCAGCTTACAGACCAAGTGTTTGGATCCCTCAACTGCAAAACCAATGGGTTGTTGTGCATACACTTCTTCTTGAAGTTCCCCATGTAAAAATGCAATCTCTATATCAAGTTGGTGCACAGTCCATCCATAATTGGCAGCCAAAGCAACCATAGACCTAATGGTAGTCATGTGGGAGGTAGGAGCAAATGTCTCCTCATAGTCAATGCCTTTCTTCTAAGTGTAGCCATTGGCCACAAGCTTGGCCTTATATTTGTCAATGGATCCATCTGCATTCCTTTCCAGCTTATAGACCCACTTTGTACCAATGGCTTTGTTCCCAACAGGCAACTACATTAAATCACATGTTTGATTCTTTACGATGGAATTAAACTCAGCTTGCATTGCTGCCATCCAATGCACACTATGTTGTGCATCCTCGAAACATTCAGGCTCCTCATCATCAAATGTATCTATTGCCATAACAAACTCCATGGTATGTGCACCATCATGCATACGAGCTTGCCGTCTAGTACGACCAGCAATAGGAGCATCCAAATGACTATCTTTCATAGTCTGCAAATACCATCTAGGTATTTGTCTAGCCTCCTCATTGTGTATAAGCTCTTGCTGAATTTCAAATTCAGCAACTTGTTGAATATTCAGATCAGCCATGGGTAGATTTTCTGCGTTATCCAATGGAGTAGTTGGTTGAACATTAAGTTCACTTGTTGAAGCTGTAGCTGTATTACTGAAAGAAATGGGCAGCAACCCTTCAAATACATCATTGGCGGCCTGATGTGTGTGAAAACTAGTAAGGGATAATTCTGATTTCTCATTGAAAACCACATCCCTAGTGACAAATACCTTTTTAGAGATAGGATCATATAACGTATATCCTTTGCTCTCATTGTTGTACCCCTCAAAAATGCATTTAATAGCCTTGTTATCCAACTTCTTTCTGAGTACCTTGAGAATGTGTGTATATGCAAGACAACCAAAGGTATGAAAATGCCCAACGGAAGGTTTTCGGCTGTTCCAAGCCTCAAAAGGCGTGACATTCTTTAATGCCTTGGTGGAGCACCTATTCAAGGCATGGCAAGCACACATAATGGCTCCAAAAACTATGTGGTAAGCTCTTTACTTTCAGTATACATCTAGCCATCTCCATGGCTGACTGATTCTTCCTCTCTGCAACCCCATTCTGCTATGAAGTATAAGAAGTAGTGTACATATGAACAATGCTCTTCTGCTTTAAAAAAAATCAGTATAGAGGACATGTATTCCCCCCCTCTATATGAACGGAGAGTCTTCACCTTGTAGCCAGATTGATTTTCAACAAGTGCTACAAAAGCCAAAAATGCGTCATACATTACTAACTAATTAACTAAAAATAAGACCTAGTAGAAACAAGTAAATTTATCAATGAAAGTGACAAAATAGTAGCAACCACCCAATGACTTTGTTTGCATAGGACCACATACATCCGAGTGCATAATCTGTAACTTGGTAGTTGCCCTAAAAGCAACATCACAGGGAAATGAAAAATGATGCATTTTCACTAAAATACATCCCTCGCATATATGCTCAGGGGGTCTTTCCAAGAGAGGTAAATCATCAAGCATCTGTGTACGCTGCATAAGCATCAATCTACCATAGTTTACATGCCCCATGTAAGCATGCCATAAAATGATGCATTTTCACTAAAATACATCCCTCGCATATATGCTCAGGGGGTCTTTCCAAGAGAGGTAAATCATCAAGCATCTGTGTACGCTGCATAAGCATCAATCTACCATAGTTTACATGCCCCATGTAAGCATGCCATAAAATGATGCATTTTTACTAAAATACATCCCTCGCATATATGCTCAGGGGGTCTTTCCAAGAGAGGTAAATCATCAAGCATCTGTGTACGCTGCATAAGCATCAATCTACCATAGTTTACATACCCCATGTAAGCATGCCATAACTATACCTGTGACATAACAGGAGTAAGAGTGGATGCTAGATAGACCAACTGATGAACTGAAAAAAAAGTTCATACAACCCATGACATAGAGTGTCAGTCAAAACCAAAGTCATGTGCTCCTTATCTCTCACCACGCATCTATCATCATCAAAGGTGACCTGCAAACCACACCTTGCCAGAAGAAATAGATTACAAGTTATTCTTTATGCTTGGCACAAACAAGGCATCCTGCAAGTGGACAATAGAGCCATCAACGGCTATAAATACAATCTCCCCAATACCTCTAATAGGGTATGATGCATCGTTGGTACACTGTACAAATTTGCCAACCAGGGCTACAATAACGGAAGCAAAGAAATCTTTGCGAGATGTGATATGCCTGGAAGCACCACTGTCACAAAACCATGTGCTCGCATCTTGAGTAGAGCTAAATGCTCTATCAGCCCAAGAAGAGTTATAACTACATGTGTAAAAACAATAGTCCTTGTTTGCAACAAAGGGCGGACTCAGTAGCAGTAGAAGGTGCATCAAAAAGAGACATTCTTGACTCCTTCTCCTCCTTGGCTATGCACTTTCTACATTCAGTGATGTAGTATCTTGGCTTCTTGCAATAGTGGCACTTGCCCTTCTTGGCTTGCGTGTCCCTTGTTTCTTATTGCCATGTGAAGTGTCTGAAGTCCCAGAGCTTTGCGGAGCATTCTTTGCTTGGCTGCCCTTGCCCTTCTGTCTTCCCATAAAAGCTTGCTCAGAGGCTATAACATCCACACCACTGGTCTTTTTTGTCTAAACTGACCAACAGAAGGAAAATAAGTTGTTGTGGGGAAATCCTCATGGTGAGGTTCTAGGCCGTATGAAAGGTCAAGTATGAGAGCGACAATGAATCCAAGGTAGTAGATATTAACTGCGCATCTGAGTAAAACTCATCTATATTCATAAGTTGCTCAATCCTGAATTTTATTTAGATGATCCTACATAGAACCACCCTCATCCATCTTCATTGTCTCAAGCTGTGTCTTCAAGAAAGAGATACGTGTCTCATTCGTTTCAACAAACATCTACTCTAAGGTCAGCCAGACTTCTCATGAAGAAGCTGCAGACCGAATGTAAGGGATGATAGACTGTTGAACTGCCAATGCAATTAGTGACAAAACAGGCTGAGTTGCTTGTTGTCCATGTTCTCTTGGAGGAGGAGCAGTAGGTGCCACAACTCCGGGTTTAACTTCTTCACCGCTGACATAATCCCAAATATTCTTCATAATCAACACGTTCTTTATCATGAAGGACCATAGGGAATAGCTGTTACCATCCAACCTATCCTCCTTGGATACGTAAGTGAATACATCACCTCCCTAATTTTCCATGATAAATAATGCTGATCAGAGACCAAAAGAGCAATGTCTCAAGTTGGACCAACTTGGAAATCTCAAAATTTCTAGAAATTACAGCAAGTACTTTGCTGTAATTAGCAAATTTAAGCACACTTTGTCAAAATTTTCTGAAATACACGCTGTTCAAGGTGCAATAAATGCTCAGCAGCACTGAAAATGCAAAAGCCCCAAAATTTCTTGTCCTGAAATACACGAAATCAGTCTATTTCAGATTTCACAGATATACATGTGTCAATCACTGAGTTGACTGCAAAAGCCCCAAATGTCTAGCCCAAAATGCACAAAATCTCTGTTGTAATTGTGTCCTAGACAGGTACTAGAACTGAGAATTCCTGCCCGGGCAATGAGTTGCGGGCTAGGTGACAACTCTGCGTGGCGGATTTAGTCCTCGCATGATTTCTCTTGTTGATACCATTAGTTAGGGGTTGTGGCTTGTAATGCACTTAATGGAGGGATCACAGATGAACTTGCCTTGTCTCGGTCTCTTCGGCAGGGTTGCCCTGTCAGCCCTTTGCTATTTGCTTTGGTCACTCACCTGATGCTCTCATCGTTGGATAAGTTGGTTGATCAAGGAGAGATTGTTGGTTTGTCTCTTCCCAGTGGTGCCCAACTTTTGGATCAATCTTTGGCTAATGATTCCTTTATGTTTCTTAAGGTTGATTTTACTAATGTTAATCGGGCAATGGTTGTGTGGAATCTTTTTGCTTTAGCATCGAAACCTCATATTAATGCTTTGAAATCTACCTATAACCCAACACTTTGGTTATCCTATTGGTGTGGGTGTAGCTATCTGTGCCTTGCTTGATTGGATGGCATCCCGTATTCATGATAGGTTCATGTACTGGAAATCTCAAGGCTGGCCTCTTCATGTGAGACTTAAAGTTGCTCAATGCATCATGATCAGTATGATCTCGTTTTTTCTGCCATTGCTTCCTTGGACTAAGAAGTCTCTTTTGGAATTGGTGCAGCCTATCCTATTCATGTTGTGGAAAAAGAAAGGGAATTGTTTGGGTCAGGTGTGGATTTTGTGGCAGCATGTGACTACTCCTAAAAGGATGGGGGGAGCAGCTTTATTGGATGTTAATTTGCATATGGCTGCTTTGAGACTAACACTTTTGCAAGCACTATGTGTAGAGGGGTCATCCCTGGTCAGATATTGCAAAATTTTTCATAGAAAAGACTGGCATCTCTCATGGAAGCACGGTTATTCAAGTTTCTTGGTGGCATGTGCTTAATTCCATGAGGCCTGTTAAGGTCTCCCAATCTTTCTTCCTCTTGAATTTGATTGCATCTTGGCAAGAGATGTTATGTTTTGCAGTTCGGCGCCCTCTTGGTTTTTGTAAGGACGAGAATTTGATGTAAGGAGAAGTGTTGGCTATCTCTAGGTTGTTGGATTGGCTTGATAAAGATTTGCAGTGAGACAAGTTTAATCGGATGGCTCATTTGGGGTTGCAGACAGTCCATGATGATGTCACTCTTGGGCAGCCGTGTCTTTATTCTTTCTGGTGTATTTGTCAGCACTTTTGGGTGCCTCGAGGATATCATAACATTTGGTCGTCCTTATAGGACATGCTTCTAAGGTTCTCTCCTTTGCTTGCTTTATAGCCATCGTCTCCCTAGCGAGATTGGATGTTTGTGCTTCCTGATGATTTCAAGAAAAGGTCAGCTAATCAGATATATCATCAGATGGTTGAGGCCAAGAGATGGGTCACTGGAAAGGTTCATATTTTATGGCATATTCGGGACAACAAAAAGAAGTGGCAGGAAAGATTCATCCAACTCTGGAAGTCAAAGGCTTCTTATTAGGATAAAGTGTTCATGTGGAGATTGCTTATTCGTGGATTATGGGAAGGATGACTTCTATGTCTACTTTGCATTTAGATTATTCTTGCCTCTTCCATTTCGTTAGATGGACAGCTTTGTGGCATATTTAGCGTACTCAGAATGTCTTTATTTTTGATTCAGCCTTGGGCATCCATGGTCATGTGGCCCGTGTTCGTGGTCTAGTGTTATGGCAGATCTCCTCTATGGTTTCAGCTTATCTGGTTCTTCTTGACATTGCTGCTCCCTAACTGGATATTGTTTGCTCCACACCAGTTGTCCTTTCTGTGTGATATTTGTATGTTAGAGTGTGGATAGCCTTTCATTTGTGTCTGTTTTTTCTTAGCTCACATGATGGTCTGATGTAAATATTGCTACTTAATTCAATTACCTTCACGAAAAAAAAAGCTTGTAATATTGTACTTTTTCGTAATTAATACAATTACCTATTATGAAAAAAAGAGAGAGATGAGAGGCTTGAGAGAAAAAGAGGGTGTTAGAAGCTTGAGAGAGAGAGAGAGAGAGAGAGAGAGGGTCTGCATGATTGTGTTGATGAGGATGATGATAATCGAGAAGGAGAAGCGTAGCCGCCATGCGAGGATTAACAATCCAGGGAGGATTAACGGATAGGTCGAGAAGGAAGATTGATATTGAATAGAGAAAGGACTGCAGGCTGGGCTGGATCAGATGCTGCTGCAGTGGAGCGATGATTGTTAGCTTATAAGCAGGTGACTAATCCTGATATGTGAGAGAGAGAGAGAGAGAGAGAGAGAGAGAGAGAGAGAGAGAGAGAGAGAGAATGATTTCTGCACGATTTTGATCGGGGTGCGTCCCGTCCTGTCGTCGCCTAGACCTGCGCGCCGCCTGACGACCTGCCTGATGACTGCCGCCTGACGCCTGACTGCCCGCGCGACGACTTGACGACCTGCCTTACGACCTGCCTGCGCGCCGCCTGACGACCTGCCTGATGCCTGCCGCCTGACGGCTTGACGACCTACCCGCGCGCCTGAAGACCCACCCGCCGACGACACCCGCACTTCACAGGTCTGCATCGTCCCTGCCTCTTTTCCTGCCGTCGCATCCGTCCTCTGCCGTGGCCATCAGGTCCAAACCCGCTCGCTCTCTGCTGTGCGACTGTGGCCCACTGCAAGGAGTTCTGCTTGACGTCTCCCCTCGGACGTTGCACACTCACCTGGATCTGTGCCCTCAGCTGCTCGCCTGCCTTCACACGCCCTATTCGTCAGGGGTTCACCGGCGCGTGTCTGTCCTGTTCTGCACAGGTGCCCCGTTGCAGTCCTGTTGCTGCAGCCAGGTGGTTCCCTGATTGTGCCGGTCTGCGGGACTTGCGGAGCGAGCAAGAGAGAGAGACAGAGAGCGAGAGAGAGAGAGAGAGAGAGAGGATGGGACAGGCAGATAGACATTTTACAAGGACAGATCTGTGCCGAGGAGGCAGCAGATTATTGAAGAGCAGAGTCTGTAGACAGTGCATCCTGCTGCTGCAGTGAGGGAGCGAGCGAAAGAGAGAAGACAGCGGTATGGCTGGCCTGGATATGGATTTTCTCGACCGGACGGTGGCAGCCCTTGGCCCTGATTCCGATACCGAGGAGCCGGAGGATATGGTGCCATGCACGGAGGAGCCGCCTCCGGGTTCTGAACTGCCGCCGGCAGGCAAACGCTCTAAGCACACTTCAGACGAGCCAATGGGTCCTCAGGACCGTTCCTATGCGCAGGTTGCCTCCGAACCTGTGGATTCGCAGGAAATAGACTGGGAGCATTTGCTGGACTTTGCCAATACTCTGCTTGGCGATTATGTCCAGCATAATAATGAAACTTTCTCTGCTGCGGCTGCGGATGATGTGCTGGAAGCGACAGTGGACCCAAAATCAGTCTTGCGGTCCTTCTCGGTGTTCTATGACCGTGCAGTTATACTTTTTTTCACCGGCAGGATCCTAGTGCTCTCACATATTCGCCAGTGGATGCACCACTTATTGCAAGGGGAGTATGTTGAGGAGATCTTCCTTGGCCCTCGCGGCTTTTATGAGGTGCTGTTGAAATCCGAATCGCATCGAGCTGAGCTACTGTCCAAGTTGCCACTATTCTTTGACCGCCGCTTGGTCCATGTGGTACCATGGCGCCCTATGGCTGACTTCCAGCGTCTGCTTCAACGTGAATGCCCGGTGTGGGTGGAAGTGGAAAATTGTCCAGCGGTATATTGGCCATTGTTGAAAGACGCGATGGCGGTTGTGGGCACAGTGCTGGTTCCCCCCAGCCTCAGGGCTATGAACCGAAACCGTCTATGCATGTTATGGGATACGGCCAGGAAAAGGCCTGCGTGGCTTCGCCTCAATTGCGCTGGCATGCATCCTTTGCATTTTCGCCTGAAATGGGGCAATTTTGCCGGACACTGCTTTTCATGTGGTAAATTAGGGCATTTTGTAGCTGAATGCCCGGAACGGCAACTGTCTTCTGAGGAGGCGCAGGATGTGCAGCCCAAGGATGACATGGTGCTTGATGCCCAGACACAGGAGACCCTTCAGCCCCCTACTGTCATGGAAAAAGGTAAACAACAGGTCCGAGCTTTGGATTCTCCTAGCTCTGATTGGATTGAGGCACGACAAAAAAAAGGTAAAAAGTTGGACGCAGGCCTGGCAGATCCTGGGCCTCATGTTTCCCCGGATTCCGTGCGCACGTACACGCGCAGGAAAGACATGGTCACCCCACAGCAGGTTGTGCGTACCATGGCCCCGTCAGCCCCCCGCAATCCGTCTTCAAGGAAAGTCTATTCCGAGGGCCCCAAGGGCCCACCTGCTAAGCTGGCGTTTGATGCGAAAGGCAATGTGATTACTCCTTGGGATAGGCGTTATCCCCGCCCTGCTCCCAAGGTAGTGGATTTCCCTTCTACCTCTAAAGCAGGTCGCCCGAATTCATTTGCAGTATTGGCTGATTTTCTGGATGAGGGTGTCCTGGATGCCCTCGCGGAAAAGATGCAATCGAGGCAACAGGCGCCTCGTTCCTGACTTCCTTTGTTTGAAAATATATGAAGATTGCCACGTGGAACGTGCGAGGCATTTGCTCTCGCCATAAGCAGCATACCATGTGGTCTGTCTTGCATGAAAATCAGTGGGATGTATTATGTGCAGTGGAGCACAAAAGTCATGGTGAGGCAGGAAAGATTGTGGATTGTCGTGGATTTCGTCTGTTTTATGCAGGGACACATGCTAAGCATTATTCGGGCGTGCTGATGATTGTTCATGAGAAATACCAGCTTGTTCTTGTTAAAAATGATGTGCACGGCCGCTTTCTGGTAATCGAAGTCCTATTTGAAGGTGAGATTTTATGGTTGCTGGGACTTTATGCTCCCAATGATCCCACATCCCGACGGGATCTATGGTTGACTTTGCAGGGCTCCATGGCACTTGGCCGCAGAGGGTTTTTGATGGGAGATTTCAATATGTGTGTTGACTCTTCGCAGTCCACCTCAGGGCATTCGGTAATGGATACGCCAGAAAGCCGGGTGTGGAACTCCTTTGCTTTGCACATACTTAAGCAAGATCTTTGGTCGTGGCTTCACCCTTCTGTTTCAGGTTTTACTTTTCATTCTGCGCAATATGCAACCACTTGGTCGCGATTGGACAGAATGTATATCATGCAGGGGGATGATTTTCTTCCCGAGATGCTGGAGATGAAGGTCTTGCAGCAATATGCGTTGTCGGATCATTTTCCCCTCCAGCTTGAGATGCGGGCACAATCTGTTGCACTTTTTATGCAGTTCCTGGATAAGCTCCCTTTACGCTTCAACTCCTCTTATTTGAAGCATCCAATTTTTCAGGATTATATGCAGCAACTGATTGAGAGGTTCTTATTGGACTTCGCCTCTGAGGGCTTGGCTTCGTTTGCACGCCTGCTCTCTAATGTACAGCGGGTTGCTCGGCAGTATGGGATTCACACTGCCTCTCTTTGTCGCCGCCGTCGACTTGCAGCAGAGGACTTATTGGCCTTGGTCCGTTCCTTGCTCCTGGATTCCCCAGATGATGATTTTCTGCTGTCACTGGAGCGGCGTTTGGCCCATCTTATTCAAGTCTTTAGCTTGAAATCTTATCAGCAAGCCAAGCTGCATAACTTGACTGACACATTGCAAGATAATGCCTGCCAGTCTCATAAGTTCTTTCGCGCCTTGCATGCTTCTCCGGCTCGCGAAAATATGACTCGACTTCAGGACTCGAAAGGTCGCATGGTCACTGATCCGCAGACCATTATCAATATGTGCAGAAATTATTTTATGGATCTTTTTGGTTCTTCATCCTTGCCGTCTAGCCAGGTTACGCATGCCCGCTCGGTCTTCTATCAGCTGGTCCACCAGCAGGTTCCGCTTGATATGCAAGCCTCTTTGGAGGCGGATATTTGCGAAGAGGAGGTTATGGATGTGTTGTTGCACCTGCCTAAGGATAAAAGTCCTGGTTGGGATGGTCTCACTAATGAATTTTTTGAGCACTCAGCCACGCAGTTGGTAAAGCCTTTGGTGGTCATGTTCCAGCAGGTTTGGGAAACAGGGGTCATGCCTTCTTCATGGAAAGAAGGCCTCATCAAACTGATCCCCAAGGTCCCTTCGCCGTCAAAGCTGCAACACTGGAGACCAATTTCGTTGATGGGCGTGATGTATAAAATCTTTTCCAAAGTGCTGGCAAATCGGCTTCACAAGCACCTTCCAGCTCTTGTGCACCCCCTCCAATATGGTTTCATTAAGGGACTCAACATTTTGCACAATATCTTGAATGTGCAAATGGCTATTGATTATGCGAGGCACTCCAATCAGCAAGTGGTCTTGATTCAACTGGACCTGGAAAAGGCGTTTGACTGTGTGGACTGGTCTTTCCTTGCAGAGCTTATGTTTGCTATGGGCTTTGGGATCCGCATGTCCCGATTGATCTACACCATTAGTACTGAGGCTTCTTCAAGAGTTATGCTTAATGGTGGGGTCACAGAGCCATTTCTCCTTGCACGCTCGCTCAGACAAGGCTGCCCTTTGAGTCCTCTCTTTTTTGCCTTGGCGACTCACCCGGTCCTTTCAATGTTATCCTCCATGGCGGCTTCTGCCCAGCTGGCAGGGTTATCTCTTCCTTTGGGGCAGCACTTCATTAGCCAATCCTTGGCTGATGACTCCTTTATGATTTTGCAGGCGGACAGGGATAACATTCGCAAGGCATTAGATGTTTGGACGCTCTTTGGTCAAGCTTCTGGTCTTCGCATCAATGCCTTCAAGTCAGCCATTCTCAGTTGCACGGAGCCTGATTTAGAGTCATTAGGCTGGCAGGGCCAGGTGGTTTCTCGTGGCGCGATTGTCAGGCATCTTGGATACCCATTGGGGGTGGATGTACGGCCAAAGGCCCTGCTGGAGTGGATTTCACACAAACTGGCCGTGAAGTTTATGTATTGGAAGTCGCAAGCCTGGCCGTTCCATGTCCGCCTCAAAGTGGCTCAGACAATTATGCTACCAATGCTGACGTATTTCCTGCCATTACTGCCATGGACGCCCAGTACTTTGAAGGCTCTTACTCATCCCATTCGTTTCATGCTATGGAAGAAAGATTCACTGCAGGCAGGCATTTCCTGGATTTCATGGTCACATGCATGTACCCCTAAGCGCATGGGTGGTGGAGCTATTTTGGATGCAGAAACTCATATCCTGGCTCTTCGTTGGTCTCTGTTTCGTGCCATGTGTGTGGATCATCACCCGTGGACCATCATAGCCCGTTATTTTCTTGAGGACAGCGGCCTCCGCCAGGGTAACACACGGCTTCGAGCCTCATGGTGGCATGTCCTTAATGCTGACGCTCGTTTCTCCAGTCCCTCTTCCTCTTTGTTAGTGCATTTGGTCGGCTCTTGGAAATGGTGCTCCAAAAGGCCCGTTGGCATCCTGTAGGGGACCGCGTGCAGACAAATTCTTTTCAGCTGGAATTGTTGGCGGTATCCACATTACTTTCATGGGAAGATAAACATCAGCTCAGACCAAGATTTAACCGCATGGCCCGTTTGGGTGTGACTTCGATTGCGGATGCTACCCTTGCCACTCGCAATGTCCTTGCATCATTTCGGACTGCTAGGAGACTTTTCAGGATCCCGCGCGGATACCGTGATTTATGGGGGAAGCTTTCCTCGGAACTTTAGGGTAGGCAACCCTTTCCTGCCCTGGCTATGGATCGCCCTTGGCAGGACTGGGACCTTGCAGGCCGGTTGAGTCTGGAAAAGGCCTCTACTAATCAGGTGTATCATCTTCTCATTAAAGATCACCAATGGTTGGGCGTGAAAGTTAATGCTGTTTGGGGCCTGCGGAAATCACTGTCATGGTGGCAGGCAACGCTGATGGAGAGATGGCAGAACAAGTCACCTTTCAAATGCAAGGTCTTTCTGTGGCGGGTAATGATTGGTGGTCTTCCTCTTGCCTCGGCCCTTTCCAAGCGTCGAATCTCGAATGGCACTTGCTTCTTCTGCACCACTTCGGCGGAATCGGCCCGACATCGTTTTCTTTCTTGCCCGCTCGCCAAGAATATCTGGTCACTCTTGTCACGAATCTGGCACGCGGTGGTGGGGTCTTCACTGACTCCCTTCGATTGGGTTTTTGTGCGCCCGAAGTATCCCACACCACCACCGTTACATATGAAGATCTTATTCCATTTTTTCAGATACTGGGGATGCTGGCACATTTGGACCACCCGAAATGCTTTTCTCTTTGATTCGGCTTCTAATGTACCGCGACATATTGCAAGGCTTAAAGGGCTCTTGCATTGGCAGCTAGATCTCATCAGGCACTCTGACTTGCTCCCTCGGGAGGATTTGTATTCCTGGCATTTGGCAATTGCCTCTGGGTCCTTGCCATGATTGGTGTAACTTTTTAGTACCCTAGTCCGGGGATTTCCCACACGTTGGCCTATGGCCCTCGTGCCTCTTGCACTCGTGTAATCATGTAATCTTGTACTTTCTTCGTAATTAATACAATTACCTTTTACGAAAAAAAAAGAGAGAGAGAGAGGCTTTTACGAAAAAAAAAAAGAGAGAGAGAGAGAGGCTTGGGGGAGAGAAATAAGAAAGAAAGAAGGAAAATTAAAAAAAGAGAAAGAAAAAAGGAAAGTTGTAGGCTTGGAGGAGAGTGGCCAAAAAGTGCCTATTTTTTCATACTAAATCATATGAATTCATACTGTACCATACCGTGCGGATTCATACCATACCGTACCGTGCGGATCAGTTCGTACTATGTACGGAGACAACCGTGTTAGGAATCCAAATAACATGTGGATCTTCTTTTGTATGCCTTTTTTGCTATGTGAACAAGCATGGCTCCTTATCTCAGTAATCAAACTGCTCACTGGTATAAAATCAGGTCATGCACATTTTGAATGCATTCGCTTTCCATTTTGTGGTTTTTGGACACACATATATATACATAGAGATATGATTCATGTATCCATTAGAACTAGCAAAGGTTTCTTTTCTTTCCAGCCCCTCAGTCCTTTGTATGGATAGTTTGGCATACTCTTTCTGCTTTTGCTTGTCAGTGAGGAGCTGTGTTGTTGTATCTGCCTGGTAACCTTACTTTGGTGACTTTCTACAGGTAAACAGCTTTCTTTTGAATAGTGTACCTGTCTTTGTCACTGTAATTGCCTTTGGGGTATATTCATTGATCGAGGGGAACCTTACTGCCGCAAAGGCTTTTACTGCCCTGTCCCTTTTTTCTGTGCTTAGGTTTCCACTTTACATGTTTCCAAACTTGATAACTCAGGTAACTGATTTCAAACTCTATTTCCACAGCTGGATAAGAATTTGCGTTTCTTAGTTTCAGGCCAACTCATTCTGCTGCTGTTTCATTTCTATGTATAGGTGGTGAATGCCAATGTCTCTCTGAAAAGGTTGCAAGACCTCCTGCTTGCTGAAGAGCATGATTTAGAACCAAATCCACCTATTATACCTGGTCTTCCTGCAATCTCAATCAAGGATGGGACTTTTTCTTGGGATCCGAAGGTTTAACATTCCTTTAATTACTAGATCTGGCTATAATATTTGGTTGATGCTAGCCTGACTTTATTTCCATTTTCTGGCTAACTTTAAACTGTTGGAATTTAGGAGGAGGTACCCACTTTGACAAACATTAATCTTGAAGTTCCCGTGGGAAGCTTGGTTGCAGTTGTTGGGGCAACAGGTCATGGGAAAACTTCACTTGTTTCTGCCATCTTAGGCGAGCTACCACCAGTTTCTGTGTCAGAATTGGTACTTAGAGGCACTGTTGCTTATGTGCCACAGGTGTCTTGGATCTTCAATGCCACTGTGAGTTCTGAAATGTAAAAGTTCAAGAAAAGATGTCTTACTGTTTGATCTCAACTGGTGTTTCCATGTCTTCCAAGAAACCTTACTAATCCCAGTCCTGCAGGTACGTGATAATATATTATTTGGCTTGCCTTTTGATTCTCAACGTTACAAACGGGCCATTAGTGTCAGTGCATTGGATGAAGACCTTGAATTGTTGCCTGTAAGTCTTCTGTCAATATACTATATAGCAGGCTATTGTGGCTTCAGTCCATGAATGCTCATAATACTCTACCTCTCCCTATTTTCATCTTAGGGGGGTGATCTTACCGAAATAGGTGAACGTGGGGTCAATTTGAGTGGTGGGCAGAAACAAAGAGTGTCTATTGCCCGTGCAGTTTATGCAAATGCAGATGTTTACATTTTTGACGATCCTTTGAGTGCACTTGATGCACATGTTGCCCGTCAGGTGGGTAAACTGATTGTCACATTAGTACGAACAGAAATTTCAGTTGCTGTTTACAAATAATCTATCATTCCTGTAATACTTATAGCTAGAAATCTTGCAGGTTTTTGAATCTTGTGTTCGTGAAGAGCTTCGAAATAAAACACGGGTTTTGGTCACTAATCAGTTGCACTTCCTTTCACAAGTTGATCAAATTGTTGTAGTACATGATCGTGTGATCAAGGAGCAGGGTACATACGAGGAACTTATGACATCTGGATCAGTTTTCAAGCAGCTTATGGAAAATGCTGGAAAGATGGAAGAGGGCGTAGATGCGATCATTGAGAATAAACAACAGGATGGTGAATTAGTGAATGGCCAAATGTCTAAAACTGTTGATGGGACGTACAAAGACCCAGTAAAGAAAAAAAATGGCAAATCTATTCTGATCAAGCAAGAAGAGCGGGAAACTGGTGTTGTAAGCTGGAAGGTTCTTTCCAGGTGAAATGTGTGGAAGTCCTGTGAAAAAAGCACAACAGAAATTTGCAAATATTCACATGCTCATGCTACTCCTGTTGTGCTCTGCAGGTACAAAAATGCCCTTGGTGGGTTCTGGGTGGTTTCGGTGATGTTTTCAACTTATATCATGGTTGAGGTCTGCCGTGTATCAAGCAGCACCTGGCTGTCCTATTGGACTGATACTTCATCCACAATGTTACATAGCACCTTGTTTTACAATGGTGTATATGCTTTGTTATCTCTTGGTCAGGTACCTCCAGTTCTCTTACCAGCATTACTGAAATCTTCACGTTTTGTCAAGCATCCAGATGGCTTATTGAATAATTTGCACTTATGTTTGATACAACTATGTTTTCTTGCGGGGATTTGCTAGGTACTCATCACTTTGTCCAACTCCTTTTGGGTTATCTTATCAAGTCTTGCAGCTGCTAAGAGAATGCATAATGGCATGTTAGCTTCAATTCTGAGAGCTCCTATGTCCTTCTTTCACTCAAATCCAATTGGAAGAATAATCAATCGTTTTGCCAAAGACACCACAGACATTGACCGTAATATTGCTGTCTTCACAAACATGTTCTTGAGCTCCATATTTCAGTTACTCTCAACCTTTGCACTCATTGGTATCGTTAACACATCCTCATTGTGGGCAATCCTTCCACTCCTTATCGCATTCTTTGCAGCTTATGTCTACTACCAGGTTTGTCATTTTGACTAGATTTGCCAGTAGTTTTACTTTGTCACCCTTTCTTGTTGATTTTTGTAGAAAGGAAACTGGGGCAGAACATTAATTCAGTTCTTAAAGATGTTAGATCAGCTTCCATGGTGTATTTGACACACTCCAAATTTTAAAATTGACTTGGAACTAGACTGCAGACTAGTCAAATGTTTTTGAGAATGATACCTATAAACTTTATACTAGAATGTTTTCCTAGAGCACCTAATGAAATGGCAGCAAAAATATTTGGCAGTTTGACTTAAAAAACTGTCTCGACTGTAAGCTTTGGGGTTTTATAATTAGTTATGGATATTTTCTTTTATTCTTTAAAAAAAGTAGTTCCTTCCATCAAGAAACCCAATATTCTGCTAGACATGATACAAAGGTGAAATTGGGACACCTAACAACCATAGGCTGGGTGTTTGAAGATATGCTAGGGTTTGCATGGAGAAAACATAGAATGTACGAACACAACTAAAACACAATAACCCAAACAATAATGCAAAAAGGCAAAACACAAACACCAACAGAGAAAAAAGAAATCTCTGAAGTGAATGAATTAATGTAGCAAATGATGGAAAGAGTGTAGAGGATCAATGTAGCAAATGATGGAAAGAGTGTACAGGATGCTCAAAGGTAGAGAAATGAGAGTAATTAGAGTGTGACATCTGCCGGAGACGGATCATGAATGTTGTAACCACCAGTTGGAGCTGAGAAAATGTTGAAAGTGGAAGGGCAATAGGCTGATAACCAAAACGCAAGAGTCTAGGGGCTGAATCTGGCTGAACGCAGTAGTCTACCACCCAAAAGTGCTGGAAAACTGATCACCGCGGCTGAGAACAGCAGGGCGACAATTGAGTGAGGGTGTGATGATGTAGGGTGGATTGCATAGGCAGTAAATGCAGGCAGCAGGTGAGGAAAAACTGATGATAGTTGCTGTCATGGTAGTCCTAAAGCAAAATGCAGCCTGTTGTGGGGTCACCAGGTGGCTGGAAGCAGCAAAAAACAGGTAGCCGGGTAGGGCTGCCAATTGATGGAGGCTAGACAGCTGGTGTAGACAGGCTGAAGGCTGAATACCGGGCACCAACAATAGGGGAGAGAGAGTGTGTAGACTTATGTGACCTGGAAAAAAGGGATAGGTTGAATAGTGGTTAGCTTGTCTATTTATAGATAAGTGGATTCTCCCAAATTAGGGTTTGGCTTATTGGATACAGACTCTCTCTACAAATGCATTTCTTTTTAATGATAGTTTGGTAACATTTGAGTTTTGGGGTTGTAAGAAAAAGCTAATTGGTTTATAATTCTAGTTTTAGCTCAACTCTCCTTTTCAGGCCCAAAACTGAAACCGAGGGGAGACTTAAGCATATCTCAAGTGCATTTTAAAATTTTTATATAGTACGTATAGCTGAAGTCATTTTTTTAAATTTACTCCAAAGGCATCCCACCCCAAAGTAGTCAAGGCATTACACAAAGATTGCACATGAGCTGCTTATTGGCTTACCAAGTCTACAAAGGTGATAGTCATCTTACCAAGAGAGCCAAGTGATTATCCTAGAGAGGCCAAGGCATCGGACAAAGGGTACTCGTTGGTTACCTAGTGGCATACTAGGACTTGCAAAGGCGGATGGAACCACATTGAACTTAAAAAAATAAAGGTATTGAATAAGGTTTTCGTCCTATCAAGTAATTTGTGCCCCAGGGAGAAAGGAGAGGGATGTTTACATCCAACATATCTCAAAATAGATAAGCTATCCCAACCACCCATGGATGTTGGGCGATGAAGTATAAAGATGTTGGGGATAAAGACGCCTGTGCCTACACCGCACTGTATTTACTATACACACTGTGACCACACATCTATACAATGTAGTTAGCGGGCGCGCATTACTATCACTTTATTCTTTATGTTTTTTAGTGACTATTGAATAAGGGAAGGTTGCTCACACATTGTGATTGTTGGGAGTTCCCACATCAGTGTCTCTCTCTCTTGCTCTCTTATTCCATTTGCCATATCTCCTACTTTGCTCTTACTTCCACTTGTGTGCTTTCACTTAGGCTCTACCTTTGAAATGGTATCAGAGCGGGTATTTGAGGAGCTTCTTCATCCTTTGCTTCACCTTGGATTCAAAGCTTTAGTTCAAGGTTTCATGGTAGAAATTGTTTTTTTCTTTCAAGGTATGCATTGATTCTTCCCTTCTCTGGGCTTGTTCTAGCTTGTTCCTAGCTTGTCGAGGAGCCGCCTAGGACTTAGCTAAGCCTTGTTGAGTGCTTATTGAGCTGAGAAGAAGTAGACATTCTATCCATTTTGAGTGGATACAAAGAATGTTGCAGAAGTCATGGACAGCTATGGTAACTTGACAACACTTTGTATTTTGGCAATAACTTTTGTATACAATATCGAATTCGGGTGTTCTATAGCTAGAAATGAAGAGTGCGGTGAGAGCTACAAAGAACAAACTGAATCCCCAGGGTAGTTAGGATTTGAGCATTCACCTAGTTGACTATGTGCGGTCTTTAGTTCTCTGTTTTTTATAGAACAGAACTGTTTTGGTTTGGACAGCAAGCAGTTGATTGGTTTATGCTCTACTGATGCTTATAGGGAATGTTTGCAATGCCCAGATGACGCATTCATGCTTCGCAAAGGCTTTTGGGATGATTAACTTAGTCATTGAAGTATTTATTATTGTAATATCAGTTTGGACAGTAAGCATACAACAATGGGCTTAGGCTTTGAATGCCTATTGTCTCTACATGGTCTTTTGGGTATGCTACATGTCTATGGTGATGTCTAGTATTGATGTATGAGTCCAGATATGGTTATGACATGCTCTGGCACTTGGATTTAAGCTATAGTTGATGTACTTGGACATTGGTCAGTTGCTTTGAGCTTCTGTGCTTACTCACTTACATGTATTGAAACTTCATTGGATACTTATGCTCCCAGATGTATTTATGATGCCTTGATGTACATCTCGGATGTTTTGATGTATATGTCTTGAGCTTTGCTTGTTCACTTTGCATTCCAGATTCACTTCCAGTGGGAGATGCTTGTACTTACTTAATAGAGCTTGGTTCTTTGAGATAGTGGGACTCTTGGTTCATGTATACACTCTCTTGTATGCTATTGGCCGTTCTAGGATAAATAGATGTGCTCACTCATGGGTGTGTGAGGCATAATGCTAAAGGGTGGCATTCTCCCTAATGATGTACCAAGGATGCAAATGTGGAGTGTGATCCTAAGTTATTGGAAGCAGAGGAAAGAAAATCTGTGTTTTGACTAGAAGATGGAGGGGTGGGAGGAGTTTGAAAAATGACCACCAACATCATGCTCAAATAAAACAAATGTGTTAGATGTACATACGGGAGTACGTCTTCTTTGGGAGAGTTCTCAATTTATATTTATTCTAAACTCGTCATTATCTAGGTCTTAAACATAGGGTAAGGTTTTGATACCAATGATTCAAAAGGGTTTGACAAACTTGACACTGGGTGTGGTTGTGATGAAGAAGATGGATTGCGAGTCGTTCCAAATGCCGTATGTTCTTCCTAATCGGAGAGGTGGCTAGTCTTATAATTGATTTGGATGTATTAGGAGCAAGATTTCTATATCTCACACAAAACCAAGTTCTCTATGATAGTTGTAGGATACTCTTTAAAAGAGCACCAACTTTGATACTGTGTGAAGATATGCTAGGGTTTCAATTGAGAAAACATAGAATGTATGAATACAACTAAAACAACTCAAACAACAACGTACGACAAAACACAAAATGCAAGATGCAAAAACGCAAACACAAGGAGAGAAAAAAGAGAATATGAAGTGAATGAATCAATGTTGTAAATGATGGAAAGAGTGTATAAGATGCTCAAAGGTAGAGCAATGAGAGAAGTCGGAGTGTGATATCCACTAGAGATGGATCCCAAGTGTTGTAACCATCAGTTGGAACTGAGAGAATGCTGAAAATGGAAGGGCAGCAGGTTGCTAACCAAAATGCAGCAATCTAGAGGATAGATCTGGCTGAATGCAGTAGTGCACCACACAAAAGTGGTGGAAAACTGATCATTGAGGCCAAGAACAGTAGGATGACAGCTGAGTGAGGGGGTGCTAATGGAGGGCAGCCTGCATTTGCAGTAAACAGAGGCAGCATGTGAGGAAAATCCAATGACAAGCACTCTAATGGTAGTCGTGCAGCAAAATGCAGCTTAGCCTAGGTTGCTAGGTGGATAGCAGCAGCCAAAAACAGGTCGCCAAGTAGGGCTATAGTTGATGGAGATTGGATAGCTGACATAGACAGGCTGAAGGCCACTTCTCCTCACAAGGAATTCTCCTCACGAGAATCAAGAGGGTGCCAAACTGTGAAGCATAACATTGCCTGCCAAGAGACGATCAAATGAGAAAGGAGAAAAGACTGAGAGACCTTTACAAGTCTTTTGGAATTAAGCACATGCCACCAAGAGGCTTGAATAACCGTGCTGCTGTGAGAGATTCCAATCTTTTCTATGAAAAATTTTGCAATCCCTGACCAGGGGTGAATCTCTCTACATAATGCCTGCAAAAGTGCTAGCCTCAAGGTTGCCATATGCAAGTTAGCATCCAACGAAGCTACTCCCCCCATCCTTTTAGGAGTAGTAACATGTTGCCACAAAATCCACACCTAGTCCAAGCGATTCCCTTTCTTTTCCCACAGCATGAACCAGATAGGTTGAACCAATTCTAGAAGAGACTTCTTGGTCCAAGGTAGAAGAGGCAGGAAAAAAGAAAACATGCTAATCATGATGCATTGAGCAACCTTAAGTCGCACATGAAGAGACCAGCCTTGAGACTTCCAGTACATGAACAGATCATGAATACAGGATGACATCCAATCTAGCAATGTACGGGGAGCTACATCCACACCAATAGGATAGCCCAAATGTCTAGTTATGTTTCCCTTAGAAATCACAATTCCATGCCAGCCCAAGGCCTGCAAATCATTTTTTGTGCAGGAAAGGAGTGTAGATTTCTAAGTGTTAATATGAAGCCTTGATGCAATAGCAAAAATATTCCATGCAACCATTGCACGATTGACATTTGAGCGATCAGCCTTAAGAAACATGAATGAATCATCTGCCAAATACTACCCCAAATGTTGGGTCCCACTAGGAAAAGTGAGACCAACAATCTCCCCTTGATCGGCCAACTTGTCCAACAATGAAAGCATCGGGTGAGTAAGGCAAACAGCAAAGGGACTGAAAGGGCAGCCTTGTCAAAGAGGCCGAGACAAGGCAATCTCATCCGTGATTCCTCCATTAAGTGCAATGCAAGCTATAGCACCTTGACTAATAGTATCCACAAGAGAAATCATGCGAGGCCCGAATCCCATAGTGGGCATTAGCTGCCGCAAAAAAGACCAGCTAACATGATCAAAAGCCTTTTCAGTATCCAGTTGAAGCATAACCACCTACTAAGGCTGAAGCTTTAGCATAGTCAATCACCAGTTGAGCATTCAAATGTGCATTGTATTCCGGCCCTTAATGAAACCGTATTGGCGTGGATGAATCAACTATGGAAATACTTTCCGCAACCTGTTGGCGATGATTTTAGAAAAGATTTTATATAAAGAACCCATTACAGAAATGGGTCTCCATTGTTTCAAAGAAGGTGGAGAGGGAACCTTGGGCAATAACCGAATGACAACAATCTTCCAATCTGAAGGCATCTCACCGAAATTCCACACTTGCTAACACAGACAAGACAATGGGTCCTTAAGTTGCTTCATATGGATCGAAAAGAGTTCATTAGGAAGCCCAGGCCAGCCAGGGCTTCTCCTTTGAGGCAAACGAGACAGGACCTCTTCCACCTCCTCCTCCGAAATATCGGCCTCCATCAAATCGACCCATTCTAACTTAACCTGATTACCAACCAGATTGCAAATATATCTGCGAGCAGAAAGAACCGTCTCTGAAAGAGTCTCCTGTGGGCCTAACAGCGATTTATAAAAGTCAACACACATGTGAATAATGGAAGCAGGTTTAGTGACCACCTTGCTCATCCATCAAACACACAATATTTTCACGAGCATATTTCTGATGCAAGCGAGCAAAGAATTTATGGGATTGACAGTTATTGTCTTGTAAAGCTTCTGCTTTGGCCAGGAATTTGTATTTAGCATATTCCTCTTCCTGTAAAGATCGAACTCTTCCTTTCAACCATTCAATGCATGTGAACATGTCATCATTGGAGTCCCCTAATTGACACCCACAGAGACAACGAGTGGGTCAACAACGCTTGTGCATGCTCCAATTCAGCGCGCAAAGAGGAAGCATGCTGAATACCATATTGTCGGGATAACAATCGAGCATTATCCCTAAATATAGCCCATGCTTGCATCCCTTCAATGGGAACCCTGGAGCTAAAAGGAGTAATCAGTTGTTGAATATATTCCAAGAACTGGTTTTGCAGCAGAAGGGACTGATTGAAACAAAGAGGCAGATGGGCAAGAAGGGCCTTAAAGGCATGGACATGTCTGTGATTCAAGGTCTGTGATTCAGCTCCAAGACCAAAGAGTAGTGATCTGACAAAACATGCTGTCTTTCCACCCACATATCAATAACTTCAGGAAGAAAAAAATCATTGTGGAAAAAAATATATATCCGATCTAGTTGGGCCCAAGTATTTGGATGTTGAAGAGAGCGATAAGTATGTCCGAGCTGAGAAGGATGCAACCAAGACCACATATCATGTTTCAAGGATACAGCTACTAGAGCATCCCAAGTGTGTCATTCAGGACCATCCATGAGTGAGTACTGTGAAATTGCCTGATCCATAGATACACATGCATTGAAGTCACCCATAACAAAGCCTGGATGAGCCATGGCCAGACAATGCAAATCATCCGAGAGTTGACGACGTTCTCGAACAGTAGGAGCATACACCCCCACCAGCCACAAAACCTCTCTCTCATATAGGATTTCTAGAATCATGAATCTACCGCATTAGTCCTAAGAAACCAAAGATGGTTGCAGGGATGATTTGATGGGCATCATTACTCTAGATTTATGTGGAACATGTCCACTTCCTGCCAAAGCATGCTGTTTATGCTCCATTGCACAAAAGACATCCCGATTTCCAATTAACACAACTTTCCACATCCGATCCTGCTTAATGCCCGAAGAAACACCTTTTACATTCCGTAAAGCAAATTTCATGATAACACAAAGAAAGAAAACTATTGAACCACCCTTTTCCCTTTCTTTTTCACATCAACAGCTTTAGCTGCTTGAAACTTCTCCATTTCACTTCGGATGACGACTACTAGATCTGCTCTTTGCAAAGTAGCAATGGAATCACGGGAAGGAAACTTCTATTTGTTGAGAGCGGTAAACATCATGAGGCACAAGTCTCCCGCGTAGATCAAAGCGCAAAGGAGAATCTGAAGCCCTTTTATTCTCTGTGGCAATTGCAAGAGAATGTGAGGATTGAGGTTTCATATAGAAGCCCCTACCTCTACGTTGAAAAGTCCGAGTTATAGGCAACAGAGGAGGGTGGGTAGGAGACATACGAGGCTCCTGTCTAGCATTGTGTTGAACCATAGTAATCCAAGAATTATCCTACAGAGGCAAATTCCGACCCCCAAAGCAATGCATGCTCTATACCAGTTTGAGCCACATTCTTATTACCATCATCATGTCCATGTTGGACAAGCAGCTCATGATCTGCTTCTGGCTGGTGAACCACTTGCTGAGGATGATGTTCATGCTTGTCCGTGTTAAGAACCATTAAACTCTGCAAAACATCAGGGCTTTTGTCACATTCAGAAATGGAATGGCCCAATTGGCCGCATCTAAAACAGTGACCAGCAAATGTTCCCCATTTCAGCTCATAAACCAATGTTTGCGATCCCGGAACCTCAAAGCGGACTTTAGTTGGGCAAGTTTTCCCTGTATCCCAAGGCATGCAGGCCCTATTCCTATCGCGCGAGGCCAACCGAGGCTCCACCAATACCTGACCAAGAGTTCTTAATACCAAGGGTAGAAGTCTCCAAAGATGCGTAGGAAAATCTACCACCTCAACCCAAATGGGACATGCCTGCCTAAGTATCTCCTTAAATTCCGCCATAGGTCTCCAAGGAACCATATGCACTGGATTGGGCGCCATCACGTAGCAGGCATTGGGTGGAGCACAGCATCACGGAGCCATTCTGACGGACTTTGTGGCGCCGCCTATGGGATAGCTAGAGGCCAAGGAGGGTATCGTATTTTTTATGGCTGGTGGCACATGGAGGCTTGGCGATTGGAAGCTGGCTTGCCTAGTGCAGAAGGAGGGAGTTTATAAGCGCTGCACACAACAGTCTATGGAAACCCCAAAGCACTGCCTTTGGTCGTGTGAGGCGGCACAACTCGTGTGGAGAGGATTATGCCGCATCCTTCGCCGCATAGCACCTAGCCTTGGATGTATCTCTTGGGGAGCTTTCTGCTAGCAGGCGGTTAGTCAGGGCCGTCACCTTCTGTATGAGGCCAGGATGTAGGATACAATATTCATTTTAGAGGCAGGGTCGTGCCCAGTGATCGGTTTAGAGGCTCTACCTATCCGCCAGGTACTGGAGCCCACAGCAGACCTGTCTGAGGTATGGGAGATCATAGAGAGTCTTACTGGTTGGCATATTTGGAAGGCGCAGTGTCAGGTGGCTTTTGGTGGAGAGAGACTTTCAGTACAGGCGACCTTAGCAGAGCTCTGGACCTCCATCATCCACTCCCTTCGAGGCCAATGGGATCAAGTGCAGGGCGAGTCCAAGGCTCATCAGGAGCTCTGATGTCATTTCATGCGCACTTGGGGCGGCCAGGACCTGTTCTTCGTGATGCAGGTAGGCAGCCCCAGATGGCGATACACCCCCCCTCCATGGCTTCTTGCCCCCAATCCCCCCCAGACCACCTTGAGAGGCTTGTATATATGATGTATTTGTGACTTTCATCAGCTCCAGCTTGTCTGTTGAGCATGAGTACTCCGTTGTAATCAATTTTTTTGAGTAATATAATCAGCCACATTTTACTTGCAAAAAAAAGGAACCATATCCATAAACAAAGGGATACGTTGCATAATAAAAGCATGCACTTCCGGGGAGCGAAATAGGACTTCAATGAACCCCTTCGGTCCATCATAAATCTCCTCAACAAGTGGGCCCTGCACTTGTACTGAAGCATCATCTTGACCCATCAGCACTAACAAGCATAGACTACAACCAAGCTCAAATTCTAGTGATCAAAGGGGTCCTTCCTGTGAAGTAGAAGATGGCTGCCCTCTCATGGCAAGCAGCAATCTGCTGTAAAACCAGATCCGGACCCATGACCACTACCACTTGTTCCCTTCCGGTAAAGAACTCGCTTTACCCTCATTGGCTTAAGCGTAATTCGACATCAGATTATTAGCTGAAGCCAGCATGAACTGAAAAGGCCCGTCAGGCTGCAAGCATGAAGAATGAGCATTTGGCTGAGGCAAATTCTGGGCACACAAGTCCGGTCCTCAACCGACATTTTATGATGTTTCCCCGTCTCATCCCCATCCATCAACTGTCCAGCATCCTCTGCTGACGAGTCACCATCTGATTCACCAGAATCTTTATCATCCCCATTCCCGATATGCTGGTTTAGAAAATCCATATCAATACCATTTGACTCCTGCAATTTTTCCATGACTAGGGCTGAAAATCCATTCTATGTGCTCCAGCCAGAAAGTCTCTACACAGGTCGAATGTCCAGTAGCAGAGCAGAAACGTTGGTGGTGTAATCCCAAGGCAGATCGACTGCTGGACGCAGAGCTGGGCAGCAACACAGAACCAGGGCAAACAGAATAGCAGACGTGCAGGAACAGAAATGAGATTAGAGCCACCGTCTGACTTGCCTGCAGGTCGTTGGCTCTCACTCGCTCTTTCTCTCTCTCTCTGGGTACTTACAGGTTGACGCGCAGAAGCAGGGACCCGCAGTGACTTTTTTCGTCTACGCACAGGAAGATAGGGCGAAGTGTGACAGCTTGAACAGGAGGAGAGACAGGACGCAGGTCGAGGTCGAGCGTGTCGCAGTCCTCAGTTGTCGACGTAACAGGAACAGGGGTGTGGCGGCTTTGGATCGAGCTCCATCACACGTCTCTCTCTCTCTCTCTCTCTCTTTTTTTTCGTAAACGGTAATTATATTAATTACGAAAAAAATACAAGATTACTGGATTACAAGATACATGATGACACAAAGCCATCATGTGAAGAGGTTTTCTCTTTCTCTCTCTCTCTTTTTTCTGATTACAAGATACACGAGGGCCCTAGGCCAACGTGTGGGGAAGCCCCGTAGTAATGCACTGAAAAAGTTACACCAATCATGGCAACGACCCAGAGGCAATTGCCATATGCCACGGATGCAAATCCTCTCGAGGGAGCAAGTCGGAGTGTCGGATGATATCCAGCTGCCAATGCAAGAGCCCTTTAAGCCTGGCAATATGTCGGGGTACATTAGAGGCCGAATCAAAGAGAAAAGCATTGCGCGTGGTCCAAATGTGCCAGCATCCCCAATATCTGAAAAAGTGAAATAAGATCTTCTCATGCAACTGTGGCGGTGCGGAATACTTCGGACGCACAAAAACCCAATCGAAAGGAGTTAGCGAGGAGCCCACCACCGCGCGCCAAATGTGCGACAAGAGTGACCAGATATTCTTGGCGAGCGGGTAAGAGAGAAAACGATGTCGGGCCGATTCCGCCGGTGTGGCACAGAAGAAACAATTGCCATTCGAGATGCGACGCTTGGCAAGGGCCGAGGCCAGAGGAAGACCACCAATCATTACCCGCCAAAGAAAAACCTTGCATTTGAAAGGTGTCTTATTTTGCCAGCCCTCCATCAGCGTTTTGTGCCACCATGACAGCGATTTCCGCAGTCCCCAAACAGTGTTAGCTTTCTCTCCCAGCCATTGGTGATCTTGAACAAGAAGATGATACACCTGATTAGTGGAGGCCTTTTCAAGACTCAGGCGGCCTGCAAGATCCCAGTCCTGCCAAGGGCGATCCACCGTCAAGGCAGGAAAGGGTTGCCGACCCTGAAGCTTCGATGAAAGCTGCTCCCACAAATCACGGTATCCACGCGGGATCTTAAAGAGTCGCCGAGCAGTCCGAAATGGGACGAGGACATTGCGAGTAGCAAGGGTAGCATCCGCAACCGACATCACACCTAGACGGGCCATGCGATTAAATTTTGGTCTGAGTTGATGTTTATCTTCCCATGAAAGGAGTCTCGATACTGCCAACAATTCCAGCTGAAAGGAGTTAGTCTGCAAGCGGTCCCCCACTGGGTGCCAGCGGGCCTTCTGGAGCACCACTTTCCAAGAGCCGACCAAGTGCAGTAACAAAGAGGAAGAGGGACTGGAAACACGAGAGTCAGCATTAAGGACATGCCACCAGGAGGCCCGAAGCCGTGTGTTGCCATGGCGGAGCCCGCTGTCCTCAAGAAAATAACGGGCTATGATGGACCAAGGGTGGTGATCCACACACATGGCACGAAAAAGGGACCAACGGAGAGCTAACATATGAGTGTGTGCATCCAAAATCGCTCCGCCACCCATGCGCTTAGGGGTACATGCGTGTGACCAAGAAATCCAGGAAATGCCGGCCTGCAGTGAGTCCTTCTTCCATAGCATGAAACGGATGGGATGAGTGAGGGCCTTCAAAGTAGTAGGAGTCCATGGCAACAATGGCAGGAAATACGTTAGCATTGGAAGCATGATTGTCTGGGCCACTTTGAGGCGGACATGGAATGGCCACGCTTGCGACTTCCAATACATAAACTTTGCTGCCAATTTTTGTGAAATCCACTCCAGCAGGGCTTTTGGCCGTACATCCACCCCCAATGGGTATCCAAGATGCCTGACAATGGAGCCACGGGAAACCACCTGGCCTTGCCAGCCTAAGGACTGCAAATCAGGCTCCGTACAACTGAGAAGGGCTGACTTAAGGGCATTGATGCGAAGCCCAGAGGCCTGACCAAAGAGTGTCCAAACATCTAATGCCCTTCGAATGTTGTCCCTGTCCGCCTGCAAAATCATAAAGGTGTCATCCGCCAAAGATTGGCTAACGAAGTGCTGACCCAACGGAAGAGACAGACCGGCCAGCTGGGCAGAGGCTGCCATGGAGGATAACATTGAAAGGACCGGGTGAGTCGCCAGGGCAAAGAAGAGAGGGCTCAAAGGACAACCCTGACGGACCGAGCGTGCAAGGACAAATGGCTCTGTAACTCCACCATTAAGCATAACTCTGGAGGAAGCCTCAGCACTGATGGTGTAGATCAATCGGGACATTCGGGTACCAAAGCCCATAGCCGACATGAGGTCTGCAATGAAAGACCAGTCCACATAATCAAATGCCTTTTCCAAGTCCAATTGGATCAATACCACTTCCTGACCGGAGTGCCGCGCATAGTCAATGGCCATTTGCACATTTAAGATATTATGCAGAATGTTGCGGCCCTTAATGAAACCATATTGGAGAGGATGCACAATAGCTGGAAGGTGCTTGTGGAGCCGATTCGCCAGCACTTTGGAGTAGATTTTATACATGGAGCCCATCAAAGAGATTGGTCGCCAGTGTTGCAACTTTGACGGCGAAGGGACCTTTGGAATTAGTTTGATAAGGCCTTCTTTCCATGAGGAGGGCATGACCCCCGTTTCCCACACCTGCTGAAACATGGCCACCAATGGCTTCGCCAACTGCGTGGCCGAGGTCTGAAAGAATTCATTAGTGAGACCATCCCAGCCAGGGCTTTTATCATTCGGTAGGTGCAACAAAACGTCCATAACCTCGTCCTCGCAAATATCCGTCTCCAAAGCGGCTTGCATATGAACTGGAACCTGCTGGCGGACCAGATGATAGAAGACCGCACGGGCATGCGTAACCTGGCTAGAAGGCGAGGAAGAGGAACCAAGAAGATCCATAAAATAGTTTCTGCACATAGTGACAATGGTCTGCGGATCCGTGACCATGCGACCTTCCGAATCCTGGAGTCTGGTCATATTTTCGCGGGGCGGAGATGCATGCAAGGCGCGAAAGAACTTATGAGACTGGCAGGTGCTATCTTGCATTGTGTCCATCAAGTTGTGCAGCTTGGCCTGTTGATAAGATTTCAACTGAAACACTTGAATAAGATGGGCCAACCGCCTCTCCAGAGACAGCAGAAAAATCATCATCAGGGGAATCCAGGAGCAAGGAACGGACCAAGGCCAGTAAGTCTTCTGCTGCATGTCGACGTCGGCGGCAAAGCGAGGCATGATGGATCCCATACTGGCGAGCAACCCGCTGCACATTAGAGAGCAGCCGTGCAAATGAAGGCCAGCCCTCAGAGGCGAAGTCCAATAAGAACCTCTCAATCAACTGCTGCATATAGCCCTGGAAAACTGAATGCTTCAGATAAGAGGAGTTGAAACGTAAAGGGAGCCTGTCCAGGAATTGCACAAAAGGTGCAATAGAGTGTGCCCGCATCTCAAGCTGGAGGGGGAAATGGTCCGACAACGCATATTGCCGCAAGACCTTCATTTCCAGCATGTCGGGAAGAAAGTCATCGCCCTGCATGATATACATTCTGTCCAGCCGCGACCAGGTAGTTGCATATTGTGCGGAATGAAAAGTAAACCCCGAAAAGGAAGGGTGAAGCCACGACCAAAGATCTTGCTTGAGCACGTGCAAAGCAAAAGAACTCCACACCCGGCTTTCCGGCGTATCCATTACCGAATGCCCTGAAGTGGACTGAGAAGAGTCGACACATATATTGAAATCTCCCATCAAGAATCCCCTTCGGCCGAGTGACATGGAGCCCTGCAAAGTGGACCAAAGATCCCGCCGGGATGCGGGATCATTCGGAGCATAGAGGCCCAACAGCCATAAAATCTCGCCTTCAAATAAGACTTCGATCACCAGAAAGCGGCCCTGCACATCATTTTTAACAAGGATAGGCTGATATTTCTCATGGACAATCATCAGCACGCCCGAATAGTGCGTAGCATGGGTCCCTGCATAAAACAGGCGGAATCCATGACAATCCATCACTTTTCCTGCTTCACCGTGACTTTTGTGCTCAACTGCACACAATACATCCCACTGGTTCTCGTGCAAGACGGTCCACATGGCATGTTGCTTATGGCGAGAGCAAATGCCTCGCACATTCCACGTGGCTATCTTCATGTATCCTCAAAGAAGGAAGTCAGGAACGAGGCACCTGCTGCCTCGATTTCACCTTTTCCGCAAGAGCATCCAGGACACCCTCATCCAGAAAATCAGCCAATACTGCAAAAGAATTCTGGCGACCTGCGTTGGAGGTAGAAGGGCAATCCACTGCCTTGGGAGAGGGGCGGGGATAACGCCGATCCCAGGGTGTAATAACATTTCCTTTGGCATCGAACGCCAGCTTGGCAGGTGGGCCTCTGGGGCCGTCGGTATAGGCTCTCCTTGGAGACTGATTGCGGGGGCCCGACGGGGCCCTAGGACACGGAGCCTGCTGTGAAGTGGCCATTTCTTTCCGGCGCGTATACGTGCGCACGGAATCCTGGGAAGCGGGAGGCCCAGGATCCGCCAAGCCTGTATCCAAGTTTTTACCTTTTTGAGGACGTGCCTCAATCCAGTCAGTACGACGGGAATCCACACTTCGGACCTGTTGTTTGCCTTTGTCCATGACATGAGGAGACTGAAGGGCTTCCTGGGGCGTGGCATCAAGTACCATGTCGTCCTTGGGCAGCACAACCTGCGCATCATCCGAAGACGATTGCTTTTCAGGGCATTCGGCCATGAAATGCCCCAATTTACCACATGAAAAGCAGTGGCCCGCAAAGTTGCCCCATTTTAAGCGAAAATACAAAGGATGCATGCCCGAACAATTGAGGCGAAGCCACGCGGGCCTTTTCCTGGCCGTGTCCCATAGCATACATAAACGGTTGCGGTTCATCGCCCTGAGGCTTGGGGGAACCAGCACTGTTCCCACAACTGCCATCGCATCCTTCAACAAGGGCCAATAGACCGCCGGACAGTTTTCCACCTCTACCCACACCGGGCATTCGCATTGAAGCAGACGCTGGAAGTCGGCCATGGGGCGCCATGGCACAACATGAACCAGGCGGCGATCAAAGAATAGCGGCAACTTGGACAGGAGCTCAGCGCGATGCGTTTCCGATTTCAGCAGGACCTCATAAAACCCGCGAGGTCCAAGGAAAATCTCCTCAACCGACTCCCCTTGCAATAGATGGTGCAGCCACTGGCGAATATGCGAAAGCATTGGGATCCTGCCAGTGAAGAAAAGAATAACTGCACGGTCATAGAACACCGAGAAAGATCGCAAGAGTGATTTGGGGTCCACCGTGGCTTCCAGCACATCATCCGTTCCCGCAACAGAAAAAGATTCGGTATTATGCTGGACATAATCGCCAAGCAGAGTATTGGCGAAGTCCAGCAAATGCTCCCAGTCGATTTCCTGCGAATCCACCGGATCAGAGGCCACTTGCGCATAGGAGCGTTCCGGAGGACTCATTGGCTCATCAGGCGTAGGCTTGGAGCGTTTGCCGGCAGGCGGCTGTTCAGAACTCGGCGGCAACTCCTCCGTGCATGGCACCATATCTTCCGGCTCCTCTGCATCGGAATCAGGGCCAAGGGCTGCCACCGTCTGGTCAAGAAAATCCAAATCCAGGCCAGCCATACTGCTGTCTTCACACAGAGGACGAACTCTCTCCTCTCTGACGACGGTCAGGTTCAGGGTTTTCACAAGAACGGGGCGCCTCTGCACGAAAGGAGGAGCACACGCAGGCGGCGCCTCGAGCCGCAGCAGAGGTGAAGTTGACAGGGCGGCTTCAGATGATTCAGCGAGACAGGCCGGGGCGGATCCGCTGACTCACGGCCGCAGGGGCAGGCTGCCGTGGCTAGGGCGGCAGAAACAGGGCGGCGGGACGGCTCCGTGAGCAGGCGCGACCGTCAACCAGAGGCGGCGATCTCTCTCTCTCTCTCTCTCTCCGAGGAGGGCGACCCAGAACAGCAGGTCGCACGGCAGTAGGCTCTGAAGGACGGCAGGGTACTTACAGGTTGGCAGGGCGAGATATTGTCGTCAGGGCAAACCCCACGCTGGTCTGAGGGGAGATCTCCCGCAGCGCACAGATCAGGACGCGCGTCACCAGGTCAGGCCCCAGCCAGTTCCGCCATCGCTCGACGCATCCTCTCTCTCTCTTGAAGGCGAAACGGGAGGGTGCAGGCACCGACAGCAGAGGAACGTGCGCGGCACCAGGTCAGGCCCCAGCCAGTTCCGCCATCGCTCCGTCTCTCTCTCTCTCTCTCTCTCTCTCTCTCTCTCTCGGGTTCTCTCTGGTTAGCTTTGCCCACAGACCTGGTCAAACCTCCCATATTTACAGATATGGATACAGGAAATGAACTCAAGGACCTTCTGATCAGCGTGCATATGACGTACCGATTGAGCTACACCGATTTGGTCTGAGTATAACAATTACCGAATCCTTCGGTCCTCGTTCATTTGAACGAGACCCTTCTAGATCACCGCCTCTCTCTCTCTCTCTCTCTCTCTCTCTCTCTCTCTCTCTCTGTGAAGATAACTAAATTAAGTAGTAAATATTTACATCAGACCATTAGGTCAGCATAGAAATAACCATCATAAACTCTCTCTTTGGAGATATTTACATCAGGCCTTTAGGCCAATGAAACAGGAAGAAAACAACTATAATGAAGCTAGTAGGCTATCAGAACAACCCATTACATGAGTAGCATTTATAAATCACATGGACAGGACAACTGGAGTAGAGCGAACAATAGCCAGCCAGGGAGCAACAATATCCAGAAGAACCAAGTCAGCTGACATCATAGAAGAGATTTGCCATAGCACTAAGCCACGCACACGGGCCACATGCCCATGGATACCTGATGCTGAATCAAAAATAAAGGCATTACGATTTCACCATGTATGCCATAGGGTTGTCCATCTAAGGAAATGGAAAAGGCAGGAATAATCTGAATGCAAAGAAGACATAGAGGACATATTTCCCATAATCCATAAACGAGCTAGTATGCGGAGTTGGGTCGCCAAGGACCACACTCCGGAAATGAAATTCGAGATCTGTCAAGCAACAGGGCAAGAGACAAAGAGGTGAAGCAATGTCTCATCACATGTAGTGCAGAAAACACAACGTCCTGCAAAGGTCTTTCGGGCACGAAGCACATCTCCCGTTGGAATACCCCCAATAAGCAGCCTCCACATGAACACTTTACCCTGGTACGGAACCTTAGACTTCCAAAGCTAGATAAATCTTTCCCGCCACTTCTTTTGCTATCCCGAAGATGCCATAATCTATTAACTTTCCCAGTAACCCATATCTTGACTTCCACCATCTGATGATATATCTGATTAGCTAACCTTTTCTGAAAATCATCAGGAAGCACAAACATCCAGTCATGCCATGGGTGCAGTGGCTGTAACACAGGCAAAAGAGAGAACCTCCGAAGACTGTCCTATATGGACAACCAAATGTCACTGTATCCTCAAGGCACCCTAAAGTAGTGACGAATACACCAGAAAAAATAAAGACGAGGCTACCCAAGAATAACACCATCCAGGACTGTCTTCAGCCCCAAGGGATCCATCCGATTAAACTTGTCTTGCTGAAAATCTTTATGCAGCCAATCCAACAACCTTGAGGAAGCCAGTACTTCTCCTTGCAGCGAATTTCCCTCTTTACTAATATCAGGAGAGCACCAAACTGCAAAACGTAGCATCTGCTGCCAGGATGCAATCAAATGAGAAAGGATAAAAGATAGGGACACCTTAATAGGCCTCGTGGAATTAAGTAAATACCACCAGGAAGCGTGAATAATCATGCTACCATGAGAGATGCATGTCTTCTCTATGAAGAATTTAGCAATATCTAACCAAGGATGACTTTGAATATATAGACTCTGTAAAAGGGATAGCCTCAAAGTGGCCATATGCAAATTAACATCCAAAACAACTACACCCCCCATCCTTTTCGAAGTAGTCACATGCCGCCACGAAATCCATACTTGACCCAAACTATTGTCTTTCTTTTTTCACAGCATGAATCTGATAGCCTGAACCACTTCCAAAAGGGACTTCTTAGTCCAAGGAAGCAATGGTAGAAAGAACGAAATCATATTGATCATAATGCATTGAGCCACTTTTAGTTTGACATGTAGAGGCCAGCTTTGAGATTTGCAGTACGTGAACTTGTCATGAATTCGAGAGGCCATCCAATCTAGCAAGGCACAGGAAGCTGTCTCCACACCAATAGGATATCCCAAGTGTCTGGTTATATTACCCCTTGGGATCACAATTCCATTCCAGCCCAAGGCGTCCAAATCATTCTCCGTACAGGAGAGAAGGGTAGATTTCTGAGTATTAACATGAAGGCCTAATGCCAAAGCAAAAAGATTCCATGCCACCATTGCCTGATTAACATTAGTGCAATCAGCCTTGAGGAATATAAAAGAATCATCTGCCAAAGATTGACCCACAAGCTGGTCACCGCAGGGAAGAGATAAGCCAACTATCTCACCTTGAGCTAGCAACTTATCCAATAATGAGAGCATCGGGTGAGTAACCAAAGCAAAACAACAAAGGGCTGAGAGGACAGCCTTGCCAAAGAGACCGAGAGATAAGGCAATTTCATCCGTAATCCCTCCATTAAGAGCAATATGAGCCACAACACCTTGACTAATGGTATCAACCAGAGAAATCATACGGGGACCAAAACCCATTGTAGACATCAATTGCCACAAAAATGGCCAATTAACATGATCAAATGGCTCTCAATATCCAGTTGAAGCATAACAACTTGTTGGCCAGAAGCTTTGGTATAGTCAATTCCCAGTTGAACATTCAAAATGTTGTGCATTATATTCTGACCTTTAATGAAACCGTATTGACCTAGATGGACGAGGTGTGGAAATACTTTCTGCGATCTGTCGGCAATAATTTTGGAAAAGATTTTATATAACGACCCCATAACGGAAATGGGTCTCCATTGTTTCAAAGACGTTAGAGAGGGAACCTTGGGCAACAACCAAATGATAGCAATCTTCCAGCCTGAAGGCATCATACTAGAATTCCACACTTGCTGACACAGTCGAGTTAATGGGTCCTTAAGCATTTCCACATGGGCTGAAAACAGCTCATTAGGCGGCCCATCCGAGCCAGGACTTTTCCTTCGAGGCAAGTGGGACAACACTTCTTCCACTTCATCTTTTGAAATATTGGCCTCCATTAAGTTCACTCATTCTGGTTTGACCTGATTACTAACCAGGTCACAAATATATCTTCGAGCAGAGAGAATAGCATCGGAAAGAATCTCTTGCGGACCTAACAAGGACCTTATAAAGTCGACACTCATTCGAATGATGGAGGCGGGATCAATGACCATAACACCTTGCCCATCCTTTAAGCGCACAATATTTTCCTGAGCATATTTCTGATGCAAACGAGCAAAAAATTGATGAGTTTGACAATTATTATCGTGTAAAGCTTCGACTTTGGCCAGTAGTTTGTATTTTGCATATTCCTCTTCCTGAAGAGATTGAACCCTATCTTTCAACCATTCAATGCATGTGAGCAAGTCATCATTGGAATCCCCGGACTGACACAGAGACAAGGAATGAACCAATAATGATTGGGCATGCTGCAATTCAGCTTGAAAAGAGGAAGCATGCTGAATACCATAGTGTCACGATAACACTCGCGCATTATCCCTAAAAACCGCCCATGCTTCCATCCTTGTAGATAGTACCCTCAAGCTAAAAGAAGCTATCAGTTGCTGAACACCTTCCAAAAATTGGTTTTGCTGCAGAAAAGATTGATTAAAACGAAGGGGCAAATGTGCAAGGAGAGCCTTAAATGCGTGAACAGGTCTGTGGCTCATTTCCAAGATCAAAGGATAATGATCTGACAAAACATGTTGTCTTTCCACCCACAGATCAATGACTGCAGGAAGAAAAGAATCACTCTGGCAAACGTAGATCCTATCCAGTCTGGCTCGGGTATTTGGATGCTGAAAATAATGATAAGTATATCCGGCTTGTGATGGATACATCCAGGACCACATGTCATGTTTCAAAGACACTGTTGCAAGAGCATCCCAAGCCTGTCGCTCAGCACCATCCATAATCGAATGCAGAGAAGTCGCCTGATCCCCAGATACACATGCATTAAAATCACCCATGACAAAGCCTTGACGGGAAATGGCAAGGCAATACAGGTCATCCCAAGCTGACGATGTTCCCTTGTAGTAGGAGTATACACGCCTACATGCCACAAAACCTCTTTCTCATAAATTATTTCCAGGATCACAAATCGGCCGCTAGTATCTTGAGAAACCAACGATGGTTGTAGGGAGGATTTGACAACCAACATAACTCCCGATTTATGCAGAGCTCGACCACTAAAGAAGACCGCATAATCCTTGTATACATAAGAAGATCCAGCCAAAGCATGCTATTTGTGCTTCACAACACAAAAAACATCCCAATTTCCAGCTAATACAACTTTCCACAACCTATATTGCTTTCTGCTCGAAGAAATACCTTTCACATTCCACATAAATTTTCATGATCAATCACAAATGAGAATAACTACTAAACCACCGCTTTCCCTTTCCCTTTTACATCAATAGCCTTGGCAGCTTGGAATCTCTCCATTTCACTTCGGATAACATCTACAAGATCTGCCCTTTGCAAACCTATAATCGAAGCTTGGGAAGGAAGCTATAGTTATTGGAAACGGAAAACCTCCCGCGGAGGCACAAGCCTTCCATGCGCATCAAAGTGCAAAGCTGAATCAGAAGCCCTTTTATCTTCCATTGCCGGAGCATGCAAAGATTGAGGTCTCATATAAAATCCCTTACCTCTCCGTTGAAAGGTTTGAGTGATTGGGGGCGGCGGAGGATGGGCAAGATTCGAGCGAAAATCTTGTCTAGCATTGCAACCAAACCACAATGACCCAAGAATCCTCCTGAGGAGACAAATTCCGCCCAACCGCATTCAAAGCACGCTCCCCACCAACATAGGAAACCTCCTCCTTGTTTTCCTCACAACCATGTTGGGAAAGCTGCTTTGGATCAGCTACTGGTTTGCTGAATTATCTGCTGAGGGTGGTGGTCTTGCATTTCCATGTCTTGATCCATAGGGCCCTGCACTCCCTTCGTATATTTGTCACATTTCAAAATAAAATGGCCGAACTAGCCACATTTGAAAGTGTCTTGCAAAAGTACCCCATTTCAACTCATACACCAATGTTTGTAACCATGGAACTTCAAAACGATTTTTTGTCGGCCGAGGTTTCCCTGTATTCCACAGCATACATGCCCTATTCCTATTGTAGGAAGCTAGCCGAGGTTCCACCAAAACCTCCCCAAGGGTTCTCAAAACCAGAGGGAGGAGTCTCCAAAGATGTGCTGGGAAATCAACCACCTCTACCCAAATTGGACATGCTTGTCGCAGCACCTCTTGAAACTCAACCATGGGTCTCCAAGGGACCACATGAACTAGCTGCCCATCCATAAACAAAGGAATGCATTACATAATAAGAGCCCGTACTTCCGTGGAACGAAAAAGAACCTCAAAGAACCCCTCTTCGGACCGTCATAAATCTCTTCAGCCAGTGGATACACCTTGAAGCATCATCTGAGCACTGTTCAAAACTGATAAGCATGGACTGCAGCCACGCACGAATTCTAGTGATCAAAGGAGTCCTTCCACTAAAATAAAAGATGGTTGCTCTCTCATGGAAAGCAGTAATCTGCTGTAAGATCAGGCCGGTTCCCATGACTGCGACTACTTGATCCCCATTTGGTAATGAGTTAGCTTTACCCTCATTAACATGGACATAGTCTGACATAAGATGATTGGCAGTGGCCAGCATGAACTGAAGAGACCCGTCAAGCTGTGAGTAGGAAACATGAGCCTCTGGCTGGGGCAAATTTGGGCCTATGACCGGTTCTTCAACTGACATCCTACGACGTTTGCCCATCTCATCACCGTCCAACAACGGGGCCGAGTTCTTCAGCCAACTAATCACCATCTGAGTCTGCCAAGTCTTTGTCATTCCCTTGTACGATCTGCTGATCGAGAAAAGCCATATCGATACCATTAGATTCCTGAACTAGATGCCTATCACAAATGCCTTTCTGAACTCCGACTGGCAAAATCAGAACTGAGCTGGGACTGCCTCTTTCAGGCACTGTGTGGAAACTGTCTGCGTAGGTGCAGAAACAGAGGACAGTCTGCTGCTGCCTTTCAGTCGGGCACCGAAAGCAAAGCAGGACGCCAGGAACAGACCCTGCGTAGGTCAGGTGGAGAGCCACGATCCACAAGGAAGACGCCCTTCAAACCTGTCAACAATCGCAGGAACAGAGACGAGCTCCAAGGGGAGGAGGGCACAAGAAGTTTGGCGCAGCGATGGCCACTGCAAGGCAGAGCATCGGAGCAAGATAGCACAGCATGGCATCAGGGCAGAACTGCCTGGGACAGGACGTCAGGGCGTCAGGCCAGTGGGACGGGGCTGACACGACCACAGACCCAGGCAAAACTGCCGGCCCACAGGTCTGCGTGCCTTCACAGAAGTCACTGGCCATGAGGGAGACAGTGCCAGAAACGGCCAGCAGGCGAAGCGTCAGGTTGATGCAGCAGGTGAATCAGGGCAGGTCCGCGACGCCATCACGTTCCGCCATCGATCGCTCAATTCTCCTCTCTCTCTCTCTCTTTTTTTCGTAAAAGGTAATTGTATTAATTACGAAAAAAATACAAGATTACTTGATTACAAGATACTTGATGACACTAAGCCATCAGGTGAAGAAGTTCTCTCTCTCTCTTTCGCTCTCTTTCTGATTACAAGAGACACGAGGGCCGTAGGCCAACGTGTGGGAAATCCCCGTAGTAATGCACTAAAAAAGTTACACCAATCATGGCAACGACCCAGAGGCAATTGCCATATGCCAAGGATGCAAATCCTCCCAAGGGAGCAAGTCGGAGTGTCGGATAAGATCTAGCTGCCAATGCAAGAGCCCTTTAAGCCTGGCAATATGGCGCGGTACATTAGAGGCCGAATCAAAGAGAAAAGCATTGCGCATGGTCCAAATGTGCCAGCATCCCCAGTATCTGAAAAAGTGAAATAAGATCTTCATATGCAACTGTGGCGGTGTGGGATACTTCGGGCGCACAAAAACCCAGTCGAAAGGAGTTAGTGAGGACCCCACCACAGTGCGCCAAATGTGCGACAAGAGTGACCAGATATTCTTGGCGAGCGGGCAAGAAAGAAAACGATGTCGGGCCGATTCCGCCGTTGTGGTACAGAAGAAACAATTGCCATTCGAGATGCGACGCTTGGCAAGGGCCGAGGCAAGAGGAAGACCACCAATCATTACCCGCCAAATAAAGACCTTGCATTTGAAAGGTGCCTTATTCAGCCAGCCCTCCATCAGCGTTGTTTGCCACCATGACAGCGATTTCCGCAGTCCCCAAACAGTATTAGCTTTCTCACCCAGCCACTGGTGATCCTGAATGAGAAGATGATACACCTGATTAGTAGAGGCCTTTTCCAGACTCAACCGGCCTGCAAGGTCCCAGTCCTGCCAAGGGCGATCCACAGCCAGGGCAAGAAAGGGTTGCCTACCCTGAAGCTCCGACGAAAGCTTTCCCCATAAATCACGGTATCCGCGCGGGATCTTGAAAAGTCGCCTAGCAGTCCGAAACGATACGAGGACATTGCGAGTGGCAAGGGTAGCATCCGCAACCGACGTCACACCTAAATGGGCCATGCGGTTAAATCTCAGTCTGAGCTGATGTTTATCTTCCCATGAAAGTAGTCTCGATACTGCCAACAATTCCAGCTGAAAGGAGTTAGTCTGCAAGCGGTCCCCTACCAGGTGCCAACGGGCCTTTCGGAGCACCACTTTCCAAGAGCCGACCAAGTGCAGTAACAAAGAGGAAGAGGGACTGGAAAAACGGGAGTCAGCATTAAGGACATGCCACCAGGAGGCCCGAAGCCGGGTGTTACCATGGCGGAGCCCGCTGTCCTCAAGAAAATAACGGGCTATGATGGTCCACGGGTGATGATCCACACACATGGCACGAAAAAGGGACCAACGGAGAGCTAGCATATGAGTTTCTGCATCCAAAATAGCTCCACCACCCATGCGCTTAGGGGTACATGTATGTGACCATGAAATCCACGAAATGCCTGCCTGCAGTGAATCCTTCTTCCATAGCATGAAACGGATGGGATGAGTGAGAGTCTTCAAAGTAGTAGGCGTCCATGGCAACAATGGCAGGAAATACGTTAGCATTGGGAGCATAATTGTCTGAGCCACTTTGAGGCGGACATGGAAGGGCCACGCTTGCGACTTCCAATACATAAACTTCGCCGCCAGTTTTTGGGAAATCCACTCCAGCAGGTCCTTTGGCCGTACATCCACCCCCAATGGGTATCCAAGATGCCTGACAATAGAGCCACGGGAAACCACCTGGCCTTGCCAGCCTAATGACTGTAAATCAGGCTCCGTGCAACTGAGAATGGCTGACTTAAAGGCATTGATGCGAAGCCCAGAGGCCTGACCAAAAAGCGTCCAAACATCTAATGCCTTGCGAATGTTGTCCCTGTCCGCCTGCAAAATCATAAAGGTGTCATCAGCCAAAGATTGGCTAATGAAGTGCTGGCCCAAAGGAAGAGACAACCCTGCTAGCTGAGCAGAATCTGCCATGGAGGATAACATTGAAAGGACCGGGTGAGTCGCCAGGGCAAAGAAGAGAGGACTCAAAGGACAACCCTGTCTGACTGAGCGTGCAAGGACAAATGGCTCTGTAACCCCACCATTGAGCATAACTCTGGAGGAAGCCGCAGCACTAATGGTGTAGATCAATCGGGACATCCGGGTACCAAAGCCCATAGCAGACATGAGATCTGCAATGAAAGACCAGTCCACATAATCAAACGCCTTTTCCAAGTCCAATTGAATCAATACCACTTCCTGACCGGAGTGTCGCGCATAGTCAATAGCCATTTGCACATTTAAGATATTATGCAGAATGTTGCGGCCCTTAATGAAACCATATTGGAGAGGATGCACAATAGCGGGAAGGTGCTTGTGAAGCCGATTCGCCAGCACTTTGGAGTAGATTTTATACATGGAGCCCATCAAAGAGATTGGTCTCCAGTGTTGCAGCTTTGATGGCGAAGGGACCTTTGGAATCAGTTTGATAAGGCCTTCTTTCCATGAGGAGGGCATGACCCCTGTTTCCCAAACCTGCTGAAACATGACCACCAATGGCTTCACCAACTGCGTGGCAGAGTTCTGAAAGAATTCATTAGTGAGACCATCCCAGCCAGGACTTTTATCCGTAGGCAGGTGCAACAAAACATCCATAACCTCCTCCTCGCAAATGTCCGCCTCCAAAGTGGCTTGCATATCCAATGGAACCTGCTGGCGGACCAGATGATAGAAGACCGAGCGGGCATGCGTAACCTGGCTAGAAGGCAAGGGAGAAGAACCAAGAAGTTCCATGAAATAATTTCTGCACATATTGACAATGGTCTGCGGATCAGTGACCATGCGACCTTCCGAATCCTGGAGTCTGGTCATATTGTCGCGAGCCGGAGACGCATGCAAGGCGCGAAAGAACTTATGGGACTGGCAGGCACTATCTTGCAATGTGTCAGTCAAGTTATGCAGCTTGGCCTGCTGATAAGATTTCAACTGAAATACTTGAAGAAGATGGGCCAAACGCCTCTCCAATGACAGCAGAAAATCATCTGGGGAATCCAGGAGTAAGGAACGGACCAAAGCCAGTAAGTCCTCTGCCGCAGATCGACGACGGCGACAAAGCGAGGCATGATGGATCCCATACTGCCGAGCAACCCGCTGTACATTAGAGAGCAACCGTGCAAATGAAGGCAAGCCCTCAGAGGCGAAGTCCAATAAGAACCTCTCAATCAATTGCTGGATATAGCCCTGAAAAATTGAATGCTTCAAATAAGAGGAGTTGAAACGTAAAGGGAGCCTATCCAGCAACTGCATAAAAGGTGCAATAGATTGTGCCCGCATCTCCAGCTGGAGGGGGAAATGATCCGACAACGCATACTGCTGCAAGACCTTCATTTCCAGCATCTCGGGAAGAAAATCGTCCCCCTGCATGATATACATTCTGTCCAGCCGCGACCAAGTAGTTGCATATTGTGCGGAATGAAAAGTAAACCCTGGAAAAGAAGGGTGAAGCCACGACCAAAGATCCTGCTTAAGTACGTGCAAAGCAAAGGAATTCCACACCCGGCTTTCCGGCGCATCCATTACCGAATGCCCTGAAGTGGACTGAGAAGAGTGAACACACATATTGAAATCTCCCATCAAAAACCCCCTTCGGCCAAGTGACATGGAGGCTTGCAAAGTGGATCAAAGATCCCGTCGGGATGCGGGATCATTCGGAGCATAGAGGCCCAATAACCATAAAATCTCTCCTTCAAATAAGACTTCAATTACCAGAAAGCGGCCCTGCACATCATTTTTAATAAGGACCGGCTGATATTTCTCATGGACAATCATCAGCACGCCCGAATTGTGCGTAGCATGGGTGCCTGCATAAAACAGACGGAATCCATGACAATCCACAACTTTTCCTGCTTCACCGTGACTTTTGTGCTCAACTGCACACAATACATCCCACTAGTTCTCATGCAAGACGGTCCACATGGCATGTTGCTTATGGCGAGAGCAAATGCCTCGCACATTCCACGTGGCTATCTTCATATATCTTCAAAAAAGGAAGTCAGGAACGAGGCGCTTGTTGCCTCGATTTCACCTTTTCCGCGAGAGCATCCAGGACGCCCTCATCCAGAAAATCAGCCAATACTGCAAACGAATTCTAGCGACCTGCTTTAGAGGTAGAAGGGAAATCCACTGCCTTGGGAGTGGGGCGGGGATAACGCCGATCCCAGGGTGTAATCACATTACCTTTGGCATCAAACGCCAGCTTAGCAGGAGGGCCTTTGGGACCGTCGGTATAGACTTTCCTTGGAGACTGATTACGGGGGGCAGACGGGGTCGTAGTACGCACAGCCTGCTGTGAAGTGACCATTACTTTTCTGCGCGTATACGTGCGCACGGAATCCTGGGAAGCAGTAGGCCCAGGATCCGCCAGGCCTGCATCCAACTTTTTACCTTTTTTGGGACGTGCCTCAATCCAGTCAGTGTGACAGGAGTCCAAACCCAGGACCTGTTGTTTGCCTTTATCCATGACATGAGGTGACTGAAGGGCTTCCTAGGGCGGGGCATCAAGCACCATGTTATCCTTGGGCAGCACAACCTGCGCATCCTCCGAAGACGGTTGCCTTTCAGGGCATTCAGCCATGAAATGCCCCAATTTACCACATGAAAAGCAGTATCCCGCAAAATCGCCCCATTTCAACCGAAAATGCAAAGGATGCATGCCTGAACAATTGAGGCGAAGCCATGCGGGCCTTTTCCTGGCCGTGTCCCATAACATACATAAACGGTTGCGGTTCATTGCCCTGAGGCTTGGGGGAACCAGCACTGTTCCCACAACCGCCATCGCATCCTTCAACATTGGCCAATAGACCGCCGGACAATTTTCCACTTCCACCCACACCGGGCATTCTCGCTGAAGCAGACGCTGGAAGTCGGCCATGGGGCGCCATGGTACAACATGGACCAAGCGGCGATCAAAGAATAGTGGCAACTTGGACAGGAGCTCAGCTCGATGCGTTTCCGATTTCAACAGTACCTCATAAAAGCCGCGAGGTCCAAGGAAGATCTCCTCAACACACTCCCCTTGCAATAAATGGTGCATCCACTGGCGAATATGCGACAGCACTGGGATCCTCCCAGTGAAGAAAAGTATAACTGCACGATCATAAAACACCGAGAAGGATCGCAAGACTGATTTGGGGTCCACCGTGGCTTCCAGCACATCATCCGTTCCCGCTTCAGAAAAAGATTCATTATTATGCTGGACATAATCGCCAAGCAGAGTATTGGCAAAGTCTAGCAAATGTTCCCAGTCAATTTCCTGCGAATCCACAGGATCAGAGGCCACTTGCGCATAGGAACGTTCCTGAGGACCCATTGGCTCATCAGAAGTATGCTTGGAGCGTTTGCCGGCAGGCGGCAGTTCAGAACCCGGAGGCAGCTCCTCCGTGCATGGCACCGTATCCTCCGGCTCCTCTGCATCGGAATCAGGGCCAAGGGCTGCCACCGTCCAGTTGAGAAAATCCATATCCAGGCCAGCCATACTGCTGTCTTCTCGCTCGCGCGCTCTCTCTCTCTCTCTCTCTCTCTCTCTCTCTTTCTCTCTGTGCAAGTCCCGCAGACCTGCAAAATCAGGGAACCACCCGGGGTAACGGGTCAGGCACCGGTGAGGCGTCAACGCGGCTGCAGCAGCCCTGCTCGTTGACGCAGAGCAGTCAACCACGGACGGAATGCTCTGCACCGGTCAATCGTGGACGGGGCAGGCGTCACGGGGTCAGGCACAAGGCAGACGGCGAGGGGCAGATGCGAAGGGCGCGGCTCGCTGGCACAGAACCAGCAACCAACGGCGGGAGTGGCGGGCAGATGGCGGGCGTCCACGGGGCCTGGCAATAGAGGGCACAGGTTAGGGCGACGGCAGGAGGCGCGAGACGCAGGCGAAACGGGGCGATGGGGCGCAGGTTAGGGTGACGGCAGGGGGCGCGAGTCGCAGGTCACGCGGGCAACGGCAACAGGTCGCGCAGGACGGGGCGACTTCAGGGGCCCCTGTCGATAGGTCAAAACGGCGGCGCGCTAGGTCAAAACGGCGGCAGCATGGCACGACGCGCAGGCGACGACCCCATCTCTCTCTCTCTCTCTCTCTCATGCTTTCATCAGTTTCAGCATTTTAGCTTCAGCTTAGGCAACCTTTCTTTTGTCGAGGGGATGCATGTATTGGAATCATGGCATTGTATCTGTTGATCTCATAGGCCTTTTTTGGCCTCTTTAGAGACATTAGTTATCTCTGTTTGTCTCTGGACTCTGGTGTGTATTTGTGAGGTTTGGCATCAATAATATGTTGGGACCTCGACTGAAGTAATAGCTTGAGGGAGCATTTTGAAATGGTTTTGAGATTCGATTTGAATCCCAGACCTATATGGATTTAGTCTTTAAAAGGGTAGGCTTCTCCATCACGGATCTAGATGGTCAGGCCACTTGTGGAAATCTTCCAATTAGTTAGGCACAAGCAAGAGCAAAGAAAGATGGAGACCTCCTAGGGGGAAGAGGTATGGGCTCCATATCACAGCTATGGGCTCCATAATCTGAGTATCTAAGATATATCTGTTTATGAATGATGATCTGGAGCTTGACTTAGGGGTTGGTTGGATATAAAATGTAAGAGGTTAGGAATAGCTCCTATTCATTATGCACTGATATCTGGGTTTTTACAATTTAAACTTGTTTATGACATATTTGAAACATACTGTTCTTAGATACAATCTTCTTGGTATTTCCTATAGTAATGATAAATATTTTATTACAATTTCATAGGGTAGATGAATGGTCACTCACAACATTCTCTTGTGGTAGGATTTCATATTGTGCATTCAAAATGTTCTATTTGCTTCACTGTTGTGAGCAATACCTAAAAGAATTTTTACCTCCAACCGGCATCATGGAGTCCACAAACTTGGGCATTTATAGATATAGTTCAACAAAATTATCCCTTGACAGTGTAGTATGCCAAGAACCTATGTTTTGTAGGGCTCAGAATGTGTCTCTATTAGACTTCAGTTTTTCGTCTCAGTACTTCAAAATCTTTGGGAGACTGGATTGCCTATTACTTTTCAGGTGTAGTCATGTAAAAAGACTTCACAGAAAAGCCGACATTTCTTAACATAGGTTTAACTGTTCTCAGAGATTTATTTAGACATGTGCATATATTATATGTAAATCACGTTATCTGAGATAATATCCTTCAATTGAGAATCCCTTTTTCCTCTTTTGATTTGCAGAGCACAGCACGAGAAGTAAAAAGACTTGATTCAATAACGCGCTCTCCAGTCTATGCACAGCTTGGGGAAGCTTTGAATGGTTTGGCAAATATCCGTGCTTATAAAGCCCATGATAGAATGGCAAGGATGAATGCAAAGGCTGTGGATAACAATACACGCTTCACCCTGATCAATATGAGTGCAAACAGATGGCTTGCAATTCGTCTTGAATTTCTGGGAGGTCTCATGATTTGGATGACTGCGACATTTGCAGTACTGGGTAATCAGCGAGCTAGTGATGAAGCAGCCTTTGCCTCTCAGATGGGATTGCTTTTGAGTTATGCATTGAACATAACAACCCTTCTAACTACCACTTTGCGACTTGCTAGTATTGCGGAGAACAGTTTCAATGCAGTGGAAAGAGTTGGGACTTACAGTGATTTGCAACCAGAAGGTGCTCTTGTGATTGATAACAATAGGCCCCCACCTGGTTGGCCTACTGCTGGTATCATTGAATATGAGAATGTGGTAATGCGGTATCGACCTGACTTACCTGCAGTTCTATTGGGCTTGTCTGTGAAAATTGAATCAACAGAAAAGGTTGGTATAGTTGGTCGAACAGGGGCAGGCAAGTCAAGTATGATCAATTCTTTGTTCCGCCTTGTTGAGATCGAGAGTGGAAGAATAACGATTGACTCATATGACATTCAAAAGTTTGGCCTAAGGGATCTAAGAATGGGTCTGGGCATAATACCACAAACGCCTGTTTTGTTTTCAGGTCTGTAAAATTCTTCAAAAGCTCTTTTATTCATAACTAACCAAAATATAGATGAACTGATGTATTTATAACCAAATAACAATATAAATGAACTCATGTATTGATAACTCAACAACTAACATGGTAGGTACTATACGGTTTAATTTGGACCCTTTCAATGAGCACAATGATGCATCAATATGGGAAGCATTGGAGAGAGCTCATTTGAAGGAGGTCATCAGAAGAAATCCACGGGGCCTTGAAGCAGAGGTTCTTTCCTGAACATGTTCACTAGCTGTCCCTAAAAGGACGGGCTTTGTGTTTTGTTTATATCTTCTTGTTCAAGCTGATTCATCTCACTCTATTCTTGCCTGATCAATAAAGGTTGCAGAAAGTGGTGAGAATTTCAGCGTGGGGCAAAGACAGCTCTTAAGTTTAGCTCGTGCATTATTACGAAGGTCAAAGATTTTAGTGCTGGATGAGGCAACAGCAGCAGTGGATGTTGGGACAGATGCCCTGATTCAGAGAACAATACGTGAAGAGTTCAAATCCTGTACAATGTTGATTATTGCCCACAGAATCAACACGATAATTGATTGTGATCGCATTCTTGTACTTGATGCTGGACAGGTTTGCTTCTTTACCTAGCTTGTAGAGCCTGGTGTAAGGTTCTCTGATTTTGGGGTGTGAGTTTGCAGGGCAGTGTAGTGTTTGCATGGTGTTCCATGTTTCTAATTGACCTTTCTTCTGTCCATTAATCATGTACACAGGCACTGGAGATCGATACTCCAGAACGTTTGTTGTCCAATGAACGGAGTGCTTTCTCCAAAATGGTAGAAAGTACAGGGTCTGCAAATGCACAGTATTTGAAGGTAAAAATGTGAAATTGCATGCTTAGTGCCTAATTTGGTATCAGAGTTTCTTTAAAGATAATGCTGTGCTACTTAATAATCTTATTTTTGCTTTTTAATGCTTGTGCCAGAGTATTGTGATGGATGAGGCAAACGTGAGAGCCAAAACTGAAGAGAAGAAGCGTAAGTGGGGCATCTCTGCAAAGTGGGCAGCCGCTGCACAGTGGGCCTTGGCTATGAGTATGTCATCATCTCTCCAATCGCTCGAAGAGATTGCACGGTTGGAGTCTGGGGATACCATATTGGAGTCCACAAGAAATGCTGTACAGACATTGCAAGGTATACTACAAGGACGCTATGACAATGAGATCAATGCAGAGTTGTCAAGGCGAGAAGTTGCAAGAGAGAGATGGTGGTCTGCATTAACACGGGCAATCGAAGGTTTGTCTCTGAGGACACATTTTGCCCTTGAATGTAGGTGCTAGACACTGACTTTTGATCAACTTTATTTCTGAATATCCTGATCTTTCAATGCTTCAACTGCAGGCTTGGCATTTATGGTTCGTCAAGTGCAAAGCCGTCTTGATCATGAGCCAGATGATGAGGATGGGGTATTTGGGTGGAATTAGCAATCTTTTGGGTGATGAAAGTCAACAAAAAGTTGGCTCTTGGTGTTTCTTATTACATGCCTTTGCAAGGCATAACAATTTTGGTTTGTAGAGGTGATTTGGCCAAAAAGAAAGAGCTAAACAAATTCTAGGCTCCTCAATATGTGAATCTGAACCAGGGAATTTTCACCTGATTCCGATAACAAGCCCAAGGATGTCAATAAAGTCTATGAACAGGTGTGCAGAAGGTTGATACACATTTGTTGCTGGGAAATGAACAAATCCAAGGATGTCAATGTAGTCCATTACCAGGTGTGCAGGAGTTTGATACACATTCGTTGTTGACAATGGAATCTGTGATGTGTCTGAAGGTAAATACATGTCACGGAAGTTGAGGCAATTGGTTGTGTAAAGTTGTATTTTATACAAACATTGACTTATTTATGTCATGTCAAGGATTACTACATTAGTGAGGGATGCAAACGTTTAGTGCGCAAAGCTAGTACACAATTGCCATACAATACATATGGTGGTGGCAGCCTAATTCTATTTTGAAATTTCTAAAGATGGGGGGCTGTGCCCTCACCAGTTCACCAGAGTGCGCAGTGTCCTAATTCATATGCATAAATTCTGAGTAGTAGCTCGCAAGCATGGTCTTCTTGCTTCATGATTCTTGCCTCCTGTTCCTCAAAATGGGTCAGGTGTTTCAGAGAATATGCCAACCAAATCCAAGAGGTTGTTGGGGGCGAAGGCTTGGAAAGCTGTTGTAAGTGTCCAAAGTGCCACAACTAGATGTTGGTAGTTTATTGTAGTGCGTAGAGGTGTGCAACTGCACATGTTTCTTTGTTCATCATGACAATAGCACTTCAAGAGTTCCCACATACAGATGTTGGTGATGAAACTCTCTTCTAAGAAACGGCTAAAGTAGTGCCTAGGCTTTTGAAGAGATCAATATTATCTACATACTGTAAGATTTTAACCGATTAGGTGAGGATAGTCACTTGTGTGCTTGAACTTGAAACAAGGATGCCACAAATTGATAACATGATTGAAGACAACACCTAGCTTTAGGACCACCCTTTGTAACCTCAAGGGTCCACCCACCCATAATGAAAAAGGCTTTTTTTTTTTCACATTCTTTTAGAGGCGTTTTTGCAGATGAGGACAGGCCGATATTCCTTGGGAGCTGAGACTTGAACTAATGCACCCATGTTGACAGTTATGAGCTCTAACCAATTGAGCTATGCTCTTGACCTCAAAAAAAGGCTTTGTTGCTCTACTCAATCCTTCGCTTTGAATATGCATTGGACCAGCGCCCACAGGTGATAAAGTCATGGATGAACCAAAGCATCAAACTAGAGCTCTCACATGATAAAGTCATGGATGATGTGCGTGGTGGAAATTGGTACCAAGATGTTCAAACATGTGTTCATTGCATATCTTATGGACTGCCAATAGGAGCACACATATGAGATAAGAATAAATGTACAGAGTTTCTTCTCTTTTTTGCCGGTGCTCTTGTCTTGCCATATTTTATGATGAAAGAAATGACATTGAAACTAGGTGGTGTAAATGGGTTCCAACTTCCATATAGAGAAGTGTACGTCAACAAAATTCTAGATCCTTTACTTTTGATGCAACAGGAGGCCCTTAATTTTAATCACAATTGGTGACATGTTGAAAGGTGCATTTAGTGTCATGTTTGGCAAGTCACTTTTGTGTTTTTGCTTTTGGCCTTTAGCTTCAGAAAAGCTTTGATGATTGTTAGTTGGTTGGCAAAATGGGGCAAAAGTGGAGCAAGTGAGAAAAACTAACCAAGAAGAAAGAAAAAGCGGTATTTTAAAAAAAAAGAATAGTCGGTAAAAGATCGAAAAAAGAGTTAAAAAGAGTACACACGGTGAGAAAAAGACAAGGATTCTATGACATAAGATGTGTTGACTAATGTCATACCGCTTAAGGGTAGAAATTAATTTTTTTGGAATGGTAGAAATTAATCAAAGCGCAATTAATGACACATGAGTGTGTGAGCCAATCTCTTTCAGAAATAGATAATCTGACATGTCGGAAGACCTTGAAGGCGAGTCTCGAGAGAACGGGTGGCAAGTATTGAAAGAGAATTAGGCCTTGTCCAAGATCCAAAAAATTTAGAACTAAATATAGGTAAGACCTTATTGTAAAAGCATTCCACGATGAATGCAACTTGTCCTTATATTTTTCTCTATCATTGTTTTGGTTTAGCTTTGGAGCAGTTTGTGCATACAAGCATTTTGTGAAGCAGAAAGAGGGTTCTTAGGAGGGCTTGTGAGCTAGTTCTTGGCTTTTTGTTGTCTACTCCTCTATCTTTCTCCTTACCTTCTTGGGATTTCTTCCCAGTTTGATAGGTAGAGGAATAGAGTTGTTGCAATAGAGGCGAGAGAGAGAGAGAGAGGTGGGCTCGTTTCCACTTGGACGAACAAGTGAAGGGGATTAACTTCTTGTGTGTGATTGACAGTGAATAGACAAGTGTGGAGCTTGTGAGTACGGACATTGGTGGAGTCGTCAGAGCTTCAAAGCTCACAATGAATGTCTAAACTATAGTGTGATGAGTTCCTGTGATCTGACTATTCTCGTGTGTTATTCTTTTTGCTTGGCAAGCAACGGGTAACAATCTATAGCTAGTCGAGTGAGCGAGTGAGTGAGTGAGATTAGATGGTAGGAGAGCTTACGAGGTGAGCGATCGTGGGAAACTCAAGTTGAGAGGACACATGATCAAAGTGTTTTTTATTTCTAGATTCGGCAAGTAAAGATTTGAGTCCGTTGCCAACATATGACGGAACCTTTATTTCTAGATTTGGCAAGTAAAGATTTGAGTCTACATTTTGGGTCCGTTGCCAGCATATGACGGAACCTTTTGAGTCTCTGACCATAGACGGCGAGAGGAATACGCTAACCTCAAGTAGGATGGGTTTCTTGCCGTGATGGCCTTGATGCGAAAACCTTGTACGTCTTAGTTAGGAAGGATGGATTGAAAGGGAATCGATCCGTAGGTGGCGTATTGTGCTTTTCTTTGAATAGCTTAGGATTTGGAAATATTTGTTAGTTTTGGAAAAAAATTTATTTAAAAAAAAACAAAAATAGGACATCACTGCTTGATGCTCATAGACCAATCTTGCGAGTTTAGGTGCCATCAAGTGGTGGTAAAAATTTTAGCATTTCAGAGATTCATCTTCAGTAGATTTTTTATTTTTGTTGAATTTTTATTGTTTTTCATCGTGCTTCTTGGTTGGAATCTTGATCATGTCATGGGCGAAGCATTGAATGACAACTAGCTAGTTGTGGCCTGCATGAGGGAGGTCAAGTGTGTAACAAGCATCGTAACAAGTTATCATCTTGCAAATGTTTGGGTGTTTCTCCCTCCACCCAAGCCTTGCGCCAACATAATACAACCACTCTCTTTCACTCTCAAAGCTCTCTTGTTTTCTATTCTCTTTTCTAGCAAAGTGTCTTCTTGCAAGCAAAGGTGGTGGTTTGATTGTGGGGGATTACTGTGTCAACCGTGGGTGACGAACGCAAAGTTGGGAAAAGAACTCTTCACACTCCTAGTGTGTTACACTTGGTATCCTTATGGGTAACCCGTAAAAGCAAAGAGCATAAGTGCATGATTGAGATGAAGGGGGTTGGTTATTTTGCAACAGAGATTCAATAAAATTTTCAAGTTTGAGGGTGAATCCTCATGGGGAGTCGATATTTCATTATGGCTTTTTAGACCTACACATGACAATTACTAATAATCGGGTGCGGTGGACATATAATCAATGGGGTGCGTTTGGGACTCTTTTTTTAAGCTACTTACAAGGCATGGTTTATCAAAATTTTAATGTAAAATCTCCAAGAAAATATTGAATTTTTTACATTTTCATTGACTTGGATAAAGTAGTTGCATAAGAGCTGAATAGTTGTCAAGTAGCTAGTCAAGAGTGCTCTTCCAATAGCTTGTTTGTGTATATTTTGATGATGAATGAAAGAACAAGGTTTTTGATATAATTCATTGCACAAATACTATAGGAATATTTGAAATTTTAATGTCCATCTTTTCAAAATCTCTAGTGAAGTAGAGCTTTATAAAGCAAACCTTATATCTTACTGGGTAGACGATATAGTTCAAACTTTAGAAAATGGGATCTCAAACTGCTCGATTGAGAAGACTAGACTAAGGAGGCTCATTCTAAAAGTTCAACCTTATTAGTTGATTGCCAATCGACTTCATTGACTAGGGTAGAATGGACTATTAAGAAGAAGTGTTTGTAAAAACGAGATGCATAACGTACCCACTAAGGCACATGGGATAAAAGTAAGGGGATACTTTAATGGAGACACAACTACTCGCAAAGTTCTTTAGTCTCAATTGTGGTGGCCCACGTTCCACGATGCTATTAAATTTGTTAAACATGGTGATGAATGCCAATGCACGAAAGTCTATATATGAAAGGATAAGAAGGACTTGACGCTAGTAATAGCTCACAAACCATTTGAAAAATGGGATGTTGACTTCATTGGTTCGATTAGCCCTACAGTGGAGTATTTCCAAGCAAAATACATAATTGTAGCCACCAATTATCTCACAAAATGGGCTAAAGTACGAACGAGCAAAAAGAATGATGCGAGAACAACTGCTAAGTTCCTTTGGGAGCAAGTGATCTAAAGGTTTGGTTGGCCCATTGAATTAGTCAGCAACAATCATGGTACGTACTTCATTAATGAAGTAATCACCCATTTGCTATCCACCGTCTAGGAAATCATCATTATATTATTCTGAAGCCAACGATCAACAAGCGGGCAACGAACAAAATCCTAGTAAGCATGCTAACAAAAATGGTCTCTACTTTACAAAGTGTCTAGGACAACAAACTTATGGCAAATTTGTGGGCTTACCGAACCACTTACAAAACAATTGCTAGGAAAATGCCATTTAAGCTAAGTTATGGAAGAGAAGCAATCTTGTCTGGTTGAGTTTTTCGTTCCAAGCTTGAGGATAGCATTGTAAGAAAGATGGGAACGTAAGGAGGCCTCGACCGACCACCTAATAGAATTGGAATGACTCTTCGAGACACATCTTATTGCTACTCATGTAGTCATTTGTGAGAAAGCAAGACAAAAAGCTTGGTTTGACAAGCATGTCAAACAATGTGATTTTGCAAAGTTTGACCTAGTGTTGTTATATTCCATCAAGGGCCATAAGTAGAAAATGAAGTTCCAAGGATTTGGATCCTTATGAGTCCGTCAGATTAGTAGGACCAATAATGTTGAGCTTGAAACCTTGGAAGGCGAGGGCATACATTGCCTCAATGGGAGCCACATTAAGACATACTACCCGCTAGCACATCCACTGGATGATGTCTCCATCACCGAGATAGACTCCAAGGGTGAGAAACCCATAGCACCATCCTATTTAAGGATGAGGATTACTGCTAAGAAAATCCATGTTTTCAATGCATTGATCGATGAAGGGGCTAACGATAATAGTCACGAGGATTGGACGAAAATATGACAACCCCGATTGATCCCTACCACTACTAAAATCAACCCATATGGGGGAAAACCCTACTCATTACTAGGAAAGTGCAAAGTTATGGTCTCCACCCACATCAAAGGCCTCCCAATCATCTTCTACATTCTACCAAACACTAAAGGAGTGGGCAAGAAATGCTATTGGGATGAGCCTTCTAAAAGCATACTCAATGCAATGTCGACTATGAGACCTAATGCATTCACTTAGCCCTAGAAAATATCAGGATCATTGCAACTTTTAGCAAGGGCATTGAGGCTTCTACAATGCCTACACAACCCTCAATGTCCAAATCTTGTAGTAACTCTAGTGAGGGGAGTGAAAATTTGCTTCATGACCTAAAAACAGCTTAGAAGAATCAAGTTGAACTAGTGAACAAGCTAGCATCTATGAATTCAAAAAAATGGGTCCCCAAAACCAAATCTCACCCTAATGCATCTCCACCCACAGAGACAATTACACCTTGCATCCCTTATCATAAGCCTAAAGGAAGAAATTGGCATTACAGTAGGAAAACACATACAAAAATATGATGGGCCCCCAAAGCCCTACTACAAGCACAAGGATACTACAATGGAAACAAATCGATTTGGCTCTTGAAAACTCCTAAAATTCTCATTGACCAAATCGTTCAACCACTCTTCCCATGGAAGATTGAAAGGCCATCCACCAAACCAACACAATCCAAGAAAGTGAAGAGTGCATAAAATCTACATAACCTTGATAAACAATCCTTTAATAAACTCAAAGATGTGTCTCTTTCTAACAGTAACCAGTTAGGTGTTAAAGAAAAATTAGGGCAAGATACCCCAATTTCAAGCAATAACAAGGTGCCACTGTCAACTTGAAACATGAAGATGCCCTCGACTCAACAGTTTATGCTGGATGCTATAAAGAGTGGAAGCCTAAGTAGAAAGTGTGGATACCCTCTGTCCTGAAATCCAACAATGACATTCCAATGGGAGCCAATTGTCAAGTCTACTTGCTGCCTGGCACTTCTAGCACACCATTGCCTCAAGAGGTCATGTAATGATATGTGTCGCCAGGTATACCACACTAAATTTGAACCACCAACTGAATTAAGACCCATATACTATGACTAGATTGTAGCAAACATGGCTATTGATACAAGCGACAACTTGGTCAACAACATAAGACACCTTGACAAAAATGTCACCATATTCACTTGCAGTTATGAACACCTTGATCTAGGTATATTAGATGAAGGTAGAGCAATGGCTACTAGAATCCTTCCTTGTTCTTGGGAGGAATTTGAAATTATCTTTACCAAGCATGCTTCTATCATCGAAGAAATCATAGACACTCAAGTGACTCGAGAGCAAGCTCTCACCAACTATTTGATTGCATCTTTTAAATGTAGCCATGTAGAAGTAATGCAAGAAGAAATCGCAAACTTGTAGAGGCACTAGCAAAAGTTGACTTTCCCTTTCTGTAGAAATGGTGTACCCTCCAAGCGTAGTGGGAAAGACTAGGTTAGATAATGGCAAATGTTGAATAGTGTCGAGCCATAAAAACTACTGAGTATGACCCCACCTACACTATGCTAACATCATTTGAAGTGTGAGCCATCACATAAATTTGACATTTAGATGATCATGTCTTGCTCCACCCTTATCTAGATTGAATTCTTAGTGAAGAAGAGCTTCACATTGCTAGTTGCATTGGGACCGGAGACTTTCTTTTATAGACATCCTTGCTTACATCACACATGTAGGCGTATGAACAAGTGACATGGATTCTTACATTGCCATGGAGGATAATCCCTATTTCTATGGGTGGTTGCTACAACAAGATCCTATATCCCTCACTTAGTTCTCCTTTATTCTTGTACATACCTTCAATCACAATGTGTGCATGCATTTCTATTATTTTTTTCCTTTTTCTTTGTCATTGGCATGCACTCTTGAGCCAAAAAGTCACTCAGAACTAACCCCCTCTACATGCTAGGAAGCATTGCAAATTTTAGGGAAGGAGAACACGTTAAGTAAATAATTAAAAATAGAAGTCATTTTCTCTCATATTTCGACAAACACAACTTCTAAGAAAATCAAATATGTGAGTTTATGTATGGTTGACTTGCTATCTTGGCATTTCGTTACATACCTTCTTATTTTGTAGACATATCTAGAAATGGCAAGAATCAACGAAAGGGTGGCCTGTGAAAGGCACGAGAAGTCCTAGATTCCTTTCACAAATGCAAAATTGGTAAAATATAACATGAATGTAGACATCCTAAGAATGGATACTTGAGGTATAGGCAAATCGAGAACCTCAAAGAGATCATAGATAAGGAGTAGAAAGCCCAAGAACTAGTGGAGATGTGTTCCTTGGCCAAGTTTGTGAAGATGTTTGGGGGAAGATTTAACCATCCTAAATGTATTGAGTTCTTGATTAACTATGATGTGGACAAAAGAACAGTGATTGTGATTGTAAAATTAAGACAAGGACTCCAGAAGGTGGAAATTTGTCTCTCACCAAAACTAGTGCACCGAGCTCTAGGTTTACCAAAACGCCCTCTAAAACCAAAGGAAAAAATAGATGTAGTGGCAAAGTTCAACTTCACAAAGTAAGAAATGGATAATGACAACGTCAAGTTGGAAGCAAATCCTAACCCAGACTTGCAATTACACACCAAATTAATATACATCTAGTTCTCTAGCACTCGGCACAATGCCACAATGAGTAAGATCCACTTAACCATGTTTGAAGTCTTGGTTACAAGGCACTTGAAGGATGTGGATTTGAATGCATACACAAGAAGCACAATACATGTAGTAGCCAAGATACTTAGTGAGGCTTGAGGAGGTTATTGTGGAAAGCAGGAAGCCTACAAGGGGAAAAGCTATATGAAGAGCTTCCATGGTTGCATTTGGAGGTGTGCTAATCGCCATTGTTGAAAAAGCTTTAAACGACCCAAATACAACCAAGGAATTAATAGCATGCACCTAGGAGGACACAATAACATCCTCAACATAGGAAGTGGCCTCAAAGAAAAGAACGACAAGACAGGATCCAACACACAAGAAAAGAAAAGGCAAATACAAGAAGAGGAGGGTTAGTAGATGACCCATACTAGGAGAAAAATACAGATGTTGAGGGACAAGAAGACTAAAGAAGAGAGAAGGAAAAGATCAGAAGAGGCACAATAGGCAAAGTTAGAGGCCATCCGAAAATAGGATAGAGAGCTAAGAATGGAGAATAGTCACAAAAGGACACCCAAGAGAAAAGCAAGGACAAAGGATTTGCAAAAGCGAGGAAGAAGAAAGTTGCTACAAAGAAAAGAGTGAGAACGAAGGAATAGTGTCAAAGGAGAATAATGCCCTTGAAACAGCCATGGAGGAATCTTGCAAAGGTAGAGGAAGAACATCAGGCCAAAGAAAGGCAAGAAAGTGAAGACTACCATATGCCATAAGGAACTCTGTAAAATAGATTGGACGGGAAAGAAGAGCAAAAATTGAAGTTCCCCCTAATCCAACCTAGAGCAGGCTTGAGTAAGAGTGCAAAGATAGTAGGGATCTCAATAAGTGGGAAATAACATGACTGAAGGCAAAAGGAACCAACCATTACCATCACTTCCCTCGCCAATCCAACAAGTGGAAAGAGCTTCCCTACCACTAAATCTATCACTCCTACCACTACCCCTACAAGCGAAGGAGGGAGCAACCACATGGCCTTGGCAGCATAATGGCTTGATGCCATCTATTCATTAGTCTCTAGAAGTAGATCAAAGGAACTAGTAGAGCATTGAAGAGATTGGCCATAGAGGAGGTAGAATCGTAAAGGAGAGGTGAGAAAGTTCCAAGGGTAGAAGAAATATCATCTCACATATCTCTCATCACCCAAGGGCTTAGACAAGATTTCGATGGTTTGTTGAAGACTTGGAAGAGCAAAGACACCAAAAAGAAGAAGAAAGGAAAAAAGTAATGTTGGCACTAGAGAAAGAGAATAAGCATATGTCACCCTACAATGACAATACACAAGGGATGCTTAGGCCCTAAGAATGGAAGAAGATCATATTAGGCGGCTATAGTGGGATAAGGAGATCTTACAAATGAAGGATAGGGTGCTCCAACTAGAGGGGCAACATGAGGAAGCCACTAAAAACTAGGAGAAACTTGAGAAAATGGTAGATGAGTAAACCTTATCTTGAACTCTCCCTAAAACATCTACTTCCTCCATCCTAGGAAAATAGAAAAGAAAAGGAATAGTTGAAAAAAAATAAAAATAGAGAAAAAGAGAGAGAGAGAGAGATATATATATATACCCCCACACTTGCACATCAACTAGGGGTCCTCAAGCGTGAGAGTGCCCAGTGACCTTTGTGGGTTGGCTCCATCCTCAATCCCCTAGCCCATTTCTTTCCCACAATATATTCAGGGTCCTTAATGCTCTTAGCTTATGTGATGCTCATTTCTGGACACTTGGGGAATGTTTGGCCGATGCATTGGAATGCTTTTGGACTAATTTGAGCCCATATTTGGCTTAGTTTTATTGTCATTTTTACTACTGTAATAAGCAGAAAATGTTATTTTATTAGTGAAAGCATATGCCTATTGCTTGTTGATGCTTCCTCGCTACTTTGGAATGATACATTGATGTCTATGTTGGATGCCATATGCTTGGCCATGCTCCCGAAATGCTTTTCAGCTTCGATTGATCTCAGCTTTGCTCAGACTTGCCAATCATTTTCCTGTTGTATATATAGTGGACATCAAGCTTGTAACATGGATAGTCTATCCCTAATGCTCTTTCATGCCTATTTGGGCATTCTATCGGATATATTGGTTCATGACATTGAAGTTCTATGCTTGGTTGTGATATTGAATGCATTTGAGCTTTCATTTAAGCTTAGGACATTTGACATCAATTTTCAGTTACTTCATTGGATGCTTCAGAGATCTATGATCTTACAAGCTTGAAGCTTTTATTAGGTCTTATGCTCCCGACTATGTACTTGGTGTATCTTGGATGCTTGGATGCCACTCACATGAGGATTTGAGCTTTGTTTGCTTGTCAAGCATCTGAATTTTGTTCCAGTGGGAGCTACTTACTTGACACTTGGATGTTACATTGAGCTTTGGATTTTATTTGCAGTGAGCTTGAATATGTTGTCCTTCATTTTCAACATGATGTAATTGCAGATGGTTGTATTATTTATGAGAGAAGTCTCCTCCATTTGAAGCTATTTTGGTCATAGTTTGTGGATAGCTCATTATTTGGTCCGTACCTCTTTTTTTCAACTTGTTTTGGCAATGGTTTTGGGGATGTTTGCAGGTATTACAACAGCTTGTTTGGTCTATACTGTACCTCTTTTTCTTGTAGTATGGCTATCATTCAAATGAAATGCCATCTTCAACATTGAAAAGTTGGATGGCATCAATTATGGCCATTGGAAGACCCAAATTTGGTAGGTTATGGTGCAAAATTTTCAAATTAGGCTGATCAAATGTAAAATAATCAGGTTGAAGATCACGATCAAGATGTCCCTTAACAAGCAGGTTTATTATAATATTGTCATAGATGGACAATCTGCATGGGATCTTTGGGAGAAAATCTATAATATCTATGATAAGCAAATTTGTGCTTCTTAGATATATTGACTAAAGCAGCTTATGGACCTTCCTATGAACGAAGGTACCAATGTTTCTCAATATTTGAGCAAGTTTCATGCTATCATTGGCCATCTGTTATCGCAGGGTATTGACTAAGGACAATCTTTCACCTTTATTATTGTTGGTCACATGGTCTAAGTCCTGGGACACATTTTATACTGCTATGTGTGCAAATATGCCAAAGAATGGGTTGAAATTGTCTAATCTAGAGGGTGCACTCTTGAGAAAGGAGATCAATAGGAAGAATGTGGATGCTTCTTATACTTCTCATGCTTTGATTGTTCAGGGTCGCCACGATGGCAAGAGTGGGAATGACCAGCATGGTAGAGACTCGTAGAAGTCTCATCCTAAGTCCCATGGATAGTCTCGCAATAAGTCTCGTGGACATAAGACCAATTTGACATGCCATTATTGTGGGAAATCACGACATAGCAGGCCACAGTGCCATAAAATGCACAATGACAAGCATAAGGAAAAGGGAAAAGGGAAAGCGTAGGACAAGTGTGATGATCGCAGCATTGCTCTTGTTAAGTCCAGTGCTAAGATCAAAGAGATCAATGTAGTGCAGCAACTTGACTCTGATGATGAATACATACTTGTAGCTTCTTATTTGGATAAGTCATAACTATCTGATGCCTTTCTTGGTTTTACTTAGTGTTGGTTGATGGATTCAAGGGCGTCGTTTCATGTGACCCATCATAGAGAGCGGTTCCACTTCTATTGCAATATGACTGGGTCTATTCATTTGGGGAATGACTTGACATTGTAGATAGTTGGTATTGGTGATAGTTGGTTGCAGTTTGATTCAAGTAGCGTGTTCACTTTGCCTAATGTTCGACATGTACTGGATCTCACGAAGAGTCTTAACTTTGTTGGCACGTTGGATGATGAGAGTTACTTTATTTCCTTTGGGAATTCTTCTTGGAAGGTCACCCATGGGAACCTTGTTCTAGCACGTGGTGCCAAGTCTAGCACTTTATATCCCTTGGTTGTATCTAGATCCATAGATCATGTTTTGTATGTGGCTACAATTCCACATGTATCTCTTTGGCATTGTTGCCTTGGGCACATGTCCTTAAAGGAAATGAAAATGCTTACTCGTTTGTAGTATCTTCCACCCCTTGACTATAAGTGTTTTGAGTCATGTGATCATTGTTTGTATGGTAGGAAGACACATAGTATGTACAAGAAGTCCAACACTCTGTGCATAGGTGAGCCTTTGGTTCTTGTTCATTCTAATGTCTGTGGATCTATGGCTTGTCAGTCATTAGGATGTGCGAAGTACTTTGTCACATTCATTGATGATTACTCACATATGGTCTGGGCATATTCCATCAAGCTCAAATCTGATGTTTTAGTGGCTATCTTTTGTTATAAGATCCAAGATACACACTCAACCTTCTTATATACTTAAAAGATATATGGTGAATATTATGTTGGCGCAAAGAGAGAACATATGAGAGAAAAGAAAGATGTAGAGAGAAAGAGAGAGAGATAGAGGGATTGATATTACACTAGGGACTGGAAGATGGGCAAGTCCACCCCGTTGTGGAGTTATATTATTAACAAGGAGCAAGCTCCTCCGCTATACATAAACTACTTCTTAACTTGTAGATCTTGGGAACAAGATCATGGTTCCTTTCATGATATACAATCGGCTAACACTTGCACAACTTGGAAGTTGGCACCTTTTGATCCTTCTTGAGTCCCTCATTCTCTCCTACACAATATATGTAGGGCTCTCTTCTTGGTGCTTGATTTTAGCAGAGCTTTCACAACACTTGCACAACTTGAGGGTTGGCGAGCTTAAATTTACACAGATCCTTGCATGATATACAACCAGTGAGCACCTGCACAACTTGGAAGTTGGCTCCTTTGATCTTCTTGATTTCTCTTCTTCTCTCCTACACATAATTAGGGCTCTCTTCTTGGTGCTTGATTTCAGCAGAGCTTCCGCAACACTTTGTGAGACTCGAACCGCCTTCTCTCTTCCTCTTTCATGCATGCAAAGTGATGCTTCCTTCACCCCTCCACACCCAAGGAGAGCCTCCCTTTTATAGGCTCCAAGAGCTTCTCTTCTTGGAGAGAGACTTAAGTGCCAGGATTGGGAAGATTAATCTTCATGCAAGATGTGGCTGTTCCAAGACCTACTTTGCAATACCAATTTTGGAATATCTCTATGTGTGTTGCTCGGATGGAAAAACGTCCAACACAAAAGTTGTAGATCTCGTCGTTTTTGATAACCCAAGTGGGCCGTTTTTAGAGATCAGCTTTCTATCGCGAAATATTTTAAAAATGGATTCACCATGTCGAAAAGCAAATTTTTAAAACTCTATTCTTAACTTATGGTCCATGCAACCACCTTGAGCCATAGATAAGGAGAGTTCATTAGATTGCCTTGGGCCTCAACCTCAAGATTGACTTCGACACAAAAGCTTATGTCATCTTAGACCTTGGAAAGAGAAAATCACTTCTCTCTTAACTTCCAGAGGATCATGTCTCTCGTCTTTCTTAATGAAAGAATTACCTCTCTCATCTTTCTTAGTGAAAGAATTACTTATCTCCTTAATTCATTAAGAGAGAAAATACCTTATACCTTGACTTGTAAGGGAGAGGATGACCCCAAATGAATGCAATCTCATTGCACACAAGTAAACATTCCGAGGTGTCCCTGGATGCACACATAAATGCATATACACAATGCTAATGCACTTCCTCTTCTTAGAACTCAATCCATCTTCATTTATGCGTAACTCATTGGTTCTTGTGTACACTCTTACACTTTTCAGACACTTCCTTCCCCCTTCATAGCTTGTAGTGCGTGTACTAGATATCCCCGTCACAGTGCTCTAATCACCCCATTGAGTGATGCACTGGGAATACTGGTCTCTAAATGGTCTCATGGCCATGCTTGATCATCATCAATAGTTTAAAAAAACTGAGTCAATAATTTATTGACATAAATTTACTAAATAGAGAATGCGTAATAAGGAATCAATTTAGTAACGTCCCTCTGGCTTCTAAACAATTGACCTCAATTGTAGAGGGGATACATAGTCCTTAAGAAAATATGGAAAGTCGTGTAGTTCTTTCTTAGTCATAAACTGAGCATCCAATGGGTAAAAGTTCTTAAACTTAACTAGATACTTCCGTAATACCTTACCTGAACTTAGAGTATTCTCCTGATGGTGTAAAATTCTTTCAAGCACAAGGAACTCTTATGTTTCTTCTATGTTAGGTGAATCTTCCTTGATTGGTTCCATTGGAGGTTCTCCAATATAGGGATGTAGGAAACTTATATGGAAAGCATTATGAATGTCCCAATGACTTGATAGATCCAAACAAAAAGTCACATCGTTTATCTTATTTGTGATCTTGAAAGGGCCAATTTACCCAACGTATTTGTTTCTCTGAGAGCTTCTTCTGAGTGAGGAAGTATCTTAGACTTTGGTGATTTGTTTTAATAACAAAATCTGCACCAAGTAAATAGTTTTTCCATACTTGAAGAGCATGTACCACCGCCATAAGCTCTTTCTCATATACTAGAGCATGTAGCTCATGATCCTTGAGTTGTTGGCTCTCAAATGCTACTACATGATGCTCTTGGTTAAGCACAGCTCTAATGCAATCCCTAGAAGCATCGTAGTGAACTTCAAAAGGTTTTTGAAGATCCAGAACTATGAGAACTAGTTCTTGAGTCATAAGAAACTTAATTCTTTCAAAGGCTTGTAGTTGCCTTGATCCCTAGCGAAAAGGCATTCACTTCTTAGTAAGGTCATGTAGAGGAGATGCAACATATGCAAAACCTCATATGAACCTCCTGTAGTATGAACATAGGCCCAAGAAACTTCTAAATTCATGTACAGAAGTAGGTGTAGGCCATTCAACAATGGCTTGAATCTTCTCAAGATCCATCTTACGAGATTGTGAGAAACAATATGGCCCAAGTAATGAATTTTTGAAAGGAAAAAATCACTCTTCTTAGTATTAACCTATAGTCTCTACTTGTAAAGCTCTTGAAAAACAGTATATAGATGTTTTCTATGCTCTTCTTCAGATCGTGAAAATATTAGAATGTCATAAAAGAAGACACCTCTGAACTTTGAGTGAGGTCTAAAAATTATCTCCATTATTCAATTGAATGTGGCGGGTGCATTAGTCAAACCAAATGGCATGACTAAGAACTAATATAGTCCAAACATTGTACGCAAAGCTGTCTTATGAAAATGTTCAGGTGCTATTTGTATCCAGTGATAGCCGCTCGTGAGATCAATGCGACTAAAGATACTAGCCCCTTGCAACTTATCCAATATATCATCTATCATTGGGATAGGAAAACGATTCTTGATTGTGATCTTGTTCAAAGATCTGTAGTCTATGCACATACGGAAAGAACCATCTTTCTTTTGAACAAGTAAGACTGGAGAGCAGTATGGAGAAGAGCTAGGTTGAACTAACCTTTTTTCCAACAGTTCCTTTACTTGTTTTAGGATCTCCTCTTACCGACTTGCACTTACTCAGTAAGGCGGTTGAAACTGCCTGGGATAAGATCAATTGTGTGTTCTTCCGAGTACTTAGGAGGTAACTTTCCTAGGAGTGAATCACCAAAACAATCTTCATATTGTTTAACAAAATCATGTCAGGCTTGATCAATTAAAGAGAGGGTTTTTTTTGAAGTCTGAGACTTAGAAGCATTAGTTGGTATTGTGTGTTCATTAGTTGGTATTGTGTGTTCACTAGAGGCATCAAGTGCCCTTGAATCATTAGCTTCTTTTGACTCTCTCACAAAAATCATGTACGCAGAAATAGCTTTCTTCAGTTCCTTAGAAATGCTAACATAACTAACCATTGGCATAGGCCGATCTCCAGTATTAGCAATGCAAACTATGTTCCAACCCTTGAATTAAAATGCAAGGGTATTCTTAACCAAATCGAGAAGAGGTATAAACTTGTAATACCAAGGCATACCTAAGATAACATCATAGTCACCAATAGGTGAAAGTAGAAAATATTATTGGTTGTGGTAATCCCCAATTCTAAGATTCAACTTCTCCTAGATAGGAGTAGAATTGGTTGTAAGTCCTTCAAATGTCGAACCTGATCCAATTGGTGTTCCCAATCGATGTGATGGAATTTGTAGCCTTTCAGTAGTATCTGTTGACACAAAATTATATGTGGACCCTGGATCAAAGAGTATCAAAACTCGTTGATTGTTGAGTGTCCCCCAACCCTTTAATAGTTGCCTCTTCTTCTCATTTGAATGAGTATTAGATTACACATCTGGAATAGAATTTGAGGATGGCAGTGGAGGATCTTTAATCACATTCGCTTCCTTCCTTTTGTGAGGGAAATCAGGCTTCATATGCCCTAACTCACCACAAATAAAGCACCTTCCTTCCTCTTTGGACTTTGTATCTCAAAGGGTGAGAGATACTTGCGGTTCTTCTTATTACCCTCTAGCTTTGAATATTGGTCATGGGTAGAGGTAGGTCTTCTTTGATAAGTCTTGTCTCTTGGTTGATCATAGAGTTGCTCTTGTCTAGCTCTATAAGAACTCATCTCCAACTTTCGAGATGTACCAAGTGTATACAAACTTTTAGCCATAATGGTAGACTCCATCATGTGAGATAAGGTTTTATGTGGATACACCTTCATGGTTCTGTGTAAATGAGGGAGTAGGCCAGCTTCAAAATTCATTTTCTTCTCTTCATCCACCACTGATCTCCATTAAAGGAGTAACCTTGAAAAGAGTAGACCAAAACTTGTCCACATAACTAGTGACATTCTCATGCTTTTGACCTAGCCAATCCCACTCCTTCTTGGCATCATTCTCAAAATCAAGAGGAAAGAACTAAGCATAAAATTTCTTCTTGAACTTTTCCCAAGTCGTAGGTTTCCTTCCCTCCAAAATGAGAGTCAACCACCAATTGCTAGCAGTGTCTTTCAAGTGCATGCCTACATGCCTAAGCTTGGACTTTTCTGAGAAATTACCATTAGAAAAAGAAACTTCAAATTGTTTGACAAAGTCCAACGCCTTAGCAGGATCTCTCTTACTGGAGTAAGAGTTAAATTTTATGTCCTTATCCCCGAACTTGAAAGTCTTAGTCTTCTTTGTCCATTTGCGGATTGCACAAGACTTAGAACCAAGAGAGTAGGCACTAGAAGATGAGGAGGAGGAGGAGGAACTTGAGTAATTAGGGGAGTAGCTGGTTGCTGAGGGAGATGACTTCCTCCTTATCCACCTCACTCGAGGTGAGGTATTTTTACTCTTCTTGACCCAAGAGTCCTTCTTCCTTCTAAGAAGCTTCTCATCAATTGGATGCTTTGCACCTTCACCATCAATTGGTGTAATGGTGTTTCCTCCAGTATCACTATTTTTTGGAGGATCCGATCCTTCATAAGTAGCTTCTTCCCTTACCCTTAAGCTATTAATCAATTGACATACTTTGGGAATCTCTAACAAGCTACGATACTCTGTCAATTGAGCTTGTAATTTCTCACTTGTAGGCACTGCATCAATTCCCATCTTTACCTTCACGGATCGCCTTTACTTTGAGAAAAGCAAAGAGACCTACTCTGATACCACTATTATAAGATTCGAGACACACACTCAACCTTCTTATATACTTAAAAAGATATATGGTGAATATTATGCTGGCACAAAGAGAGAACAGATGAGAGAAAATAAAGATGTAGAGAGAAAGAGAGAGAGATAGAGGGATTGAAAACACACTAGGGATTGGAAGATGGGCCAGTCCCCCCTCCCCCCCCCTCTTGTGGAGTTATATTATTAACAAGGAGCAAGCTCCCCCATTACACATAAACCAGTTCTTAACTTGTAGATCTTGGGAATAAGATCACAGTTCCTTGCATGGTATACAATCGGCTAACACTTGCACATCTTGGAAGTTAGCACCTTTTGATCCTTCTTGAGTCTCTCCTTCTCTCCTACACAATATGTGTAGGGCTCTCTTCTTGGTGCTTGATTTCAATAGAGCTTCTGTAACACTTGCACAACTCAAGGGTTGGCGAGCTTGCACTTACACAGAGCCTCAACCTTAAGATTGACTTCCACACAAAAGCTTATGTCATCTTAGACCTTAGAAAGAGAAAATTACTTCTCTCCTCACTTCCAGAGGATCGCCTCTCTTGTCTTTCTTAGTGAGAGAATTACCTCTCTCGTCTTTGTTAGTGAAAGAATTACTCCTCTCCTTAATTCATGAAGAGAAAAAATACCTTAAACCTTGAGTTGTAAGGGAGAGGATGACCCCAAATGAATGCAATTCTCATTACACACAAGTAAACATTCCCAGACGTCCTCGGATGCACACATAAATGCATATACACAATGCTAATGCACTTCCTCTTCTTAGAACTCAATCCATCTTCATTTATGTGTAACTCCTTGGTTCTTGTGTACTCTTACACTTGGTAGATACTTCCTTCCCCTTTTATAGCTTTTACTACATGTACCACATATCCCTGTCACAGTGCTCTAATCACCCCATTCAGTGATGCACTAGGAATACTGGTCTGTAAATGGTCTTATGGCCATGCTAGATCATAATCAACACTTAGAGAAAAGTGAATCATTAATTTATTGACATAAATTTACTAAATAGAGAATATGTAATAAGCAATCAATTTAGTAACACCTTTCAGCATTGACTTGCATTGGTCGAGAACTAGTCTGGGTATAAGTTGAAATGCCTACTGCCAGATAATGGGGGTGGGTATGTCTCTAAAGACTTTGAGCAGTTTTGCGATGAGAAAAGTATTAAGCATTAGTTGAGCACCCTATACACTCCACTCTAGAATGGTATGGTTGAGTGCATGAATATGACAATACACGAAAGGGTCCTCCATAGTATGCTTAGCTAGGTAGGCTTACCATAGTAGTTTTGGGCTGAGGCAATGACTACTACCGTACACTTGATCAATCGATATCCTTATAGTTCTATTAACTTTTAGGTTGTAGAGGAGGTGTGGTCTAGAAAACCTCCCTTGTATGATCATTTGCGTGTCTTTGGTTGACCTTCTCGGTGTCCCACATTGTTGGAACTCATTTTTCTTCATTTTGACACCTGGAAAAATTATGAAAAATATACGATCATTGTGTAGTCAATATTCAAAAGTGATTTTAAATTTCAGCCTTCCACAACCGCTTAAAATTGTCAGTCCCACATCCTTCTCTCATTGAGCTTTAATTTTTACTTCAAATTAACAAAATTTTCCATATTTCCAACAATTTTCAAGTCCTAAAATCCCACTCTTATTGGCGACCACCATGAGATAGGGAAAATTAGTCAATTGAATCCACTGATCTACACATATAGAAATCAAAAGGAGCATGAAGCTACGATAAGGAAAATACACAACAAAACACAAACACAAATCTCACCCTATCCCCTGACAAAGTCAAGGCATAAAGATCCACAAGAGATAGGCCAAAGTATAGTCTGATAGAGATTTAGAGCTAGTTGCTAACCAAATGCTCCAATGTAGATTGGATAAAAAGAACTATCAAAAGAGTCTTCCCAAGGGTTGACCTATTTACCAAACCTAGGACAAATGGACCAAGAACTTCTACTAGGAAAGGACTCACATAGCATGGTCTTTCATTTTCAGATACTTTTGATGTATCTCTTTGTCTTATACTTCAAGACCTAATACTCGGGTGTGTAAAAGGGAGAGACCTGAACATATTGTGACCCAAGAAGAATAGGGCATCGGTCTCAGGTATCCAAGAACGACACTAAGTCCTCTTTCTTTCGCTAAATCCTCTTTCTTTCTCTCACTTTTATTTTCACCCCAACCATCCTTGTTTATTGTTTCTCTTTGGCTAAATGTCACTCCCTAGGAAGACAAGGCATCGGTCCCAAGTCTAACTCATCCCTAGGAATCTACTAGGCCTTCGCAAGGCAATGATTATTTGCTCTTGGAAATTTTCTTTCTTGGTTTTTCTTTTTCCAGGGGTTAGAACCCCTTTTTACACACCTCCTTATACTATAGTTTTCATATATATTCATTATTTTCTATCCTTATTTTTGGCAAGCTTTCCTAGTTTCCTCACAATTAATAGGAATTCCTAGAAATAGTTGCTTAGCATGCTAGTAGGATAGGGTCACTTGCAAGAGAGCAATGAGACTTGCCTCCCCTTCCTTGGTCAAGTCATCAGCAATAAACATTGGTCGGGATGTCTCCCCTTCCTTAGCTAGATTAACTTCCTTGACTTTGGCTAGTCCTTTTATTGGTTCACTTTCTTGCCCTTGTCATTTGGCTCCTAGCAAGATCACTATCCTATCGCCTTTCTTAAACTCAATAAATTGCTTCGACAGGTCTTGCAGCTTCCTTTTGAACTTTATCCCTATGTATCCCTAGGTAGCTTGTGTTGCTCTTCCTTCAACCTTCAGTGCCTTAGGTGGACTAGCAGGTCCCCTTTGGTGCGTCTGGTCTCAGGATCATTATTTGAACTTACCTTTGACTCATAATCAAAATCTCAGTCTTTGCTAGAAGAGGGAGTCTTGCCTGGTGGTTATATTTTAGGCAGTGACTTTGTCCTAAGCATTGGTGAAACACTTGGCTGGGCAATGCTTGCTTGATTCTAGTCAAGTTCCCCTACATGCTCTAGCTATCATCGATCGCAATCCCTGTGGATGACTCCTCTCTCGATTCTAAAGGCATTATTCCTACGCGGGTTGGAGTCAGCTTGAATTTACTCTATCACCCTTCCCTCAGTGTCATATTCTACCATGTCCATCTCTCCTTTGCTTCCATCACTGAAGGAATAGCAATCCTTGTATTCATCACTAGAACCATCCTCCTTTGATGATTTCTCATCATCCCCTAGGTCTTAATAGGACCTTTCCTTCTCGTCAGTGAGACTAAGGCTGAATTGTATGTTAAGTCTAAGTCATGCACTTTGATCCATCGCCACTCAGGTTTTTCCAAGAGATCTTGGAGAGGTTTAAGGCTAGTAGCTAGATTGCTAGCTAGCTTGCTTGTTAGGTATTCTAAGATCTCTAGGAGTTATTGCTTGTTACTTGGGATGTAGAGTTTGATGGGGTTGGATTGTCTATTCGAGCTTTTGGCCATCATATAGATTGGCAGTGAGGGTGCATTTCTAGGCTTATCAACTGTCCTAGTAGCAACTTACTCGTACTCCTCATTGTCCAAGAATGGAAGATCGATCATGGCGAGATGTACATCAAATCTCAACTCATCTTTGGGATAGGGGATATATTTGATTAGTGGCCCATAAGATTTTCTAATTTTTGCATCACCCTTCAGCATGGTGGAGATGGCATCCAGGTTGAGTGGTGTGGGCTTCCATGTATCCATCTCTACTTTTATTGCCTTCATTCAATTGCCCAAAAAGATCAGACCGTTACCCCAATCTTCTATGACTCGTGTATTGTGCATCCAAGGCCAGGCCTAACAGGATGTCATAGTCCACTCCCTTCATGACTATGAAGTCAATAGAGAATTGGATCCCTGTGATCTTCAATAGCCAGTTTTTTAACACTCCAAATGGTCACACTTTCATTCCATTGGCTAGGGTGACATTGAACCTAGCATTCTCAATAGGTGGGTTACCCCAATCCTGGAGTACTACGTGATTCAACACACTAACTCATGCTCCCATATCCACAATTCCCTTTCTCATGGCGGCTCCTAGAGCTAGGACCGGTAAGACTGCATGCATTTCGATGCCTTCCCAAAAAGCATTAATGTGCAAGGACTTGGGCACCGAGTGCACCATCAGATTGGGTATCTGAGTTACATCATCATGGTCATGTAGATGAGCTACCCCTTGCTCCATTGGTCCTTCAACCCACTGCTTCAATTCTTTCCATAGTGTTTGATGTTGCCTAAGTAGATCTCCTAGGCTTAAGGTCATCAGGGTGGTCACCAGCATGGTGAGGAGGTCGTTGGCTGCTTGCCTCTCTCCTAACTCTGCATTTCTTGGCCAATGGCCTTGATTGGCTTGTTGATCCATAGCATGTAGGCTCTGTTTAAGTGGCAGTGCCTGTGGCACGGCTGCGTCCCTCGACTTTGGTCGTGGAGGCAAGGTTGGCGTGCTTACACTTCATTGTTTGGCTCCTCTGCATAGTGGATTGGAGCGTCGCTCGTTGGATGGGTTACGTAGGGTCCATGTGGTCTAGGTATGCCTCTGGGGTTTATTTACATCCTAGGAATGAACGATTTGGCATCATTAGGTGCCACAAGAGCCAATAGGGCTCCCCTTTCGAAAAAGTTTTGTGACCTACTCGCCAGGTAAGGGTGTCCATATGGTTGCGAGTACAAGAGTTTCCTTGGTAGCTTGCAATGCAGGGTATCATGGCCGAACCTACTACAATTGACATAAGGTCAAGACCTCGGGTCCTGATACTCCGCTAGCATGTGGTTTTCATAACAATACACGCATTGGATATGGGGTGTGTTGGTCATCTCATTATTTTATGTAATTTGGCAAGCTCCATCTTCATCTCTACTGGCTCTTGGCTTGCGTCCGTGCCCTTTTCTTTATCTTGAGAACTTGGGCCTAATTTTTTTCTTGACATTGAAACTCTATCAGAGTTCCTAGCATTAATCTCCTCTCATGTCGAGCTTTTAGAGCTTCTCTCGTTGGGATGGTCATCCACTCTGATTCCCTCGTCAAAGACCCTAGCTAGCACATCTCACTACAAGCTTGAATTGCTTGCCAAGGCCTTGCAGAGTTCCTCACTACATGTCTTGCTGATGAAGACTATGGAGACCACTTTTTTGGTGGGTCGCTCACCAGTTGGAATTATCTTGAAGAGACTCCGCACATGGGTGATGTAATCTTTGATATCCTCCTTGTCTTTTTGCTTAATGTTCATCAGCCGCACTAAAAGGTTATCAGAGTACCCAGGCTTAGAGAATCTCTTAATGAAGAGACCCTTGAGGTTGTTGAAATCAATTCACTCAGTAGCGTCCAGACTCGTGTACCAAGTCCTACCCTTATCTCCTAAGCATAAACCAAAAGCTTGCGAGTGCAGAGTAAGATCGGTGAGGTCATTGGCCTCGTAGACTTGCTCAAACTACTCTATGAAGCTATATGGGTCATTGTTTGGCTGGTACTTGTCTAGTTTCTTAGCCACGACAATGATTCTTGATTGGCTCTTAGAGTCCTCATTGACTCCTAAACCTACAAGCAACAGGGTTTCCATTGCAACGATGCTCTACTCTGTTGATGTGTTGTCTAATAGTTGCTTCGTGAGAAGCTTTCTCAATGTGAGATCACCTTCAAGTGCTCTTTTCCTCTCAACATCAGGGTTTGTCCTATTTCTGCTTGCTAGGGCTAGCACTCATTGAATCTCAGGCATTTCTATGTTCTGTTTCGCAAGCTTCTGGTTTGTTGTTCCTAATTGTAGGCCATTATGCCCTACAAAGCTTCCCTCGCTAGTCTCCTCTCCTCTTCGAGGTCGTCTATGATATCCTCAAACATCTTACTGTGGTGGTCTATCCGGGTCTGCAGATCATAATTGTTGGTGACTAGCTGTTGGATTTCTATCAGGAAACTGCCTAGATCAAGCTCTTCATCACGTCCATGGTTAGTGCTTGACTTTGCCATGTTCATGGTGTCATGCTCCACCAAGTTGTCCATGAGATTGATCAAGTTGGGTAGATCCACTCCTCCAATGTTGTCGGTCCTTGCTTGGTCCTACCCTTGGGGTTCTCGATCACCCAACTACATCTTAGGGTCTTCTCCTACTAGTGTGTTTGTTCTGATGGTTAGGTTTGATTGAGTTCCTTATTATTTACAAAAATTCCTCAACTTAAACTCACTCGGGGTTTTGCTAGGTTTGATCAAACTGAACAAGTTGGTCGGCCATCCAATTCTTAGAATCGAACGGTGTCCAAGTATCCGATTCTGTGAATCAGACGCTTGTAGATTGCATTTGATTCCATTGGCATGTAAATAGCAGCAACAAAAATTTACTCGCACTAACGATTTTTATCCACACACGCTAGCAAGATTCACCAGAATCCAAGTTTAAATGCACAAAAAGGTCTCTACACACCTGATCCAAGTAAATTCTCATGTGGCCTTCGATTGATTTGTCGGAAGCACCAAGTCTTGCACAAGCTCTCTCTCTCTCTCTCTCTCTCTCTCTCTCTCTCTCTCTCTCTCTCTCTCTCTCTCTCTCTCTCTCTCTCTCTCTCTCTCTCTCTCTCTCTCTCTCTCTCGCAAAACCTAAAAATGAGGTCTCCCTTGCCTCCCAGGGTCTTAAACCCTTATTGAACTCAACCTTAATCTACCCAATCACTCCCCATGTGTTTCTAACACCTCTAAGCATTCTTTTTTCGCATTTTCCTCCTTGTTTGTGCCCTTTTTGGGCATGTTTAATAGCAGAAACCATAAAACCTTTTCCTTCAATTTCTTGGTCCTAACCTACTCTAAATGCAACAAAAATCAAAAGCAAAAAATTGAAATTGTTTCTCCTACTTGCCTAATCATCATAAAACCAAAATAATTACTTGTTGCTAAGATTAAAGACCTAAAACCTCCTACATATCTCAAGCTCCAATTCGGGAATGAAACCCTTACTTCGTTGCTTGATTTGAGTTGCACAAGTACTCAAGATTGAATCTATTGCTCCCGGAAATAGAACCAAAATGTAGAGGCAGAGCTCATGCTCAACTGCCAAGACCCATGGACCACTTATTGTGCAAGAATTTCAAGAAAACATCTATGGCTATCTCTCACCTAACCGATGCACCTTCGATCCTATTAGGGTGTGGTGAGCTTACCTTGATGTGCCCAAACCTCAACCCTCCACCTTCAAGCTCCGTCCTTCATAGCCGCACGTGAGACAAGAGAAGAGAAGAAGAGAGGAGATGATGGAGAGCTTCTTCTCCTTGATCCCTCACCCTCAGACACTCACTACCTCACACTCACACACTCTCTCTCAAGCATACACAAGCAAGCAAGAAGGAGAGAAGAAGATGAGTCTGCTTTGCCACACACCAAAGAATGAGCTCCTCAGTCACTTTTCAAATTTATATACAAAACCCTAAATCCCTTTTGGGCGGTCATCCCCTTATTCCCCTTTTTTACATGGCTAGCTATTTAGGCCCTCTTTCCCATTGTCTCCTATCTTCCTAGCTTCCTTCTTATTACCCATCTACCTTTACAATTTTCACAGGAGGGAGCCTTGCACTCTTTTACAAAATTTTTAGGAGTGCCTCACATTTAAAAGTGCACTTTTTCCTTTGCCTTGGCTTTTGAGGCTTAGATCCAATGGAAGTTATATTGGCCATGGATGCTTGGGTTATAATCCACTCCTACCCTTCTCAGATATAGCATGAAGGTTGGATTATTTCTCTCAAAGGGTAGGGTGTTACAAAAATCCATCCAGGAATCCATGTTCACATTAAAAATGTGCATCTTCCATGTGGGTTGGCACTCATAGCCTTTCACAACCCTAGGCACTTCAAAAACTTTATCTTGTCAAAATTGTGTAGCCTCGGTCCCCCGTAGGGTGGGATTCTGCTCTCTCATTGAGGTCCATTTGTCTCCCATCTATCTTTCCACATTAATGACCTCTTCTACCACATTGACTGGTAGTACTCTATGCAAGTTGATGGAGAATCTGAAATTAAGGTCAAAGGGCTTTCTTCTGGGTCTCCTGGTGCTCCCAGATCACAAGTTTGGCATTGAAGCTTGTTGGGCCATCAACCTAGCTTGATGGGATGGGCATGGTTAGCACCACTGCTGGCTTGGCATTCAATTTGCACTTTTCTTACTTCACCATCCATTGCCTCTTCCTTTTAATCTCTATTTTTCTTTCAGTAGAGGTGTCTACCTACTGCTATTGTTCTTCTAGGTATGGGGAAGGAGATTGTGGGACAAGTTTTTCTTTGTGATGTCCCATATCAAATCTTGTGCTAGCCTCTTCTCCTTGCTCGCCTACCTATTGTGCCCACTCAACAAACCCTAGTGAATTGACTTCTTGTGGGGTCAAGCCTACTTGCAATAGATTGTTTCGTTACTCTTTAAGGCCAAGGCTAACACCCACGGGTTGTGCTGCCGGCATCTGCAGGCTTGCTCACAGCACCTTGCATGTGGAGTCCCTAGCTTCTTCTTTATGGAGTCAATGGCCCCCTCTTCCTCCGTTTGAGTGACATCCAGGAGTGTGCTTAAGAAGGCATGTTTCTAGACTTTGAAACTCACTTGGGCAGTCTTTGCTCTGCTCTTGACTAGCACTTTGTCCTTTTCCACCTGAGCTAGATGACTTGCCAAAGCTTTGACTACTCTATCATTTTGTCCTTTTCCACCTGAGCCAGATGACTTGCCAAAGCTTTAACTACTCTATCATTTTGGTTTGCCCAATCCTCTGCTCTCTTCTCCATTTTTTCAAGGCTTTCTCCTTTCCTTTGAGCCAGCATCATCAACCTCTACTCTTGATCTTTGATCTCTCTTTTCATTCTATGTTGCTCCTCCTACTTTGAGGTTGCCTCTTACTTCAATTTCTTGATCTCCTCTCGGTATCTACCTACCCTTTCTTTTCTCACCTCATCTAACTCTTCTATGGCTTTATGGAACTTTTCAATCTCCCCTTACAGGTCTTCATAAAGCCTTACACGCTTGTCATTATGGCATCACATGCTTACTAGGGCTTGAGTCTCTTCATCCAACCTTGCATGCCACTCAATTTCTACTTCGTCCTGGGCTCGTAGCTGCTCCTTCGGCTCATTTATCTCCTTTTGGCACATGGCTACTTGATGAGTTTTCTCTAATTGTGACTCCTTTTCTTCCTCTAGAACATCAACTGTCATCCTCTTATCTTCCTTTTCCTTCTCTAGTTGCGAGATGAGCTCCTTGATGCATTCATCATAATTTGTAGGTGGCAGCTCTGTCATGGGCATGGAGGTTGTGGAGGTTTCCCTCTTCTGCCTCTTGAGGTCCTGCCTAGGCTTCAGCGTCTATTGCCACCGGTCTTTTAGTTCATGTTATGGGACTACCCTCTCCCATTCCTTGGGCCATTTCCTTATTAACAAAGTATTGTACCCAGGCCGCCATGAGGTTAGTAGCATCCACTTTTTCCGCAGAGCTTGGTGCGGATATGATTGTGGGAGTGGCAGGCATTATGAGGGTAGGCGTGGGATACATCGGGGCCTTGCCCTTGCCTTCCTTCACTAGGATTACTGCTCCAAGTTTCGCCCGTAGACTAGTACACAAGCCTTGAGATCCCATCTCAAGTCACGTCGGTCTCTTGTGCAGGATCCAAAGGCAAGGAATTCATGGCCAGAGCCTCCCCTGGCACCAAGCGTCCTCCTGCTCCAAGCAGCACCCACCACAGAGAGACTTCTTGCGGTGGGTTCGGTCCATGTACCCGGCACGGCTAACAACCCCCTTGGATAGGGCTAGGTAGACAGTCAGAGGTAATTGAACCTGTCTCTCCCTTGAGGCTTTTAACTTGAATCATTAAGTGTTTTTCCTTGAATTAGTTCCTTGAGCAAAGAGGTTCAAACAATGTACCAAGTGTATAATCATGATCATTTCCGTGGTCGTTCGTACGACCAACTGCTAAGGTGTGATTCCTTCTTCCTGAATGCTCCCAGCATTCGGTCCTGGATTGTTCGCGATTGGGCGAGATTCTAGGGGCTTGGCAAGCTAGGTTGCTTGTTTCCTCTTTTTCTTTGGGTTAGGGTTTGTACCCTACCAACCCTAATTGTCCTTACCTTAGGTCTCCTTGTAAAATAGATTATGAATGACCCCGTCGTCCTCGATTGGTCAACCCGCTAATTATCTCCTAGATCCCTTGAAGTACCTATGTACCTTTATCTTTGATCTTAATTGATCAAGATTATCTATCCCCTTGACCATGGTTGGTCAAGTTGGTTCTGTTTAGATTAGTTCCTACTCTGTCTTAAGTACAATCTTCTTAAGCCCTCTTAATAATGCTCACATGCACTAAGCTTTTACCTATCCCTCTTGAAGTCGCCCAGGACTTTGACATAGGACTCATGGATCTCAGTCCCATTTGGTATATTACAAACAACGTTGAATTTTTCCAACAACTTTAATGTATGCAACGTAATGCCATGCCTTCATTTCAATGCTTACATTTTGATATAATCCATATGATATTTTATGCCACACATGCGAATGTATTTTCTATGCATGCAATCTTAACATTATCCTCTATGTAATTATTTACACGATCTATAACCTTCTTGAATGATCTGATCTTTATAACTTTATGAGAATATTGTATGAGTCTAGTTGCACTTTAATCCATTCTGCAGTTTATTGCATGTACCTTAGAATCCATCTTGCGATATGGAGATGCACTTTGCCTCTTTCGATGTCCCCTGAAATGTATTTTGCAAAAACTTGTGCAAGGAGCAATGCACTTTATGCAGAAATTCATGCAAGAAATTTTTGGTAATTTAAGATGCAATTATCTAATCAATTTCACCTATTATGAAGTCATCTTACAACGAAAATTATCTTGTTTGTTACATACATCACAACTAAGTCCATACCTAGGAAATTATCAATCACGCAATTAATGAGATGCATGTGAATATGATTTTCAACATGATAATTATAATCCATGATTTAATAATAGAGCAACATGGGTTTGGAGTGATGTCTTGATTCCATTGGTATTTATGCATGATAAACCGTTCGCGGTTGCGGTGCCATCTTGATTCGAATCGCCATCGACACTTGCGGGGTTTCCGACCATCCTTATGGAACTATGCTTAAGGGGCCATACTCGAAGATGCATGTATGAGAGATAGAATTCTCACACTCTCCTATGCAACTGTAAGTAGATTCTTGCAGCCTCTCCTTGAGTGGAGAAAAGATAATGAAGGGGAGGGGTGTATTTTTGGAAATATTGGGGGGGTGTGTGATCTCCCTTTAAGAGGAAAAGAAGAAACTTTCAGAACTTCCCTCTCTCTCTCTCTCTCTCTCTCTCTCTCTCTCTCTCTCTCTCTCTCTCTCTCTGTGGGCGGTGTTTTTTGATCATGGGGGGGGTGGTAAGGGGGGGAAAGATGGCCATCTAACGGCCGCCACCCCTCCACCTAGGGGGCTGCATGGCCCCCCTCTCACTCTCTTAACTCCCTCTCCCTCTCTCTCTCTCCTCGACATGCTGTCGGCGGGGAGGGAGAGGGAGAGGTAAAAAAATTTGAATTAAAATTAAAAATTCTTTAAGGGAGGGAGTTCTTATGGGGAAGGTACGGGGGGAGACATTACATCCTCTCCCCATTAGAGGAATCGAGATGTCCTCATCTCGAGAAGACCTGGGTGTATTGTTGATTTGACCGAGGAAGAGGAGGAAAGTCTCGTTGCTCTTTGCAAGAGTACATAGACATCTTTGCTTGGTCCTTTGGTGAGCTAAAAGGGATAGATCCAAGTGTGGTGACTCATAATATCCCCATGACCCCGGACACAACATCAGCCAAGCAATGACCGTACCCTATGAATTCCAAGTCTGCTCATGCTGTCAAGGAAGAAATTGACAAGCTACTAAGGATAGGAATCATTTATGAGATTGAGCACATGGACTAGGTCTCGCCCATAGTGATCGTGTTGAAGAAGAATGAAAAGATCAAAGTATGTGTCAACTACAAGAAGGTAAATGCTACTACCAAGAGGGACAATTATCCATTGCCATATACCGAACACATGCTCGAGAGAGTAGTGAGCAAAGAGGCCTATAGTTTTTTGGATGGCTTCTCAAGATACAATCAAATGCAAGTGCACCCAAATGAGAGACATAAGACTACCTTTGCCACCAAGTGGGGCGTCTTCACCTACATACAATCAGGTGCAAGTGCACCTTGACAATAGGCACAAGACTGCCTTCGCCACACAGAGTGGGGCGCCTTTGCCTATATAGTCATGCCTTTTAGATTGACTAACTCACCTGGTACTTTTCAAATGCTCATGTGCAAAATATTCAAGGACATGCTTAAGAAAGAGTTAGTGGTCTTTTTTTATGACTTATATGTTCATTCCATTTGGAAGGAACACTTAGACAAAATTTGAGCAGTCTTTGAACGATGCAGACTATATCATCTCTCATTGAACCCCTTAAAGTGTCAGTTCTGGGTAAATCACAGATGCATCCTAGGACATGTGGTATCCAAGAATGACATTGCCATTGACTTCTCAAAGGTCAAGGTTATTGTCAATCTTCCACCCCCAACCGATTACAAGGAAGTTCAATGCTTCCTCAGCCATATAGGTACTATCGATGGTTTGTGCTAAACTATGCACTGATTGCTAGACCCCTGTACAAGCTATTGATAATATTCGAATGGACTCAAGAATGCCAGCATGAATTTAAGGAATTGAAAAAGGCTCTAACCACTGCACCATTCTTAAGGGCCCCGGACTAGAGCGTAACCTTTCGTGTTCATATCAACCGTTTGAAATTCACAGTTGGAACTGTGTTGTGCTAGCCTGGTGACCACAATCTAGACTATCCAATGAGTTTTGCTAGCAGACAACTCACATACATAGAAATGAAATACTCCATAACCAAACGAGAAGTGGTAGCCATGGTGTTTGCCATAAAGAAATTTCGACATTATCTTCTGGCTACACCCTTTATTTTCTTTGTTGACAATCAAGCCTTGCTATATCTAGTGAACAAACCCTGCATCATAGGATGCATAGCTCAATGGTTACTTTTTCTTCTTGAATTTGACTTCTCCATTGTTGTATGCAAGGGAAAGAAACACTATATGGCTGATCATATGCCTCACATACCCATGGGAGAAGCCATTAGACAAGGAATTGGAGACGAATTACCCAACACACATCTATTCACCCTATCCAGTGAAAGAGATCTGTTTAGAGCCTACTTGATGCCATACTAAGTAGATGACATAGTCCAAGTGCTGGAGCACGGACTACCTAATCTGACCTATAGAAAAGGCCCGACTAAAGCAAATCATTCTCAAAATCCAACCCTATCAATTAAAATCAGGCCAACTCTATCGGCTAGTGCAAGACGGGTTGCTGTGAAGATACATGTCTAAGCACGAAATGCATGACATCCTAGTTGAGGCACACAAAGGAATTGTAGGAGGACACTTCAGTGGAGATATGATAGCCTGCATGGTGTTGCAGTCTCAACTATGATAGCCCACACTTCAAGATATATGCAGCATGATTCGTGAAACACTTTGACGAGTGCTAATGGACCAAGGTGCTAGTTTGCAAGGACAAAATGGAGCTAAGTCCCATCATAGCATGACAAACATTCAAGGAATGGGGGATCAAATTCATTGGACCTATCAGTCCCGTGGCTTAATATTCGCAAGCCATATACATCATCATTGCCACCAATCATCTCACAAAGTGGGCGAAAGATCGAGCCACCTAGAAGAATGATGCACGAATCACAGCTAAGTTCTTATGGGAGCAGATAATCGCTCGATTTGGCTGCCCCATTGAACTTGTCAGTGATTAAGGAACTCACTTTATCAATGAGGTGATTGCTCATCTCCTGTCCACCTTCCTGATCATCCATAAAAAATCCTCACCCTAATACCCTTAGGCAAATGGCCAAGAAAAATCAACAAATAGGATTCTGGTAAACATCTTGACCAAGATGAGGGAATATTAAGTAAATTCTACTCTTTAGCCCCAAGGGGGAGAGTGAATATGAGATGGAATTATTGTCGCGTCTATTATTGTATTGTTTGGGAAAAATATAGTTAGTTCTTTTGGTTGATTCTAAATTTTTTTCTTTCAATCAATGGATTGTTGCATTGTGATTTGGATAAATATTCCAAGGCTTGTGTTGATGGCAAATGCATGACAGGGATCTGTAATGACAAGTTGCCATGAGAATAAAGGAATGTTTTTCTAGAATATGATATTAGGGCTGATTGCTTTGATTGTGCTTGAATTTTAATTGGATTAATTAAGGAATGATATTTTGCACGCGTGGATCATCTCCAAGATCACATCGCGGATTATCCCAAGAGGGCATTGCTCGATTCACAGGCCGATGGTCGAATGGTGAAAAGGCCAACCACGGAAATGGCATCTCACTCCTAGATCGCTTGTGGGTCAGGTGGAGCTCTGGACACCCCTTGCCTGGCCAGAATGGAGTTGGAGATCCCCGTGAGCCCAATGTCTAGGACGTTGGAAGATCCTATTCCAGATAAAGGATGGAAATTTCCATGCCATGAGACTTGGACCAGGTACTTCTGTTGGACAGAAGGGATACATAATTCTCCTATATGGGCAGGAGACAAAGATTAACTTAAAGATAAGTTAAGGAACTTGTTTGAAAAAAAGGACTGCTTGTTTTTTTTTGTGTATATGTTGTAAATTACGTGAATGAACTCTGTACCCTAAAAGGGTTAATTAATGAAGCTGATTTTAAATGTCGCACATAAATGTGGTAGGACCTAATTAGACAACTAAAGCTATCGAGGAAAGTGCGGTGGACATGACTTGGGTCCGTTCTACGAAAGGGTGGTCCTGGTTAGCTGGGAACTTTTCTCAAAAAAAATAATAACAAAACTATGAAGACCTAGAGTCAGTAGAGTTAGAATCCTGATTTATGTTGTTTTAGGGGAGCGGAATGGGACTATGTCTTATGGGCAGAGAGGTTGAGCTTCGCATCCCTCTCGTTTCCCATTCTCCATGAACCAAGTGCAGCATAAATCCGCTTCGACTTTGTTGTTCCTATGCAAAGTGGTTCATCTGGAGCTCGACGCTAGCTGCTTCCTAGAGACTTGGCTGATAGGAAAGAAACCCTAACTTCAGGTCGGTCCTAAGTGGGAATGGTCAAATACTTCCGCTTCGGGGTAGACTCGAGAATACCTAGATCGCAAACCCTATGACATTCCTTGAGAGTGCCAAGTGGCGCTTTCTAGACTCTCCTCCCAATGGGCTGCTAAGATGTGTCCCACAAGTGGACAAGCGGACACATTACAATTGGTTACATCTTGTTGAATTCTATTATAATAACACTCATCATATGAGCATTGCAATGTCGCCATTTGAAGCACTTTATGGATACAAAGTGCAAATACCTTCAGTCCTTTTTCATGAAGACGTGAATCCACAAGCCAAGGCTAAAGTTGAGAAAATGGAAGCTCTTTTTCATCAATGCAAGGAAAATATTAGGAAGGCACAAGATGTTATAAAGGCTTATGCAAATGAAAAGAGGAGACCTTTGGAGTTTGAAGAAGGAGATTGGATATTTCTCAAAGTGCCTAAATCTAGGTACGCTTCTCTCAAAGGCGGTCATAATAAGTTGGCTCATTGTTACTATGGGCCTTATCAAATCCTCAAACGAGTTGGTGAGCTTGCATACAATCTTGATTTGACTTCTTCAACAAGGATTCATTCTACCTTCCATGTTTCCCAACTTAAGAATTATGTGGGTCTAGCCATAAAGGTTTTAGAGGAGTTACCTCCCATGGATGAAGATGGTCTTATCATTTATGAGCCTGAAAAGGTTATTGGCAAAAGAGAAAAGGTTTTAAGGAACCGTCTGCTATTGGAATACCATATTAAATGGTGAATCGTCTGCTACTGGAATACCATATTAAATGGTGAGGTTTGCCCATGGAGGAATCTACTTGGAAACCATCATCATACCTTGATTCTTTTCCATGGCTTTTGCAGGAAACAGAGCAATATCTGAACATGACAGCTTGCTATATTGAATTTTTGTCATAAAAATAATTGCTCTATGGTCATCAAAATTGGATTTTTATGGCATGGCTGGATACTAGGGATTGTCCTCTACATTTCTATAGCTCATACATGGTGATTGGACATTTCCTCTTCAAGTTATGGCCATTCTTGTATAGCAGCCTGTTTTGGATAGTTTCCAGCAATATATTCAAATTTCATACTTGTACTTCATTGACATATGAGATCTTCTTTAGCTTAGAGTTTCATTACAACATGGATTCATCACTTACAAACCTATCCTTGTAAATTGTACCAATTCCATCTTTGAGGACAAAGCTCTTTTAGGCCGGGATGGCTTGTAATAGAGCATGAATGCCTTAGTTTAGGGTAGGTATAAAAGGTGGAGGTGTAACATGTGAAGCATCTTTTTTCCATTACACAACATTACTTGTTTGAGGTCTCAACCTCCTACCATCTAAGAGGCTGAATACTCTTGGCCACCATAGCTTGGGGTGCATACCTTGCTGTAGCCACTCATCATTTGATTCTCAACCAACATTGGTAATACCATTTCATGCCTAGCCACCTTGGCTATGGTTTCTTGGCATTTTATGTCTACTTCATGTATTTTTAGTTTAAAGTCTTGCAATGGGAATTAGGTTCTTTACAAGGACCTTTCAGAGTTTGCATCATAAGCCAAATCTGTAATGTGGAACTTGAAACCCTGGAAGGTGAGGGCATAGGCTTCTTTAATGGTAGCAGCATTAAAAAGCACTACCCCCCCACGCATCCACTTCATGAACCCTTGATGCTAGAAACCCCTATCAATATATGCGTAGCCACCATTATAGAGATTGAAGCAGAGGATGAGAAAGCAATAGCTCCAGTTTACATGCACATGATCATTACAGCCCTAAGCCATACGCATTCAACTGTAGTAGTGAAAGCTACCTTGTATTCAGCTTCACATGACGATGTGGCAACAGTGGATTGTTTCTTGCTAAGCCAAGAAATGCAAGAAGAGCCAAGAAAGAAACAATTGCCACTAGTGGAGTGACGTGTATCATAATCACCAGCCCAATCAGAATCACTGTAAGCATGTAACTGCAGTGGTCCCCCCTTGGCATAAAGCAACCCAAGAGATCGAGTACCCTGCAAGTAACGAAAAACACGCTTGAATCAACCTAAAGTGCAACATATTTTCCCATAAAAAGTGGCATCTCATCTAAACATTTAGTTCTAAGTTCATTAGTCCACTTCTCAAATAAGGCATTAGACATCTTGTTTCTATCCAACAACTACTGCATCTCTACAATTTCCCCCCCAAGTTTAGATTGCAAAAGCATCCGGTTTCAATGACAAGCTCAAAGTCGTCCCTGGATGATCAATACATCATAGCATAACCCAAGATATACATCCGGAACCAATATGCATATGTCAAAGCATGAAAGATAGCTTCAGTCCAAGAGTATTTAGCATGCATTTACTGTCATAAACTGTGTATTTTTAGTCCCAAAATCAGGCAAAAATCATAGCATTACATGTAGCTTCAATCCCCCAATCAATCGAGATGCAATAATCCACCAATGCCAAACTCAACCCATTTGGCAATCGATTGTATGCACTTCTGGGAAAGTGCAAATTTGCAATCTCTATCAAGTTTGAAAGCTTGCCCATGATCTTTTATGTGTTTCCAAACACGAAAGATGCAGGCTCGGAATTGCTATTAGGAAAAGCCTTTAAGAAGCATGCCCACTGCAATGTCAACTACCAGCACAGCGCATCCACCTGGCCATTGGCAACACACAAATTGTCATAGCTTTCAGCAAGGGCTACGTGACCCCATCATAGTCCACAAAGCCATTAGTAGAGAAACCCACCATTGAGCCTAAGGAGGGGGGTTGTAATTCATCATCACCCACCAAACCTCAGCACCAGCGAAAAGTCAACCACAAAGCTAAAACCGTTGAACGCTAGCTCAAATGGGTGCTAAAACATCCCAAATTGTTGCCTAGGAGTGCCCAACCATGTACTTGCAAGGCTAGAAACTTTCCCTCAAAACCTAGGATACCTCAAAGCAACTATAGGTATCGATGAACGGTCAAGCCATGATGGGTCTCCAAGACCTTATTGCAAGCACAAGGCTATTACGAGGGTAATACCTAGATTTGGGTACCTAAAGTCAAAATGGCCAAGGACACTATTCAAATGCGCCCTCAAGCTTGACCACACGAAGCATCCTGATGAATCAAGCATCAGGGTCACAATACCCTTTGACCACAAGGCCCGTTACCCTTCCAAAATCTAAACCCATCAAGACTCAACAAGTCCATCAACCCAAACCACAGCTCGCTACTCAAAAATTGCCTCAACCTTGCCCTATTAGTATGCCAACTACCGCCCAAGCATCTAGTAATGTATCACCCAGTGCACCAACCATGCCTAGTATACCAAGTCTACACCCCCAACCAAAACCGCAACTAGTGTTGCACATGTCAATTGCTAAACTGTCAAGCCCAACCAAACCAAAGCCTACCCGCTGGCCTTAGACCCACTTGCCAATGGAGATCCATTTTAACCTTGGCCACTGACTTAGCTGAGAATAGAAGCAACAACTTGGTTGCTTGCCTCAAAGGCTTGGATGCCACATTTATCATGCTGGCTAAGAGCTACGATCGGCTAGACCTAGGTCTTTTGGACAAGTCTTTAGCAACAAAAGTACGAACGCTACCTTGCTCATGGGAGGAATCTGAATTTGTGTTTGTCAAAGCTGCCTAGGAAGCCAAGGAACTCATGGTCACCAAGATTTCCATTGAACAAGCATACAAATAACACCTTCTCACATCTTATAACAAGAGCAAAGTTCTTACTACAGACCAAGAAATTGAGAAGTTGAAGCAACTTGTAGACAACCGCTCCTCTTTCTTATGCAAATGGTATGCCCTTCACCTCTAGCGGGGACACTAGAAGGATGCCAAGTCATGAAAAATACTAATCAGAGATGCACGATCAAAACTATGAAGTATGATGCACCAACTTATGTAGCTCCAACTTCCTATAGGGTGTTGACCAAGCTTGTAACAACCCCTTGAAAAGACCACTTTAGAGGGCACCCCTATTTAGATCAAGTTCTCACCTAGGAGGAGCTACACATTGCCAGTCAAATCAACTTCGGTGACTTCCTCACCAATGTGCTCACCTACATCACTCAAGTAGGCATCCATCCTTACGACATGGATCACTATGTTAATCTAGAATACAATCCTAACTTCTTTGATTGGCTCATGAAAAAGTAAAACCCTGCAACCAAGCACTGAATGCCCTTAACGTCTCAAACCTTAATCTTAGGAAGGATTCTTTTTCTTTCCACAAGGGGAGGGGGTAAGGTGGAAATAAGAATAAAACTCAAAAGCAAATGGAAATAAAGCAAACCAGTTCATGATTAACAAAAAGGGTCATAAAATTTGGGATGTATGGATTGCTTGAGGGAGAAGTTGAATCATATAATTAAGCATTTCAATTCCACAAGTATGTGATATTTTTCCTATGCAAATATTTTTTTTGAAAAACACAAATGGTGAACATGGCTTCATGACATGCACCCATCATGGTAGGCCAAGAGAAAGCCAGCAAGTTGCCATTTTCAGAAGAAGCGCAAGAAAAATGTGTGCTTGCTATGGGAACAAGGGCCTTTAACCTGCTCAAGTTCAGGCACATCTTGAACCTAGAGGATGTTACCTTGGAGGAACAAGCAATGAAACAGATTGTCGAACAATGCCACCCACAAAAGTATATGGAAGGAGTATGAGAAGTGTGCAGAATTTCTCCAGACCTTTGGTAGAAACCATTGCACTGTGACAGTGCGGGAGAGAGAAGAAATAGACCAGGTCTAGATCAAGTTAACCCTAGATTTGGTGGAGAAGCATTGATCCTACCCAATAAGGTGGAAAGGCGACCGAAGAGAGATGTGTATGCCATGTTAGGGATGGACAAGGCATTGGTCCATACAAACAATGGCATCAGCTTGGCAGACATCCCTGACCCTGAACTCTAGCTCCAGGCCAAGATGATGCACACACTGTTCTCTAATCATAGGTACAACTCAATAATGAGGCGAATCAATGTGCCTATGATGGAGAGAATATAGCAGGATCCCTGGATGAAGTGAACCTAAATGGCTTTGTGCAAAAGACCATTGAGTCTTCAGTAAAAGCACTGGCAATAAGAGGGAGACCAGCAGGAGGAGAATCCTTTGCTAAAGCAAAAACAAAAGTGTCGTCCTTAAAGGTCTCTACCATTGGATTCGATGGGGTCTTGACAACCAAAAAAAGGGAAGTATTGGGGGAAGGATGGGGTGAAGAAGAAGGAGTCGGAGAAACACTAGAGAGGTCACCTCCTCACCACAAACAACAACCACACTCCAATAGTGAAGGGATGGTGCACAAGGATGTGGAAGAAGAACCATAAATGCAAAGTAGCCAACGAAAACCCAAACCAAAGAATAAGGATTCACAAGAGAAGGCCAAGGAGGAAAGCAAGAAAAAAGAAAAAGAAAAATTACAAAAAGCTAAAAGAGAGTCTAAGAAGAGGAAGAAGAAAGAAACGGAGTTGGAGGGATGGGAGGAAGGAATCAAGAGAGTCTGAGGAGGAGAGGAAAAGGAAGGCAGCAGAAGAAGAGGAGGAATTGCAAAGGAAGGAAGACAAAGACATGGCTCTGGCAACATGCCTATCTATAGAGCAACTATGTAGACAGGACAAGTTGGGCACCATGATCCTGTCTAGAGAGGATGGCGTGAGCTCAAGCACACATGCATCTGGGATAGCCTTCGGGCATGATACTTGATGTATTCCATGACTATGATAAATAAAGATCAGATATTTGAAAAAGAAACTTGCTTGACATTGTTTTTATTTCATTGCCTAAGTTACGTGAAGGAACTCGTGTGTAAATTGATTAATTAAGAAAGCTGTCTTTGCATGTCAAACATAATGTGGTAGGTAATTAGATAACTAAGCAACCCGAGAAAAGTGCAGTTGGATGCGACTTGGGTCCGTCCTACGAAAGGGTGGTCTCGCTTAGCTGGGAACTTTTCTCAAAAGACGTGAAAACGATATTGTGAAGACCTAGAGTCAGTAGAGTTAGAATCCCGATTTATGCTGTTTTAGAGGAGCAAAATGGGACTATGCCTTATGGCAGAGAGGTTGAGCTTCCCATCCCTCTCGTTTCACATTCTCCATGAACCAAGTGAAACCTTGACTTTAGGTCGGTCCTAAGTAGGAACGGTCGGATACTTCCGCTTCGGGGTAGACTCGGGAAGACCTAGATCACCAACCCTGCGACATTCCTTGCGAGTGCCAGGTGACACTTTCTAGACTCCCCTCTCGATGGGCTGCTAAGATGTGTCCCACAAGTGGTCAAGCGGACACATTACAATACTTCACGCCACCTAATGACTTGTAGGACATGGGACCATAGACATCCAAATGAACAAGAGCCAAAGGCTCACCCATGTGTGTCAGACCAAACTTTTTATACATATTGCATTTCTACTACCTACCATATAAACAATGATCACAAGACTCAAAACATTTATAATTAAGGGATGGAAGATAATGTAAATGGGTAAATATTTTCATTCCTTTCAAAGACATATGCCTAGGGCAACAATGCTAAAGAGATACATGTGAAACTACATTCACTTCCAAAACATGGTCAAATGACCTAGATACAAGCAAGGGGTAGAGAGTATTGGACTTAGCACCATGTGTAATGATATGATTCCCACACATAAACTTCCATGAGGAATCACCAAAAGAAACTACATAACCTGCATAATCCAAAGTGTCTGTGCTACAAAGATAAGGCTCTTCATGAGAGCTAGTACATGACGTACATCATGAAGAGTAAACATGCAACCTAAACCAAACTACAATAGGACATCACCAATACCAACTATCACCAATGCCAAGTCATTACCCAAGCAGATAGATCCAATCATACTATGATAGGAGTGAAACCACTCTCTATGAGGGGTCACATGAAAGGAAGCCCCTGAATCTATCATCTAACACTGAGTATACACTTAATAAAGTATCAATCAATTGTAAAGCATCAAGAGAAGAAGCTGTAAGTATGAAATCATAATCAAAATTAGTGTTGTGCACAACATTAATCTCTTTAATCTTAATGCTTAACTTGTTGGGAACAATGCTATGATTATCATTTTTGTCTTGTACTTTACCCTTGCCCTTTTCCTTGCGCTTGTCTTCACGCATTTTATGACACTACGATCGAATGTGTTTTTATTTTCCATAGTAATGACAAGTCAATGAGGACTAATAGTCACGGGACTTGATGCGACTATCCACTTGACTGAGAGTGAGACTGTTGAGAGTATCTTCCATGGTGGGCACATCACTACCCCTACATTGCCTCTAACTCTCAAATCATGAGAGGTGTGGGAAGCATCAACATTCTTTTTGTTAACCTCTTCCATTAAGAATGCACTCTTTACACCTTGCAATTGTACCCCATCAGTAGGCATATTGGTACACATAGTACTACAAAATGTATTCCATGATTCAGATAGTATAATTAAGAGGAAGAAAGGGAGTAGAGTACCCTTGAATTCAATCCCTTACAAAGACAAATGATTGATAATGGAATGAAACTCATTTAAGTGAGCTGACATAGAAGTGTCCTCCTTCAAGAAAGGGAGTTGCTTCAACCAAATACATCTGAGAAGTGGGGCTCTATTGATCATAGACATTGTGAATCTTTTCCCATAAGTCCCATGCAGACTGCCCATAAGAGAAAACATTATAGCTTAGAGAGGGACAATATGATGGTGGACTTACATAGCTCATCTAATTTAGCCCAATCCTCTACATCAATAAGTTTGATCTTGACACCCTTATGTTTGAAGGACCAACTTGAATTTTCAGCACTAAAACTTGCTAGATTTGGGCCTTCTAGTAGCTATACTTGGTGCCATCCATCTTGTCAAGATTAAATATAGCACTATCACTCAAGCCACTAGGCATAATGAAGGCAAAAGAGTGCACAAATTGTCAAAGAAGGTTACTGTAATTACTACAAACAATCTTAAAACCACTGCTACATCAAGCTAAAAACAGGGAATATTGACCAAGTAATGAACTATCCCACAAACTCAATGCAAAGTACTATCAAATGGAGGTGATTGCTTGCAATAAATAGTGTAGTAAACTATAATTACAACATGCTGAAAATGAAGTATAATAGTAAGAAATCAATGCCAAAGATGGGCAATTGCTGCAACTGCCAAGGAATAGGTCCAACTAGTAGTGAGTGAATTTGCAGTTGTCATTGAGATTTGTTAAAGCCACAATGTGTCAAACTGAGATACATCCCATAGGCATAACCATCATACATAGAGTGCTCTCACGTGTAACAGAAGAGACTAACTAAAGGCACAGCGGATTAAGCAATGTAACGGAAGCTAACCAAGATACATACATTGCTTACAACATCATGATAGAGATAGGTGCTGACCCAAGAGAAATGTTAGATGATCAATCCACTAAGCATCAACTGCGTACATAAAGCATGACAAGAGAATGTACATGTCATCAAGTCCCACTGTCTCACTAGAAGACCCTCAAGCTCAATTGCATAACCAAATGCTCAATGTAATATCCAAGTGTCAAGTAGTGGCTCCCATTGGAACAAAAGTTGAATACCAGATGAGCAAACAAAGCTTAAAGCATCATGAGGAAGGCATCCATACATCCAAGATCCAAGTAGCATATATTTGGGAGCATCCAAGTCAAGATGGTTGGCAAAACATCCACTGTAGCATTCGAGGCAATGACTAATAGACCAATGTCACTATCCAAGGATCTAGAATAATTCAATGCAAGTCAAGACGAAGCCCAAATGTTTGTTGTACATAGCCAAGACATATAACATCCATATCTGGCATCTAACATCCAAGCTGATAACGCAAGTATCATCCAAGGGTAATAGGCATAAACTGTCTCAAGTGGATGCCTGGTATAGGAAATGACAACTAATGGAAATAAAAATGAGCTTCAATCATTGGTTAAATGCATTCCGAAACCATAATAAATTATGTCACATCATCCGTAAGCATTGATACATCCCCTGTATAGTCAATAAGCACTTGGGAACAACAAGCATATGCTTTCACTGATAAAATAAGCTTTAGCCCTACTATAAAAAATAGCAAAGACTGAGAAAATGAAGTGCTCTAATCAACCCAAAATTATCTCCAATGCATTTTCATAACATCCACAAGTGATCCGATACTAATGGGCATCAAAAAAAGCATCACATAAGCATGTAGAGGCACTATAGAACTCAGGGCAAATAAGATATCTCAAAACTATGAACAACAATGATAATGAATGTAAAGCTCAAGATTGATGCCCAATTTTGACTAACAGGTGCCGAGAAGTGTTTCCAATGATCACCAAGGTTGCCAAGAGTGCCATGAGCCTTTTAGAGGTTGGAGGAATAGTTAAACTAATATGGGGAGATCAGGCCAAGAACATGTGCAAATCATGTAGCCTATCCTAGGGGTGTTGTAGGGTGTGCTGAGGCAAACGGCGGGCAAGGAAAGCTCCAAGGTTTGCCAAGGAAGGCCTAGAAGAGGTCCAATGTAGCTGGAAGTAGCTTGGAAGACAAGGAGTATTAAAAGCATACATTTGAATGAGAGGCCATGGTTGCCAAAATGAAGAAACCTTCAAATGCAAGCTGGGACAAAGCTCGATTTCAAAGGAAGATGGCTCTGATAATACTAGTTGAAGGGAGTGAGCCCTGAAGTGGAATCATGGATCGGAAGCAAGAGCTATGGAGGAAGGAGCAAGAGCTATGGAGGAAGGAGCAAGAGCAAGAGAGAGATAGACACAAGATATGGGAACTCCAATAGTCACAATAATGTGTGGTTGGCCTTTCTTTTATTCAAATGTTACTAAAAGAATAAATAATGAAGTGATAGTGATGAGTGCCTACCACCTACAATGTACATGTGTGCGTGTATGGGAGTACTATTTATGTAACTAGTACACGGGTGGCTAGGCACAAATGCATTTACCCCCAACATTCTTCTCAAAGTAAGAACAAGTTTGAATAAGTGTTTTACTCTACTAGCAAAGGTAGAGGTCATGGAAGAGGCCAAGGTGGTGGTCATGGTCAAGGTTATGATGCATAGCAAAATAGAGGAGAACAGTCTCGAGGAAGGGGGAGCCAAAGAGGGCAAGTTGCAAATTTTAATGGCAATGGAATTCCAATGATAATAGAGAGTGCTAGCATTGTAGTCAAAAAGGCCACATTTCTAAAAATTTATTCAAAAATAAGGTTGGAATTAGAAATGAAAAAAAGCAACATGATAATAATGCATCCAGAAACAATGATGAAAAAAGTGAACAATTGTTTGTTATACAATGCTCTATGAATACTATGATTTGTCAAGAATCGCGTGGTGGAGGGGGTTGCTCAAGATGCTGCGCCGAACACACACAGAATGCACAAGGAGAAGCTCACTCAAGAGACAAGAAGAGAGATGGAGGCCAAAAACGTTTTCTTGCTGATTTCTTCTTCTTCTTCCACACTCTTTACAATGTACACAAAGTATAGATAAGATACAACATAAAAGGAAAGTGGCCTACTAAGTCAAACAATGCATAACCGACTACACTAGTCGACTGGCGCTATAACTATGCCAGCTGTAAATAGGTGTAACAACCTGAATATAATAAGTAATGAGTCAGTGGCCATGTGAGAGTCATAATGACCACCGACGTGCTAAGTGTGGACCCATCTAACCAGGCGGTCCATCATCAATGTCCGCATGTGTTGAGCTTGTCATCTCAACATGATTGCTAATGGTTCATCAAAGAATGATGTATGGTATGTAGATTTAGGCGCCTCTAACCACATGACTTCTCATGGAGAGTGGTTTAGAGAGATGCACAATCTAGAATCTCTAGGCTAAATGGAGATAGGGGATGATATATCTCACCCCATTACTCATATTGAAAATGTTCCTTTGCATATGTAGGATGACAAAACTAAGTACTTGGTTGATGGGCTACATGTACCAAATATTACAAAAAAGTTGGTTTCTATTGGTCAAATGGTAGAATACAGATTGCACAGGTTCGGTTCACATCTGATAGTTGTTATGTAGAAGATTTAAAAAATGATTGCAAGTTAATTTTTTTAACAAGTGAGTTGGTAGATTGTTTACTCTTGATGTAAGTCTACCTAAAATGGATACCGCGGTTGAAAGACATAAGAGAATTGGTCATGTGACTGATATTGAAATTTGTCATAAGAGAATTGGTCATGTGAATGTGCAGCAGTTGAAAGACATGCAATTGAAACAGATTGTGGATGGCTTACCTGACTTTAGAGTTGATGGGATACACAAAGTATGTGAAGCATGTCAACTTGAAAAGTAAGCAAGGCATGCATTTCCACATGAAAATCATGTATGCAAGAAGCCACTTGAATTGATATATTTTGATGTCCCACAAATATTGCAAATTTGAGTGATTGCAAGTTTTATGTTTCCTTCATTAATAATCATAATCCCAAAGTATGGGTTTATTTTATGTATGAGAAAAGTGAGGTATTCACTCACTTTAAAATCTTTAAGGCTTTGCTTACGAAGGAGACAAGATTGCATGTCAAATGCCTAAGATTGAATGGAGAGGGAGAATCCCTCTCCAATGAATTTTCTAAATTTTTATAAAAATTAATATACAGAGGCAATACACATGTAGGGTTCACAACAAAATGGACTTGCTGAACAAAAAAACAAGCATATTGTAGGGGTGGCACGTGTATTGATGTCACAAAGAAACTTGCCTCATTACTATTGGGTTGAAGCAATTGTTCCTAATGTATACATTATGAATAGGACGCCCACTACTACTACTGTATATGTATGACACTTGAAGAGAAGTTTACTATTAGAAAGCCAAATCTATTCCATTTGAAAGTATTTGGATGTAATACTTATGTGCATATTCCTGATGACTTACACAATAAATTAGATCCCAAAGTAGAAAAATGCATATTTATTGGATATTCTCTGGAGTAGAAGGGATATAGATGTTATAACCCTGTTACACATGAGTTGAGAGCTAGCGAGGAAATTTTTGATGAAATGAGTAGTTGGTATAGTAATATGCAACATATAGTTGGGGTTAACGAGCATGAGAGTGTGGCTATGTAGAAAGTAGGTCAGCACTCATAGATATTGAGTGGACTACAAGAGTCTCCTAGTCATGGTTCTGTTGATAGACCTTGGAGTGGTAGATTGATGTCATAGGTTACTTATCCAAGTATATCATAGATGTCAAGAAAAGGTAAAGAGAAAGTTGGGGACTCACCTATTATTGTGACAAATGTAATGTATCATTAGGTTTCTATCATGTTGATGTTGATTCAAATGGCTCTGAGCAAAGCTTGGATGAGGAGTTTGGGATTCCATGTATTAAACACTTGGTATGGGGAAGACATAAGAGGATGCTAAAGCACCAGGTAGTTATCTAGGTCCATATAGGTCAAGTAGAGTGAGAAAGCTAATGTAACGATTGACATATGATAGCTATGTGGCTCATCATTATGCATATATGGCTAACGTTGTGCAAGATGTGGAATCCACTTGTTTTGAGGATGTAGTGGATAGTGAGTATTGGGATTGGTGCTATTGATGAAAAAATGGTTGCACTTATGGATAATGACACATGGGAGTTAGTGTCCTTACTTGAAGGCAAGAAAGCTATTAGCTACAAATGGTTTACAAGGTTAAGAATAAGTTATATGGTCTTAAGAATAAGTTGTATGGATCTATTGAGTGCTATAAGCCAGAACTAATTGCCAAAGGGTATGCATAGACTCATGGTACTGATTATGAGGATAAATATTGTCGTAGTAGTGGTTACATCAAAAGGTTAGATCATGCATCAAATGGATACTAAGAATGCCTTTGCAAGAGGAAGTTTTATGTGCAACATCCACCTAGTTATGTGAATGAGAATCATCTAGATTATGTTTGCATGCTTCGTAAGGACTTGTATGGGCTAAAGTAAGCACCTAGAGCATGGCATGATAGGATTTCAGAATATCTTGTCAGCATTGGATTTTGCATAGCATAGTTTGATAGCTTACTCTATGTATGTGAGAGTGATGTAGGTATTGTGGTCATTACTATATATGTGGATGATTTGATCATTGTGGGTGATACTAAGACAAAGATTAACAATGTGAAGGGTCTTCTCAAGAGTGAATTTGAGGTGAAGGATTTAGGATTATTGTGCTACTTTCTCATCATAGAGATAATCAAGACTCTAGAGAGTATATGGTTATCATAGAAACAATATGTATTGGATATGTTGAAGAAGTATGGTATGGATGATTGCAAGCCTATTTCTATACCTTTGGATGTTAATGCCAAGCTTAGTGTGCATGAGGGTGACTTGATTGAGGATGTCACTATGTATTGGAAGATTATGAATAGCCTTATCTATCCGACAATTGCTATGCTAGACCTAAACTACATGGTTGGTTTGGAGAGTCACTTTATTCAACTTCCACAAAAGCCACATTTGGATGCAACATGGTGCATATTGTGCGATGTCAAATCCACATTCGATTGTGCATTATTCTACGATGCAGGTATACCATTGGAGTTGCAAGGTTACACAAATGAAAATTGGGCTAGTAGTATTCAGACAGTAGATCTACAAGTGGTTTTATGGTTTCCTTTGGGAGTGCTACTATTACTTGGATCAACAAGAAATAGTCAACAATTGCCTTGTCTAGTACAAAGGCAAAGTACAAAGGTGTTGCAATTGTGGCATGTAAGGTAGCTTGGTTATGCAAGCTACTTAGTGATTTGGAGATGCAAGTGAATGAGAAGGTTATCATCTATTGTGACGTTAGTAGCATTCAACTTGGTAGGAATCCAATGTATGATACATGGACAAAAAACATAGAGGTCCATTACCATTTCATTCAAGAACAAATTCTAGCAGGTGATATTGACATGGTTTATGTCCGTACAAAGGATCAAGCTACTAACATTTTCACCAAGGCCTTGGGACTTAAGAAGCTTCAACCCTTCAAGACCATACTTGGAGTTCATGAGCTCATGTTGGGCTCGAGGGGGAGTGTTGAGATGTTGATTTTTACATGAGCTGGCATCCACTACGTGCCTTGGTGATGTGGCATAATATTATTCACTAGAATACTAGGTGATTGACATGAGGATATGCCAGTGATTTTATAGCTGGACTACACCCACGTAGTCCATCCTTAGTTATGGCATATTTATTATGCCATCTCTTCTTTCCTAGTGGGTTTACACTGATTGATTGCATTTACATATGTTTTGGTACTTTCATATTAGTCTTTTACCATGTTGTAGACTTAGTTCTTTTGTGTGGAAGAAGAAAGAAGAAGAAGAAGATTTCAGCCCTATCTCTCTATGTGCTCAAATCTCCATTGCTTTTGCGTGTGTGTTGGGTACTTCACCTCTCTCCTCTCTTGTCTACTTTCAAAATAGACTTATTAATTTGATAGGATGCTACTACCAAGGTGATGGGTGCCATCGAATGGCCAAGTATATACCAAATGAAACACTTGCTCAACACATTCTCCATTAGGATCAATGACTTATAGAGTTGGCAATGTAGAGATGACAATTTTCCTTCTATATCGCTCAAGCACTGGGACATTGCAGTAACAATAACCATCCTCTATATCATGACTTGAATGCATACCATGTCCTTTTTTACCATAATGGTAAGCCACATTGGTCTCATGAAAAATATCAAATATTAAAGGAGCTATAGTGCAAATTTAGCTAGAGATGGAAGGAACTATAATACACATTTAGCTTATATAATGTCATTTTTAATTTTGGCACAATATTATTGGATTTATTGAGTGGAAAAAACATTCCTCCAACTCATGCCTTGGACTTGATAAGAGGTAGAAATGTGTTGTCCTTAATGGACTCACACTTGGAAGGGGCATTGTAATCTAACCACAAGAATACTGTAGAGTCATTGTTGGCCAAAGCTTCAAATTAGAAGCATGTTGACATGAAGAGAGAACCTTTTATCTACATCAATGGGTTAATCATTCTTTGCATGAATGTGTTGAGGCTATTGAATGCATAGATTAGTCTTTACATAATGTCACAGACTAGTTCCTAATCTAGATGAAGATGGACTAGACGTTCTCTCTCAAATCTTGTAGTCTAATCATTCTAAGATAATATCTTGTAAACAAGCACTTTAGCACTCATTCTTTGATGATCTTAATGCCTATGAAGATTGAGAATGCACTGTTGAAATTTTAAACCTTCAGGTTTCTTATCCTCTTGGTCCCAACTCTAGATTTTTGATGAGTTTAGCACCTATAGTGCTAAGGTTTCTTTGGAGTCAACATGGAAGTTGCTTATTCCATCTATTAAAAGAAATCCCCATAAATTGCAGCATTTTGCATCATTGACATGCACACAACTTGGTTAGACCTATAAGCGATCCCAATTCCCCTGCACTATATAAAAACTAGATTTAGTAGAATGCTCACTCTAGCTAGTTAAAAAATAGAAGTGTTTTAAACACCTGCAATAATCATAGTTGCAGGTCTACCTTTTGAATCAACTGTTCTTTTTGCTTCAATTCTCTCATAATGCAATATTCAATATTTACAATAGTAATAGCAACGAGTTTCCATATTCCTTTTGAAGCTTGATCTCTTTGATCACTATGAAATAAAATTGTTCCCTAAACCCCTCAGTCCAACACATTCTTTAAATCTAAAATGCCATTCCAAAACTTGGTAAAGAAACACTTCAATGGGAGTTAAGATGAAGCTATTGCTACCTAAGATACTTCTCCAAATGGCTACCCTCCTTTTGCCATAGCTAGGGTTTTCAAGAAAGAGGGAAATAGTTGGAAGATTCAAAAGGAAGATTTTCTTCTTGATCTTGAGTAAAAACTTTCTATCTAATTAGTTCAACAAGAAGCATAGAGCTTACAAGATGATCACATGTTTGTCCAAAACACAGGGAAATAACTATTGTAGGTAGTGCAATTTGCATTGGTTGCTCCCGATCACCACGTATGTGGGGCTGGATACTAACTAATAGAGTGCTCAATGTCTTTGTGAGGATGCAAGGAAGGCCATTGTAGAGTTCAAAGATGCCATTGATAAATGGATCAAGATTTCTAATCGAAGCCCTCATGGAAGCTTCAAGGGTGTAAGAAGAAGAAGCTTTCCAAGAAAAGTAACTAATTGTGACTCATGGGACTCCCCTTTTTGATCAAATACCTTTAAATTTTTTGAAATTTGATGATGACCTACTATTTTGTCATGTGTCCTCCATATTGATCCAATTTGTCTAAAAATGGCTCTAACTATGTGTTTACTATCTGCAGAAGCTCTAGTATTCCTTGTAGTGCTCCATTTTGTTGAGATTTTAGCAATCACACCTACTTAGCCTCTTTGTATGGAGTAGTATGGGCTCAGGTTTAGAATCCCATAAGCACAATAGGAGAAGTGCTACCATCCAGTTCCTATAAAGCATTGTACTTTCTCTCTTTTCCAATGTAATGTCATAGTACTTTTGTCCTTCAGTAAAGTCTTTGTGTCAATGCCAGTCTATACATAAGATTTTGTTTATGAGTCCAAGCTTCCATGTTGGAACCTAATTCACTTGTGTAACAATTAGTCATGTCAGTGTCTTCATGAACTCACTCTCTACATTAAGCTCATCCTAATGAAGAAGGGTCTTTGGGCCATCACCAATGGCAAAGAAAACAAGCCTCGTGATACGGACCTTGCGGTTGCTTGGTGAAAGAATTATGATAAGGCTCAAGCCATTATCAAACTAGAGCTAGATGACAAATATATCCACCATGTGGATAACGGTGATATTTCAGAGGATACATGGAAGAGACTTGACACTTTGTTTGGTTCATAGTCTAAGTCATCAAAGTATGGTCTCTTGATTGTAATTTTCAGGCTTGAAATGAAGTCCAGCACATCACTTGCCACATATCTAAATTACATGAAAGGACTTCTAACCCAACTTGTAGGAATCAACATTAAAATAGAAGAAGATGTTTGCATTGGTGTTTTGCTCAAAATTTTGCCTCCTAAATATAATAATGTGTCAACAACTCTAATCAATATGCAAAACCTTGAGCTTGTTGATATCCAGGCATCAGTGTTAGAGGAGGAAAAGAAGCTATGAACTAAGGAAGAACCAAGCACCTCTAGCAATGAACAAGCATTATATGTTGACAATAGGTACAAAGGCAAGAAGGACTAGCTTTTCTGTGACTTTTGCAAAAGGACCGCCAGACACACCGAGAAGTTTGTTATGCCAAAAAGAGGTCCCAAAGTCCTATCTAGTTGCTCTTAAAGAAGAAGAAGATCATGGAGCAAAAGAAGAAGCAGAAGAAGAAGACCACCAAGAGAAGGACAAACCTCATCGGTCCTTCTATTCGGATAGAATTTTTTAGCCTTGTATTGCCTAGCCCTAATGCTTCGGACATAAAACTTGTAAACTCCTCATGTAGCCTTGTACTACAACCTATGTATACTTTGTGAGGCCCCTGTTATAGCCTCTGGATGTCCTCCATGTTTGTGGTACCCACACTTAGCCTTTTCTGTGACAGCCTCTGGTGTTTTTGCCATGTTTATGGTGTGTCCACACTTTCATGTGTTGCTCTCACTAAAGCCTCTACGCACTTTGTACTTCTGGTAGTGATTGAGGAGGGGTGTTGAGATTTTTGCAATCACACCTACTTAGCCGCTTTGTATGGAGAAGTGTGGGCACATAACTAGAATCCCATAAGTAGAGTAGGAGAAGTGCTACCATCCAGTTGCTATAAAGGATTGTACTTTCTCTCTTTTCTAATGCAATGTCATAGTACTTTTGTCCTTCAGTAAAGTCTCTGTGTCATTGTTATTCTATACACAAGATTGTGTTTATGAGTCCAAGCTTCCATCTTGGAACCTAATTCACTTGTGTAACAGTCAGTCATGTCAGTGTCTTCATGAACTCACTCTTTCTCTTCCAACCTCCATAGCTTCTGCCTCATGCCATTTTCTAGATCCATATTTTTACACATTTGTGCACTTGTACCTCTTGTACCTTTCTAAAATAGAATTTCTTAAGTGAAAACGAAACCAAATATATAAAGAAAAGGAAAGAATAATGGACCAAACACCTAGACTCTGATATAACCTGTAATGAAGGATTTTGAAAGGAGAGAGAAGACTGCAAGAAAGAGAGAAGAAGAGTCTAGAGGAGAGAGAAAGTCTAGATGGGGAGAGAGAAATACTGAAAATGGAGACATAAGATAGGAAAGAAAGAGAGAGATGCTTAGCATCCATGAAATGATAGGAGAGAAGGTTAAAGGACTCGAGTTATATTATTGCCAAAAAAATGATAGTTGTACATATGTCATTTACACCTTCTATATGCCCCTAATTTAGCTCTTTACAAAGAAATGTTGGAAGAACTTGTTTCCTCATAAGTACTCAAACTTGGAGGAAGAGGCTTAGGAATATTTGGAGGGCAATTCTGTGTCCAAGTTTGAATTTGCTAATGTGGCACATCATAGCTAGCAAGCTTTGTACCCAAGACAAGCTTGTGGGGAAGATCATAGTGTCTCTAATATGCACCCTATGTGGGCGAAAGGAAGAATCAATAGGACATTTGTTTTGGGATTACTAAAGTCAAACCTTTGTGGAGGTATATCAAGAAATGGTTGGGATATGCTAACTTCAATACATGCATCACTCTAAGGATAGCACTATTCAACAATGACCAAGGTCATCTTGATGAAAAATATAGTAAAATAGTCAACTTGCTTAGGGCCTTGGTCCTCAGGACTATATGGTAATTTAGGAATCAATAGACATTTGGGTGAAAATGATTTTGTGAGCTAATGGACCTAATACCAACTCTCAAAGAAGAGCTAATTGTTTTGTGCAAGAAATTGCAACATAAGGCTCATGTTCTCAAGATAGTGTTTAGGAAGATATGCACTAGTAGATACACCTTAACAATTGAACCATTGGATCCTTTGCACTTTTTAACTCATCTACTATTATAAACATGATTTTTTAATAAACTAAAGTTGGGATATGCCAAATTACCTAAAGCTTTATCCATAAACTAAATTATTCTTCCTTGTTGTTTCCTTGGGGGATACCTCGGGGGGGTCACTATATATATATTCTATATATAACGTGCGTTCATGGCCTATTTATAAATATCCTAATCTGTGAATTTTTCTTCAATAAAACACAACCCTTTGTTATTCAATATGTAAGTAACCCCTTTATATGACACCCTTCTGTATGTAAAAAATGTACAAAATTGGTGTTTTAAAAACCCCTTATTTTGAACTCACGTTATATATACATATATTCATGAGTTACCCCCCCGAGGGGGATACACTTATAAGAAATCATTTTTATAATGTGTGCTCAAAGAATATTAAGACACACCATTTCTTTACATACTATAATAAATACCATTTCTATAAGGTGCATCCCCTGGGGTTGTTTCCACCAATGATGATTATACTTGCATTTGATGTCTACGTTAACTTTGTGCTTATAAAGTCTTAAGAGTAGATTAGTTGTGTCACTGATTGTTATTGGCCTTTTTTCATATTACTTTAATGTACATTGCAATTTGATTGGAATTTTGAAATTATATAAGGAGTAAACAAATTTTATGTGTCATGTGCAGAAGTGAAATGGAGAGACTTGCAACAACTTATAAGTGATATCAACTTTTTGAACAAGGCCTTGCATAAGTGAAAACATCATGGCAGAAGAACAAATGATACCACTTGTTATATACAACACATCTTCAATATTGTATCTCGTTATAAGACTACAGAACAATGTGCATCATAAAAATATGTTATATGAATGGCATGACACAAAGACTTACCAGACCTTGAGAACTCATTATGATAGGAGATAGTGCCATTCCTAGATTAGAATTACTGACATATTTTTTTAAAAGTTGGCAACATGTTTAATGTGAAATATAATTATAAGATGTACATGGGAAATATTTTACTTGCACAATGTGCAAATACACATTCAATATTCTATATGAAATCATTTGACATAGAAGACTCCAAAAAGACTCAATGTATCACTCATGACTAATTCACTTGTCCAAATCTTTTTTAACATGCCTACTTGTGTGTATGTGTGTGTGTGCATGTGCATGCATGTAAGCACACATGTGCATGTGTTTTTGTTTCATATGCATGTGGGCACTATAACTCCTGGCAACAATCAATAACTCTAGTTTAATTAAGGTTTTACAACATATAAAATTACAATTCAAATGTTCTATAGTGGCTTACAATTAAAATGCATATAGTTGAATGCTTTGAGGATGAAATATCCTTTAACTAGACAAAAATGTTAGATAATAGTATATGGGGCCCACAAGGTGATACATCCAAGTTATGAATACATTTTCATAATAGCACACATGCAACTGACAAAAGATATTGCAAAGAAAAATGTATTATTATATAGATTGTGTATCCCTACCATATTCATGTATGGTATGCCCGTAATCCCTCAAGCTTGGGTATATAAACATTTCTTGTTTATAAACCCAAAGGTCATGATGATATAGTTAAACCATGGAATGTTATACTATGAGAATCTCCTCAACATCATAGGATATGAAGAAACTTGTATTTGTGGGCTATAAATGATGTGCTACATGACATACATCACTGCAATTTATGTAGTTAGGATGGAAAGAAGAAGGCAAGGGATGTTGGGGTTGAATCATCCTATTCTTATGGAATGTTGTATATGCCTAGTGTGCCCATTATCATGTAAAGTATGAGCCATAGTTGGGGTGTCTATGCTCATGTACATCATAGATATTGAAATAGACTAGTTATCCCATAGTATAGTGGCTATCCTTGGTAGGCCTGCCATAAAAATTTTAAGAATAGTAACACAATATGAGAAAGATCATGTGGCCATTACTAGAATATGGGCTATGAGTATGATGCTTCTTGCAATAATCGAAAACTATATATTTAGTTGATAAAGAAGGAGAAGAACATGAGTGTTGCATATTTTAATAATCGTGATAGGACTACTCTACTAATAAGGAAAATACATATGAAATATACACATGTAATTGAACTATAGGAATGATCATCTCTGTCAAGCAACATTCTAGGTTATAAAGCCCTACAATATGGCATCAACCAAGATGAGTATTACTTCACCATAGTTCAATAACTTATTATCATTGTCCATAGGATCTTATTAGTCCTAGTAAGTCACCAAGGTAGGTGATTAGTGCATACATGGAGGCAAAGACTTTAGAAATAAAAACACTTCAAAAAAGGCACTAATAAGAAAATAATTAAGTTGCTAAATAGAAGATGTTTTAGAATAGAAACCCTCCAAATTTGATTCTTCAGATGTGATTAATGAGAGAATATATGGTTCATTAAAGAGGTCAGCCATTAAATGCCTACTATGACCTGTTCACTTGAGACATCCTTAATAGCATGATTCAGTGGCCCATTGAGATGATTTTCTAAGTAGCACCACACTCAGTACTCTTTCGGATAATACCAGGTTTACTATCTAGACTATCTTGAGTCCACTTTGTAAATAGAAGGTATTGGTTGTCCCCATGAGAATCGACATGACGGAGAGTATGAGTACAGAGATCCCTCTACCCGTGAGACAAAGTTTCACTCCATTCACCTAAAATGATATAGAGTTAAGATTCTAATTGACTCAATGGGTCAACATCTCCTATGCATCAAATTTGTGAAGATGCTCTCAGCTTACAGAGACCACCTTGCCTTAGGGAAAATTTGTCAAGAATCACACCCTCTTCCTTATCTCAATTGGATTGTTTTAGTTATCTACTTACCTAACAAATTAAGTTGTACACATAAAATCAGCTTCCTTCATTAATCCTTTTAGTCATAGTGTTCATTTATGTAATTTAAATCACAACGCATAAACAATGAAAATAAATATTTTGAAAAATAGCTTCGTTATTTAATAGAAATTCTTATACAAGTCTTCAACTTCCACCCATACAAAAGAACAACATGAAGGCCTTTGTTTTTTAATGATTTTTATCCCTAACTAGTACCAGAGCCTCAAGAAATCTATCCTAAGTCATGTAGGGGTTTTGACGATTCCTAGGAGTCTAAGAATTTACCAGCTAGAGTCCCCCTCTGGCACCCTCAACTCCTCTTGCCCAAGGATCCCCCTACAAAGTGACCTCTCACCATCTGGATCGGTCTGAAACTATCTAATGCAACAACTAATTCCCCTTAGAAAAGGGACATGCAACCTAGTGTGCTTTCCTTATTATCATGTTGCAAACTTAGTATATTAGGATTTTTTATTCAATTTAATCAACTTCCTAAGTGAATCAAGTTAAACTTATATGCACCATTACAAAGCTCAAGCAATTCTTCTTCAAACAATAATCCTAACAAATAGAGAGGTAATTAGAGCAAGATCTTAGCCTAGAGACAATTGTTTCCAACTTGGCCCTTAACTTGTTGGATTTTTCCTAGTTCCCCTTCCGATTTGTCTTTTCTAAGTCCCCTTTTTTGAGATCTAAACTTCAATTAGCATTCATTCATTGGGTCTTTTCTTGGTTATCTTTAGTCTTTGTTCACAATTTTTACTTGTAACCCTTGTCAAAGGTTGGTTGCTTGACCTCATTACGAATCTAGAATTTATCCTAATTTGTGGGAATTAATCGAATCTTAGAATCACAATTTTTTCTTGGAGATTATGTGAGTCAACAAGGCAAGTATTTTTCCTAGGAATTCTAGAATTGTATTATTCTCATGGAAAATTATATAATCTTTTTGGTAATCTCGTAATTTAGGACTCATATTTCACGTTATCATATTGGAAAAATGCATTGGTCCAAATATCCTATATTTAAAAATAGTTATGTATTTGACTTAATAAATTTCGATGGGCTATGTACGCCATAATTTCAACTTAATTTTTACATAGCTCATAAAAAATAATTTTAAAAATAATTTTCGATGAGCTATGTACTCCAAACCTTACGAAACAATTACTTTGTAGAGAGGGGAAGGACTTGTCTCGTGGGTACAAAATACACGAAAGGTAGAGGAGTCCTTCATAAGCTAGAGTGGTGCTCTCCTTCACGGTTGGTGATGATCTCCTCTAACTCTTCTTCATCTCACTCCCTCTCTTTCCTTCTTCACTCTCTTCCTCTTTATTCCCCTCTTCTCTTCATCTACCTCTTCCTTTCTTCTTCTCTTCTTCTCCTCTTTTACTTCCCTTCTTCTGTGTGTGTATGTGTGTGTGCAACTAGCAATCAAGGTGGAAGCATTGGTCTAAGCTAAGGCTTAGACTAAAGTTTTATAGCCTAAACAAGGAGTGTTTCTTTCTCTCTCTCATTTTCATTGATGGCTATGTTCATCATTGCTTGTCTTTATTCGATTCATTTCACTTTCTTTTATGAAAATTTCCTTAAGGTTATAAATCTTAGGAGCATTTTCTCCCTTTCATATGCTGGTCTTCTTGGAAGGCTGGGGCATTACATCCTTTCCCCCTTAGAGAGATTTAGATGTCCTCATCTCGAAGGAACTTAGGATTTGGTTATAGTAGAAGTGAAGATCATAGCACTTGTGGGTTAGAAGTCATTAAAGCTTCTACTATGCTACTTACTACATGCATCACTAAAGCTTAAGATTATAAGGACAAGACAGAGTAGCCATTATGAAGCAGTGCAAGTGTAGGGTTTATTACATCTTAGAAAGATCTTTGTAAGATTTTTGTTGGGTTCTTGTTCCTTATTACAAAAGAAATTTGGGTTGATGTTTACATAAGGTATCCTCATCCATCCAAGTGGCATCCTCCTCAGGATAGGCTTTCTATTGGATGAGATATTCCCTAATGGTCCTACTTGTAAGGATGTATTCCCTTTACATCAAATATATTGTCAGGTTGAAGTTCAAGGACTCCTTGTCTTGGCATTACAACTTGTTGACCATCAAGAATATGAGTAGGATTGGGTACATAATCTTTTAGAAGTCTAACATGAAATACATTGTGAACTTTCAGGTATTCAAGTAGCTTATAAGCATTGAGTCCTAGACATTTGAGAATCTTGTATGACCCACAATATATAGGGCTTAGCTTCTTGAATTTACCCAAGGATAAGAAACTCTTCTTTGGATGAATACAAATAAAAACCATGTCCTTTTCCTTAAAGATTCATTCTTGTCTTCCTAGATCAGCATATTTGTGTCAATCCTTAGCATCCTGGATATCTTATCTAATAGCATTAAGTTGTTCATCTATATTTTCCAATGTCTTCTTGGAAGATTCTACTTTTAGGGTAGGATTAGAAAATTTTAGTGGGATTAGGTATTCTCATCCATACAACTCTTGGAATGGGGTCATCTAGATGCTTTGATGATAGGATCCATTGCAAGCAAACTCCACCAAAGGTCATATGGATGCTTTGATGATAGGATGCATTGTAAGAAAACTCCACCAAAGGTGGGTATTTTATCCATGGCTTAGGTTCCTTGTAGTAGTAAGATCTAAGTATGTCTTCAATGACTTGGTTGACTTGCTTAGTTTGCCCATCAATTTGATGATGATAGGCAATGCTGAAACAAAGTAGGGTACCAATGGCTTCAAATAAACTCTTCCAAAAATGAGAAGTGAAGAGAGATTCATGATTGCTATTCCTTTTAGGTAATCCATGCAACCTAAAGATCTTCTTTAGAAAGATCCTTGTAATATCTGAAGCATTGTAGTTGGTTTTAATTGGCATAAGGTGAGCAACTTTCGCTAGCATATCCATAGTGACTAGGATTGAATTGTATCCTCCTTGGATATAGGGTAACCCAACTACAGAATCCATGTTGATAAATTCCCATTTCATTTGAAGGATGTCAAGTGGTTGAAGCTTTCCTAGCATCTTAATGTGTTTAGCCTTTATCCATGGCAGCTCAGGCATTCAGTGACAAAACAAAGACATAAGCTCTACAGAATACTAAAAAGAGTCAATAGAAGGCACACAAATCAAATAGCTCACACCAAAACCACTTCAAACCATCCAACACACTCTCAATCATTCTTTAAAAGACTTATTCACAATCTGAACCTCATAAACAAAAAGAAAACATATCAAAATAGAGGCAAAACAAACCCTATTAACCAAAGACACTTATTACAGAACTTATCAGAACATCATATCTCAACCAAAAACCATAATGAGCTTCTCAAACATACTCAACCCATCCCAACACACTCCAAAAAGTTTCTAACACAATAAAAATCAATCAATAAACCCTTAAACCAATAATTTATCTCACAAAAATAACAAAAATCTGCCAAAAAAAACAAGTTGATTTAGCCCTCAACATCTAGATTTGGTTGAGTAAAGATCACTTGAGACTTTTATTGTTAGTGTGACCAATGTGAACTTTGTGCCAAGAAAATAGTGTCTCCATAATTTGAGAGCATGAATTTTAGCGAGTAGCTCCAAGTCATGGATATCATAGTTTTTCTCATGAATTTTCACCTTCCTAGAAGAATAGACTATCAAATGGCCTTTTTGCATAAGCACACAACCTAATCCAAGAGAGCTTACATTAATGAAAACTTCAAATTCTTGGTTCAAGTTGGGTAGTTTTAGAATAGAAGTTGTGATCAAGCTTTATTTAAGCTTCTCAAAGCTAGATTGTTCAATGGGAGTCCATACAATGGCACTTTGCTTCTTGAGTATATCGGTCAAGGGTGCGGCAATCAAGGCATAATCCTTGATAAAATTTTGTACCATCGTATCAAGACTAGAAAACTTAAGTCTTCCTTAACTATCATTAGGGGTGCCCATTCTTATATATCTTTGACCTTGCAAGGTCTACCACAATCCCTTTGTCAGAGACTATAAATCCAAGATACTCAATTTGGCTTTTAAAGAAGACACTTTCTTCTTCTTAGCATAAAGCTTGTGCATCCTCATTATTTCAAGGACAACTTGAAGTTGCAATTCGTGATCTTCATCCTTATTTGACTAGCTAAATATTTCATCAAAGAAGACAATAACAAAGTCATCAAGATAGTGCCAAAAGATGTCTTGCGTGAGTCTATTAAAGATTGTGGGTGGATGCATTGGTTAATCCAAAAGATATCACAATGATTTTGTAATGGTTGTACCTTGTGTTAAATGTAGTTTTTGAAATGTCTTCTTCTTTGATCCTTATTTGATAATAGCCTAGATGAATCTTTGAGAAAATCTTTGCATTTTGAATATGATCAAGTAATTCATCTATCCTTGGGATTGGATATTTGTTCTTAATCATCACTTGGTTTAGCTCATGGTAGTTGATGTAGAGGGTTCCGTCTTTCTTCTTTTGGAATAACACTAGGACTCCTCATAGTAAATTACTTGTTTAAATGTATCCTTGGTCCAAAAGTTGCTTGAGTTATTCTTTCAACTCAATGGCTTCTGGAATGGACATACGATAGGGTTGCTTTGCTACTACTAGTGCAGCTCTTGATGTTAGCTTGATCTCACGTTCAACTTCTCTTGATGGGGGAAATTTCATCAATTCTTCAAGGAACTCATCTATCTATTCCTTTAGCTAAGATGGTTCTTCATGAGGTTCCTTTCCTTGCTCAATCTTATTAAGTTTAATTAGGTAGATAGGAAGTCATTCTCTTAGTCCCTTCATGGAGCAAGAAGCTTTTTCTAGTTGGAATTTTGGGTTTTTAGCTTTGCCTTGAGTGGTTACTAACTCTCTTTTTTATCTAGGAACATGATTTGACCTTTCCCATAATGAATATGAAAATCATTGGAAATTAGCTAATCCATTCCTAGCAAACACTCATAAGCTCCTAAATTCATAACTCTAAACCCCATGTTGAAAATATTGCCTCCTAAGTTAAATTCCACTCTTCTAGTCTATTGAGAAAAAATCGACTCTTTCTTATTTTCCAATTCCAATTATAACTTAGATGTAGGTTCAATGTTTACTCCTAGGCTTTTTGCACATTTCAGTGAGATAAATGAGTAGGCACTTCCAGAATCAATCAAAATCTTAAAGGATTTACCTCGGTAGGTTGTTGGGGTCTTAATTACTTAGTGAGAACTGGAGATTCGGGCTTTCTTGTTAAGGGTAGCATGTATTGTTGCTCTTTCCATGTCCGCTTCTAAAGTGGGATCTTCACCTTCATCTATTTCTTTGTTTCTCCCTTTAAGGTTACTCCATCAACTTTTTTCTTTGGTGATTGAAACTACTTGATTGTGGTCACGAAATTTCCCTTGGTAGATTGGTTGACCTAACTTTGGACATTTTCTTTTGAAGTGGCTAGGATCATTGCAATGGAAACATTTTAGTACCTGCTTTTTGTTGATTGTAGGTAGGAAGTTTCCAACTATACTTGTCTTAGCCTTCTTCCTTTTCCTCATTTCGTATTTTCCTTGGATTCTCTTGACGTATCCTCATGGTCCTTTGTATGGAGAACTTTGTCCTCAAAATTTTCCACTCTTGGATGTTGATTGAAGTTCCTGTATAATGGGCCTTGCTTGATTTAATGTGTCTTGTAAGTCAAATGGGTGCATTGCTTTGAGATGGAGTATCCAATGCAGGGTTTAGCCCATGACAAAATGTTAACGCTTGCTAGGTGATATCCATGGGTGGGGGTATATTTCAAAAGGGATACTATTCTAGAATAATAGACCTCCAAGGTTAATCTGGATTGCTTCAAGCTAAATAATTCATTTATTTTTATTGTGTGATTTCCTTTAGCTTTTCCCAAGTAATGGTTGCTTCCACAACCCCTTGGTCCTTGTACCATTGCTTCCACCAAAGTCGAGCTTCACTCATAAACTTTAGCTTGACTATCATTGCCTAATTTGGAGTAGTACCTATAGCACAAAGTAATCCTTCATAGATTCAATCCAAATATTTGCTTCAGACTGAACATCCTTTCCTTTGCCATCAAAATCAATTGGTTTGATTTATTTGAGAAGGAATTTTGTCTCTTGCACTTCAGTTGGGGTAAGCATAGACATGAAAGATGTAATACCCATGTTTTATTAACACTTGAAAGATTAGTTGTATATCTTGAGTGCTTACAATATTCATCTCTCTTTAAGATATTTTTCAATACTTGAATCCAAAAATGTTAAATTTATAGCATAAGGTTAGTATGAAGTACACAATCTTGGAAAAATTTAAGACTCTTTTATTATTCACAGTTTGCAATAGGACTAATTGGATTTCTTTATTACATCAAGCATATAATTTTGGATTCAACCTAGAAAGAGTTTTGGGTTTCAACTGCCCTAATTATGAAATTCATATACATCAATAGTTTTGTAAGTTGGAGGTTCATCAAGTATCTTTTGGACTTTGTATTTTTGGGAAAGATTTGAGAAACCATATTTAGAATAATTATGGTGATGTGAGCACCCTAAAATAGCAACATGCGAGCACTTGATCATAAACATAACAATTCTAGCAAATTTGTTCTCCGTCTATGTTGAGGATGGGATTTAGACGCAATTCTTCGAAGATGAATAGCTTGATGAGCTTAAGTTCTTCCATCCATTCGATTCCTTTAAGGTTGTGTTGAAAGTAGGCGAGTCAATCAGCATTGATGAAGCAATAGACTCCACTTCATGTTCACGATGCTCTCGATATAATGGCAAAGGATTATACATACACTCCAATATCCTATGAAACGATCCTACCAAAACATTATATTAGGGAATTTGAAATTTTTCATATAGTCTGAAAATTCCCAATATTGTTAATATTTGGCCACATGATCAAATCTTGTTCCCTTACTTGAAAGTGGAGTCTAAATATAGGTTATCTTAATGGGTTAAGATTTAGCCACATGACCAAATATTTACCCCTTATTTGAAAGTGGGACTTGGGAGATTCCCAAATTCTCAAATATGGCGTTCCAATTAAAATCAAGGGAGTATATTGCTAAGGTAAACTGTAAGAAGCTGGGAATAACAAATTAGTGTTAATAACATTGATATTATGCCATGTCACACTGACATTGGTATAAAAGGAGAGAAGATGTAAATTTTCACATCTTTTTGATACATTAATACAATTACAGACTTTCTCTCCCTTCTTGCTCACAGCTTCTATGGCTTCCCTTCCTTTCCTGTCTTTCTCTCTCTAAATCTAGTATTTCTCTCTCCTCGTCACTCTTCTTCTCTCTTCCTGCAGTCTTTCTCTCTCTTCTGCAGTCTTCTCTCTCCTCTTTCTCTCTGCCTAGTTCTCTCTCTGACAAGATTGTAAGAAGCTGGGAATAACAAATTAGTGTTAATAACATTGATATTATACCATGTCACACTAACATTGGTATAAAAGGAGAGAAGATGTAATTTTTCACATCTTTTTGACACATTAATACAATTACAGACTTTCTCTCCCTTCTTGCTCACAACTTCTATGGCTTCCCTTTCTTTCCTGTCTTTCTCTCTCTAAATCTAGTCTTTCTCTCTCCTCGTCACTCTTCTGCTCTCTCTTCCTGTAGTCTTTCTCTCTCTTCTGCAGTCTTCTCTCCTCTTTCTCTCTCCCTAGTTCTCTCTCTAACAAGTGGTATCAGAGCTTGAGTCTTTGATCCATTCTTTTCTTCCATTTTCAGTCCCATTTTCCAATTTTGAAAATCAATTTTAGACAAAAATGGTACAAGATAGTGACTAGTGGAGTGTTGCAGGACATCTACAGTTAGTAAGAGACTATATCTGGAGATATCCAAGGTTAGATATGGCAGATAATGGCTTAAATGGCAGGACGTCATCAAATTTTATGCAAAATTGAAGGTAATTAGGGTAAAGGATGGTTAATCGGGCTTAGTTTGGGAACAAACTGTGGTTACTTTGAAAAGAAGGAGTTCTCTTTCCCCTTTCCTGGAGTTTCCTGCAGGTTTCATGGAAGTTTAGTACTGAGATCTGTTCATCTCTCTCAAACCCCTGATCTTCGTGACCAACAATTACCTGGAATAGATCCCTCTCTTCATGAGCTTCAAGATGAGCACAAGATTGCTCCAATTTGGCTCAGCTATGGAGCCAGGAACAGTCCCGAAAATTGCGGCACAATTTTCGGGCTGATTCCAGCCTGCTTCCTGCTCAGGTTGCTCCTCCTTCAGGCCTTGGCACTCTCTCTGATCTTTTCGCAAGCATAAAGCGTCAGCAAAGTGGAGATATTCAGCCTTCTTCAAGATTTTTCAGCTCTTCCTAAACCCTAGGTGAACAGCCCATGGTAGCCATGAAAGCTTCAGCCCGACCTTCCAATTTTCAACAATTTCTTGAAGATTCTTCATCTTTTTAGCTCGTGGAATCATCTCAGCAAGGATTCTTCAACAAATTGTAAGGATTAAGCACGAAATGGTTAAAGATTGAAGCTCAAGAGCTTCTATGGAGCAAAAATTTGGGGGAAACGGGTTTAATGCTTCAATTTCAAGCATTTGAGGCTCCAAGATTGTTCCTAAGTACTGGATAAACAAGCCTTGTGGATTATTTTACCAACATTGGACAACCGGGGGCTCTATCAAGCATATGAGATTGATCAAGTCATCCTCAGCCATGTCAAAGGTACTCTTCTTCAATTCTTAATCTCTCTCATTAATCCAATTGCTGAGCTTAATCCATTTGATTGAGAGATTAAAGAATTGAACATTATCATCAAATTCTCAGCCAACCTTTGCTTGAATCCATCTATTCATGAATGCAATGCTTGATTTATGCATATTAGTTCCAATCAGTGAATTAGAGGCTTCAATCTGAAATTTCAGCATAATATTTGAATCCCATTGACTGAATCCATTGATTGATGAATGTGTTTACTCTAATCCAATTGATTGGCTGAATTTCTTTTGCCCAAGTTGAAATATTGTAAAAGGGTAAGTACTAGCAATCAGTGAGTCACTAAATTGCATCGGTAAGACCCTTCTCCTATCCCAATTATTCAAAATCTCATTCAATTGCATCTCATGAAAGGCTGAATGAATATTTCAGAAATGCATATCATGCTGATTGCTTAGGACACTAGCCTCTGCCATATTGTTATTCTCACCGAGGAAAAAGGTGGATGCCGGGGGAGATAGTGGGACAAAAGAGAGGTGACCCTCCCTCACTATCGAAGATCCCGAAGGGGTGCAACCAACTGACCCGGGGGGAACTTTGCCCACCTCCTAGTGATTCGGAGCCCGTGTAGGGAGCCTATCATGCCATTTTATCCCTCACACAGGTACAGCGAGTGGAGAATTGAAGAATTGAAGACTTTCCAAGGACTCAAGTACCTACATGACTAAAACAGGGTAAAACAGGGAATTTACAGGTCACTTACAGGGTACTTACAGGTGGTTACAGGTACACCATTCATTACTGAAGCACAGGTGCAGGTACTACAGGGTACCCACAGGTCCTATATACCCTTTTGCAGGGTTTGGTAGCCATTTGGGGTTACTATCTTGCATTACAGGGTCAAAACACGGCACGTACATGTCTAGAGAGGATACAAGACTGGACAGTTCAGACTCTGAAATCCAGCTACATAATTTTCTGTCCTAAACTTGTTATAGGGTGCTATAGATCATCTCGAAGAGGGCATTCTTAGCTTTGATTTGCACAAAAAAGTTCTGAAATCGGAGCTTCCTAGCCAAAGTTATAGTCGTTTTTCTGACAGAGGGTACTGCAGGACTGCACTAATATGACAGGACATAAAGGCAAAAATAAAGTCCAGGAAGATTATGCTCAGCAAATCAGGGATTCCATGATGGATAGTACACTTCAAGAGAACCCTGAAGAGCTTCAACAACAAGGAGAAGTTAGTATACTCAATAATACTTTGTGTGCCCATGAACAAAGACATCGGAAACGACATGAGGCCATCTTGTCAAGAATGGAGCAGATGGTTCTATCTACTAATAAAACCAAGGCTTCTATTGATAAGTTGGTGGAATCCAATGAACAAATCATGGCACAAATTTCTAAATTCATGCAGCTGTAAATGGCATCAAGAGAAGTTAATGAGAAGGCTTGTTCAAACAGTGGCCCTTCAGACCCACTTCAGCCATCTAACCAAAATGGTCATGGAAATGAGATTATTGGAAGAAGAGGCATTCCAAATAGTCAGTACAAAGTAAGAGAAGCTTCACAAAGGCATGATGACTATTTGGGCAGTTTAAATGGGGCCAATACTCAAGCTTTTGGACTGCATACTCAAAATTCTAGGGGTGCTCTACCAATAGGAAGATTACATAGTAATTCTCAACTACCTGTTGGAAAATTTCAGTCTCAATTTGGAGGCTCTGTACTTGGTAATCCTGATCAGCCAATTTTGAGACAACAACCCTTTCATGAAAGAGAGTTTAAGGACAAAATTGTTTTAGCCAAATTTAATGGCTAGTCATCTTCACCATCTGATTTAGAGGAATGGACCTCTAAGATGGAGTCCTACTTTGATATATACCCTAAAACTGATGATATGAAGATTCACTTTGCTTCCTTGCATCTAGAAGGATTTGCCCATACTTGGTTGAGGTATATCAAGAAAGAAATTATAATTGTAGAGAATTGGGAAGCTTTCAAGGCACTTATGGGGCTAAAGTCTTTGTTTCACCTCTTGAGAAAGAGAAGTTAGCTCGGAGATGGTATGGTTTGGAACAAAGGGACCTAAGTGTGAGAGAGTATACAAACCAATTCCTCAACTTGACCATGTATGTGGAAAGCATCAGTGATAAGGCTAAGCTTCACAAGTTTATGTTTGGTTTGGAGCCATCTTTGTCAGCTGATGTTATGGCGCAAAATCCTACTTCACTTTTTAAGGCTATTGAGCTTGCGGAGCGCTATGGAAGAAAGTATAGAAAAGAATCTTCATTTCAGCCTGGTTTTGGACAGCCAAGGACTGTTTTAAAGCAGGGACAAGTTGATAACACTTATGGCAGTAATCATGTGCCTAATGGGAGCTTACGGGTACCAACTTATCCTCCATTTAATGCTTCTAGGCCTCAAAGTAATTTCAGGACAGCAAACAGTCCAAAAGTTGAATTCAAACAGGGGGATAGCAAGCCTAAGTCCATTTCAGCTAATACAAATCCCAAATCTATTCCCATGGATCTTTACAAGGAAAGGAAGGATAAAGGCTTATGTTTCAAGTGCGGAGAAAAGTATACACCTGATCATGCTTCAAAGTGTGTATACAAAAATGCCAAGCCTAAGCTTCAGAGTATGTTGGTTTTTGAGGATTTTGAAGATGACATAGATGAAGCTAATGCAGTGGCATTTAATGCTGAAAATGAAGATCTTGAGGAGGAAGTTGGACACGAGTACTTTTATGATCCAACTAACTCTTTTCCTTTTGATCCAGGTGGAAATGTTCCATTTGACCTTGGTGGATCTTGTGATGAGTCACTTGCTGCCACTAATTGTTCTATCTCTATGGATGCTTGGATGGGATCTAAGAGCCCTAATACACTTTGTATGAAGGGAAGCATATGTGGAAAGCCAGTGTTCATCCTGATAGACAGTGATAGTACTCATAGTTTTTTCAATAAGTCCATCATGGGCAAGTTAAATTGTGTTCCCACAGACTTACAGCAGCCCATTAGAGTTCAAGTGGCAAATGGTGAAGAAGAAATCAGCACACAAATTTTCCCACATGTTTCTTTGCAGTTGGCTGAAAATTTTGAAGCGAAAGTAAACCTGATCACTCTGGAAATGGGGCCCATAGATATTGTACTTGGTTGTGATTGGTTGATGACATTAGGCACGATCACTATGGATTTCTCACAGTTATATATGGAGTTTATCTCCAATGGACAGCTTATCCATTTACAGGGAATTCCTAGTAGATCTGATTTTCAGCTTATCACCATTCAACAACTCAAAAGAGAGTACAAGAAGCGCTCACAAATATTTGTTTTCCATTTGAATAAAGAAACACAGGATCAGCCCAATAATTCAGCAAACCATCCAACCTTGATAGCTCTTCTTGAGGAGTATAGAGATTTGTTTGAAGTACCTACTTCATTGCCTCCTAAGAGAGCAATGGATCACCCCATTGATTTGGAGCCCAACTCAAAGACAATCAATAAGCCACCTTATAGATTATCAAAGTGTGAACGAGAGGAAGTAGCCAAGCAAATCAAAGAACTTCTTGAAATGGGATTCATTGAACCAAGTTCTTCACCTTACGCATCTCCAGTCATATTAGTCAAAAAGAAAGATGGATCTTTCAGAATGTGCATTGACTACAGGGATCTCAATAAGATAACAGTGAAGAACAGGTATCCTATACCCAGGATTGATGATTTGCTTGATGAGCTTAAGGGTGTTCAATTCTTCACGAAGATTGATTTGAGATCAGGGTATCATCAGATTTGCATACGAGAGGGTGAGAAGTCAAGACTGCTTTCAAGACTGATCATGGGCTCTATCATTTCTTGGCGATGCCATTCGGGCTTACAAATGCTCCAGCTACCTTTCAAAGCCTGATGAATAAGATCTTGCAATCTTTCCTCTTTCAGTTTGTCTTGGTGTTCTTTGATGACATCTTGATCTATAGCAAGACTTTACAAGATCACTTAGCACATATGAGGAGGGTTTTTGATGTATTGAGACATCATAGGCTTTTTCCTAAGGTGAAGAAGTGCTCTTTCATGCAGACTAAAGTGGAATACTTGGGACATATAGTCAGTGAAAAAGGAATACAGACTGATCCCAAGAAGGTGCAATGCATAAGAGATTGGCCAACGCCTACTACTACTACCTCTCTTAGAGGATTCCTTAGTCTATCTTCATTCTATCGCCGATTTATAAAGCATTATGCGGCAATTGCAACTCCTTTGACTGACATTTTGAAGAAGGAGGCTTTCTTTTGGGATCTCTTGCAGATAGCAGCTTCAACCAGTTAAAGGAACTCCTTACTTCTGCTCCTATCTTAGTATGCCCGGATTTCTCCAAAGAGTTTACTATACAGTGTGATGCTAGTGGCCATGGCATTGGGGCTGTTTTGCTTCAAGAGCATGGAGTAATTGCATTTAAGAGCCGTAAACTTACAAATAAGGAGATGGCCATGAATGTTTATGACCAGGAGATGTTGGCTATCCTGCATGCAATCAAGAAGTGGCACCATTACTTATATGGCAGCCGATTCAGAGTACATAGTGATCACCGGGTACTCAAGTATTTCCTTACTCAGTCAAATCTCACTCCAAAGCAATGTCGTTGGGTAGCTACATTACAGAATTATGATTTTGATATCACTCATACAAGGGCAAAGATAACATAGTGGCTGATTCTCTTTCTCGTATGTGGGCCTGCAAAGTTTCAGCTATGACAGAATTACATAATGACTGGATTGAAGAACTACAGGAGGCCTATCTTTTAGATGAGGAGTTCAGCCAAATCTTTCAAAAATTACATCAAGGTCTTATGGAAGAAAACTTGCATTACCAGCTTAAAAATGGTCTTATTTGGTGGAAAGGCAAGATTGTTATTCCCTCTACTTCTTCTTTTAAGTGGAAACTTATGGAGGAGTTACATTCTTCGCCTTTAGCTGGACACTTTGGAGTTTTCAAGACCTATGATAGGATCAGCAAAAGCTTTTATTGGAAAGGACTGTGGAAAGATGTCAAGGACTTTGTTATGAAGTGTATGCCTTGTCAGCAAAATAAGGATAGCACCCATAAGCCAGGAGGTTTGTTACAGCCATTGCCTATTCCTACGGGTAAATGGACTCATATTACTATGGATTTCATTATTGGCTTACCTACTACTAAGAAGGGGTGGAATAGTATTTATGTGGTGGTTGACAGACTCACCAAAGCAGCTCATTTTATCCCAACAAAGATTCAGTTTACTGCTTCTCAAGTGGCCAACCAGTTTATGGAGCATATTTTTAGACTACATGGATTACCGCAGGTGATTATCCATGATAGGGACTCAAAGTTTATGAGTAACTTTTGGCAGGTGGTATTTACATCTATGGGCACTAAATTGGCTCCATCTATGGCTTATCATCCTCAAACTGATGGATAGACGGAGAGAGTTAATAAATGGTTGGAGACTTATCTTCGCCATTTTTGTTATGATGTCCAAACCTCATGGGATTCTTGGTTACACTTGGCTGAGTTTGCTTATAATAATTCCACTCATGCGAGCATAGGAGTTTCACCCTTTGAGGCTTTGTATGGTTATAAGGTGCCCTTACTCACAGTCATCTTTAATGAAAAGATCGATCCTCATGGGAAGGAGGAGTTGGAAAGAATGCAGACCCTTCTTCAGCAATGCAAGGTGAATCTAAGGAAGGCTCAAGATCAAATGAAGATGTATGCTGATGAGAAGAGGAGGCCTTTAGAGTTCCAAGAAGGAGAACTAGTTTTGTTGAAGGTGCCCAAATCCAAGTACTCTACGTTAAAAGATGGATCCAGTAATAAGCTTGCCCACAGGTTTTATGGCCCTTACAGGATCCTTAAGCGAATTGGAGATTTGGCATACAAACTAGAGCTTCCCTCTTCTACAAAGATTCATAACGTCTTCCATGTTAGTCAGCTCAAGCCCTATTATGGTGATCCAGTGGATATAGTTGATGAGCTGCCACCCATTGATGAAGATGGTCTTGTTCAGTACATCCCAGAGGCTGTTATAGGTCAGCGTGAAAAGAAGCTTCGATCATGTTCTATTGTGGAATATTTGATAAAATGGAGAGGTTTACCATCTGAAGAGGCTTCTTGGAGATCTGATTCTATATTGGATGAGTATCCATACTTGAGGGAGACATTGGTGAGGCTGAAGCCTATTGCTTATGGAGCTAGTAATGATGCAGATTGGTTCAGGATAGCATGTTGTTTTAGAACAGTTTTTATCGTACCTAATTTTCAAAATTAAGCTATCTATATGGGCTTAAAGTACTCTTCAAGAGCTTTGTTTTGATATATGGTACATCTCATTTGGACACTTCTATCAAAAGTTATGGCAGATTTGGTCCAGCAGAGGGACTGTTTACTCAGCAAGCTGTCAACTTTGTTCTAGGATTATTTGTTGAAGACTTTATGGCTCCATTTGCTTCTGAAGTATTTCAAATCATGTATATAGCTGGGGTTTACTTCTGTTCTTCAAATTCAGCTCATGTAGTAGTCATCTTTCATTCATTTCCCATTTGTAAAGCTGTAAAACAGAGTAGTACTCTGTTCTATCCATCTTTGAATTGGTCCAAATATCTTAGGTTTAAAAATAGTTACATATTCAATTTAATAAAAACTAAGTATACCATAATTTCAACTTAATTAATAGTAGTGAAATTTCTTTCCCCCAAAAAAGTAGTCCTAATCAGCAATTTTGGTTTACCTACTTTAAGTATCCTATTTCACTTTAAATCAATTATAGATACTAAGAAAAAAAAATTTAATGTTCATATGATTTATAAATACCAACTATTTTATTCTTGATATTTTCATCATTTGTAAATGAAAAATATTATTTATTATATTTTTTACCTTTCTCTATATTTATATAATTTACAAATTCTAAAAGAATTACTCTTACTATAATTTTTATATTTTAAATACTAAAAGAATTATTCTTAATATAATTTTTATTTTTAAATATTTATATAATTTATAAATACTAAAATATTTTTAGTGTAAATTTTTCTTTTTGTTACATTTACATAATTTATAAAAGCTAAAAGAATTATTCTTAATGCATATATTGTTGAAGAGAATTTATTCAATGCATTTCAATATTATGCAATTTATCCTACCTTTTAAAACACTAATTTAACAAGCTTTACTTATTCTAACATTTCTTTTCTATTTAATTCTCGACAAGCTATAACTTCTTTACCAAATATTGAAACTCTTTTATTTGTGTTCCTAGTTGTGTATTAAATGAATGCCAATTTAGGAAGGACCTTGGTTATGTATTGCAAGTGAGAGCATGTTGACCACATTCCCGTCATGTATTAAATGAATGTCAATTTACAAAGAACCTTGGTTATATATTCCAAGTGAGAGCATGTTGACCACATTCTGGATCGTAGTGGTAGCTCCCGTGCTCCTGGATCCAGAATTTCGTCTCTTTGATGGGGCCATCATGAGATAAGGGAGTCTGTGTGCGCTAGCATCAAGCTTGATCAAGAACTCCAAACCTTGTGAGACAGAATTCGTAGAGAGGGGAAGGACTTGTCTCAAGGGTATGAAAGGCACAAAAGGTAGATGAGCATAGATGATTTTAAGAGCCAACGTATACTTTCATGTTATAGAATATGTGGCAAAACTTGTATTTTAGACTTTCGAAAGTGTGGAGATTTGTTCTCTAAACCAAATATATCCTATAATCAGTTGGTGAATATTTTTTATGAAAATAATAAAGTAAAAGTGTGAAGGAAAGAGGATGTCATTAATAAGCTGGTGAAAAACTATGGAGGATTTGCAGATTAAATTGGCTAAGTAGGAAGATTCTAGGAAAACTGGTCATTCACAGGCTCCGCCTGGGAATAATTTTGTGCGTAGATGCATATGGTCTGATAGCCCTAAGCACGAGCACAAAGATTGTGAATCATTTAAGAATGCTATGTAAAAGATTTTGATTTTCTAGTTGGATTGAAAGATCTGTGCAACCAAGACTGATAAGTATATTGCTGTAAATTTTAGTAAGGGTGGAATTGAAGATCGGGAATGGGGAGTTATTGCTTCTTGCAAAGAGACAATGCTTTGAGGAGAATATGCTCACTACTGATGCAATGTTTAAAAGATCGAAGCTATATCGACAATGAATGCAAAAGAGACATTGAAAGAGCATCACAAGGAACTTTTAATCATTCCCTACATAGGGAAAAAAAGGGAATTCCCTATCAATTCCCTAGTCAAAAATACACTAGGAAAAGTAAATGATAGGGAAAATGGAACAATTCCTAGTTAGAGAAACTAGGAATCATACAAGAAATTTCCTACATAGGGAAATTTCCCTATGGAAAAATTTTCTACATATGGAAATTTTCCTATGTGGAAACTATACAGGAAATTTTCTCTATGTAGGAGGGAAGCATCACAGGTAGTAATCTTAGCATAGTGTTAGCTACACATAATCCTCATTCCACATCAGCCTGAGTCCTTTTAATCATGTTTGAATCTTATGGTGGCAAATGATGCAGGTGGAGTGGATTTGGGGCAGACTGATCCTTCTGCAAAGAATCGCAGGTCTCTGTTAGGTCCTGGCAAGATTATTGGTGGACAAGTTGAGATAATCAAGCAATCAACTAATACACAACAATAGAAAGAGAAATGTGGAGCACACATGACCCCACTAATATAATAGGATCCTCCAATTCCAAAAGATATGCACAAAAATGCTAGTGCTTTCAACTTAGTGTGATTTTTTATGATGGTTACACATTATCTTGTGATTGAATATACTATGCCAACAAAAATGAGAAGTAAGTGATGGGTACCATCAATGCACAGGCATGATGATGCAACTACTTTAGGAGAATCCAAGTGAGCCCAAGACCAAACGACCATGAATAGGAGACTAGCACGAAGGCAATGATGTACATATGAATTTCCTCAATTATAGGACACAATAGAATCTCATACTTTTGTTGGTTTCATTTTCATGGACTTCTTAGATTGTACATGTTCTACTATGAGGGCTTAGTTTAAATTATACATCTTCTACTACAAGGGTTTAGTCTATATTATGTGACATATTGTATATGGGCTTAGTATTTGTTACATGAAAATAGACCTACTCATGACTACACTTTGCTTAGTTGGCATGAGCAAATTGTACAAGGTTGGTCAATACCTACTATTATTAGAAATAGCACTTTTGCATATGTCATGACCTACTACTATTAGAAAAAGCACAATGGGGTTTGGTCAAGAAGTGAGAGAACCAGAAGTAGAGGTGAAGCGAAGTGAATACATCTAGTACAGTTAGTGTTTTCATGCTAGAAAGACAAAAGCATCAATGTTCTCTCTATTACTTGCTTATGTTTCTAACAATAATGGTGATAAGCCAATGCTACAAGAAAAATGTACAAAAGTTATGCCAACATTAGGAAAGCATTCAAAAAACATGCTTGGTAAGTCGACAGTAGGGATCATAGTTTGTGTAAGTTATGAAGTCCTTGTCTTGTTATATAACTTACAATGATATATATGAAGACAAAGAGATAGATAAATATGAAATTCATGGACAAATTACAATCAAGGCGAGAGATATCTTATGGCTTCTTCGAATGCCATAACAATCAAGACACATTATTTTGCCTATCGGATTTAGCAACATAGAACTATTGTCCATCAAATATTACATTGTTTACTATCACCATAGCCATCATTAGTTGAATAACTTGAAAAAGAACAGCATTAATACTTAGAGAACAACCAAAAAACAATAGGATCAAACATCAACTGCCATTTCAGGGTGCTATATCTCATCGTATTTCATTCTTGATCATAGAACGACTCCTCGAATACAACTACTTGACATTTTTAAACCTGCGCCCTGACTTTCAGGTGAAACATCATACGAAAGATAAAGGTTGCTTCATACATGTTAATCCAAAAGACTACATGCACACTAATTCTAAGGTATAAAATAGTGCTAAATATATGGTGGGATTCAAGTCCTAACACCTGGCACAGCCCGGTGGATGATTGGGCCAAACCCATAAGCATGTAGATATCTAACTGAAAACATGAAAACTAGATATGATGAAGAACCACTTAGAGGACACAATTATGCCTTGCTAGAGGCCTTGCACCCCTTGACAAGCCACACTGAGCTACCATGAGTAGAGCCCCTCTAGAATACTCATAGCCCTCTTGTGCGATTGCATAATTAGTTCTAAGAGTCAATAGCATGCTCAAAACATGGCATAAACAAAACAAGAAGTACAACCAAACTAACAACTAAGAGGATCTAGGAGCATAGAGAATGATGTTTGTGCATGAAGACATCTTCCATACCATAGCATCAACATCATGATCCTCAATAGTATCATGATCCATGACAGTAAAATCCTGATAAACTGTGTGAATCACTTCCTGAATAACAGAATCACCATCATGAGATCAAAAATCTCTATGTTGCAACAAAGAAGCCACATACTCATCACTTTTTCTTTTTGCATCCAAAGCCTTCTCCAACTTATTAGTCACATCCATGCATTTAGTCTCCAAATCTTCCACTTTCAACCTCAAGGCATCTCTCTCATGCACCACATCCTCATAATCTACTGAAACAAAAACATTTTTAAGCATATGATAAGGTTTGGAAATCATTCCATCAAACTTATCCGCAACCATTTGCCATGCAGTTTTGACATCATCCAGCAATGCATTCCTAATATACTCAAACTTAGATTTTAATATCAAATCGATTATGTAGTCATGCTCAAACAAGCATAGGCATACAAATACATGTTGTCTCAGACCTGAAATCTGTTGCAAAAGATTTTGTCATCAGAATTTGGCAAATCCGATATCACCATCGCATCCGGAGCGTGCCAAAACCTCAACTTAGACTCTTACCTTGCCTGAATCGGGTTTCGAATGCCCGAGATATGACAAAAAGAGTGATTTTTGGGCCAGATTTTGAAACAGGCGTAAAAAAACGTGAGCTGGCTGGGCGGGCCTGCTGTCTCATGTGTCAACAATGGGGCCCAAAGGGGGCACAAATGAGGGCCAAAGAAGGCCTACACCAAGCCTCAGCAAGCCTTGATAGGCTGGAAGCAAGATCCCGGTGAAGGAAGCTCCAAGAGGTGTGAGCTATGGCTACCCACAACTTGTTTACAGCTTGTGAGACCTGAGAACTGAAGTAAACCTTGAAGAAAATGATCAAATACCTCTGATGTAATGCCCTGAAGGTGCCCAACAATGCCGGGAAGGTGCTCGGGAAGCCGGGGAGTGACGGGAGCTCGAAGGAGTCGGATATGGCTGCCGGGAAGGAGACCCAATGCAAGTAGGGAGTCGATGGGATGCTGAGAATGCCATGAATCAAGCTCAAGAGTCGGAAAGCGAAGCTCTGATACCATTTGAAAGGGAGCGACGGATCGAAGGTTGTACTCGAGAGTTATGGCGGGAGAGCAAGAGCAAGAAAGGGAGAGACTAGAAATGGGAACTCCAACAGTCACAATGTGTGACTGGGCCTTTCTTTATTCAAACTGTTACTAAAAGAATTAAGAATAAAGTGATGGTGATGGGTGCCCGCCACCTGCAGTGTGCAGTGGCAGTGACTGTCAGTGTAGCAATACACGGGTGGCTAGGCAGAGGCGCCCTTACCCCCAACACATAATGGTTTTGAAAGTCAGGAGAAACATTCTGCTTTTTTTAATCTAATAGAGGCATACTCCTAAGCCATATCCTACCAATCTTTTGCCTTTTCTTTGCATAAACATTGCCTTCCATTTTAGAAGCATCATGAGCTTGTTTGCCAACATTAAGTACATTCTCAATACTTGCATCCTTATTATCTTCCTTGACAAATTCTGAAGCAACCTGCTTGGCACATGTCTCATCATACCCCACTTGCCTCAAATCACAATAAATAACTTGTTTCTTAAGATCACCGTCAAACAAATCATGAACATTATGAACATTTTTACCGTCATGAGAAGCATCAATTTTAACCTCTGTTTCCATTGCATTGTCTATGTAACATCCAACTTCGGCAAATATTCAGTAGTAAGTTCAGGATACAACACCTGTGCATACTCATACATACCTGCTAGAAAACAGTCCATCCAAGATTTTTGAAAGACCTTCTTGGTTTTTGAGAACTTAATGTCAGCCATTAGCCTCTCATATATAAGACCTGCCCAATTTGGCACCCCTAAATTTTCAGCATAATATAGAATGTCGTAGGTGTTTCTAGCAATGCTGTCGGTTTTAATGAACAACATAAACCACTACATAAATCATCACAGGTGCAATTTCCAGACCCCTATCAACCCTTTCACAACACATACACATTCCTGGGTCTAGCAGGGTCCCCAAAAGCATAATGCATTTGATCTTTAGTACACCGATATGCAATCAGATTATCATTCATAGGAAGAGAAAAAACCTGGCTCACAATTGCAGTAGTCAACTCGACACGGGGTGCAATCTTGCCATTGGAGTACCTTGAATATCCATTTGTACTGAAGCATGTACATTCGAGGCCCACTGATCCTATAGCAATCGGGCATACTCATACAACCCTATCTTTTGCAACCATAATCAATGCACCTCTACCTCAACATTAAGATACAAATTAGATTCCACAAAGGGAGTACCCATAGCACTTGGGCTCGAAAGGTATGCAACATTCATTGGTATAACCTCATTGTCTCCCTACTGTGCTAATTTGTCATCATAAGTGCCTTCATACAGCTCATCATCGTCTTCTTCTTGCTGGCCATGCTTGGACATTGAAAGCTTACGACCTGAAGACAACGGGTATGCATCATGGTGACAATGGATGCAGGTCGAGAATGGGTCGAGAATGGCGAAAGGGATGAAGCCCCAAAAGCATGCATAGTCTCTTCCATATGCATGCCAAAGTCCGATTTCTCACTTAGTCCACCCTCTTTTGTGCCAAATGTCACGTCAATATCATGGGATTTAGACCATTCATACACAACTACCACAAATTGATTCTCTTATCCCACTCGAAAGAATTACATGGACATTTGAATAATAGGGTTGTACTAGCCTCTTCAGCCTAAATCCATTCACTGCAGGGTGTAAAATTTTTCCCTGCAAGTCCTGTAATAAAAATGTGACCTAACCCATATCCTTGAAAATCACGAAGGAACCTACATACCAGAGTTTTGATTTACTAGGAAATTTTCCAATTCGGGAGTTATAAACTACAACCCAATCTCCTTCCTGAAAATTTTTCTTTTTGATATGTCTATTAACCCAAGCCCTTCTTTGTTGTTGTGTGACACCTGAAATGTAAGTAGCCAATACCCTATCCTCGAATTTCAGGAGTTGTTCTAGTCTATGCTGCATTGACTCTTTAGGATCTAGCTTATGTATAACAGCAATTCTCAAACTTGGTACCACAAATTCCATGGGAACCACAACTTCTAAACCATATACAAGTCTGAAGGGTGTAAGCCCTGTTGCAACTTTGTATACTATCCTGAAAACCCACAATGCTGAATCAAGTTTAGTATCCCAATCGTCCCTATTATCCTTAACAATTTTCTTCAAGATGCGGAGTAAAATCTTGTTGGAACTTTCAGCTTGACCATTAATTTGAGGGTGATATGGGGTAGATTTCTTGTGCAGAATCATATGCTTAATAGTCAATTCTCTGATCAGTTGATTCAATAAATGCTTTCCCTTATCACTAATCAGCTCAATAGGACACCCAAATCTGGTCATAATATTAGAGTATAAAAACTTGGCCACACTTTTAATGCTTGAGGCTCTACCCACTTTGTAGCATAGTCAGTGCAAACCAAAATGTATCTATTACCTGTCCGTTTAGTTACTGGCTTAATGGGCCCAAAAAATTAAATTCCCCATTTTTGAAATGGCTCAAGTGGTAATATAGGATGATCTTGCATCCTATCCGTATCAAGTGGTTGACCTTCCTTCAGACATTGCAAACACTCTTTGCTCCCATTTGAGTAGTTTGCTGATGTGCTTGAAATTTTTCCTAAGGCTGTCTAGCATGCATTGTGTCTAGGTCCTCTGAAGGGTCTCTATGGTATGGTGTCATGAATAATCTAATTTACTATAGATGGTTGAATAGGTCTCTATCTAGCATGCATTGCGTCTAGGTCCTCTGAAGGGTCTCTATGGTATGGTGTCATGAATAATCTAATTTACTATAGCTGGTTGAATAGGTCTCGATCTAGCCTGCATCACTGGCATTTGCTATGCCATCCTAACTTTAGGATTATACTAGCAAGTTCGAGTTTCATGGCCCTTTCTCTGACATATCTCACAATGCTTTTCCTTCTTCTTACTGTCAGAAATATCCAAATCTTTTATATTTTGTTTTATCATTTTATCTAACTTGTTGTGCTCTGAGTTCTTCTTATCTTTATCCTTTGCTTTCTTCTATTTGGTCTTGGTGGCTGATCTAGATTTCTGCTTTTTCTTCTTATGCCTCCTCCTCCTAGAGTTATCCTCATCAGAGTCACTTGAATCATCATCTGATCCTCATCATCACTATCTATGTCTGAATCTAATTTTGAATCTGCATCAAAATCAAGGTCCAAAGAGTCCACATCTTTACTGTTCTTAGATCTAGAGGTACCAACTCTTTTTTCCACTCTCATAGCTGGCCTAATCAATGCATCAAATGTATCATTCTGACCCATCTCAACATTGGCAATGGGATTCTGAATCTTACCTCTCAAGCCCTTCATAAAGTAGGTAATCTGCATCTCCACTAAAGGTGTATCATCAGCATCAAGCCTGTTCAATAGGTTCTTGAATTTCTGGGCATAGTCTTCCACTAACATGGACTTTTGTTTGATCTTCTTGATCTTCCTTAAAATATCTCCCAGAGTTTTGTCCTTATGGAAAGTGCCTAAAAATGTTGTTTTTAAAGCATCATATGAATTGAAGGCTGCCATTCCATAACTGGCAAACCATTCCATAGCCTTTCCCTGAAAGGTGGCAGCAAACTGTTGCTTTTTGACCTCATCCCCATACATTAGGTTTAATCCACTTGTTGTCCACCTAGTCTCAAACTAGGCCACATGACAATCAGGGTCTTCTTTTTTCTTTTTGGAAAACTTAGAGGCTCTAACCTTTGGGTTAACAATATGATTTGGATTCATTATGTTTGGCTTATGAGGCCTCCGCAATGGCGGTAGAGGATTACATTTTAAAGACTTCTTAGATTGAAGGGTTGTACTTCTCAGTAAAACTAATCTCCCAAGCACTATATGTTGCAGTCTTTCGAGTCCCTGCTTAGGAGGAGTTTCTTGATCTTTAGGTAGTAATGATGATTCCTCATCTTCTGAAACATTAGGTGAAACTTTAGGAGTCATAGGAGTTGGAAAAGATTCTTCAAAACTAGTAGGAGAATTATAAATGATTGTTGTACCCCTAGAGGGATCCACATCCTGATCACCTTGACTATCATGTACATCATGTTTTTCATCTAGCCTGCCTAATGGTGCAACAACCTCTGCATCATTAAGAAAAAATTCTTGCTGTTGCTGCCCTGCTAATGCCTCCCTTAATTCTTGTGATCTACTCCTGGTAAGAATAGGGTTGGAATGATAAGGATAATTGCCTAACATAAATGCTGCCCATAAAAGGCGCCTAACACATCGTCAATGCCATCAGCATTTCTGTCGGCTAAATCTCTCAAGAATTGATTCTAGATCTACATCTAAATTAAGAAATTATTTTCCTGAGACTGGAAAGGATTGCCAAAGTGTTATATCTTCTTTAAATGCCATAACAATCAAGAAACATTATTATGCCTATCGGATTCAACAACATAGAGCCGATGTTCATCAAATATTACATTGTTTACTATCACCATAGCCATCATTAGTTGAATAACCTGAAAAAGAACAACATCAATACTCAGAGAACAACCAAAGAACAATAGGATCAAACATCAACTGCCATTTCGAGGTGCTATCTCTCATTGTATTTCATTCTTGATCAGATAATGACTCCACGAATACAAATGCCTGACATTTTTAAACCTGCGCCTTGACTTTGAGGTGAAACATCATATGAAAGATAAAGGCTACTTCATACATGTTGATCCAAAAGACTACATGCACACTAATTCTAAGGTATAAAATAGTGCTAAATATACGGTGGAATTCAAGTCCTAACAAGGGACTTTGTTTGACTCCACCCTAAACCAATAAAGGGAGGTCAAGAAGAAAACCATTAATCATGTTTTGGTCTCATGAATAGAGAGCTTCCATGTTTTAAGACATCGAATCATCTTTGAAGAGTTTCGCTACACATATAAGAATGTCATTAATACTGAAAGCAATCATAAACCATATACTCTAAAATGGAAAGAATTGCAATACCCTAAGTTCACAATTGATAGGACATTATTTGGGCTCCTTTTGGAATCATAAAGAACTTAATTACTATATGATGCAATGAAGAAGCATTTTTGTGAAACATCATTGTTTTTAGCATGATCAATTAAGGCACATGCTTTTACAATGGTTTTGTGAATGGTGAATCATTAGTTAAAAATCATCCTAGTTTTATTGAATTGAGACTTGATTACTTAAACAATATCACTTTTTGGCAAAACGTTCTCTTTCTTTTTTATGAAAAAACTTGAGAAAGGAAAATAGCCCTTACTTTTAGAATTAAAATAGTGTTGGGACCTCTTCTTTGAAACAAAAAGAGCAATGCCAACAAGTAACACACAATATTGCATGTCTCTAAAGCTCATTTTTGCCACATGACAGCTTATGCCAATAACAAAAAACAAACCTTGCAATATATCAATCACTTGTGGATACACTAATAAATGATTCAAAACAACATGAGAGTCGAGTACATGTCATTCATACATGTGGAGTTAAATGGATCTCATTGAATACCCTTCCATGTAGAGTTGCCACCATAATAACATGCATGCTCTACTATTGTGTTAGGTACATTGCTTTTTGGTTGAATTAAGCTTGCACATGTTGACTTTACCTTTAAAGATTATCTTTAGGAATTTGCAAACCACATGGATGTATCTAGAACAAGCTCCATCGTAAGGATTTTCTTCCATAGTTAACTTGCAATTAATGTACAAACTCATAATATGTTGTAGTAACTCATGTGATACTTGTTGAAGTGAGCTAAGAATCACTTATAGCCTTATAAACAAGGGCCAATTTTTTTAAAAAAATCAATTAGCAAGTCAAAGTTGCTAACCACCATCATTGTGATCACCTCAATCCATAAAGTATGCAACCCTAGTGATCCACAAAGCACACCAAAATCTATAGATAAACGAGGGTGATGACAATCTTGAGGATAACAATGGCTTGGAGAAAAGGATAAGGGGCATCTACTAGTTGATGGCCCCCTCCTATAATAACCACCTTCCCTCTTATTAATAACCATCCCCCCTTGACTAGCCCATTTAAAAAAAACTAATAATTCAATCCCTTCAAAAACACACTAAAAAGGATGTAATTCTAGAGGGAATATGGATATACATGTAGATGTGTATATATAATTACACATACATACATGCATATATAAATAGAGAGAGAGAGAGAGAGAGAGAGAGAGAGAGAGAGAGAGAGAGAGAGAGAGAGAGAGAGAATAGTAAATATGTGTGTCTGTTATGTTAAGGGGGAGACAGAGATATAGATAGATGAAGAAGAGTGAGACAGAAGTAGATAGAAAGAGTAGACAAAGCAATAGAGGAAAAAGGAGAAGGGTACAACCTTCCCGACTTCCCAATACTTGCATATCACCTAATTCTATGGGTCAAAATCCATCCAAGGTTACATTGTTAAGGCATCATCAAAATATTCTTCACAATTCACTATGTTATGGAAGAAAGAAATGTGGGGAAAGAGTCTATGTGTGATGGAGACATCATTCAAGCCAATGAGCTTACTAACAACTCCACCATAGGGCCCAACAACAAAGGAGCAACCAACCTTCCCTCATCGAGCTGACAAGTACATGTTTTCATAGCATAGATATGTTATCCAATTGTTCTAATCATTATGATTTCTTGGAAAGGATACTCATTATTTTACATGATAGTTTTATATTGTGATTGCAATTATAATAATAAGATTCAAGTGATTATAGGATAGTTAGATCTAAGGGATCAACAATGTGACATCAACAACTAGACTAGCCCTAAGGTCCATCTGTAAAGTTAGAGAGAATGACATAATGATTGGTATTTAAGATTGAGAGCCAAATAGTAAAAAGGGCCAAGTAGATCATTGCTTCATCACCTTGAGTAGAGTAGTTTTGAGGGGCTTTCAACAAGTAAATCCTTCAACGTTTTACGATAAGGTTGTGAGAACTTAACCCACTAACTAGATTGGGATGGAATGCCTCAAATTCTAGACAAGACATGGAGAAACTTCGTGGAAGCTAAAGTCATAAGTAGAGCATATGTACTCTCCATGATTGATTGATTGCTTGATGTGCTATGCTTAAAGGATCATGCAACATGTAATAGGATAAATAAGAAAACTGATTGTATACATCAAATAACGTGGTAATATAAATTATTTAGATAATTAAGGCTAGCTGGGTGCACAGGGTGATAATTGGGTATATGGAGATGCTAATAACCCCATCTTATGGATAGGTGGACCAATTAAGTGGGTGGTTTTCTACCTTATCGTTTAGATTAGAGCTAACCAAACATGACTGTATGCATAAGAAGATGAAACCCAAACCAATATTGCTTGAGGAGATCCTATAACATCCCTAGGGGTTGACAAATTACTTCCTCTCGTTTCACACTCTCTTTCAAACCAAGTGCAGTGTTGGTTACTCTCGTCCTTGAGAGATTGCCAAGTGGTCTCTTTAGAAGGGGTGTTAGACATGTATTTTTACGATGACTTTATAATTATAGAAACCTCTCAATTTGACCTTTGGGGTGAAGTCCCCTAGGCTATACAAGATGAACATTTATTCAGGATCACTGAATGGCAAAAAGAGGCATCACAAAAGCATCTTAAAGCTAGTGATCTACTCTTCTATGCTACCCATAACCAGTTGATCATTGATAAAACAATGGGCACTCCGCTCTCTTTCACAACTTCCACACATGATAGTGCTCCCTTCGCAAAATTTGCTGCAGGGATCCTCACGTTGGTTAGATTGGTTAGATACTTTGCTTCATGAAGCATGACTAGCTTAATAGTTTCAACATTTCTTACTCATTAATCTGCCAAAAAAATTTAACTAGCTATTATTTGATATCATGCTCCTCAATCTGAGAAAGGGGCTAATTCATGCAACACAACCTTCATCTCTTCATACATCCCAACTTAATGATGATTGTCCCCTTACACTCTGTCATTAGGTGCTAAAAGTGCTCTAAGGGATGGACAACACCTGCATTCCTACTGTCAAGGACAAACATCAATCTCTAGGGACTTATCATGTCTGTCAACCTGCATCTGTGGGTTTTGCAGAGAAAATCAGGCTATCTGATTCAATATTACATCTTAAAAACTATAGCATCTTAGTCTATATTACCTACATGATAAATAAGTTGAAGCTCATGTGAAATTCCTTACTTTAGGTAATAGAAACATAAACTCAAACAATTGCTAACAAAGTATGTCAATCTAGAACCCACATTCATACCTGTTAAAATCATATCATGCCATGACTTGGTAGAACCTTGGCTCAAAACCCCATAAGCAAATAGACTCTCATATGGTGCAGGGAATCTCACTCATCAGTTGGACCCCAATCTGCCATTCTTCTTTGCATATGCATAGTTAATGACTATAATAATAGTCCCAATCACAAACATAAACTTCAATTAAGGCAACAAATCCCATTGTGAGCACCACTCCAACATAGATAGCCTGTTGCATGCCTGATTGTCACCAAAAAGAACAAAGTAGTGTCTACAGTGACAACAAGCTAACTCCACTACAGATTTTTGTCTTGGTTGTATTTGCCGCATCTCATGCCTACGCCATGTTTGTAGCACATGAGAGAGACAAACACTGGGTCCTAAAAGCCGGCCTCCTGTATGCACCATTTCTCTGTAATTTTGGGAGGAGAGAGAGAGAAAGAGAGAGACGGCGCTTCAAAGCTTGCTAATGATGTGCACCTTCTTGGAAATAGGCTTGGTAGGGGCCTTCTTAAGCACACTGATGGTAAACATCGCATCCTCCTGATGGACCCTAATGTAGTCAATGAGAAAATTACCATTTGGGATTTGGAAATGACGGAAGAATTTGCCCGGGGGTCTCTCGGTTCTGTGCCAAGTTGCAGGCCCCTTCTTCCTCTCCGCCTCTTGCTTCTAGAATTCACCACTGATCTACACCATATTGACTTCATGGACAAGCACTTGCACATCGCCCTCTTCACCCCACGGACATGGGCCTTGAAGATGTGGACATTAGGTGTCTCCAGCCAGTTGACTTAGGTATAATTTGCGTCAATGTTGAGAAGGCAATGAAAGGGCTCTCTTTCTATGCCCCACCTCCTCCATAGAAGAAGTATCACGCTAGAACAGTGTTACTTGTGCTGTCTGTCCACCCTCTTCTCTTCTATTTCTTCTTTTCTTCAAAAACTTCACACACACACACACACACACACACACACACACACACACACACACACACACACACACACACACACACACACACACACACACACACACACACACACACACACACACACACACACACACACACACACACACACACACACACACACACACACACACACACACACACACACACACACACACACACACACACACACACACACACACACACACACACACACACACACACACACACACACACACACACACACACACACACACACACACACACACACACACACACACACACACACACACACACACACACACACACACACACACACACATTTAGTAGTGAAGGGTAGAGGGGCGGGATGTGGACAAAGAGGCTAGAGTGCTCATTATAATTCTCTTGTTTCATATGACGTATATGATTTTTTTTAATAGACAAATTACATATATCATATGGAGCTCAAAAACAAGCTTTGGGTCATTTTGATATCAACACGAGGGAAGTTTTAACTCAGCCCGATAGATGTTCCATTGCACATATAGAGGCATGTTATCAAGACTGGCAAGGAATGGGAAGACATGCTCATAGCCTCTACAAGCTTGATCACCTCAACAAAGCAATCCATAGGCCCTTTATTTTACCAATAGTGCCGTAGAGCTTGTGACTCTTAGTGCATTTATAGCAATATGGAAGAAATGTGCTAATTTAGATATTCATCCATGTGTGAAGGTGTGCCATGCCATCTATATTGATGTCTTGACAAGAAGAGTGAGAAGGAGGGAGGAACTTTATAGTAGTTTTGAAAGGCATAGATTTGGATTAAAATTTTCCCTTTCCATGCATTCCTATTATATTTATTACCTAGGGTCAAATTGCTGAATTGGCCTTTCCATGCTCTTGTGCACTATGAAGTGTGCACTTGAGCATCTAGTCATAGGTCGAGACATAGAAAAAATGCAAAGCACCAAGGCAACAAAAATGACTCTCTCCTCCTAATGCCATAACTAATGTGCATCATGTATAACCAAATGGATACTATTTTTGTTGTTAAATCTAGAATTGTGAGTAGAACTAGGAGAAGTTAAAACACATATGAGTATTGAGAAGATTTGCTTGCTAGGAATATTTCTTTTGCTAGAATAGTTCTAGCATGCTTTGAGAAATCCTTAGAAACATGTGAAAGGCCAAGTACAACTAGGCCATGGCTATGGCAATAGCCACTGTAGGTCCTTCCACTCTGAGAGAGAGAGAGAGAGAGAGAGAGAGAGAGAGAGAGAGAGAGAGAGAGAGAGAGAGAGAGAGAGAGAGAGAGAGAGAGAGAGAGAGAGAGAGAGAGAGAGAGAGAGAGAGAGAGTGTGTGTGTGTGTGTGTGTGTGTGTGTGTGAGAGAGAGAGAGAGAGAGAGAGAGAGAGAGTGTGTGTGTGTGTGTGTGAGAGAGAGAGAGAGAGAGAGTGTGTGTGTGTGTGTGTGCATGCATGAGTGAGTGAGTAGTGAAAGAGAAAGTGTGTGGGTTCTTTTCTCTTGAAGCACAACAAAGTATGTGAGCTAGGGATGAGACTTGACCATATCTACCCCCTCTCTCTTTCTCTCTTTATGTTTGTGGAGTTATGAGTCCTACGTTTTGCAACATCATAGCGAACGGTTTGTATGAGATGTTCCAAGAAGAAGTATAAGGAAGGTATTGTGCTCTTAAAAAGACTCAAAAATTTTGATATGTATTGAACTAACAGAACCTTTCATGGATAAACATGGACACTAATTTTCCATATGAAAAAGAAGGGTCTTGAAGTGTAGTTTTCATAATAAAACTAACCAATATTTTTAAAAAGCAAAAACCCACAAACTCCATCGAGAAAAGAAAATACCATCACGAGAATTGTTCTCAAAAATAAAATTCGTGTTTAGATTCAATCTGGACTACGTCCCGAGGGGAGGGTAATTTGAGAAGATTATTGGAAGATATTGCCACTTACACTAAGTTTTGCCTTGATATTATTATTTTTGGGAAGGAAAGAATTGTCTCGAAAATAAGTTTGTTAAAAGTTTACATATAATGCATTTGAAATAAGATGTTTGTGATTGTAAGTTAGGTACTAATCTTTCCTAAAATCATCAGGCTAAAAGATGGATGATGGAATACTGATCGCCGACTGAGGCAATATTCTGATGAATATAGAACATTGAATGAGGCAGTGTTCTTTGATGGCGCTAGACCTCCCCAAGGCCAACATGGATAGAACTTACTCCAAGGGGTTTTTTTTTCACGTTACCAAGTATAGACCAATCATGGCATGAAAGGTCTTATTGTAGGGAACTCTAGTTGGCAGGAGGAGGTGAGGATACTAGGGGGCTCTAGTCATAAACTCCTTAGACTCTTACAAATTGCCAACTACCCTTTGAATTCCAGATACTATCCTGAAAGTTTCAAAACTAGTTTAGGAACTGAAATTGGAGAGAATAATACCTTTGGGTTGACATCATATCTAGCTAAAATAGAAAACATTGTAAAATTTTATTTTTCTTAAAGGAACTATTGAGAAGGAATTGCTTTACTCTATCTTTAATGCAAGTCTGTTTCAGTCGGGTAATTCTATAAGAAGTGGAAACTCAAAATGTTGACACTAATCAATCGTTAGTAGTTGATTTGACTAATAATAGGAACCCAAAAAACCCAGGTTGATTCTCATGGGGATGGCCGGAACTTCCACTGCGGGGTAGCCTCAATTGAGCCTAGATAGCAAACTTTGAGGTATTTCGTCAAATCTCGGATGGCATTTTCTAAGACATCTCTTGATGGGCTACTAAGAATGTGTCGACGAGGAAGTGGCTCGGGCAGGCACGTTATAGTTGGTATCAGAGCACACGTTGATATAGGATATGATGCAAGAAAATAAATCTGGTTATAACTACTATATAAAATATCTTAAGTTGTGAAAATCTTCTCTTATTAATATATGTTCTTGATTTCTGGCAAATGGACAAACCTTGGGAATGATTCTTGATTTTCCAAGTTATGTTTATGTTAGCAATGCACTCCTCTAGTTTCAGTTGGAGAAACCAAATGATGCAAATATTAGATTAGATATACAATTCTTCGCTCTTGTATTACGAAAGACAATGGATGTTAAGCAAAGGGTATTTTTCATTGATGCAAACCATCTTGCTTACCTCCAAAACCATTTAAAGAGGCTAAGGTGGATAGAAACCCTTAAGGTTTCCAAGATTTATCTCTTCTTTTAGGCTAGAGTAAACTGAAACATGTTCACTGGAGGACAAAAAGTCAAATTAAATCGATACATCTATGAGGAGGTTACAAAGGTTATACCGGCTAACCGATCATGGTTTTAGGATGCTCTAGCTACCACAACTACAAGAAAGATGGATTACCCGATCTTCCCCTAAAATATAGATTTCTAGATATCCATTCCCAAAATCCTAATTACTATGTAATGGATGTATTGCAATGCTATCCCTAGGTTGTAGTAGGGAATCCTCTTCCAAGAATAATATGAGCTTTCGAACAACTCAAATAATATATTCCCTTCCTATTGACGTAAAGAATTTTTTTGTCTACTTGTTATAATCAAAATTGGTTGTCTCCTTAGTAATCAGGAATAGTGGGAGGATATTATCCATTTAAGAAAATTTTTAAACCTGAGTAGAAATAGAGTTAACTAATAGAGGTGACAAAGTCTAAAGAAATTTCCTACATTTCAAGCCGTGCATATATCCGAAAAGCATTCAAATGGTGAAATAATTTTTAACTATTTTATAATGAATAGCCAGTTCTCATCTCTCCTATCCAGAATGGCAATATGGAATGGATTGATACATTGATACTAACCACCCCGACTATATCATAGATCAAGCTTAGGTGAATCCAATGGATGGAGGACTCAAAGGCTCGTTAAACTATCCTTCCTTGACAGGACCCCATTCTTCATACTAACGATCAACTAGATCACAAAATCATCACGTAAGCAGAAAACCAACTAAGTTCATCTCGATCAATGGAATAATGCATACAATGATGGGGCAACCAAGACACTTTGGTGGTAGCACTATTTTTCATGCAATGGTTGGTCACAGACTACATTAGTATGGCACAACTCCTTATGGTATGTAGCAACCTATGTATGGTATGCAAGGCCCAATGTATTTAGGTATGGCCAGTAAATATGCATAACCCTATTTATAGCAGTGTTAGTTTGATGCCTGGGGCACAAAGTGGCTTTTGGTCTTGGTCATGATGCAAATACAACAAATGCATCCTTTTTGTAGTAGCCAATGTATGGCAACTTGACTCCCAAAGGGGCAACACATAGTTATCAAGTACGAAAGATATGATACAGTACGGTACGATAACAAACGGTACTAAATGCTACCTTATGATTTCATAAGGTATGGTACGATATTAGTATGAAAAAAAATTAACATGATTTAAAAAAACCATAAATCATTAAATGATAGAACACATGTTTTTTAAAAAAATAGCCATTTATTTCTATTTTAGGGAGTAACCCTCATCATAAGGATATCTAGACCTTCCCACACAAATATCAAGATATGGATATACATGCCAAAACTCTGGTCGTTGAGATCTACTAAGTTACTAGAGATCCATGGGTAAGTCGAAATAATTTTTGACTAAGATTAATAATCTAATTTAAAGTGTAAATCGTGATCATTATTTGAAAGACTGAGTAGTACATAATTCCCTTCCTAAATTAGTGAGGTAGATTAAGCAAGTTAACATCTTTTTGAATATTGTTGGAAAGAAAATAGATAACGAAAATTGCATAATTTCCCAGAGTCGCCCCGAATCTCAATATTACAGAAGCTTAAGAGAAGAAATTTCTTCTCAAGCAAAACAAGCCACCGGAGTTTGATGGTAAGTGAGAGCACCATTTAAACACCTATAAAGTGTCGAAAAAGAGTGGATTATTACAAATTTTATGTGGGAATTCAAAAGCGATGGAAGAGGAACATGAGGATTCCACAATTTTAAGAGACCGAGGAATACGAAAATGTAAAACTTTGATCATTGTGGTGGTTGCAGATTTTTAGTAATTTTTTCGATGGTCTAATTGAAGAAAGATAGCTTCTCACAGTTTGAGATGTCAAGCCAGACATGTAGGATTTTTCGGATTTGAAATCGATCAACAGGTGTAAGAGTTGTGAGAAGCCGGGCATTACTAAGGGACGCCAAAAATGGGCATGGCCTTTAGGGGGGCCCAAAGCCCCTAATTTTTTCGAGGGGGAGGGGGAGAGGGGAAGGCATTTTTCAAAATGACGTGAAACAACCACCCCCTCCCCCATGGCGATGGTAGGGAGAAGGAGGGGTTTTGAGGGTAATTAATGGCTGATAACATTTGAAATTCTGATCTATTTGCTTGTGCATGACATATAGGACATTTACAATTTAAGTTTAAGAGGGTGGAGCAGCACGAGAATGCCTGATGCTGACCCATAGCAACACATCATTATGTATACGCTAAAGTCATTGAAAGAAATGTATTTGCACTTCACAATGTTGATTGCTAAATCATAAAATAATTGAGCACTAAGGTTCATACATAGTTGCATTGCACATATCACATGGTGTCATTCCTGGATGCATTGAAATTGTTTTCTTATGCATATGACCTACGTGGAGTGTGTGAGATGTCCTAAGCTGTGGGTTTAGACAATTGGCTTCCTTGGGGACTGTTAAGTGAGAAAATATTTTACATCTTAGAATGTTTAAAAACAAGAGTGGAGTTTGTGACGTATGTGCTATTTGTGTTAGCGGCGCATTGAGGGCCTAATCCCTGAGGTGTAGAAGAGCTACACACTGGGGCCATGGTATTCAGTCAAGGGGTGCCTCCTTTTGTGTGCTTATGAGGTATTTTACACTGATATATGTGTAGGGAATCCCTTTGAGGAGTGTGGGGAAGGCTTAACCATTGGATTACAATCCAAAACAAACGTGAAATTTACGATAGAAGTTAGGCCAGTGTGTCCCTTAGATGCTCCTGATGCTGCTGGCCATGAGGCTGAGAGGGTGTGTTCTTTAAGCATAGAGAGGCCCAGCTAGTTCTTAGAGCCAATGTCGGGACCATTTTAGGTCCCAACAAGTGGTGCATTTGTCGGGAGCTACGAATAAGTAGTGGTTTCTGGACTTTGGTCAGAAAGGGACTTAAAATTTATAACCGTGTCCATTAGGAATGCACTAAAGTATCTATAAAATGGGGTTTTTCCAAGGTTTCAAACACTTGGCTTGCCCTATTCAAAATCTCCCAATATATCTGATTAATTATGTAGAGATTGAATCCTCTACGAGAAATGATTTATGTAACATCGAAAGTATGCATTTAGCGGCTAGTCCGTCCTCTAGCATGATGGCATGGGCCAAGGTTCACCTTGGTGCAGTCTTTATTCAAGAAACATTGTGCACGAACATTCATCAACCTAGAAGATATGCAACAAGCATGTTAGAATCCAAGGTAGTCTTGGCATCGACCAACAATCATGCTAAAGTTGTAACACCATGGAACAATAATGATATACAATGTTTACTGGGGAGAATCTTGGAATTAGCTATAGAGACCTTGAGGCCTAGGAGCCCTAGCATCCTAGTGTAGCCAATCCCATGTTCCAAATCCATGAGCTAGATGGAAATGGGTGTAGACCTAATAGGGGAAGAAGAGTGGTTAAGCAATCCATCACTGGTCTAAGTTTGAAACAAAATCATGACTATGAGATGACACCCCAAAACATAGCTGATATATGCTACCATGTGGAGGCTATCTCAACCATTGAGAACTAGGGTAAAAGGAAACTTGGAATTTATAATGGTAAAGATCCACCTAGAGTTGAATCTAGTAGAAGGATCTGCTTCAAGGGAAGTGATAGGCAATAAGCGAGAGGAGATAGATTGGTCACAATGAAAGATCACACAAATAGGAGTGGTGGGCTCCAATCGAGCCATGTAAAGATTAAAAGAAGATGGGTTTGGAGGCCCGAAATCTCAAAAAGTGTGGCCGGTGTGCTAGATGAAAAGCAAAGAGTTCCAAGTGGACATACCATGGTTAATTCCCATGGATGAGACCAGAGGCCATAATAATACATCTAGCAATGTGCACCACTATGGGGTGCATCATTGTGATGAGCCTAGGATTCAATCCCTACCTAGTTTGGGTTGTAATAATGATACATTCAAAAATCCAAATAGGAAAGGGTCACATGAGCCAAAAATCCATGGATCTCTCTATAGGAGAGGCCTTTGGAAAGCTAGAACAACCAGTGTATTTGAAAGGTAAGGCATCCAAGCCCAACAAGGTTATTCATTCACAGCTAATAGCACATGAAGAGGAATAGCCCATACTGAGGTTATATTAGTAGGAAGGATTGGACTTATGACTTTGGTTTAGCTTGGTTAGTTTGACAAGATACAATTTACATGCCAAGTAGACCATATTTGGTTAAAACAAAGTGATTTATGCTAGGCCAAGAGGGCCAGTTTGTTGGTTGTGAAATGTTATATCTGTTTAGGCCAAGAGGGCCATATGTTTGTTTGGTGCAAGTACATTTAATGGTTTTCTATTTTAGTGATTGCATCACACAGGTTGGATGAAGTGCCTAGAGGGAGCTTGTGCTCTGTGAGACCTTCTTGTGGCCATTTCAGGTGGTGTCGTCACCTTTCTGAGTTTTTCCCTTAAGCTAATAGTGCTATATGTGTATGTGAGGGTTATTTTCTTTTCGTTTATGGGGACCAGCAATCAAGGCATGAAGTCCTATGGTTTGCTTAGGTATATCTGGGGGATTGAGTAGTCGTCTACCTCCTTTTAGGACATTGTCAAGCATTAAAGACTTGTGATAAAGGGTAGTCCTTGTGACCTTGTCCTTCCTACTTGCTAGGCAGCTGTCCTAAGAGTCCCTATTAGTGTGAGGCAGTTAGAGAAGCCTACCAAAATAACAAAGAGGAGCAAGTTTTGAATATATCTAAATATCAAAATTATAGAGGTGTGTAAAAAGGGTTTCTAACCCCTCAATTAGAAAAGAAAAAAGAGAAAACTCCTACAAGAAATTGATTATCGACTTCTTGGGGAGGCCTGGTAGGTTCCTGAGGATATGTCAGATCCAGGGCTGATGCCTTGTCTTCTTAGGAGTAGCAGTTAGCTACAAAAAAAAAAAGAAAGGTTGGAGCGAAAATAAAAGTGAGTGAAATAGAAAAGGATTAAGTGTCACCTCCCGAGAGCTTGGTAGATTCTTGGGTACCAAATTAGGACTTGAGGCCGATGCTCTATTCTCCTTGGGTCACTCTACGCTCAGCTCCCTCCTTTTTACACACTTTATGGAAACCTTGGGAGGAAAATGTGTTACAGTAAAAATATGATGACTAGGCTATAGGAGTCCCCACCTAGTAGGAGGGCCTGGTCTCCTTGTCCTAAGTTAGGCAGGTAGTTCAGACCACCACTAGGATGACCTCTTTGGCAATTTTTTGTGGTAGCTTGATGCTTTCTCAAGTTGTTGTTTGTGCAGGTCAATTCGTGGGATTTGACGGGCTAAGTTGCCCTATCTTGTGGTCACCAATGAGAGCAGCATTTTAACACTTGTAAATTGCCAAAAAAGAGTGGACTAATGTAAATTTTATGTGAGAATTTAAAGTAAATGGAAGAGGAACATGAGGATTTGACAATTTTAAGAGATCGAGGAAGACACAAATGCAAAACTTTGGCCGTTGCGGTGGTTGCAAAATTTTAGTAATTTTTTCGACAATCAGATTGAAGAAAGATAGCTTCTTGGCCATTCGAGATGTCAAGCTGGACATGCATGATTTTTCCAATTTGAAATCGTTCAACAGATGGAAGAGCTATGAGAAGCTGGGCATTACCAATGTCAAAATTGACCAAAAGGGAGACAAAAAATGGGCATAGTCTTTAGGGGGCCCAAAGCCCCTAATTTTTTCATGTGGGGGGAGGGGGTGTTTTTCAAAATGGCATGAAACAGCCACCGCCCCCCATGGCGGCAACAACGGTAGGGAGAAGGAGGGGTTTTGAGGATAATTAATGGCTGATAACATTTGAAATTATAATCTATTTGCTTGTGCATGCCATATAGGACATTTATAATTTAAGTTTAAGAGGGTGCAACATCACGAGAATGCCTGGTGCTAACCCATAGCAACGTAGCATTACATGTAGGACTGAAATCATTGAAAGAAATGTCTTTGCACTTCACAATGTTGATTGATAAATCATAAAATGATTGAGCACTATGATTATACACAGTTGCATTACGCATATCACATGGTGTCATTCTTGGATGTATTGCAATTGTTTTCTTATGCATATGACCTATGTGGAGTGTGTGAGATGTCCTAAGATGTAGGTTTAGACAATTGGTTTCCTTGGGGATTGTGAAGTGAGGAAATATTTTATCTCCTGAAACCTTTGAAAACAAGAGTGGAGTTTGTGATGTACGTGTTGGCCTGTTTTAGGTCCCGACAATAAGGGGAGGGATATTCCAACTAAAGCAGAAACATGGATAGAATCTATGGATGACTATTTCATTGCTGCATGGACTGCACCATCAAATCAAGCAATGATCACCAAACTAAAACTCATAGGAGATGCCCATCTTTGGTGGAAACAATGGTGCAAGGACCAAAGAAAATCTAAAAAAGTGTTATCACTTGGGACAAGATTAAGGATCCTATGCATGGGAGATACCTTCCACCCATATATTAAGCCCAAAAAATGAATGAATTCTTCAACTTTAAATAGTTAAGCCTAAGCCTAGAAGCTTACTACTCCAAATTTGTAACACTTCTAAAATATGCACCTACGATGGATGTTTCACAGTAAGTATCCAAATTTTGCAATGGTCTAAATCCGCCCCTAAATACAGGCCTTGAGTCAATGAGACCATCAAATTTACAGGATATACATTAATTTGAGCAGGTCCAATTGTTCAGGAGATGGAACAAAGGCCAAGAAATGCAAAAATTTGGAACAGAAACCATCAGAATAAGGGCAACTTCCAAGGATACGCAAAAAGATCCCAAGGGCAATATCAACCAAACAAGACAATGAGAATCAAGTCAAATTAGTGGGAAACTTTATTCCCATAGGAAAGAGAAATGAGGCTCCAAGGTGCCTCTATTGCAAGGAACCAAGATATTTCAAGAGGTAGTGTGTGAAGCTTGCCCAAACATCCATCAAGGTCAATTTCGTGGGAGAAATCAAGATGCAAGGGAAAGGTTACTCGAATAAACCCAAAAGAGATCAGTAATGATAATGATCCTACAATGGAATCTGATATGGAAAGATAAGAGTACATGCCACTCTCAATAAGAAGGGTCCAAATTGCCAATTCTTAGAAATTTAAACACCAGTAGATTATCAGTAAACCCTTTCAAATTTTAATCGTCTGTGGAAGTACTCACTCTTTCATATCACCAAAATGTGAAAAAAGGCTAGGCATAAATACTATTTTTTGCTTGTGCTAGCAAATGGCAAGAAAGTTCAAGAAAGTTCTATCAACACAACAAACTAGTAAGGTAGAATTTGGCTTGGGTGGTAATTCTTCCAAAATGAACCTTGGGGCTTATGAATGTCTGCTAGATATGGATTGGTTAATTCCAAATATGCCCATATCCATTGTGGAAAGGGTCAAATTATGTTTCAAAACTCAATGGGAGAATAAGTAACCACTTAGGGGGAGGCAAGGAACCCTAAGGTTCTTAGCTGGCTAAATCTTCCCGAATAGTAAAAAGACTGAAGAAAGGATTACCCATCTATCTAATTAAGCTCAACAAGGCCAAGGAGGATAGTGAAGCCAAGCACCAATCATCTTGGCTAAAAGATTATGCAAATGTTTTTCCAAAAGACCTAACAGAGCTTCCACCAACAAGAGAAGTAGATCATGAAATCCAACTTATTCCAGGCGCTTCCCCTGTCACCAAACGGCCCTATCAAATGTCAATTCTTGAATCCATTGAGCTAAAAGAACAACTCAATTAGCTATTAGATCAAGGATACATCTAACCAAGTAATTCACCATGGGGAGCATTGGTACTATTTCAAAAAAAGAAAGATGGAACACTCCGCCTTTATATTGATTACTGTGGATTAAACTAGGTGACAGTGAAAAACATCCCTAGGATAGACAAGTTGCTTGATTGAGTCCATGGAGCAAAGGTCTTTTCAAAGATTAGGTTATTATCAAATAAGAATTAGGGAGGAAGATATCCCTAAAACTGCTTTTAACATAAGGTATGGTCATTATGAGTTTATTGTGATTTCATTTGGATTAACAAATGCTCCTTCCACCTTCAACAAGTTGATGCAAGAAATTTTATGACCCTACCTTGATGACTTTGTCCTCGTCTTCTTCGATGATATCTTAACATATTCCAAGAATGAAGAAGACCATGGACCACAACTGCAAGTAGTTCTTGAAATAATGAGAGCCCACAAACTGTATGCTAAAAAAAAGAAATGTGTCTTCTTCAAAAAGCAAATTGAATATCTAGGATTAGCAGATGGCATTTCAGTGGATCCTACCAAGATCCAATATGTATAAGATTGGCTGCCCCCAAAAATAGTCAAGGAAGTGTGAAGCTTTCTAGGGCTAATAGGTTGGTATAGAGTCTTCATTAAAGACTATGCCTTGATCACCGCGCGTCTCACCGACCTTCTCAAAAAGAAAGTCTCCATTCTATGGATGTACATCAAACAATCTAGCTTTGAGAAACTTAAGCATAGTTTGGTAATTTCCCTTATTTTTAAGGTTACCTAAACTAAGCAAAGAATTTGAAGTCATAACTGATGCGAGCTCTCTAGCTTTGGGTTGCGTGCTTATGCAAGAAGAACATGCAATAGCCTATGCTTCAAGAAAATTAAAGATCCATGAAAGAAACTATGCCACACATGATCTAGAATTACTTGTTGTAATTCGTGCCTTTAAATTATGCAGACATTACCAGCTTGCTAATAGGTTTCCTCTAGTCATTGATCATAAAAGCTTGAAGTGGATTTTTACTCAACCAAATCTCAATATGAGACAACGTTGATGGATTGAGACCTTGCACAAATTTGACTTTGAAATAAAATATAGACTAGGCAAGGAAAATGTGATTGCAGATGCCCTAAGCTGAAAATCATTTCTTAATACTATAATCCTAGAGGAACCCTCTAGGATTGGGCAGGAACTCTTGCTACAATGATTTCAATGCCCAATAACCCTCTCATAGAAATGGCTAAAAAAGAAGTAGTGAAGGATTCAAGTCCAAAACTCAAGTCTAAATATCAAGATTTTTCCATAAACAAGGAACTTGCCTATTTAAAAACAAGACTATGTATTTCTGCAAGCCAAGAACTCAAGAAGAAAATACTTTGGGAAGCTCACAATTCTCCGTTTTTAGGCCATCCTAGATATGATGCTAAGTCTCTTAATACAGTTAAAAGAAGCTTCTATTGGGAAAGATTCAAGGGTGATGTACTCAAGTATGTCACCAAATGCCTAAACTACCAACGAATTAAGGCTGAACGTGTCAAGTTGCCAAGCAAGCTCCAGCCACTTGACATCCCTTAAATGAAATGGGAGTATATCAACATGGACTTCATAGTTGGATTACCCCTGGTACAAGGAGGATATAACTCCATAATGGTAGTCATTGATATGCTAACAAAAGTTACACACCTTATTCCTATAAAAACCAATTACAAGGCTTCCAATATTGCCATGCTTTTCATTAAGGAAAATTTCAAATTACATGGATTACCCTGGAGAATCATTAGGAACCATGATTCTCTCTTCACATCACACTTTTGGAAGAGTTTGTTCGAAGCTTTAGAAACCTAGCTCTACTTCAGTACTGCTTACCATCCCCAAACCGATGGTCAAATAGAGTGGGCCAAACAAGTTATTAAAGACATACTGAGAGCTTATTGTAATAGGGAGCCCAAACGGTAGAACTGATACCTAACCTCAGGTTGAATTCACCTATAATGCATCATACCTTCAAAGCATTCAAATGACTCCTTTTCAGGCACTATATAGGCAAGGTTGTCTTACACCACTAAATTTTTCCGATCCTACCCTATGGGTAGAAGCATCTAGGCAAATGCTGGAAGAAATGGATCAGCAAGTTAAGACTATAAGGTAAGATATTCAAGCCACCAAGGATCAACAAAAGGCATATGTCGATCAATGAAGACAAGAACACATTTTCAAATAAGGTGACATGGTTTTCATTCGAGTTCGTCCAAAGAAAAGTTCCTTATCTTTGGGGGAATTCAAGAAGCTAAGTCATAGGTATTGTGGACGATATAAGGTGCTAAAGTGTCTCGAATCGAATGCCTACAAGCTGCAACTCCCTAACAACTTGAAAGTACATAATGTATTTCATGTCAGCCTATTGAAAGCATATGTTCATAACCTTGACCATGTACTTAACGACCAAAAAATTGTGATGCCAAGTCAAGGAGTCCTCCAACTTCAACCAAAAAAGATACTTGATGTGCAAAAGAAAAATCTAAGGAGCAAAACCCTTAGAGAGTGTCTCATCCAATGGAAAGACTATCCTGAAGATGATGCCACTTGGGTTGATAAAATATCATTATGTAACCAATATCCCTAGTTTCATTCAAGATGAGGACATCTCGATTCCTGAGAGCGGAGTTTTGATGCCGAGAAGTGCTTAAAAATAGCTAAAAATTATAAATATCAAGGGAAAAATATTCAACGTCGAAGGCGGCGGCTCCAGTTAGGACGATTTTAAGCGTCAAAGTGCTTTAAAGGCGCTCGAGCGACACTTGTTGATTTTTGATAATTTTTCAGACTACCCTGCGGGTTGTCAGAAGTTACCGGGCAATGCAAGATATCAAGCCGGATGCCCAGGATTTTTCAGAGCTCGATTCGGAGTGCGGACGAGGAAATGGCCAACAAATGGACAAGATACGAAGGGGTGGACATTAGAGTGGTCAAGTGGCAAGTGACCTTTGGGAGCCCCAAACTTTTAATGTAGCATGCAACTTAGATGAAAAAATGTGATGCAAGCGTGGAGAAGAGAGGGCGCCATTAGGCGCCGAAAAATGCGCCTTGAATGATGATGATGATCAAGCATGCAGCCTGCACACAACCCCCCCATTTGACAATGGCCCTTGTCTACCCTCTGGATGCTGACTCTATCGCCGTGCTTCGCTCGTCAAATGGTGGCCTGGTTGGAAATCTCTGATTCTAGTCTTTCTCTCTCCTCCCTCTCTCTTCCTTAAGGGGTTGTTCTCATGTGGAAGAAGACAATGAAGAATGATGGAGGAAAGCTTGTCCTGATGAGACCGGATTGCTTCCGGCGGGTGGATGAAGACATAAAGAGTGATGTTCTTGAAGATGATGGACATTGAATGAGGGCTGACACGCAGTCCCATAGCAAAACCGAGATCCCGAGACACAAAGCCTAAGCGGTAATTCAACTTTTATGAAGAAAAAATGAGTTTTTATGTTATTTGGTTGATGAAATATTGTTCCCATGGGCTGACTATGCATTATGTTGTTGTTTTCTATGAGTTTGATCAGTTTATGCTTAGAAAATCAGAAAATCATAAGTGTTATGATTGAAATTAATGGTATAAAACCCGTAAAACACGCATCTAAGAGGCAAAATGGGGTTTTTTTGCAAAATAAAGGGGAAACATGAGATATAACACCAATAAAACCTAAAATTTTGCTGTCAAAGAACCTAAGGGCCACAGCCCACAACCAATCTCAATTTCTAGTCATTTTTAATTGAAGAAAATAGAGGAAAAATGCCAAAAAATGGGTTTTAAATGGGAGAAAATTAGGAAACAATAAAAGGAAAATTTCAAAAAATTACATAAGTGTTTGTGCAATGTATAATGAAGGTAGAGCACAAGGTTAGCCTTGGTTTACCCTCATTTCTATGCTTTTGTTCGTATTTATTGCTTTCTCTACAAAGAAATACACATAAAACGACCCTTACACCTATCAACGATTGCAAAACATTAAACGGTAGGGTGAGAGGGGAGTTTGAGCATTAAAGTAAGATCTTAAATCTGATTTATGTGTTGCATCATGGCTATAGGACGTTGTTTTAAGATAAAGGAAAAGGTAGCATGAGTGTAAGGCTCGGTGTCTCTCCTCGTTCCAATACATAGACGTTAGCATGGAAATCATGGAAAGATTGGTTTCACACGATGCACAATGCTGATTTTCTATTGTTTGTGCACTAAACCATTCACATTATGCACTATGCATGGTTCATGGTATCAAAGGAAAATCTCCTAGACTGCATAGCAATTGTTTTCTTAGGACTTTGACCCACGATTGAGAGTGTGAGGTTATCCCTTGCCGTAGGGTAGAGGGTCGGTTTCCTAAGGGATTGTGAAGTGAGGAAGCATAGTATATCTCCTGGAAATACGAGAAATATAAAAGAGAGGAGTTTGTGCTCGTTTGTGTTATATGTCTAGCATCGCATCAAAGGGCCAATCCCTGAGATGTAGGAGAGCTGCAGTTGTCGGTGGAGTGCCTCCTATATGTGTGAGTGACGAGGCGTTATGCCTAAGTACTTTGGGATCTCCCTCTGAGGAGTTTAAGGGAAATATTGGAGTTCATTTTTAATGGGTTAGCGGAAGAGGATGCAGAATTTCACATTTGTGAATTTCAGAGATTGATGTTCAATTATCGCATCCAAGATGAGGGACATCTCATGATGTTCTTCAATATGACATTAAAAGGAAGGGCTGCGGTATGGTATCACAGCATAGAGTCTGGAACCATAACCACCATTGATCAATTCTATGCAGCTTTCCGAGTGGAATATGCCCCTGAAAGAGGTGGCCAATATTGGTTGTGGGTCTTGAATGTAACGCGCCAAGATCCTCACGAGAACGTGAAAGCATATGCTAAGAAGTTGAAGGAAGTATTTCGTAAGTTGCAAACTTACATTCCCATTTCGTCGGCTACCCAATTGCAATACTTTTTGCATGGGTTGGACTTTAACATCCAAGTACAATTGAGCAGTGTGGCCTTAGCAGATATAGACACCTCTATTACGTGGGCAGAGGGAGTAGAAGCACGATTACAAATGGCCTACTCCTCTCGAATGAATGTTAATGGGGGTTTAGTACCTGGCGAAAATCCATCATTGACGAATGGAAGTCAAGGGATGCCTATGACTAACCCTATTGGGAGAGGGAATGTGGTTTCAAATGTACCTTTACTACCGGCTCCTCCTAGTGTGACTATGCCTATGGCAAGTCAGTTGGCTCCACCAAATGTTGGAGGCCAAGTTTCAAATTCTAATGTTGTTCCTATGGGTCAACAACCAATGCCAAATTAGATTGTTAGGCCAATGGAACGACGAGTTGACGATCGAGGCTATGAGTCGAGTGCATCTAATGTCCTTGGCACAGTCAAGGACATGATGAAGCATTATACCGATATGATTTCTGAACAATATCGACAAATAGCCGTCAACGTTAATTTCTTGAAGAAGCAACAAAATTTGATAGGGAGTCGACGCCCTGAAGAGGGTGGACCCTCTAGATTCAGTTGTAAATGGTGTGGTGGACAGCACTTCCCCAGAAACTGTCTAAATGTGAAATGTGACATTTGTGGGAAGTTGGGCCATTTAGCTGCTACCTGTTGGAGTAAGATTAGTTCTCTCCAACAAGGGAGTAAACAACTGGCCCCAGTGAGTCATAGAGCGCAAGGAAATAACTTGTAGCAGAATGATGCACCAAGGCAAATATTACAGAGGGGAAAAACAACTATAGAAGAGTTGCCACAAGGCAACGGAGTCAGCCTTATTGAGGCTGTACGAGTCCATGATGCTGAAACCTCTAACTTAAGAGCCGTGACAAGAGGCCAAAAGGCTAAAGAGGTTGACAAAGATAAGGAAAAACCGGTTGAGGCAAACCCTAAACAAGGGGATAAGGGGATGCAAGTCCAGAATTCTAGCATAGAAGGGGGACCGCTAAGGCCGGTTGACAAGAAAGTTGACCCTAAGAAGGATGAGGAAGTGCCAAGAAAGAAGGCAAGAGCTAAGAAAGAAGCACAAAAACCAGCCCCAAGACCAAAAGAGAGAATGGTTTGGCGAGAAAAGAGAGCTTTGGCTACTTATCATGATTTTGATTTAGCAAGTTCTCTTTGCGAAGTTAAACTAGATGTGAACCTCTTGCAATTGATCAAATTATCTCCAGGAGTACGCAAGGAATTTAAGAAGATCCTTCATATTGGGTATATTGTAGAACCTTTGGGCATAGCATGAGTAGGGGAAGATTGGTTTGACTATGCTGAAAAGAACTGCCCTAGGGTTCCAGCTTATGTGGATGGAATATTAGTGGAACATGCCATTGTAGACACTGGATCCTCCCTCAACATCATGAGTTCAGAATTGATGGAGAGGTTGGGTCTAGGCATCCAGAAAGACAACTCCACCCTTCTGAGAATGGCGGATGATAGTCTAAGACAACCAGAAGGTTGCATTACTAAGGTCCATGTTACAGTTGCGAGTGTAGAATGTTTCTTGGACTTTAGGATGATCAGATTTGCAGGACGTCCTAGCTATTGAGTTTTGCTAGGTAGGCCTTGGATCTTACGAACAGACTGTCAAGTCGATATACCCGCCGGTCGACTGGTTCTAGGTCAAGGTGCTAATCGAGTAATAGTCGATGCTTATCCTGAGTCTCCTCAAAGTGAGAGAGCTCCTTTATCTTCTACTGAATTAGAGATAGCTGACAATCCATCTGGTAGTGAGACATCATCCAGCGACAATGAATCTAAAGAGGGGTCCACTACAGAGGATATCTATCAAATAACTCTAAATGAGCCGATAGAACCGCAAGATAGAATAAGAGATGCGGATGTGATTGAGTTAGACCTTGAGCCTCCCCCATGGCAATGGTAGGGAGAAGGAGGGGTTTTGAGGGTAATTAATGGCTGATAACATTTGAAATTATGATCTATTTGCTTGTGCATGACATATATGACATTTATAATTTAAGTTTAAGAGGGTGGAGCAGAACGAGAATGCCTGATGCTGACCCATAGCAACACAGCATTATGTATAGGCTAAAATGATTGAAAGAAATGTCTTTGCATTTCACAATGCTGATTGCTAAATCATAAAATAATTGAGCACTAAGGTTCATACATAGTTGCATTGCACATATCACATGGTGTCATTCCTGGATGCATTGAAATTGTTTTCTTATGCATATGACCTACGTGGAGTGTGTGAGATGTCCTAAGCTGTAGGTTTAGACAATCGGCTTCCTCGGGGACTGTTAAGTGAGAAAATATTTTACATCTTAGAATGTTTAAAAAAAAGAGTGGAATTTGTGACGTATGTGCTATTTGTGTTAGCGGCGCATCAAGGGGCCAATCCTCGAGGTGTAGAAGTGCTACACTGGGGCCATGGTATTCAGTCGAGGGGTGCCTCCTTTTGTGTGCTTACGAGGTATTTTACATTGATATATGTGTAGGGAGTCCCTTTGAGGAGTGTGGGGAAGGCTTAACCATTGGATTACAATCCAAAACAAACGTGAAATTTACGATAGAAGTTAGAGCAATGTGTCCCTTAGACGCTCTTGATGCTGCTAGCCGTGAGGCTGAGAGGGTGTGTTCTTTAAGCATAGAGAGGCCCAATTAGTGCTTAGAGCCAATTTCGAGACCATTTTAGGTCCCAACAAGTGGTGCATTTGTCGGGAGTTGCGAATAAGTAGCAGTTTTTGGACTTTGGTCAGAAAGGGACTTAAAATTTATAAGCATGTCCATTAGGAATGCACTAAAGTATCTATAAAATGGGGTTTTTCTAAGGTTTCAAACACTTGGCTTGCCCTATTCAAAATCTCCTAATAGACCTAATTAATTATATAGAGATTGAATCCTCTACGAGAAATGATTTATGTAACGTCGAAAGTATGCATTTAGCGGCTAGTCCGTCCTCTAGCATGATGGCATGGGCCGAGGTTCGCCTTGGTGCGGTCCCTATTCAAGAAACATTGTGCACGACCATTCATCAACCTAGAGGATATGCAACAAGCATGTTAGAATCCAAGGTAGTCCTGGCATCAACCAACAATCATGCTAAAGTTGTAACACCATGGAACAATAATGATATACAATGTTTACTAGGGAGAATCTTGGAATTAACTATAAAGACCTTGAGGCCTAGGAACCCTAGCATCCTAGTGTAGCCAATCCCATGTTCCAAAGCCATGAGCTAGATGGAAATGGGTGTAGACCTAATAGGGGAAGCAGAGTGGTTAAGCAATCCATCACTGGTCTAAGTTTGAAACAAAATCATGACAATGAGATGACACCCCAAAACATAGCTGATATATGCTACCATGTGGAGGCTCTCTCAACCATTGAGAACTAGGGTAAAAGGGAACTTGGAATTTATAATGGTAAAGATCCACCTAGAGTTGAATCTAGTAGAAGGATCTTCTTCAAGGGAAGTGATAGGCAACAAGCGAGCGGGTTGGTCACCATGAAAGATCACACAAATAGAAGGAGTGGTGGGCTCCAATTGAGCCATGCAAAGATTAAAAGAAGATGGGTTTGGAGGCCCAAAATCTCAAAAAGTGTGGCCCGTGTGCTGGATGAAAAGCAAAGAGTTCCAAGTGGACATACCATGGTTAATTCCCATGGATGAGACCAGAGGCCATAATAATACATCTAGCAATGTGCACCGCTCTGGGGTGCATCATTGTGATGAGCCTAGGATTCAATCCCTACCTAGTTTGGGTTGTAATAATGATACATTAAAAAATCCAAATAGGAAAGGGTCACATGAGCCGAAATCCATGGATCTCTCTATAGGAGAGGCCTTTGGAAAGCTGGAACAACCAGTGTATTTGAAAGGTAAGACATCCGAGCCCAACGAGGTTATTCGTTCAGCTAATAGCACATGAAGAGGAATAGCCCATACTAAGGTTATATTAGTAGGAAGGCTTGGACTTGTGACTTTGGTTTAGCTTGGTTAGTTTGACAAGATATAATTTACATGCCAAGTAGACCATATTTGGTTAGAACAAAGTGATTTATGCTAGGCCAAGAGGGCCAATTCGTTGGTTGTGAAATGTTATATCCCTTTAGGCCAAGAGGGCCATATGTCTGTTTGGTGCAAGTACGTTTAATGGTTTTCTGTTTTAGTGATTGCATCACACAAGTTGGAAGAAGTGCCTAGAGGGAGCTTGTGCTCTGCGAGACCTTCTTGTGGCCATTTCAGGTGGTGTCGTCACCTTTCTAAGTTTTTCCCTTAAGCTAATAGTGCTATATGTGTATGTGGGGGTTATTTTCTTTTCGTTTGTGGGGAATGGCAATCAAGGCATGAAATCCTATGCTTTCCTTAGGTATATCTGGGGGGTTGAGTAGTCACCTACCTCCTTTTAGGACATTGTCAGGGATTAAAGACTTGTGATAGAGGGTAGTCCTTGTGACCTTCTCCTTCTTGCTTGCTAGGCAGCTGTCCTAAGAGTCCCTACTAGTGTGAGGCAGTTAGAGAAGCCTACCAAAATAGCAAAGAGGAACAAGTTTTGAATATATCTAAATATCAAAATTATAGAGGTATGTAAAAAGGGTTTCTAACCCCTCAATTAGAAAAGAAAAAAGAGAAATTTCCTACAAGCAATTGATTATCGGCTTCTTGGGGAGGCCTGGTAGGTTCTTGAGGATATGTCAGATCCGGGGTGGATGTTTGTCTTCTTAGGAGTAGCAGTTAGCCGAAAAAAAGGAAAGGTTGGAGAAAAAATAAAAGTTAGTGAAATAGAAAAGGATTAAGTGTCGCCTCCCGAGAGCTTGGTAGGTTCTTGGGTACCGAGTTAGGACTTGAGGCCAATGCTCTGTTCTCCTTGGGTCACTCTACGCTCAGCTCCCTCCTTTTTACGCACTTGAGTATGGAAACATTGGGAGGAAAATGTGTTACAATAAAAATATGATGACTAGGCTATAAGAGTCCCCACCTAGTAGGAGGACCTGGTTCTGTTGTCCTAAGTTAGGCAGGTAGTTCAGACCACCACTAGGATGACCTCTTTGGCAATTTTTTGTGGTAGCTTGATGCTTTCTTAGGTTGTTGTTTGTGTAGGTCAATTCGTGGGATTTGACGGGCTAAGTTGCCCTATCTCGTGGTCACCAAAATGAAAGCAGCATTTAAACACTTGTAAATTGCCAAAAAAGAGTGGACTAATGTAAATTTTATGTGGGAATTTAAAGCAAATGGAAGAGGAACATGAGGATTTGACAATTTTAAGAGATCGAGGAAGACGCAAATGAAAAACTTTGGCCATTGTGGTGGTTGCAAATTTTTAGTGATTTTTTCGACAGTTAGATTGAAGAAAGATAGCTTCTTGGCCATTCAGGATGTCAAGCTGGACATGCATGATTTTTCCAATTTGAAATCGTTCAACAAATGGAAGAGCTACGAGAAGCTGGGCATTACCAATGTCAAAATTGACCAAAAGGGAGACAAAAATTGGGCATAGTCTTTAGGGGGCCCAAAGCCCCTAATTTTTTCATGTGGGGGGAGGGGGTGTTTTTCAAAATGGCGTGAAACAACCACTGCCCCCCATGGCGGCGACGATAGGGAGAAGGAGGGTTTTTGAGGATAATTAATGGCTGAAAACATTTGAAATTATAATCTATTTGCTTTTGCATGCCATATAGGACGTTTATAATTTAAGTTTAAGAGGGTGCAACATCACGAGAATGCCTTGTGCTAACCCATAGCAACGTAGGAATCATTGAAAGAAATTTATTTGCACTTTACAATGTTGATTGATAAATCATAAAATGATTGAGCACTATGATTATACACAATTCATTGCGCATATCACATGGTGTCATTCTTGGATGTATTGCAATTGTTTTCTTATGCATATGACCTACGTGGAGTGTGTGAGATGTCCTAAGCTGTAGGTTTAGACGATCGGTTTCCTTGGGGATTGTGAAGTGAGGAAATATTTTATCTCTTGAAACCTTTGAAAACAAGAGTGGAGTTTGTGACGTACATGCTATTTGTGTTAGCGGTGCATTGAGGGGTCAATCCTTGAGGTGTAGTAGAGTTGTTGTGGGTACAGGGTATTCAGTTGAGGGGTGTCTCCTTTTGTTTGTGCTTACAAGGTGTTTTACACCAATATATGTGTAGGGGCTCCCTTTGAGGAGTGTGGGGAAGGCTTAGCCATTGGATTACAATGCAAAACAAACACAAAATTTATGATAGAAGTTAGGGCAGTGTGTCCCCTGGACGCTCTTGGTCGTGAGGCCAAGAGGGTGTATTCTCTGAGCATAGAAATGCCCAGCTAGTGCTTAAAGCCAGTGTCGGCCTGTTTTAGGTCCTGACAGTAAGGGGAGGGATATTCCAACTAAAGAAGAAACATGGATAGAATCTATGGAAGACTATTTCATTGCTGCATGGATTGCACTGTCAAATCAAGCAATGATCACCAAACTAACATTCATAGGAGATTCCCATCTTTGGTGGAAACAGTGGTGCAAGGACCAAAGAAAAACTAAAAAAGTGTTATCACTTGGGACAATATTAAGGATCTTGTGCGTGGGAGATACCTTCCACCCATATATCAAGCCCAAAAATTGAATGAATTCTTCAACTTAAAACAGTTAAGCCTAAGCCTAGAAGCTTACTACTCCAAATTTGTAACACTTCTAAAATATGCACTTACGATAGATGTTTCACAACAAGTATCCAAATTTTGCAATGGTCTAAATCCGCCCCTAAATATGGGCCTTGAGTCAATGAGACAATCAGATTTACAGGATATGCATTAATTTGAGCAGTTCCAATTGTTCAGGAGATGGAACAAAGGCCAAGAAATGCAAAAATTTGGAACGGAAACCATCAGAATAAGGGCAACCTCCAAGGATATGCAAAAAGAGCCCAAGGGCAATGTCAACCAAACAAGACAATGAGAATCAAGTCAAATTCAGTGGGAAACTTTATTCCCATAGGAAAGAGCAATGAGGCTCCAAGGTGCCTCTATTGCAAGGAACCAAGATATTTCAAGAGGTAGTGTTTGAAGCTTGCCCAAACATCCACCAGGGCCAATTTTGTGGGCAAAATCAAGATGCAAGGGGCAAGGTTACTGGAATAAACCCAAAAGAGGTCAGTAATTCTACAATGGAATCTGATATGGAAAGATCAAGAGTACATGCCACTCTCAGTAAGAAGGGTCCAAATTGCCAATTCTTAGAAATTTAAACACCAATAGATTATCGGTAAACCCTTTCAAATTTTAATCGACTGTGGAAGTACCCACTCTTTCATATCACCAAAATGTGCAAAAAGGCTAGGCATAAATACTATTGTTTGCTTGTGGAGCTAGCACAATCAAGAAAGTTCTATCAACACAACAAACTAGTAAGGTAGAATTTGGCTTGGGTGGTAATTCTTCCAAAATGAGATTTTGAATTATGAACCTTGGGGCTTATGAATGTTTGTTAGATATGGATTGGTTAATTCCAAATATGCCCATATCCATTTTGGAAAGGGTCAAATTATGTTTCAAAACTCAATGGGAGAACAAGTAACCACTTAGGGGGAGGTAGGGAACCCTAAGGTTCTTAGCTGGCTAAAGCTTCCCGAATAGTAAAAGGACTAAAGAAAGGATTACCCATATATCTAATTAAGCTCAACAAGTCCAAGGAGGATAGTGAAGCCAAGCACCAATCATCTTGGCTAAAAGATTATGCAAATGTTTTTCCAAAAGACCTAACAGAGCTTCCACCAACAAGAGAAGTAGATCATGAAATCCAACTTATTCTAGGCACTTCCCCTATCACCAAACGGCCCTATCAAATGTCAATTCTTGAAGCCATTGAGCTAAAAGAACAATTCAAGTAGCCATTAGATCAAGGATACATCTAACCAAGTAATTCACCATGGGGAGCCTCGGTACTACTTCAAAAAAAGAAAGATGGAACACTCCGCCTTTATATTGATTACCGTGGATTAAACTAGGTGACAGTGAAAAACAAATATCCAATCCCCAGGATAGACAAGTTGCTTGATTGACTCCATGGAGCAAAGGTCTTTTCAAAGATCAAGCTATTATCAAATAAGAATTAGGGAGGAATTTATCCCTAAAATTGCTTTTAACATAAGGTACGGTCATTATGAGTTTATCATGATTTCATTTGGGTTAACAAATGCTCCTTCCACCTTCAACAAGTTGATGGAAGAAATTTTTTGAACCTACCTTGATGACTTTGTCATCGTCTTCTTCGATGATATCTTAACACATTCCAAGAATGAAGAAGACCATGGACCACAACTGCAAGTAGTTGTTGAAACAATGAGAGCCCACAAACTGTATGCTAAAAAGAAGAAATGTGTCTTCTTCAAAAAGCAAATTGAATATCTAGGATTAGCAGATGGCATTTCAGTGGATCCTGCCAAGGTCCAAGATGTATAAGATTGGCTGCCCCCAACAATGGTCAAGGAAGTGTGAAGCTTTCTAGGGCTAACAGGTTGTTATAGAGTCTTCATTAAAGACTATGCCTTGATCACCGCACCTCTCACCGACCTTCTCAAAAAGCAAGTCTCCATTATATGGATGTATATCAAACAATCTAGCTTTGAGAAGCTTAAGCAGAGTTTCGTAATTGCCCCTATTTTTAAGGTTACCTAACCTAAGCAAATAATTTGAAGTCATAACTGACGCGAGCTCTCTAGCTATGGGTTGTGTGCTTATGCAAGAAGAACATGCATTAGCCTATGCTTCAAGAAAATTAAAGATCCATGAAAGAAACTATGCCACATACGATCTAGAATTACTTGTTGTAATTCGTGCCTTTAAATTATGGAGACATTACCAGCTTGCTAATAGGTTTTCTCTAGTCATTGATCATAAAAGCTTGAAATGGATTTTTACTCAACCAAATCTCAATATGAGACAACGTTGATGGATTGAGACCTTGCACAAATTTGACTTTGAAATAAAATATAGACCAGGCAAGGAGAATGTGATTGCGGATGCCCTAAGCTGAAAATCAAGAACTCTTGCCACAATGATTTCAATGCCCAATAACCCTCTCATAGAAATGCCTAAAAAAGAAGCAGTGAAGGATCCAAGCTATCACAAAATGTTAAGAGAGATGTTTGTTAAGGATTAAAGTCCAAAACTCAAGTCTAAATATCAAGATTTTTCCATAAACGAGGAACTTGCCTATTTTAAGACAAGACTATGTATTTCTACAAGTCAGGAACTCAAGAAGAAAACACTTTGGGAAGTTCACAATTCTCCATTTTCAGGCCATCCTAGATATGTTGCTAAGTCTCTTAATACAATTAAAAAAAGATTTTATTGGGAAAGACTCAAGGGTGATGTACTTAAGTATGTCACCAAATGCCTAAACTGCCAACGAATTAAGGCTGAACGTGTCAAGTTGCCAAGAAAGCTCCAGTCACTTGACATCCCTTAAATGAAATGGGAGTATATCAACATGGACTTCATAATTGGATTACCCCTGGTACAAGGAGGATATAACTCCATAATGGTAGTCATTGATATGTTAACAAAAGTTACACACCTTATTCCTCTAAAAACCAATTATACAAGGCTTCCAATATTACCATTCTTTTCATTACGGAAAATTTCAGATTACATGGATTACCCTAGAGAATCATTAGCGACCACGATTCTCTCTTCACATCACACTTTTGGAAAATTTCAGATTACATGGATTACCCTAGAGAATCATTAGCGACCACGATTCTCTCTTCACATCACACTTTTGGAAGAGTTTGTTCGAAGCTTTAGAAACCTAGCTCTACTTCAAATAGAGCGGGTCAAACAAGTTATTGAAGACATACTGAGAGCTTATTGTAATAGGGAGCCCAAATGGTAGAATTGATACCTACCCTCAGTTGAATTCGCCTACAATGCATCATACCTTCAAAGTATTCAAATGACTCCTTTTCAGGCACTATATGGGCAAGGTTGTCTCACACCACTAAATTTTTCTGATCCTACCCTATGGGTAGAAGCATCTAGGAAAATGCTAGAAGAAATGGATCAGCAAGTGAAGACTATGAGGTAAGATATTCAAGCCACCAAGGATCCACAAAAGGCATATGCCGATCAATGAAGACAATAACACATTTTCAAAAAAGGTGACATGGTTTTTATTTGAGTTCATCCAAAGAAAAGTTCCTTATCTTTGGGGGAATTCAAGAAGCTAAGGCCCAGGTATTGTGGACGATATAAGGTGCTAAAGTGTCTTGAACCAAATGCCTACAAGCTGCAGCTCCCTAACAACTTGAAAGTACATAATGTATTTCATGTCAGCCTATTGAAAGCATATATTCATGACCTTGACCATGTACTTAACGACCAACAAATCGTAATGCCAAGTCAAGGAGTCCTCCAACTTCAACCAGAAAAGATACTTGATATGCAAAAGAAAAATCTAAGGAGAAAAACCCTTAGAGAGTGTCTCATCCAATAGAAAGACTACCCTGAAGAGGATGCCACTTGGGCTGATAAAATATCACTATGTAACCAATATCCCCAGTTTCATTCAAGATGAGGACATCTCGATTTCTCTAAGGGGAAGAGAATGTGATATTCCGACTTTTATTTTCAATCTTCTTCCTGTAATTAGATTCGAAGAGTTTTAGACCACTAAATAGATGGAGTCTTGAATAAAATAATCCAAAATTTGCAACCCGGCACCTTCTAGGGCCAACAAGATCTGTAGACATCCTTCATAAAAATCACTATATGCATGGTAGTCATGGATCGTAAGTCAGAACTAACTAAGCACATTTAAAACTTAGAAAGTAGGAGAAAGCTTAAAGATTTAAAAAAAGAAAACTTATGGAAGGAGAAGATGATGAACACGCCACTGTCCCCCCTCTTTTTAACGAAAAACCGCTGCCATATTTCTCTCTCTTCCTGAATTGGGAGATGCTGCAAGCACAAAACAAAGGCTGAATTCTCCTCCTCAATCTTAGCAGAAGACTGTAGCAATCTCCCCCTTTTCTCAATTTGACAAGAGGTCTAGATTGGAGTAAGATCATCTAAGAGCCATGCAAATTAGTCATGGCATCTCTTGCAGCCTCTTTGGACCTCAAAGATTAAATTGCCAGCATTAGATTGCATCTTGAAAGCTTCTAGATTATGGACTACCAAGGTGCCCTCCACAAAGAGCTCCTCTTCTTGGCCAGTACCCATAAACCCCTTCTTCCTCAATTTAAATATAAATATGGGGCATGAGGGGTCATAGCCAATTGAAGAGAAGAGACTCTTCTCAAATTAAGAGTGTAGAGCAAGGGGAGCGGGGCAAGAGGAGCATGAGGATGGAAATTCTTGTCATGAAGACAAAGATGATAGTCCGTCGAATCCCCCATCCCTTCTACCTTCACTTCCCTGTGGAATCAAGACTCTACTCGATTTTTCCCAATTCTCAGTAATCGCCATCCCCCATCAATCCGATTGTGAAACCCCCAAGCTCTATTGCCAAAATCTCCTCTACAATCTCGTGATTAAAGACCTTGACCCTAAAGAATAAAATTATGAAGGTCGTAGAGGCTGCCAATAATGCTGCGGATATGACCACTACAAATGGAATGGAGAGTATTGGGATTACAAATGAAGCTGTGAATACCATCAACCAAGCACTTGTCGTAGATCCCTAGGTACCATATTTTGATATTAAAGGCAGCTAGCAGATCATCATTCTATGAATTGGTAACAAAAAGTTGCCTTCATAAATATGACTTTTTTTAAATCTCATGCATAAAATCTTTTAAAGAAATTCTTAACCACAAATTCCAAGGAATAATTTGGGTTTGTATGAGATGTTCCAAGGAGAAGTACAAGGAAGGTAATGTGTTCTTAAAAAGACTTGAAAATTTTGATCTATATTGAACTAATGGAACCTTTGATGGATAAACACAGACACTAATTTTCCATATGAAAAAAAAGGGTATTGAAGTGTAATTTTTATAATAAAACTAACTAAGATTTTTTTTGAGGAAAACCCCACAAACTCCATTGAGAAAAGAAAAGACCATCACAGGAATTGTTCTCAAAAACAGATTTCTTGTTTAGATTCAATTCGGACTAGGTCGCGAGGGGAGGGTAATCTGAGAAGATCATTGGAAGATATTGCCACTTACGCTAAGTTTTGCCTTGATATTATTATTTTTAGGAAGGAAAGAATTATCTCAAAAATAAGTTTGTTAAAAGTTTATGTATAATGCATTCAAAATAAGATGCTTGTGATTGTAAAACGGTACTAATCTTTCCTAAAATCATCAAGATAAAAGATGCATGATCGAATGCAGATCGCGACGACTGAGGAAATATTCCGATGAACACAGAACGTTGGACTGAGGCAGTGTTCTTCAATGGCACTAGACCTCCCCAAGGCAACCGTGGATAAAACCTACTTCAAGGGTTTTTTTTAAAAAAAAATTGTGTTAGCGAGTATAGAGTAATTATGGTGCGAAAGGTCTTATCGTAGGGAACTCTAGTTGGTAGGAGGAGGTGATGATACCAGGGGGCTTTGGTCATAAACTCCTTAAACTCTTACAAACTGCCAACTACCCTTCGAATTTCAGATAGTAACTTGGAAGTTCCAATACTAGTTTAGGAACTAAACTTGGAGAGATTAATACCTTCGGGTTGACATCACATCTAGCTAGAATAGAAAACATTGTAAAAAGTTATTTTTCTTAAAGGAACTACTGAGAAGGAATTGCTTTACCCTATCTTTGTGTCGTGAAATAAAGGCATGTAGTAACGAATTTGTATCAGGAGATAATCAAAGAAGCTATTTTTATATGTTGAATCTAAGGTGGCAGGTAATTAGGTAATTAAAAATACTCTTTTGAGGGAAGGAGGATGGATCCACGATGGATCTAGACCTATGGTTGGGTGGATTTGATGAGCCGAGAGATTTCCTAAAAAGGGAAAAAATTTACATTTTTAAATAGGTAAATGTATGACCTCTAGAGATCAAGAAGCCTAACTTGCATCATTTTAGGGACCTAGAATGGGATTTTGCACCATGGGTAGAAGGGATCGAAGTGCCACACTCCCCTTCGTCTCCCTTTCTCTTTGAACCAAGTGCAATGCAAGTTTGTTTCAGTCAAGTAATTCTATAAGAAGTGGAAACTCGAACTACTGACACTAATCAACCATTACTAGTTGATTTGACTCATAATAGGAACAAAAAAAACCCAGGTCAATCCTCGTGGGAACAACCAAAACTCACGGGAGATTCACCAGTATTAATAAGGAGACGTCACCTACGTGCAAGAAATATATGAAAATACCCCTTATCTAACCCCTATTTATGGGACCTTACCTTATAAAATGTATCTTCCTTCCCTTAAATAACCCCCCTCCCTTACACTCATGTGGTACCATACGGTAAACCCTAGTGGACCTCCCAGGCTAAGACTTCCACTGTGGGGTAGACTCAAGCAAGCCTAGATAGCAAACTCTGAGGTAAATCATCAAATCTGAGATGTTGTTTTCTAGGAAATCTCTTAATGGGCTTCTAAGAACGCGTTGACGAGGAAGTGGCTCGGGTGAGCACATTACATTCTCCACCTATCCACTTCTCCTATTCTTCTCTTTTCCTCCTCTTTTCTTCAACTGGCTGTAAGAAGCTGGGAAGAATAAGGATTTAGTATGCAAATAATATTAATATTATGCCATGTATTGTAAGAAGCTGGGAAGAAAATGTCTTGCCATTTTATCCCTCACACAGGTACAGCAAGTGGAGAATTGAAGATTCAAGATTTTCCAAAGGCTCAAGTACATTCAGGAGTAAAATAGGGTAAAACAAGGACTTCACAGGACACTATAGGGCATTGACAAGTCCTTACAGGTACAAACTTTATTACTGAAATATAGGTGCAGGTACTACAAGGTACCCACAGGTCCTACTCAGTCTTCTACAAGGTTTGGTAGCCATTCGGGGTTACTATGTTACCTTACAGGGTGGAAACATGGCATTCACTAGTTAAAACGGGGTACAAGCCTGGATAGTTCAGACTCAAAGATTGAGTTGTAGAATTTTCTATCCTAAACCTATTATAGTGTGCTATAGTATATCTTAAAGAGGGCATTCTTAGCTTCAATTTGAACTAAAAAGTTTTGGAATCGGAGTTTCCTAGCCCAAGTTATAGCCATTTTTTTGATACAGGGTACTGCAGGACCACACTATTATGGCAGGGCATAAAGGTAAAAATAAGGTCCATGATGATTATGCTCAGAAAATTAGAGATTCTATATTGGAGAACACACCCCAAGAGACCCCTGTGACGAGTCTCAATAACTTGGAGAAATCAATGCACTTAATAATACCTTGTGTGTCCATGAACAAAGGTATAAAAAACATCATGAGGACCTATTATCAAGAGTGGAACATATGCTTTTATTTATTGATCAAACAAAGTCTTCTATTGAGAAATTAGTGGATTCAACGACTCACACAAAGGCTTCTATTGACAAGTTGGTGGAATCCAATACTCAAATAATGGCTCAAGTCTCCCAATGGATGCAAATGCAAATGGGATCTAAAGAAGCAAAGGAGAAAGATTATTCAAACAGTGAGCCCTCAGTCCCACTTCAACCACCTAACCAAAATGGTCAAGGACATGGAGTTATCAGATGAAGAGGTATCCCAAATAGCCAATATGAAGTAGGTGAGACTTCACAAAGGCATGATGACTATTTGGGCACTTTGAATGGAGCCAATTCCCAAGCTTTTGGAATGAATACTCAACTTCCTAGAGATCCTCTACCAACAGGAAGATTGCATAGTGGTTCTTAGCCACCTATTGGGAGATTTCCATCTCATTTTGGGGGTTCAATGCCTGGCACTCATGATCAGTCTATTTTGGGATAGCAACCATTCCATGAAAGAGAGTTGAAAGACAAGCTCATTTTGGCCAAGTTTAATGGTCAGTCATCTTCACCATCTGATTTAGAGGAATGGATCTTCATAATGGAATCTTACTTTGACATATTTCCTAGAACTAATGACATGAAGATTCATTTTTCTTCCTTGCACTTGGAGGGATTTGCGCATACGTGGTGGAGGTATATTAAAAAGGGGAACATACTTGTAGAGAATTGGAAAGCTTTCAAGACACTTATGGCTGAAGTCTTTGTCTCTCCTCTTTAAAAAGAGAAATTGGCATGGAGATGGTATGGTTTGGAGCAAAGAGGCTTAAGTGTAAGAGAGTACACTAACCAATTTCTCAACCTAACCATGTATGTAGAGAGCATCAATGATGAGGCTAAGCTCCACAAGTATATGTACGGCTTAGAGCCATCTTTATAAGCTGACATCATGGCACAAAACCCTACTTCTCTTTTTAAAGCTATTGAGCTTGCGATGTGCTATGGAAGGAAATATAGAAGAGAATCTTCGTTGCATCCTAGTTTTGGAAACCAAGGACTATTTTAAAATAGGTACAAGTTGGTAACATTTATGGCAACAATCATGTGCCAAGTGGAGGCTTAAGGGTGCCAACTTTATCCACCGTTCAATGCTTCAAGACCTCAAAATAATTTCAAGACAACAAGCAGTCCTAGAGTTGACTTCAAACAAGGGGATAGCATGCCTAAATCCATTTCAACCAACATGAATCCTAAGTCTATCCCTATGGACGTCTATAAGGAAAGAAAGGAAAAATGCTTATGTTTCAAGTGTGGGGAAAAGTATACACCTAATCATGCCACAAAGTGTGTATACAAAAATTCCAAATCCAAACTTCAGAGTATGTTAGTCTTTGAGGATCCTCAAGATGAGATTGATGAAGCTAATGCAATTGCACTTGATGCTAAAAATAATGATCTTGAGGAAGAAGTTGAGCAAGAGTATTTTTATGATTCAGCCAACTCTTTTCCTTTTGATCTAAGTGGGACTGTTCCTTTTGATCCAAGTGGGACTTATCATGAGCCACTTGTTGCTACTAGTTGTTCCATTTCCATGGATGCTTGGATAGGTTCTAAGAGCCCTAATACACTCCGTATATGAAGGGTAATATTCATGGAAAGGTTTTGTTCATTCTGATAGATAGTGGCCGTATAAATAGTTTTGTGAATAAGTCCATCATGGACAAGTTGAATTGTCTTCCCATTGATTTAAACATCCTATTAGAGTTCAACTGGCCAATACTGAAGAAGAAATCAACAGACAAATATGCCCACATGTTTCTTTACAGCTGGCTAAAAATTTTGAAGAAAAAGTAAACCTGATCACCTTGGAAATGGGGCCTATAGATATTGTACTCGATTGTGATTGGTAGGAAAAATTATTGTGGATTTCTCACATCTGTATATGGAGTTTATCTTCAATGCATAGCTTATCCATTTATAGGGAATTCCTAGTAGATCAAATTTTCAGCTTATCACCATTCAACAACTCAAAAGGGAGTACAAGAGGCATTCACATATATTTGTTTTTCATTTGAATAAAGAAATGGAAGATCAACCCAATAATTTAGCAAGTCATTGAGCATTGATAGCTCTTCTTGAGGAGTATAGGGATTTGTTTGAGGTGTCTACTTCATTGCCTCCCAAGAGAGCAGTAGATCACCCTATTGATTTGGAGTCCAACTCAAAGCCAATCAATAAGACACCTTACAGATTGTCTAAGTGTAAGTGAGAGGAAGCAGCCAATCAAATCAAGGAGCTTCTTGAGATGGGATTCATCGAACCAAGTTCTTCACCTTATGCATCTCCAGTTTTGCTAGTAAAAAAGAAAGATGAATCTTTCAGGATGTGCATTGACTCTAGGGATCTTAATAAGATCACATTGAGACAGGTATCCAATACCCAGGACTGATGATTTTCTTGATGAGCCCAAGGGGGACTCGATTCTTTACGAAGATTGATTTGAGGTCAGGGTATCATCAAATCCACATGCAAGAGGGTGATGAAATCAAGACTACTTTTAGGACTGATTGAGGGCTCTATCATTTCTTAATGATGCCATTTGGGCTTAAAAATGCTCCAGCTACCTTCCAAAGCCTAATGAATAAGATTTTACAACCTTTCCTCTTTCAGTTTGTCTTAGTATTCTTTGATGACATTCTAATTTATAGTGAGACTCTACATGATCACTTATCACACATGAGGAAGGTTTTTGATGTATTGAGACATCACACACTTTTTGTTAAGGACAAGAAATGTTCTTTCATGCAGATTGAAGTGGAATATTTGGGACATATTGTTAGTGAATAAGGGATACAAGCTGACCCTAAGAAGGTGCAATGTACAAAATATTGGCCAACACCTAGTATTACTACTTCTCTTAGAGGATTTCTTGGTCTATCTTCATTCTACCACCGATTCATCAAGCACTATGTGGCTATTGAAGGAAGCTTTCTTTTGGGATGCTCTTGCAAATAGTAGCTTCAACCAGTTAAAGGAACTCCTTACTTCTACTCCTATTTTAGTATGCCCAAACTTCTCCAAAGAATTTACCATATAGTGTGATGCATGTGGTCGTGGTATTGGGGCTGTTTTGTTATAGGAGCATGGAGTGACTACCTTTGAAAGCCGTAAGCTTACAGATAAAGAAATTGCCATGAATATTTATGAGCAAGAAATATTGGCTGTCTTGCATGCAATAAAGAAATGGCACCATTATTTGTATGGCAGCCGATTTAGGGTCCAAAGTGATCATAGGATTCTTAAGTATTTCCTTACCCATTCCAATCTTACTCCTAAGTAGCATAGGTGGGTAGCTACACTGCAGAATTATGACTTTGACATCACTCATACGAGGGGTAAAGACAATATAGTGGCTGATTCTCTTTCTCGTATGTGGGCTTGCAATGTTTCAGCAATGACAGAACTGATTGGATTGAAGAACTACATGAGGCTTATCTTCTAGATGAAGAGTTCAGCCATATTTTTCAGAAATTACAACAAGGTCTCATAGAAGATAACTCACATAATAACCTTTCAAATGGCCTTATTTGGTTAAATGGCAAGATTATCATTTGTGGGAGCTTTCACTCAACCGCCAAGACCCACAGACCATTTATTGCTTCAAGCGTTCCAAGCCAAGTACTAATGGCTACCTCTCACATAGCCGACGCGCCATCCATATCTATGGATGTAGTGAGCTTACCTCCATGCCGATTGAGTTACCTCCTCTCCCGCGCACTTCGATAGCTCCACGATCCAAGTGCAAGCTTCAAGCAAGCTCCATCCTCAAGCTCCACGCTCCAAGCTCCATAGCCATGAGCAAGACAAGACAAGAGAAGAGAAGAGAAGAGAAGAAGAGAGGAGAAGATGGAGAGTTTCTCCTCCCCGGTCCCTTGCCCTCACACTCTCACACTCCCTCTCTCAAGCACAAGCTCAAGCAAGTAAGAAGAAGAAGAAGAAAAAGAAGAGGAGGAGAGCCACTTTTGGCCACACACAAGAATGAGCTTCTCATTCACATTTTAACTTTATATACAAAACCCTAAATCCCTTTTGGGCGGTCATCCCCTTATTCCCTTTTTTACATGGCCGACCGTGGCCTAGGCCCCTTTTCCCATTGTCCTCCTATCTTCTTAGCTTCTTTTCTACCGCCCATCTACCTTTATAAATTGCATGGGTGAGAGCCCAATGCTCCTTAAATTAAATCATGATGCGCTTGCGATCTTTTACAAGAGTATTGACTTGCGATTTTCCTTGTGTGCCTTTCTCTCTTATTTAGGACTTTTCTACACTTCTTGTGTTTCTAGATTTTCCTTGTGTGCCTTTGTCTTCCTTTTGTTTGACTTAGTAGGTCACTTTCCTTTATGTTGTATCTTATCTATACTTTGTGTACATTGTAAAGAGTGTGGAAGAAGAAGTAGAAACCAGCAAGAAAACGTTTTGGCCTCCATCTCTTTTCTTGTCTCTTGAGTGAGCTTCTCTTTGTGTATTCTGTGTGTGTTCGGCATAGCATCTTGAGCAAGTCCCCCCACCACGCGATTCTTGATATGATATCAGAGCCGCGCCACTGAGAGAGGCTGATTTCGAAGGCTGAAGTGAAGGAGAAGAAGCAAGGTTCGAGCAAGCAAGCCATGGGTAAGAAGCTCTCCCATTCTTCCACTCTTTCTCTTGGACAGTGCCTACGGAGGCACCAGAAGCAGGGCAGAGCAAAAATCTCATATTACAGTGAGATTTGGTGTGCGCAAAGAGCACTATGTATTTTACAGATTTTTCCTTTAGGTCTCTCTCGCTACTATTTTGGCCATCCGAGGTCATTTCAGGCCCCGTTTTAGAGCTGCAAGATTGCGGACAACAGTTCGAGATACCCTGCAATTTCAGCTCTGTCCGCCGTATATAGGTGCACAGGTTACATATTTCAGATTTGTAAGTTCAAAGGTGTTTACCAACGAATAAACAAAAGGTTTATCTGCAAACTGGTTGTAGATTGCATGTATTGTTGAGGAGACAGTGAAAAAGGATGTCTGGTGTATTGTTGTGCACTACAAGTCGAGGGTTGCAGAAGATTTGCTTGCTGTTTGGTATTAGTTTTGTGATAATGGTAGAGAACAGTAGAAACCCCATCATTGAAAAGCTCAGCAAGAATAACTACCCTTCATGGAAGTTTCGTGTCACGAACTTCCTTATTGGAAAAGGCCTCTACGAGTTTGTGTCAGATGAAGAAAAGGAGCCGGAGGTGAGTGATCCTCCAACTGCAGAAGAGACAAAGGCACGGAAGGAATGGAATGCAAAAGAAAAAAAGGTCATGTATTGGCTATCTGCAGTAATTGACAATAATATACTGGGACATATCAGAAATACAGAGAATTCATATGCAGCTTGGACCATACTTGAAAGTATGTTTTCCGTAAATACAAAGGCACGAAATATTCAACTCAAGCAAGAGTTGAATACATTAAAGAAAGGGAAGATGTTTATCAATGAGTCTGCACTAAAGGTAAGGAGCATTGCAGATGCCTTAGTAGCGATTGATGCAATGCCCGATGATGATAATTTGGTGTCATCTACCTTGGGTAGACTTAACAATGAAAAGGCTTGGAAGTCTTTTGTAACTTCCGTATATGTCAGAAAGCCATTTCCAGATTTCGATGAGTTGGTCTCCCTTATATTCATTAAAGAGATCAACATGCAGAGTGAGACATCTGAAAGAAGTGGTGAATAGGTCCAAGCTTTCTACTCCAGTTCAGGAAGGGAACATGGCAGGTTCTCTTCAAGAGGCCATGGTACAGGACATGGTAGTGACAACCACCAAAACTAATTGAATCAGCAATTTGGCGATATGCAGGTTTCAGGAGGTTGTGGTAACTTTAGAGGCAGGGGGAGCTTTAGAGGAAGAGGTGGATGGAAGAACAGAGGTTCTAACAACTCTGGTATTGTGTGCCACTAATGTGGCAAAACATGTCATATTGCAGCCCAATGTTATGCTAAGAAAGATGATATTCGCAGTGGTAAGTTGCAGCAAGGAAACTGTGCATTGTCTTCACGATAGAATGAAGACAAAAATGAACGTATGTTTGTTATGCAGCATATGCTGAATGTTGTTACAGGAAAGGGAACACATGATGATGTTTGGTATGTTGATTCACGTACATCCAATCATATGACCAGCCATGCAGAATGGTTTGGAGAGATGCAGGATTTGCAAAATGCAGGTTATGTGCAAACGGGTGATGATTCATGCCACCCAATTTCACACATTGGAAAAGTTTCCTTGTCCTTGCATGATGGTAAGACAAAGAGTCTTTCAGATGTATTGCATGTGCCATCTATTACAAAGAACTTGGTGTCAGTCGGTCAGATGGTTGAGCAAGGGCTGCAAGTCAGATTTAATGTAAAGGGTTGCTTTGTAGAAGACTTCAATGACAAGTACAGGTTAGTTGCAAAGGGAAGTAGAGTTGAATGTATGTCTACTTTGGATGCTGGAATTCCATACTATGAATGCTACTATGTATGCTAAAGGAAAAGGTGTTGTTGCAGATATTGAAATTTGGCACAAATGCATTGGACATGCTGATGCCAGGAGGCATATTCCACGGTGGATTCCGTGCCACGGTGGATTCCGTGAGGTTTTACGGTGGATTCCGTAAACTTTGATGACCGGGGCTCATACACAAAGTGGATTCTTTGTGCGAGAAGTTGATGGGGACGCCTGTCCTTTTCAGGCGTTTCATTAATTTAGTGTGTACATGGGTGATTCCATAGCGGGTGATTCCGCAAAACGCATATTAAATTAATAAACGTTTATGAGTTTAGAGTGTGCACTCGTAATAAATTAAGGTTAGGATTTATTTCTAACCAGCTGATTTATTTATGTAGCTGAAGACTGCTAGGTATTCACTTTTGTCGGTTTAATTGTATTATTTTACTAACGATTATGAATGCTTCAGTTGATGTGTAGAGATAGCAACAGTGGCGGAGGAAAGCATTGAAGGATAACGAGTATTCGATCTATGGATTATATTTTGATAGGCGCCACGCCTATATTTTGTCATGTTTATTGAGGCATCGATTATTTATTATTATTTTGTATGCGCCCATGCGCACGGATATGTTATTTCTATTTGGACATTGTGTTGGGCATGCCAAACTCTTTGGGCACCGTCCATTAGCTTTATTTCTATTTTTGTAAAAGAAAACTCAAAAGCTAAAAGCTTAATATATTTTTGTAAATTGGATTGAGCATGAAGAAGAAATATACATAAAATACATGCTTTTGAAGCGCTCACACAAGGCATGGGGGGAGATAGCACCCAATTGGTCTCTTGCTCTTATCGTTCATGTTTTTTACCTTGTAACTTGTGCAAAAAGTAGAGTTCATTGTTCTTGGGGACCTCCCGGGATTCAGTACATGAGCATACAGCGACCGATCTGCGCACCAGTGGTATCAGAGCGAAGCTGAGATCAAGAGCTTTCAATCGCTACCCATCTCATGCGAAGGCGGAGCTCCTGGAACGATCGGGCTTTACGGTCAATCTCATCGCGAACCGTCGATACAGGCAGACTTCTGGCGATCAAGAACCCCTGTTTCTATCATCAGATCGCGAAGGACTGGGCTGTACAGACGGAGGACCACTCCTTCACCTCCTTCATCAAAGCGTGGATAAACAGAGTAATTCCTTTTCATTAAGCTTCAAAGCTTAAGATTAATAGTCAATAAGCTTGATTAGAAGCTTAAGGAAGCTTCAATCATCAAATCGTTGACAAGCGGCTTCATCCCGAAAATCACGGCGGAAAAAAACGGCCCCCCCACGAATCTGCGCCGTTTTTTGCCATAAGCCCCCCACTAAGCTTAAGCAATTAAGCTTAATCAAACTAAGCTTACTCCTGCAAGTCATCTCTGGTCAACAACTCCAGGTCCCACACCAAAGAAATCAAGTTCTGCAAGTAATCTGTGATCAAGTTCTGCAAGTTCATTAAGTCGGCTAAGTTCTGCAACTCTGCAACTCTGCAAGTCACATAAGTCTGTAACTCTGCAAGTTAGACTAGTCAATTGGGGTCAGAACTGACTTGTGCTCAAAACTCCTAGAAGGGCTGTTCCTGTGCAGAAACTCCGAACTGCAAAGTTGTTCGTTGGAAGGTATTCTACCCATATGCAGGTTTGCTGAAGCATTTTCAGCATACGAAGAAGGAAAAATCGCAGATTTTCTGAAGATTGAGAAAGAAATATCCAAAAACACATAAGCCTTGTATCCTCGAACTTGAGCTACGCTCATCCCGCTAACTTGATTTTGAGTGAGAAAGGTCTTTTGAGTTTTACAGGATGACGAAACCACATATGGATGATCTTATGGCTGAAGACGACCTACCTAAGCCTACGATGGAGCAAAAGCTAGACTTAATCATGATGCAATTGGAAGAAGAACGAAGGGCTAGGCAAGCATTGCAAGCGCAACTGGCAAAATTACAAAGAGCGTCTACCGACAAAGAAGAACCTCAAGCTGAAGATTTGATTCAACGTACCATTGACGCCACTCTTGAAGCTCAAACCATTCGCAAGGAATCAAAGATAAGTAAACGAAGTTTCAAATTTCGTACTTTCAATGGCATACGAGAAGGAAAGACTGTTCTAGCATTCATTAGTCAATTTGATGACTATTTCCATGAGGAAACCTATGTAGAAAAAGATAAAATCAAGTGTGTTACTAATCATTTGGTAGACACAGCATCACTTTGCTGGACTGTAGTACGCAAGAGCATAGAATGTCCTGCTACTTGGGAAGATTTCAAGAAGAAGTTCATGCAGAATTTCCTTCCACCGCAATTTCATGAGAAGGCTATTAAGCAATGGGATCTACTCCAGCAACGGGATCGTGAGCCTATTCCTCAGTATACAGAGCGTTTTTGGAATGCACTCCTCCAGCTACGCATGCTTGAAGACGTACCAGAGGCGACAAGCGGAAGTATATGTCTGGACTTCTTGGGTATTACTACGCTGAAGTTAACATGTTCAAGTCTGCGACCCTTGAAAACGCCATTTCACTAGCTCACAACACTGAAGATAAGCTATGCGGTAGAGACAGACATCCACAGCAATTCCAAGCCAATGGTAATTATGGATCTAAACAATTCAATTCCAATTTTAGAAGATTTAATCTAGGGTGTTTCTCTTCATCATCTTTCCGCAAGAATTGGGCAAAACCACCTGCATTACCATCCAATGTCAATCCAAATCCTAAGCCTATTCCACAGCCAAATCCTAATGTACCTAGACTTTCCGCTATTGCAAACAGTGTAACCAAAGTCAAGCCAATAGTATGCTATAAATGCCACCAGCCTGGACATCTAGCATAAAATTGTCATTCAAAGAAGCCACAAGCTCGTATCAACTATCTTGGAGCCATGGACGAAGACGAACATGAGGATATGCCTAATTTCACTAAAGATGAGGACGACACTACTACTACTTCCGATACTTTACCAGGTATGCCTACTCCACATTCTTTATTGACTATGAAATGTTTGGTGCATGGAAAGGAAAAGACTATTTTGCATGATGACGGTAGTACTCATTATTTTATTTCAGCAAAATTAGTAAAAGAATTGAAATTACAGACTGTGCCTACGCATTATCGCATAAAAGCTGCATTTTTAGGCACTAGGTATAATGGTACACAGGAAGTGCAAGACTTAGAAATTCAAATTGGTCAATACACTGAAAGAAGAAATTTCTTAGTTGTTCCATTACAGTCGAGTGACATTATTTTAGGAATGCCTTGGTATCACCAGCATAACCCAGATATAGATTATCCCACACACACAATGAATATTAATTTTCAAGGAAAATCTATTACATTATATGGTATGCATGCATCTAATGTCTTTCCACTGCTTTCGCATACTCAAGCTAAACGTGCATTACGCAAGAGTAGTAAATCCTATCTCATTTGGGTGAATGAATTGCAAGTAAAAGAAAATCATATGCACCCTAGGCATAAAGAATTTATTGCATATTTTAAGGATTTTTTTGCAGAAGACCTACCCCATCAGGTTTACCTCCTTCACGTCCAGAAGACCATAAGATAGATTTAATCCCTGGCACACAACCACCTTGCAAAGCACCATATAGGCATAACCAGATAGAGCAAAAAGAAATCCAGAGTCAAGTTGAGGAATTACTAAATAGAGGTTTGATTCGACCTAGCAGTTCTCCATTCGGTGCACCTGTACTGTTAGTCAAGAAAAAGAATAATACCTATCGTATGTGCATTGACTATCGAGCTTTAAATAAGATCACTGTAAAGAATAGGTATCCTGTTCCTAGAGTTGATGACCTTATGGACAAACTGCAAGGATCTTCTATATTTAGTAAAATTGACCTTAAGTCTGGTTATCATCAGGTGAGGCTAGATAAGTTAGATATATTCAAGACTGCATTCAGAACACAGTTTGGTCATTACGAATTTTTGGTCATGCCATTTGGATTGACTAATGCACCTGCTACCTTTAGTAGAATGATGAACCGTATCTTTTTGAAATATCAGTATTGTGTAATTGTTTTCTTTGATGATATTTTGGTGTTTAGTCAAAATGAGAAAGAACATTATGAGCATTTGTCATTGGTTTTTCAGTTATTGAAAGAAAATCAACTGTATGCAAATCCTGAAAAGAGTGAATTCTTTAAAACGAAAATTGAGTATTTAGGTCATATTGTATCATCTGATGGAATTAAAGTTGATCCTAAGAAAATTGATGCAATATTGAATTGGCTTGTACCTAAAAACGTGCATGAGTTACGCTCATTCCTTGGTCTTGCTAGTTTCTATAGGAAGTTTGTACGTAAATTTTCATTACTTGCCTTACCATTAACCAAACTTCTCAAGAAAGGAATAGTTTATCAATGGACTGAAAATCAACAAAAACCCTTTGACTTATTGAAACATGCATTAACCAATGCCCCTGTTTTATAGTTGCCTGACTTTAATAGACCATTCTTTCTAGTAGTGACCGATGCTAGTGGATCAGGAATAGGAGCCGTACTTATGCAAGACAATCATCCTATAGCATATTCTAGTTGTAAGCTGAAACCCTCTGAGCTGAAATATTCCACATATGACAAAGAACTATTAGCAATTGTGCAAGCATTAAGACAGTGGAAGCACTACTTAATGGGTTCAGAATTTATGATAAAGACCGATTAGCAAAGTATTAGACATTTACTTAGCCAACCTCAAATCTCTGACCGTCATATCAAATGGGCTTCCTTTATTCAAAGTTTTCATCCTATCATTCAATACCAACCCGAAAAAGAAAATGTAGTGGTGGCTGATGCATTGAGTAGAAGACCTGCCATTCATAATATTTCTGTCATATCTTTTGATTCTTTGATTGCTATGAAAGATACATATCACCAGGATATTACTTTTCATTCTGATTGGAATAAATTAGTTCAAAATAATTTCATTCCTATTTATTCATTGTCATATAATGATGGATTTATGTTTTATGAAAAGAGATTGTGTGTTACAATTCCATTCCGATCTTTTGTTTTGAATGAAATTCATTGTCCCCCATATCAAGGTCATAGAGGTATCATATCTACATTACGTATGTTAACTGAAGATTTTTATTGGCCGCATATGGATGCTGATGTATCTAACTTTGTTTTTGAATGTTTGATTTGTCAAAGAGTTAAGAGACATCATGGTAAACAATATGGATTACTTATGCCTTTGTCTATTCCATCTAAACCTTGGGAACAAATTTCTATGGATTTCATTACTGGTTTACCAAATACTAAATCTAACCATGATATGATTTGGACAGTTGTAGATAGATTTAGTAAACAAGCATATTTCATTCCATGTAAGAAAACTTTAACAGCATCACAAGCAGCACAATTATTTTTGAAAACTGTTTTTACTAACCATGGATTGCCAGAAGTTATTATTTCAGATCGTGATTCTAGATTTTGTAACAACTTTTGGATTACTCTATTTGCTAACCTAGGCACAAAGATTGATTTCTCATCTGCATTTCATCCAGAAACTAATGGACAAACAGAAGCCACAAATAGCACAATTCTAGATCTTTTACGTGGATATACTATCTCTAAACCTCAGACATGGGACACTCATTTGCATTTATTACAGTTTGCATATAACAATACACCGCACACATCTACAAAGAAAGCTAGCAGGGTTAGATATCCTATTAAAAGATTTGGTTTTGAAGGTTATGCAGCTCACCATTATGCTTATATGGTGAAATTAGTTGAGGATGTTGAGCCCACTTGTTTTGAGGATGCTGTTGGTCATACTCATTGGGATGCAGCAATGGATGAGGAGATGGCTGCATTAGAGGCCAATAAGACTTGGGATCTAGTATCATTGCCGAAGGGCAAGAAAGCTATTGGATGTAAGTGGGTTTATAAGATTAAGCACAATGGCGATGGTTCTATTAGTAGGTACAAAGCTAGGCTGGTTGCAAAAGGCTATGCCCAGACTTATGGCATAGATTATGAAGAAACCTTCAATCCAGTTGCTAGGATGGCAACTGTCAGATGTGTGATTTCTTTGGCAGCAGCCAAAGTTTAGAGGTTGCAACAAATGGATGTGAAGAATGCCTTCTTGCATGGTGATTTGCGAGAAGAAGTGTATATGGATCAGCCAGTAGGGTATGAAGATTTAGAGCATCCCACGTATATGTGCAGGTTGAAGAAGGCGCTCTATGGGCTCAAGCAAGTACCTAGAGCATGGTCTGACAAGATCAGAGAGTATCTTGTCAATATTGGCTTTTATATTTCTGATGCTGATCACTCGCTTTATGTGAGAAAGGGAAATGCAGGTTTGGTCATCATAGTCATCTATGTGGATGACTTGATTATTACAGGTGATAGTGATAGTGGGATTGCTGAAGTCAAGGACTTTTTGAAGAAGAAGTTTGAGATGAAGGATTTAGGTGAGCTAAGGTACTTCCTTGGCATTGAGGTGATCAGATGTGATGATGGTATATGGCTATCCCAGAGACAGTATGGCTTGGATATGTTGTCCAAGTATGGTATGACAACATGCAAACCACTTTCAGTCCCGTTGGAGCAGAATGTAAAGTTGAGTGCTGATGTTGGGGATGAGATAGAAGACCCTACTATGTTCAGGAGGATAGTGGGGAGTTTAATCTACATGACCATTACAAGGCCAGACTTGAGCTACGTTGTTGGTCTTGTGAGTCAGTTTATGCAAGTACCTAGAAAGCCACATTTGGATGCAGTCAGACGCATATTGAGATATGTGAAGTTCACATTACATTATGGACTTTTCTATGAGGCAGGTACAGATGTACAGGTGTTTCTATACACAAATGCAGATTAGGTTGGTAGTATGCCTGATAGAAGATCTACCAGCGGATACATGTTCTCTCTTGGTAGTGCAACGGTTACTTAGAGCAGCAAAAAGCAATCTACAGTTGCTTTGTCGAGTATAGAGGCTGAGCATAGAGGTGCTGCTATTGCAGCATGTGAGGTAGTATGACTGCAAAAGTTATTGGTTGATTTAGATGTGCAGGTGGAAGGTCCAGTTGTCATTTATTGTGACAACATGAGTAGTATACAGTTGGCTAGGAATCCTGTGTTCCATGCCAGGACAAAACATATTGAGGTACACTACCACTTTGTGAGAGAGAAGGTACTAGCAGGTGAGATTGAATTGGTGTATGTCAGCACACAGGATCAGATAGCTAACATCTTCACGAAGGCATTGGGTACAGAGAAGCTTCAAAAAGTTTCGAAGCTTACTTGGAGTTGCAGAGATACAGTTGAGCTTGAGAGGGAGTGCTGAGATGACAAGCTCAACACATGTGGACATTAATGATGGACCGCCTGGTTAGATGGGTCCACATGCCTACACTTAGCACATCGGTGGTCATTATGACTCTCACATGGCCACTGACTCATTACTTATTATATTCAGGTTGTTACACCTATTTACAGCTGGCATAGTTCTAGCGCCAGTCGACTAGTATAGTCGGTTATGCATTGTTTAACTTAGTAGGGCACTTTCCTTTTTGTTGTATCTTATCTATACTTTGTGTACATTGTAAAGAGTGTGGAAGAAGAAGAAGAAACCAGCAAGAAAACGTTTTGGCCTCCATCTCTTTTCTTATCTCTTGAGTGAGCTTCTCCTTGTGCATTCTATGTGTGTTCGGCGCAGCATCTTGAGCAAGTCCCCCCACCACGCGATTCTTGACACAGCCGACCAAGGTCACTGGACATACCTAATTTGAGGAGGTGCTGCGCTGTGATCGTGGGTGCTTCGTACCTTTTCGTTCTTTTCTTTTCTTTTTTCCTTTTCCATTTTCTTTTCTGTTTCTTTTTCTTTTCTTTTTTCTTTTTTTGACTTGCATGAGTACAACCATTGCAATATGTTGAGGCTATCAGCCTTTTAATGGGTTGGGAAATGTCAAGCTTCAAAGTCTCAGGAAATGGATATTATAGTGATGATTGTTCCCTAGCCTCGTTATTAGAGAAGCAGTCGTTGAGATGGGGAGATACACTTGAGATATTGCAACCCTCTTTGCAATGTGCGATGTTGGTATAATTGGGGTAACAGTTGCCATGAGTGCCCGGTGTAGAGTGTAACCCAGAAAGAGGAAGTGGTTAAGATCATGCTTTGGGCCATGCAACGTGGGCACTCGCAAGGGTGATTTTCACTTTTGGTAGCATGGATTTGTCACGATTCTTTGTGAGGTTGGTGGTCTTTTGGTGACTTGGGCATTGAACACGTTTGCAGGAAGACCTGCGTCGTCCTGCATCCACTTGTCACTTCATGAGAGTATATGCAAGTCGCATGCATCAAGTACAACCAACAGATGCAATCATGTCAAGATATTACTTTAACAAAATCCTATGATAATAATTGTGATGCATATTCCAATGCTTGTTAAAGACATGGTATATATTAGCAATAGGTAAGGAAAGTGTATATAGGTGGGGATCCTACCACTTTAACCCTTTAAAGACAAAAAGTTATGGCAAGATGGCCTTTGTTAAGCTGCTTATATATCATAGGGACTACTCTATTTGCACAAGGCGGGGCGAGTCCAGGTGGTCGGCCGACTAAGGCTATGCCGATGTGAGGGGCTCCTGTGAGGCTGGGCGGGGAAGATGTCGGTTGGGACCCGAATGGTGTAGTCCCTGGCCGCAACTGTTTCCAAAATGCTTTTAAACAATGCATTAAATTCCTGCTTGTCTCGAGCTGCCCTCTCCTCTTTCATGCACCTGGTGCTCAAGCGTCTGGTGGGAGCCTGTACGGCTGGTGTTACCACAACCCATGTGCTCCCTTGAGTTCTCGTCCTCTTGGCTTGGGGGGTTTTCGGCGTGTGTCATGGGTGGTGTCATTTGGGGCCTCTTTTCGGCATGTACCTCTTTAGAGTAGGCACGTAGTGTTCTGGTAGGGACGCTAGTGCCTTATGCTCTTTCCGACGGTGGAGAGCTTCCTTGCATGCCAGCTGCACTATGTGGTCCATGATTGTTACCGTAGGGGGACCTGCAAAATGCAAACCAAGGATTAGGCCTTGAGGCAGGATAAAACTATTCGCATGGAAGGGATTATACAATGGGTTATCAAGCGTATATGATGAGGAGGGGTGAGGTGAGACATGCAACGTTTTTTGTAGAGGGACAACCCCCTGTTGATGTTCGTTTTGCCTCCAACCATTAGCAAATCTTGGCTTATGCTACGTTGCACAGAGTGGTTGTCATGGAGTGGAGCAGAGCTCATCCCTGGAAGGATAGACCAAAAAAGGGGAAAGGTGTATAGAAAGGGATGGTGCCCTATCTACACCATCAGAGATGTTGGTCAAGGCTTCCTATGGCGATAATGAGGGTTGTATGCCCTTAAATTGGAGGCGGGAATGGTCACACGACTTCTAAATGTGTGGTGAGAGGACCTGAGGAGCTTAGTCTGTCAAACCCAACTCTTCTCCTTGCGCTTGACTATCATTGCTTGCGTGTGTTGATATTATCTATACAAGATCACAAAATTCATTGTTTATTTATGTACATGTTTACGAATCCATGTCACTTCACGAGGATAAAAACCAATTGTAGAACTCAGGATTGTACTGGAGTGTGGCACACACATCCAGTACTCGTGGCATCCTTCTTAACAACATCAGGTATTTTGCAATGTCAAGTATCATGGTATTTTGCAATGTCAAGTATCATGGTATCTTGTCTGAGTCTACTTGCAACATGTAGCTCCTCCTCAGTGAGAACCTTATCAGCCAAAGAGTTCTCTTGGCTAGTTCCAGCTAAGTCCATACCCTGAATGGCAGTTAGTACTCGAAAGGAAGTTGGCACCACATAGTTTGGGTCTCTTTGAGACTGCAATTTTGCCAATCGCTCTTCTAAGACTATCATGATTTGGGCTCCTAGTTCAGCCATTGCAACACGGTTTTCAAACCAACATTTCTCAAATTAACTTTGACCCTCCGATTGTCACTTTAGTTGCTCTATCCCTAAGAGATTTGGTTGGTAGAGCACATCATTGAATGTTACAGTTAAGCATAGTTCGTGCTTCCTCGTTAGAGGTGAGTCGCATGCATTCATGCAGGAGCTTGTCATAGTGCTCGTCAAGATGTTCTTGCTCTTCCCAGGATAGGGGAAATGGCAAGTATTCTTCAAGCTGCGCCTTAGGGAATGCACCCATGTCTACCAGGACGTAGACACGTGCGAATACTTTGAGTTTAGTATCCAACTCAGTTAAGCATTCTGCAACACTTCTATGTTCAATGAGGGCTTGCTTGGTTGCTATCTCAGGCAAGGTTCTAAGAGTTTTCCTAGGCTTTAGCATAGTTGGGGGATTTAGGCCTAGATGAGCAAGATTGGACAACACTAGGGTTGCTTATGCTCTCGGGGTTTCCATGTTTTCCTTGAGGCTTTGTTATTGCATCATGGTTCTCCTTAGATGTGATTGCTATGAATTTGTCACCTTGTTGTGACAGTGTTGTATCCACTCTTAATTGGTCAATGCGAGTTCTATTGTCAGTGGATTGAGTGTTGAAGCAACCGTTGATGGTAACGGCTGCTTTGATTTTTCATAAGACACGGATGTGTCTGAGGTTTCACCGCTATTAGGAGAGACATCAAGGGGTTTGTTGGTGGATGGTCTTGATGCTTTATTCCTCAGCAGCCACTTGCAACTCCCGTTGTTGTTTTCTTTCTTTTCTCTTGTTTTTCATAGGCAATCGAGGTGTATCCCTTGAAGACTCGGGACACACTACTTCTTCTTTTCAATCTTCTTTTTCATAGGCAATCGATGTCATGTATTGGCTGTCTGCAGTAATTGACAAGAATATGCTGGGACATATTACAAATGCAGAGAATTCATATGCAGCTTGGACCATACTTGAAAGTATGTTTTCTGTAAATACAAAGGTACGAAAGATTCAACTCAAGCAAGAGTTGAATACATTGAAGAAAGGGAAGATGTCTATCAATGAGTATGCACTGAAGGTAAGGAGCATTGCAGATGCCTTGGCAGCGATTGATGCAATGCCCGATGATGATGATTTGGTGTCATCTACCTTGGGTGGACTTAACAATGAAAAGGCTTGGAAGTCTTTTGTAACTTCCGTATATGTTAGAAAGCCATTTTCAGATTTCGATGAGTTGGTCTCCCTTATGATCACTGAAGATATCAACATGCAGAGTGAGACATCTGAAAAAAGTGGTGAACAGGTCCAAGCTTTCTACTACAATTCAGGAAGGGGATGTGGCAGGTTCTCTTCAAGAGGCCGTGGTACAGGATGTGGTAGTGACAACCAGCAAAACAGATTGAATCAACAATTTGGTGATATGCAGGTTTCAAGAGGTCATGGTAACTTTAGAGGCAGGGGGAGCTTTAGAGGAAGAGGTGGATGGCAGAATAGAGGTTCTAACAACTCTAGTATTGTGTGTCACTATTGTGGCAAAGTAGGTCATATTGCAGCCCAATGTTATGCTAAGAAAGATGATATTCGCAATGGTAAGTTGTAGCAAGGAAACTATGCATGGTCTTCAGACAGAATGAAGACAAAAATGAACATCTATTTGTTATGCAGCATATGCTGAATACTGTTACAAGAAAGGGAACACATGATGATGTTTGGTATGTTGATTCAGGTACATCCAATCAAGCCATGCAGAATGGTTTGGAGAGATGCAGGATTTGCAAAATGCAGGTTATGTGCAAACGGGTGAAGGTCATTTGTGCTTGATGGCCAAGACCCTAAATGAGGTAGAAGCCACATAGATAGGGTCATAATCAGCAATTTTGATTACGCGTCTCTGCTTAATTTTTCTCATAATTTGGCAACCCTCTTGTTTCCATTGGAGACGCAGAGCATACCATTTTCTCAGAAAGGAAGAGTCAAATTCGGCTAACTGCTCAAGCTCTTCTAGCTCCTAGCTTGTTGTATAGACTTTTCTCCTTCTATAGGATGCAATCAGCTATTGTTTTGAGCTTGCTCTCAAGAGATCTCATTGGCCATCAATTCCTTGGCTACCTCAAGAATCTTGATGAACACAAACTCATATTCCTCCCAAGTGCATGGCAAGGAGCGTACTTTCATTGCTATTGTCTTGTCGAGAAGGCCTAAGTCTAGCCATTCATAGCTCCTAGCTAGTGTGGTGAATGTGGCATCCAATCATCTGATGCAGGTGATAAGGTCATCCCCCGTGTTCATGGTGAGGTCTAAGGTCAAGGTGATCTATACTTATAGGAGGGTCTAAGGCTTGTGGGAGGTTAGGTTTTGGTAGGTTTTTGTTGGACGGGATAACTTGGGAACTAATGCTTGTGCTATGAATTGGTCAGTAGGGGGTTTAGTGGCCACTTGTGCGATGGGTTGGTCTTAGGGCTCAGATGATGTAGTGCTTTCCACTTGTGGAGCTATTGGGACGCTCTATGGTTTTGGTGCTTTTTGGGTCAATTGGTTTCTCATCCCTCACTGGCTTAGCATTTTGTTGAGATGGGCTGGAGAGCTTGGATTGAGAGGCATGCCTGCAGCTTGTAGTATTGGGCAACCAATCCAATTGTTGCCTTCATAGTAGCCTTGATGAGTGCACAATAGGTCTTTGGGAACCCATCATGGGGCTTGACTATTTATTTGCTTCGGTAGTGCCATCTTTATCTCCTAGGCCTAGGGCGTGAGGTTCTGTGGTTACAGGTTCGTGTGATTTGACTTCTAGCCAACTGTTGTTGTCATTTGGACACCCATTTGAACTACTGCTCAATGGTCTTGGATGTGTCTTCTTTGGGTTGCGGGCATTTTGTCTAAGTAGAATGGAACAAGTTATGATCCCCCTCCTTAGACCTTGCACTTGGTTCCTCTGTTGGTGGCACTATAGGCTCTGCAATGGAGCCACGCTGCCCTTGCTGAAAGCCATCACACTATTCGAACATTGCCAATGGTGAGGTGAATACACTACGAGTCATAGTCGACATTGCAGGGTGCTTGTTTCTTGAATGCACATCCTAGCAGTGATTCTTTACCAGCAACCTTGGTGTTAGGCATCACGTAGAAGATCATAGGCAGGCTTCTCAACTCGATAGAGACCACCATTTTGCATTTCCCTAGTGGTAAGTAGGAGTATCTCTCAAATGGGTTGAGTTTAGCACTAATAGGCTACAATTGGGGCTGACCAACGAGGGTCCAATGGTCATGTTTAAGAATATTAAAGTTAGTTCCCTTGTCAATAAGTGTGTCAAAGACGTGTATCTTTTGGGCAATCACTGATATGCGTACGTATGTAGGTGCCACTTCTTCCTCATCCTCTTCCTCAATCTCAATGATGGTGTCTATTCTTATGTGCAGAGTGATATTGATGGTGGGACCCTACTCTTTGGTAGTTGAGATGGTGTAACTTTGTGGGACTCACTAGCTACCCTGGCAGCCTATTTATAATCCTCCTCTTCATCTAAGAATAGTAGATCGATGGTGGCTAACACATGCATCCAATCTTGCTCATTCTTGAGGCAAGGGATATACTTTCTTAGTGGCCCATAGGAATCGATGACTTGTGAGTCTCCTTTCAACATAGTGGAGATGGCATCTAGGTTAATCGGAGTGGTCTTCCAAATATCCATCTTGAATCTCACGGCTTTTGATCTATTGCCTAATAACATTAGACTGTTGCTTGAGTCTTCTATCACTTGTGCATTTTGCATCCAGGGCCAGCCTAGCAGGATGTCATAGTCCACTCCCTTCATGACTATGAATTTCATTGAGAACTGGACTCTCGCTATCTTCAAGGGCTAGTCTTTTAGCACTCCAAATGGTCTGGCCTTCATTCCATTACCCAAAATGACATTAAACCTTATGGTCTCCATAGATGGGTTACCCCAAGCATGTAGGACTACATGGCTAAGCACATTGACTCCAGCTCTTGTATCTGCAATTCCCTTTCTTATAGCATCTCCTAATGCATTGAGATAGGCAAGACTGCATGCATCTCTATGCCTTCCTAAAAGGCATTTATGTACAAAGACTTAGGTATTGAGTTTAAGGTTAAGCTTGGTATGTGCATTATTGTGTCATGGTCATGCAAGTTAGTCACTCCAAGCTTGTCATGTTGTTCTACCCACTGCTTTAACCCTTGCCAAAGAGTCGAGTTCTACCTAAGAAATTCTCCCAAAGGCAAAGTCATGGGGGTCGATATCAATGTCATGAGCAAGTTGCCAACCATCTGCTTTTCATTAGGCTCTACACTCTTTTACCAATTATCTTGGGTAGTCTGCCCACCTGTGGCATCTAGGCTTTGTCTATATGGTGTTACGTGGGGTGCACATGTGTCTCTTGATTTGAATTAAGTAGGATAGACCGGTGTACACACACTAGAGAGCTCATTGATCTCATATTTGATAATGGGTTCCGCATTCTTTAGGTGCGCTTGGGCTTCTCTCACCCACTCCTTGACCTTATCCACCACTTCTAATTGGTGCCTCAAATTGGGATATTCTCCAACCTTGGCACTTTCCTTTTCTATTGTCTTAGGAGTAGATGTCTCTGCTTCTACATCCATGACTTGCTTCCCCTTTGGTAACGTGGTGCACTATCTGTCTTAAGCATAATCTTCGTCTTAGCCCTCTTTTTCCTTCTTCTATGGATTTTCTTCCCTATTGAAGTTGCATCGAGTTTTCTAGGTCCGGGTAATGAAATACTGGCTTGTTTTCCTGTGCTCAGTCATGACATTCAACAAAATTGGTGTGACTTTGGCATCAAGTGTTTCAACTCCAAACAATCCCAATGGTACAGATGGTACGATAGCGAACTAGTGAAAGATTTTCGCCTAGTGCACTCAGCATACAAGTGTGTGATCCCACACTTACATCATCTTAGGTTGGCCTTGTCTCAATTGGCTTGCTCTATTTCCGGGCATTGAGATGAGATGTGTCATGGGTGGCCGCAAGTCTAGCATGCGATGGGTTCCTGGTTCTATCCTCCTAGAACTCTACCTCTTCCCCTACCCAATGCCGTCACCAGCACTGGTCTAAAATCCATTAAGATGGGATTATCCTCTTCATTGTATGAGACGTAAGGGTTTAGGTATGCTTCATCCTCGTTCACCTCCTCTACGTAATTTATTGAAGTATCACTCAGTGGATAGGTCATGATGTTCGATATGATCTAGGTATCCCTGTGGGGTTGATTCCATCCTAGGGACGGCTTGCATTGATAGTGGAGCCCCCTTCCAAAAGGTTCCAGTCTATTCCCTAGGTAGTATGGTTGATTGTATGGCCATGAGTATGGCAATCGCCTTGGTAATCGGAAATGCATTGCATCATGGCCAAACCTAACACAATTGACACAGGTTTTGACATAGGTTCTGGATGTAGGATCCATGCACTCGTCGGAAAGGTGATTTGCTCAACAATGCACACATTGCATCTGAGGTAGTGCAATTATTCTCATCATCTCTTGAAGCCTATTCCACTCTAGCTTCAAGTTTTCCAACTCCCAGCACCGTTTGACACTCTTTTCGTCCTTATCTTAGGTGCTTTGGTTAGATCTTTTACCAATGGTCATAGCCCTTTCCAAGGTTCTAGAGATAGTGTTGTCTCGGGTTGTAGGTCTTCAGCTCCTCACCTTGAGTAGGTTATCCCCTCGTATGGCTTCTTCAAAGTCCCTAGCTAGCACATCCCTTTGCAGGGTTGAGTTTCTCACCAAGGCCTTGTAAAACTCTTCACTTCGGATTCTGCTTATGAACATAGTGGAGATCGTGTGTTCATTAGCTTATTCTACGAATTCTCTTAAAGAGATCCGCACATGGGTGACGTAGTCTTGGATATCCTCCTTGTCCTTTTGATTGAACTTCGTCAACCTAACGATGAGATTGTTAGTATCTCGCCTCAGAGAATCTCTTGATGAATAGACTCTTGAGGTTATTGAAGTTATTGTAGACTAGTGTAGCATGTTCGTCCTTTGTCTCCTAGGTAGAGTCCAAAATCTTGTGCATGTTGAGCAAGGTCTGTGAGGCTGTCAGCCTCACATACTTGCTCAAACTGCTCCACAAAGCTAAACATGTCATTTTTGGGTTGATACATGTCGAGTTGCTTAGCAACCCCATAGATATCTTGGCCTAGCTCCCAGAATTCGGGGTGATTCTTAGTCTTACTAGCAACAAAGCTGCCAAGGTTTCTCCACTCTATTTTGCAGTCGTGTTGTCTAAGAGTCGCTTAATGAGAAGCTCGCTCACATAAGATCAGCTTTTAGTGCCATTTAGATCTCTAGTTAGATCTCTATTGGGGTATGGTCAATGACTGCAGTTGCTTCCGAACTGTCGGTGGTCAATCGACTCTATTTAGATCTCTAGTTAGATCTCTATTGGGGTATGGTCAATCGACTCTATTTTTGCTTTCACTTACCTAGGGATCTACTAGGGTGTTCTACATCTGGGGCTTTGCCTCTACAAGGTCTAGTCCTGTCAGAACTTGATGTTAAATTTTCCCATCCGATTTGCAAGTTTTTCATCCGATTCCTAGAATCGGTTGTCCGATTTTGGATTGGTCAAATTTTTGTCCTATTGGATGATCTGATTATGTCCGATTTTGAAAATCAAACAATTTTGAGATAGTTAAACAATTATTTTGGGAATTGGAGGGTCCGAATGTGACGGCAAAAATAGGCGCAAGCTTGACAAAAATCTGACATATCATGCTCAATGCTTTTTCCATCTTCAAATCAAACAACAAGGGATCAATAATCAAAACAACTCACCTATAGCCTCCGAATGCACTTGGTCACATGAAGCTCTCCTTGCCTCACTACTACCTTGCAACAAACATGTTCAGCTCTCTCTCTCTCTCTCTCTCTCTCAACTTTGAATGCAGAAATGAGCTCCCCTTTGCTCTCCCTACCTCTTAAACCCCTTGTTCTTCAGTCTTCTACTCCCCTTCTTCTCTCTTTCCTCCCTCAATGCATTGAAGCCCCTTTTTCTTTGACATGTTCTACTCTGTTTATATAGCAATAACCCTACTATTTGTTTCTCTATTTTTCTTGATTGTTCCTTACACACAGACGATTCTAAGTTGAGCTCAGGATGAGGATGTTCGCATGGAAGAAAATGAGAATGCTTCAATAGAACCTATGTCATAGGAGAGTGTTGCCTTTTGTAGTAAATCATGAGAGGAAGAGAGAGGAGAGCTTGACATGGCCTCTGCATGTGGAAGATGAAAATACCGATGGCTTTGTACAAGGTTTCCCAAGGCTTGAGGCGGCTGATAGCAAACTCCCTAGCTCTTGTGAGGACTATAACCTTCAACTAGAAGTCAACCCTCAGAAGGTTATTGGAAATATTAGCTGGAACTCTCCAGCATAACATGGAAGAACAGGTCCCTAGGGTGGCCGAGAAGATCAGTTTGGATGGAAGATCTATCATAACATCCTTCGGTTCAGTGCACGAGCAGTGTGGGCTTTTTTCACGGGTAGGATGCCGAAAGCAATGGACGTCACCTCCTAGTTTAATGCTATTCTCAAGGGTAATGGATCGACTGAGTAGATTTATTATGGTGGACATGGCTTTTTGGAAGTGGTATTCAATAAGAGAGAAGCCACTAAGAAGATTTTGGCACATGGAATTTATTTATGGGGGCTGGAACTTGTGTACATTATGCCCTGGAAACCGATTGAGGTGGCAAGATGAGATTTACTTAAGTGAGAGTCACCTATATGGGTGGAGATACCCGAGCTGCTTGCTTACCTTTGGAATTTCTTGCCTGACATTGCCAAGGGTTTGGGAAAAAAGTTGTATTTGCCGCCGCCGCTTGCTAGCCCATTTCGCAATAGAGTTTGTCCTTTATGGAATATTGGTGAGCCTAAGCCAGACAAAATGGAGTTGGATATACCTCAGGTGGGTCAACTTAGGCTCAAATTGGTGTGGAGCCATTTTGATGGTGCTTATTTTGGATGTGGGCAGTCGAGTCACTACCTTAAGGGGTGTCCAAACTCAAATGCAGAATCTACTGAAATTAAACAGAGCCCGAATGGAACCACATGGGCAAAAGTTGCAAAAGCACCTCAAGCTCAAGGAGGGAAGCTAGATGAGACATAGGTTACTTCTGTGGAGAAATGGATGGAAACTTGTTAATAACAACAAAAGTAAAGGCCAAAGAAGAAAAACACTAGAGCACCCAATGGACAATGCGGTCAACTACTCCTTGATGGTTAGAAATTTCTGGAGCAAAGTTGCTATACCTCGGTCTGATAGAAACATGGCTAGCTCCTTCACATATCTTAATAGGGTTCCTTTGGAGCAGTTGGATCGAGAGTTTCCAGGTATGGATGCAAAGGTTCAGTCAACCTCTTGGACAGGTGGCAGGAAATGGTTTGGTTCCTAGTCAATGGGATAATGATGCTCAACCCACAAGAGATACTGACTTTGTTTTGGCAGGAGTACAACTTAATGAAGCAACACATAATCAGAATGGGGGTAATTGAGAGGGGGAAGATTGCTACGATAAATGCCAAAGGGCTTAATGGATGTGTGAAGCGTATGTAGCCTATTTTGGAAAAGGGTTTGGAGTTGGGATTTGGATGTTGTGATGGTCCAAGAACACAAAATGCATAAATGGAGTGGCATGTCTTTTTCTTATGGGGATTATCAATGCTATTTTGCTGGGACCAAAGATGGCGAGTCACGATGCTTCATGGCCATCAAATCTAGTCGTAACCCTACATGCATTTACAACAGCAGCAATGGACGAATCTTGTCAACTAAAATGGACTGGGAGGATTCTAGAATATCCATTACTAATATTTATGGGTTTAATGATAGCAAGCATATACGGGATCTCTGGACTAATCTTACTAATCTTTCTCTTACTTTAGGTTTTCTTAGCAGAGATTTTAATGCAGTTACTGATCCAAATGATGCAACATCCTCCTCCTCATTAATGGTGGGAGAAGAAATGGAAGCATGGTGGGAGGCATGGAATAAATTGGATTTGCTTGATATGAAAGATTTCTTGCAATTATGGGTTTAATGATAACAGGCATATACGGGATCTCTGGACTAAACTTACTAATCTTTCTCTTGCTTCAGGTTTTCTTAGCCGAGATTTTAATGCAGTTACTGATCCGAATGATGCAACATCATCCTCCTCATTAATGGTGGGAGAAGAAATGGAAGCATGGTGGTGTGAGAGGTTGCGGATCTAGAGCATGACACAAGCTATGGTGGATGAAAGATGAAGACCAAACTCATAATGACATGAATAAGTAGAGACAAACTGTTACACAAGTGAATTAGGTTCCAAGATAGATTAGCTTGGACTCATAAACACAATCTTGTGTAAGATTGACAATGACACTGCACTTAACTGAAAGTACAAAGCATCATGACATTGTATTCATTTCATATTCAAGTACAATGCTTTATAGAGTTTGGGTTGTTCCACCTTCCTCACTGTGCATATGGGATTCAGGACAGCTCTTTCTAGAGCATAGATCATTTGTCTATTTTTCAACGCCCCCCTCAAATGATGAGTTCCTATACTTGTTGGCTTTTGCCCCCCCTTCATGATAACATGGTTCAGAAGACTAGCTCATAGGTATGTTGACATATCGAGCTCCCCTCGTGATACGCCAGGGTGACCGTTGTGTATTTATGTCACTGACTTGTCAGTTGCAGATGCGGTTGGTACACCGCCCGTGAATAATAGCTACATGATAGCTATCCTTATCTACTCTAGTTCGTGGCTCAGTTAGTATGCCACCTTAGTTAGTTGAGTTTGGTTTGAGACCCATATCTAGGGTTCTTCTATTTCTTTGTACTAGAGTTCTTTTGGCTTACACAACTAAGAAGAGGAAAACTGTTTTCAGCCTCCACCCTTGTGTGTATTCCCCCATTGTGCAAGCAAGAAAGCTACAAGTGAGACTCCTTCCTTCTCTCCCACAATCTTGACATGGTATCAGAGCCTTGTTCGTGGTAAGGAGCTCAAGAAAGCAAGCCAAGCTCGCGGTGTTCTGGTAAGAGGAGCAGTGTTGCTTTCATTTTCTGTTTTGGGAGCAGATCTCTGCAGGTAGCACAGCCGGAAAGTGCAGGAGTGCATTGTCTCAGGTTGAGACGCCCTTCGCGGTGAAGCAAGAGGGCAGTATATGCTGCGGGATAGGGCTTTAGGCCTTGGCGACCTTGTTTTTTTTATTTGAGGCCATTTCGGGGCCTGTTTTGGAGGCGGAAGTTTTCTGCACGCACTCAGGAAAAGGCCCAGTTTTATGCTATGCAACCACTGTTCTACAGGTCGGTGAATAGTTACTGTAAAAATTGCATTATATGCTTGTGCGCAGAGACATTGGGAGTTACAGAATCATCCCCGTTGCCTGTTGATGCAAAATCGTCACTAGGAAGTGACTGTGTGGTCAAATACCACTTTCGCCAGTTTTGTAGATTTTCCCGTGTGAGGGTGAAGCTGTGGTTTTTGTAGTGACAGAATTTTTTCCAGTCTTCTGTAATGGCATCTGATTCTCTTTCATAGATTGTCACTGAAAAGCTTGACAAGAACAACTTCCAAGCATGGAAGTTTAGAATGACAAATTTCCTTATGGGAAAAGGATATTGGGAATTTGTTGCAGGAAATGAAGAAGAACCAGTTCTTCCTGATGTTCCCAATCAACAGCAAATGCAAGCATTCAAAACATGGCATGAGAGAGCCAGGAAAGTTATGTATTGGCTGTCTATCAGTATTTCAGACTCTATGATTGTGCATATTCAGGATGCAAGTACGCCAAAGGAGGCATGGGATACTTTGTCAAAAATGTATAGCACAAATACGCAAGCCAGGAAAATGCAGCTCAAGCAAGAGTTGCACAATGTGCAAAGAGAAAATATGAGCATCAACGACTACCACATGAAGGTGAAGAAGATTGCAGATGCACTTGCTTCCATTGGGTCACCAGTGGAAGATGATGATTTAGTTTCTGTGACCTTGAATGGTCTAGGAAAGGATTATGCACAGTTTCGGACATCCATTTCAGTTCGTGAAAGATTTCCTGATTTTGAGGAGTTGATTGCTCTTCTAATTTCTGAGGAACAGAGAAATGGTGGTGCATCTTCTTCAGGAGGAACTTCAAAAGAAGCTGTCTTCTACTCAAATGCTGGAAGAGGTAGAGGCAGAGGTAGAGGAGGCCGATTTGGAGGCCGTGGTAGAAATCAGAATATGCAGCAAACTCAAGAAAACCAGTCCTATGGAGGAGGACGTAGTAACTCTAGAGGCAGGGGGAGCCAAAGAGGTCGTGGTGGATGGCAAAGAGGTCAAAATGCAAACAGTAATGTTGAATGCTACTACTGTGGTAAAATGGGTCATATGGCTAAAGACTGCTATAAAAAGCAGAATGACATCATGAATGGAAAACTGCAACAAGGGAATTATGCATCTTCTAGTAGACAGGGTGATGACAGAAATGAGCATTTGTTCATGGTACAGCACATGAACAATTCTGTGACAAGTGCAGAAGAAAGCAATGATGTATGGTATGTTGACTCAGGTGCATCAAACCACATGACAGGTCATGCAGAATGGATGGAGGATGCAAGGAAAATGGGAAAACCAGGATTTGTGGAGACTGGTGATGATACTGCACATCCTATTATGCAGATTGGAAAAATTTCCTTGTCTATGCAGGATGGGAAAAAGAAATACCTGTCCGATGTATTTCATGTCCCGAATATCACCAAGAATCTGGTTTCTGTAGGTCAAATGGTTGAGCAGGGCTTGCAGGTCAGATTTAATCCTCATGGATGCTTTGTTGAGGATATGAAAAATAAAGGTCGCTTGATAGCAAAAGGAAAGAAGAAGGGCAGAATGTTTACGTTGGATGCAGACATGTCTGAATTGAGTGCAGCAATGTTTGCACATGGGACCGGTGTAGTTGCAGATATTGATATCTGGCATAAACGCATTGGTCATGTTAATGTACAGCGACTTAAATCAATGCAGGCCCAAAATATTGTTGCAGGATTGCCAAAATTCAAGGTTGCAAAAATGCACAAGGTATGTGAAGCATGTCAGTTTGGAAAACAGGCAAGGAAACCATTTCCTAGACATGTTCAAGAGAGTGAGAAGCCATTGGAATTAATCCACTCTGATGTGTGGACTACTAAAGCTGCATCTCTTGGAGGCTGCCATTATTTTGTCACTTTTATTGATGACTATAGCAGAAAAGTTTGGGTGTATTTTATGAAAAAGAAAAGTGAAGTTTTTGGGCATTTCAAAACCCTTAAAGCTATGGCTGAAAAAGAAACAGGTCTACAAATAAAATGCCTGAGGTCAGATGGAGGGGGAGAGTACCTCTCAAATGAGTTTGCAAAGTTCTTGCAGGAGCATGGCATAAAGAAGCAATATTCATGCAGTTATACCCCACAACAAAATGGAATTGCAGAAAGGAAAAACAGGCATATTGGAGAGGTATCTCGTGCCATGCTCAATGAAAAAGACTTGCCAGATTTTTATTGGGCTGAAGCAGTTGCTACAGCAGTCTACATAATGAACAGGACTCCCACTGCAGCAATACATGGAATGACTCCAGAGGAGAGGTATACTGGTAGGAAACCAGATATTTCTCATTTGAAAATTTTTGGTTGCATTGCCTATGTACATGTGCCAGATGAGCTGAGATCCAAGTTGGATCCAAAAGCTGAGAAGTGCATCTTTATTGGTTACTCTCTGCAGCAAAAAGGGTATAGATGCTATAACCCTTCTACTCGTAAGTTTACAGTGAGCAGAGATGTTGTTTTTGATGAGATGAGTAGCTGGTATAAACCAGTAAATGTGATTGATGATGTAGATGCACAAAATGGTAATGCTGCACAGAATTCACAGCAGCAGTCACAAAATATTAGTGGATCTGGAGCGTCCTCTAGCAATGGTTCACATTCTTCGCCATGGACAGGCAGATTGAGATCACGAGAATCTTCTCAAAGTAATGCAGATAGTGGTATGCAGGTATCACGAAAAGGAAAAGAGAAGGTTGATCAGCCCATGTTTGATGTGAATGCAGGTCACTCTTATGTGGATGGTGAATCCAGTGGCTCAGAACAGAGCATTGATGATGAGTTGGGTATTCCTTCTATTGTTACACCTGGAGTAAGGAAGACCAGGGATGTTTTGAGAGCACCTGGGAGCGAACCCACTTTGCGCAGGTCTACCAGAGTTAGGTATCCTGTGGATAGGCTGAAATATGATGGATTTACAGCCATTCACTATGCATATATGGTCAAGGTGATACAGGAACCAGAACCCACTTCTTTTGAGCAAGCCATGGGAAAAGAAAAATGGGAGAAAGCCATGGATGAAGAAATGGATACCTTGGAAGCAAACGCTACATGGGAATTGGTACCTTTACCTAAAGGTAAGAATGCAATTGGCTGTAAGTGGGTTTATAAGGTGAAGCACAATGCTGATGGTTCTGTGAACAGATACAAGGCAAGATTAGTAGTCAAGGGGTATGCACAAACATATGGCATTGACTATGAAGAAACATTCAGTCCGGTTGCAAGGATGGCAACCGTAAGAGCAGTCATTGCTATGGCTGCATCAAAGGGATGGTCTTTACATCAGATGGATGTAAAGAATGCCTTCTTGCATGGTGATTTGCAAGAAGAGGTCTATATGGAGCAGCCACCAGGTTATGTGCATGCTGTTCATCCTGAGTTTGTTTGCAGGTTGAAGAAAGCTTTGTATGGCTTGAAGCAAGCACCTAGAGCATGGTCTGACAAGATAGGACAGTATCTTGTCACTATTGGCTTTCAGATTTCCAAGGCAGATTTCTCACTTTATGTGAGAAAAACAGAGAAAGGTATTATGCTACTTGTCATTTATGTTGATGATTTGATTATGACAGGTGACAGTGATGAAGATATCCTTCATGTGAAAATGCTATTGAAGCAGAAGTTTGAGATGAAGGATTTGGGAGAGCTGCGTTATTTCTTGGGCATTGAGGTGATTAGATCACCAAGTGGGATACAGCTCTTGCAGAGGCAGTATGGATTGGACATGCTGTCCAAATATGGGATGACAGGCTGTAAGCCTATTTCAATTCCTTTGGAGCAGAATGTGAAGCTGAGCGCAGATGCAGGTGAGCTTCTGGAAGACCCTACTATGTACAGACGCATAGTAGGAAGCTTGATTTATATGACTATTACCAGGCCAGATTTGAGCTATGCTGTTGGATTGGTAAGTCAGTTTATGCAGGCTCCAAGGAAACCACATTTGGATGCGGCTAGACGCATACTCAGGTATGTGAAGCCCACATTGCAGTATGGACTATTTTATGAGACTGGGGTTCAGATACAATTGCATGGATACACTGATGCTGATTGGGCTGGTAGTATTTCTGATAGACGATCTACCAGTGGATATGTGTTCTCTTTTGGGAGTGCTGCAGTCACTTGGAGCAACAAGAAACAGCCTACAGTTGCCTTGTCGAGTACAGAGGCTGAGTACAGGGGTGCAGCAATGGCTGCATGTGAGGTAGCTTGGTTGCATAAGCTACTTTATGATATGCATCAGTCTACAGATGGGCCGGTTGTCATTTATTGTGACAACATGAGTAGTATACACTTGGCAAATAACCCAGTCTATCATGCTAGAACAAAGCACATTGAGGTGCATTATCACTATGTGCGAGAGAGGGTTTTACTAGGTCTTATTGATCTAGTTTATGTCAGCACAGAGGATCAGGTAGCTGACATATTCACGAAGGCATTGGGCGCAGAGAAGCTGCGCAAGTTCAGAGACCTGCTTGGTGTGCAGGAATTGGGATTGAGCTCGAGGGGGAGTGTTGACATATCGAGCTCCACTCGTGATACGCCAGGGTGACCGTTGTGTATTTATGTCATCGACTTGTCAGTTGCAGATGCGGTTGGTACACCGCCCCTGAATAATAGCTACATGATAGCTATCCTTATCTACTCTAGTTCGTGGCTCAGTTAGTATGCCACCTTAGTTAGTTGAGTTTGGTTTGAGACCCATATCTAGGGTTCTTCTATTTCTTTGTACTAGAGTTCTTTTGGCTTACACAACTAAGAAGAGGAAAACTGTTTTCAGCCTCCACCCTTGTGTGTATTCCCCCATTGTGCAAGCAAGAAAGCTACAAGTGAGACTCCTTCCTTCTCTCCCACAATCTTGACAAGGTAGCCTAGTCAAGTTAAAGCTTGAGACTTTACATCTTTGGCAAGGGTTTTACAAATCAAATCCACTAAGGGAAACATAGAGATCCACTATGGAAACAAATTCCTTAGAACAATCTGCCATAGTTGTTAATGGTAGCGGAAGTACGTTTTTCTTCTTCTTCATTCATAAATTGACTTTGGTGATGGTCATTCTACATTTGCTGTGCTCTTTTCTTGTGAAAGCATTCACTGACAATATTGTTGAGATATCGAGCTCCACTTGTGATATGCGAGGGTGACCGTTGTGCATTTATGTCACCGACTTGTTAGCTGTAGATGCGGTTGGTACACCGCCTATGAATAATAGCTAGATGACAGCTATCCTTATCTACTCTAGTTCGTGGCTCAATTAGTATGCCACCTTAGTTAGTTGAGTTTGGTTTGAGACCCATATATAGGGTTCTTCTATTTCTATGTACTAGAGTTCTTTTTGGCTTACACAACTAAGAAGAGGAAAACTATTTTCAGCCTCCACCTTTGTGTGTATTCCCCCATTGTGCAAGCAAGAAAGCTACAAGTGAGACTCCTTCCTTCTCTCCCACAATCTTGACATGGTATCGGAGCCTTGTTCGTGGTAAGGAGCTCAAGAAAGCAAACCAAGTTCGCTGTGTTCTGGTAAGAGGACCAGTGTTGCTTTCTTTTTTCTGTTTTGGGAGCAAGTCTCTGCCAGGTAGCACAGCCGGAAAGTGCAAAAGTGCATTGTCTCAGATTGAGACGCCTTTCGCGGTGTAGCAAGAGGGTAGTATATGCTGCGGAAAGGGCTTTAGCCCTTGGTTGCTCTGTTTTTTTGATTTGAGGCCATTTCGGGGCCTGTTTTGGAGGCGGGAGTTTTCTGCACGCACTCAGGAAAAGGCCCTATTTTATACTGTGCGACCACTATTCTACAGATCGGTGAAAAGTTACTGTAGAAATTGCATTGTATGCCTGTGCGTAGAGACTTTGGATTTTACAGAATCATCCTTGTTGCCTGTTGATGCAAAATCGTCACTATGAAGTGAGTGTGTGGTCAAATACCAATTTCGTCAGTTTTACAGATTTTCCCTTGTGAGGCTGAAGCTGTGTTCTTTGCAGTGACAGAATTTTTTGCAGTGTTCTGTAATGGCGTCTGATTCTCTTTCACAGATTGTCACTGAAAAGCTTGACAAGAACAACTTCCAAGCATGGAAGTTCAAAATGACGAATTTCCTTATGGAAAAAGGATATTGGGAATTCGTTGCAGGAAATGAAGAAGAATCAGTTCTTCCTTATGTTTCCAATCAACAGCAAATGCAAGCATTTAAAGCATGGCATGAGAGAGCCAGGAAAGTTATGCACTGGCTGTCTATCAGCATTTCAGACTCTATGATTGTGCATATTCAAGATGCAAGTACGCCAAAGGAGGCATGGGATAGTTTGTCAAAAATGTATAGCACAAATACGCAAGCCAGGAAAATGCAGCTCAAGCAAGAGTTGCACAATGTGCAAAGAGAAAGTATGAGCATCAATGACTACTACATGAAGGTGAAGAAGATTGCAGATGCACTTGCTTCCATTGGGTCACCAGTGGAAGATGATGATTTAGTTTCTGTGACCTTGAATGGTCTAGGAAAGGATTATGCACAGTTCCGAACATCCATTTCCATCCGTGAAAGATTTCCTGATTTTGAGGAGTTGATTGCTCTTCTAATTTCTGAGGAGCAGAGAAATGGTGGTGCATCTTCTTCAGGAGGAACTTCAAAAGAAGCTGTCTTCTACTCAAATGCTAGAAGAGGTAGAGGCAAAGGTAGAGGAGGCCGATCTGGAGACCGTGGTAGAAATCAGAATATGCAACAAACTCAAGAAAACCAGTCCTATGGAGGAGGACGTGGTAAATCTAGAGGCAGGGGGAGCCAAAGAGGTCGTGGTGGATGGCAAAGAGGCCAAAATGCAAACAGCAATGTTGAATGCTACTACTGTGGTAAAATGGGTCATATGGCTAAAGACTGCTATAAAAAGCAGAATGACATCATGAATGGAAAATTGCAACAAGGGAATTATGCATCTTCTAGTAGACAGGGTGATGACAGAAATGAGCATTTGTTTATGGTGCAGCACATGAACAATTCTGTGACAAGTGCAGAAGAAAGCAACGATGTATGGTATGTTGACTCAGGTGCATCAAACCACATGACAGGTCATGCAGAATGGATGGAGGATGCAATGAAAATGGAAAAACCAGGATTTGTGGAGACTGGTGATGATACTGCACATGCTATTGTGCAGATTGGAAAATTTTCTTTGTCTATGCAGGATGGGAAAAAGAAATACCTGTCCGATGTATTTCATGTCCCGAATATCACCAAGAATCTAGTTTCTGTAGGTCAAATGGTTGACCAGGGCTTGCAGGTTAGATTTAATCCTCATGGATGCTTTGTTGAGGATATGAAAAATAAAGGTCGCTTGATAACAAAAGGAAAGAAGAAGGGTAGAATGTTTACGTTGGATGCAGACATGCCTGAATTGAGTGCAGCAATGTTTGCACATGGGACCGGTGTAGTTGCAGATATTGATATCTGGCATAAACGCATTGGTCATGTTAATGTACAGCGACTTAAATCAATGCAGGCCCAAAATATTGTTGCAGGATTGCCAAAATTCAAGGTTGCAGAAATGCATAAGGTATGTGAAGCATGTCAGTTTGGAAAACAGGCAAGGAAACCATTTCCTAGACATGTTCAAGAGAGTAAAAAGCCATTGGAATTAATCTACTCTAATGTGTGGACTACTAAAGCTACATCTCTTGGAGGTTGTCATTATTTTGTCACTTTTATTGATGACTATAGCAGAAAAGTTTGGGTGTATTTTATGAAAAAGAAAAGTGAAGTTTTTGGGCATTTCAAAACTCTTAAAGCTATGGTTGAAAAAGAAACAGGCCTGCAAATAAAATGCCTAAGGTCAGATGGAGGGGGAGAGTACCTCTCAAATGAGTTTGCAAGGTTCCTGCAAGAGCATGGCATAAAGAAGCAATATTCATGCAGTCATGCCCCACAAAAAAATGGAATTGCAGAAAGGAAAAACAGGCATATTGGAGAGGTATCTCGTGCCATGCTCAATGAAAAAGACTTGCCAGATTTTTACTGGGCTGAAGCAGTTGCTACAACAGTCTACATAATGAACAGGACTCCCACTGCAGCAATACATGGGATGACTCCAGAGGAGAGGTATACTGGTAGGAAACCAGATATTTCTCATTTGAAGATTTTTGGTTGCATTGCCTATGTTCATGTGCTACATGAGTTGAGATCCAAGTTGGATCCAAAAGCTGAGAAGTGCATCTTTATTGGTTACTCTCTGCAGCAGAAAGGGTATAGATGCTATAACCCTTCTACTCGTAAGTTTACAGTGAGCAGAGATGTTGCTTTTGATGAGATGAGTAGCTGGTATAAACCAGTAAATGTGATTGATAATGTAGATGCACAAAATGGTAATGCTGCACAGAATTCACATCAGCAGTCACAAGATATTAGTGGACATGGAGCGTCCTCTAGCAGTGGTTCACATTCTTCGCCATGGACAGGTAGATTGAGATCAGGAGAATCTTCTCAAAGCAATGCAGATAGTGGTATGCAGGTATCACGAAAAGGAAAAGAGAAGGTAGATCAGCCCATGTTTGATGTGAATACAGGTCACTCTTATATGGATGGTGAATCCAGTGGCTCAGAACAGAGCATTGATGATGAGTTGGGTATTCCTTCTATTGTTACACTTGGAGTAAGGAAGACCAGGGATGTTTTGAGAGCACCTGGGAGTGAACTTACTTTGCGCAGGTCTACCAGAGCTAGGTATCCTATGGATAGGCTGAAATATGATGGATTTACAGCCATTCACTATGCCTATATGGTCAAAGTGATACAGGAACCAGAACCCACTTCTTTTGAGCAAGCCATGGGAAAAGGAAAATGGGAGAAAGCCATGGATGAAGAAATGGATGCCTTGGAAGCAAATGCTACATGGGAATTGGTACCTTTGCCTAAAGATAAGAATGCAATTGGTTGTAAGTGGGTTTATAAGGTGAAGCATAATGCAGATGGTTCTATGAACAGATACAAGGCAAGATTAGTAGTCAAGGGGTATGCACAAACATATGGCATTGATTATGAAGAAACATTCAGTCCAGTGCAAGGATGGCAACCGTAAGAGCAGTCATTGCTATGGCTGCATCAAAGGAATAGTCTTTACATCAGATGGATGTAAAGAATGCCTTCTTGCATGGTGATTTGCAAGAAGAGGTCTATATAGAGCAGCCACCAGGTTATGTGCATGCTGTTCATCCTGAGTTTGTTTGCAGGTTGAAGAAAGCCTTGTATGGCTTGAAGCAAGCACCTAGAGCATGGTCTGACAAGATAGGATAGTATCTTGTCACTATTGGCTTTTAGATTTCCAAGGCAGATTTCTCACTTTATGTGAGAAAAACAGAGAAATGTATTATGCTGCTTGTCATTTATGTTGATGATTTGATTATCATAGGTGATAGTGGTGAAGATATCCTTTATGTGAAAATGCTATTGAAGCAGAAGTTTGAGATGAAGGATTTGGGAGAGCTGCGTTATTTCTTGGGCATTGAGGTGATTAGATCACCAAGTGGGATATGGCTCTTGCAGAGGCAGTATGGATTGGACATGCTGTCCAAATATGGGATGACAGGCTGTAAGCCTATTTCAGTTCCTTTGGAGCAGAATGTGAAGCTGAGCGTAGATGCAGGTGAGCTTCTGGAAGACCCTACTATGTACAGATGCATAGTAGGAAGTTTGATTTATATGACTATTACCAGGCCAGATTTGAGCTATGCTGTTGGATTGGTAAGTCAGTTTATGCAGGCTCCAAGGAAACCGCATTTGGATGCGGCTAGACGCATACTCAGGTATGTGAAGTTCACATTGTAGTATGGACTACTTTATGAGACTGGGGTTCAGATACAGTTGCATGGATACACTGATGCTGATTGGGCTGGTAGTATTTCTGATAGACGATCTACCAGTGGATATGTGTTCTCTTTTGGGAGTGCTGCAGTCACTTGGAGTAGCAAGAAACAGCCTACAGTTGCCTTGTCGAGTACAGAGGCTGAGTACAGGGGTGCAGCAATGGCTGCATGTGAGGTAGCTTGGTTGCATAAGCTACTTTATGATATGCATCAGCCTACAGATGGGCCAGTTGTCATTTATTGTGACAACATGAGCTGTATACACTTGGCAAATAACCCAGTCTATCATGCTAGAACAAAGCACATTGAGGTGCATTATGTCAACACAGAGGATCAGGTAGCTGACATATTTACGAAGGCATTGGGTGCAGAGAAGCTGCGCAAGTTCAGAGACCTGCTTGGTGTGCAGGAATTGGGATTGAGCTCGAGGGGGAGTGTTGAGATATCGAGCTCCACTCGTGATATGCCAAGGTGACCGTTGTGCATTTATGTCACCGACTTGTTAGCTGTAGATGCGGTTGGTACACCGCCCATGAATAATAGCTAGATGACAGCTATCCTTATCTACTCTAGTTCGTGGCTCAGTTAGTATGCCACCTTAGTTAGTTTAGTTTGGTTTGAGACCCATATATAGGGTTCTTCTATTTCTATGTACTAGAGTTTTTTTTGGCTTACATAACTAAGAAGAGGAAAATTGTTTTCAGCCTCCACCTTTGTGTGTATTCCCCCATTATGCAAGCAAGAAAGCTACAAGTGAGACTCCTTCCTTCTCTCCCACAATCTTGACAAATATGGGCAATTTTACCACAATAATGACATGCCATCCAACTTCTGTTTGTCATGTTCAATCCTCGACCTCTTCCTTTGGGTCTAGTAGCTCCTCTAGTGTATAAGAGGTTTTCCCTTGAGCTGGTCTCTTTTACATCTTTGCTTTTAAATTTTCTTTCTCCATCAAGCAGTGAGTGCTCAATATCTTTGAGTGAGAGACTCCGAACATTACTTAGAGTGGACACAAGGTTCTCATATGGATCCTTGTTTACACTTGCAAGCAGTACGGCTATTGCTTCATCTTCATCAATATTCTTCTTAAGAGTTGCAAGCTGGGTTTTTAGGCTCTTGAACTTGTTAATGTGCATGGTCATAGAAGCATTGTCTTTGATATCTAGTTTATAAAACTGCATGAGGATTTTTACCTTTGAGTTCTTTGCTTGGGTACCAAACATTCTAACAAGTTCCTCCCAAGCGGTTCTAGTATTTCTAATGTCAGATATATGATGTAGCACATCATCACTTAGTCCCTAGGCAATGATTCCTAGTGCCTTATTATTCATCTTCTTCCATTCTTTGGTTTTGAACTTGTCTTCTTCGACAAACCTGTCTTCATCATCTTCCTTCTTGTTATCTGCATCATCTTCAAACAGGTCCCACAAGTCCTTTCGCACCAGGTGATACATGGTCTTTTCCTTCCAGGCATGAAATCCTTCACTGTTGAATTTAGCTATTTGCTCAATCTCTGCCATGTTTCTAAACTTCAGTTAACCAGCAAAATATTGTATTTGAATGTGTCAAGAGACACAAGAGAATCATTGTCAAATTGACACTAGTTGAGTGTTAATGGATACTAGTCGGTACTTGATATGCTTTCTCTCAAGAACTTCGTGGATGGATTTTGAGCTTCCTCGAGCACTTCCAGAATAGTAATGAACTTTAGAGAGTCTTTCTCAGTGATTAAAATCACTGTTGATGATGGTAATGAGAAAAGGAACAAGGTTGCCAAGCTTTTCAAATTTCTAGATATGGCTTCCTCTAGGGTTTCAGACAGCCGACTGTTCTTTCAGTTTGTGTAGCTCAACGAGTTGACCATTTCCCAAGATATTACATGAGGAGTAGGCTTGCATAGTGAGATTCAAAAGCCCTATGCTCACAGGGTCGATTGCGAACTGTATGATTGGCGACATCAGTACGACCGTGGACAGGTGCGCAGACAGGACATTGTGTTTTGACTTCTGCAATGCTGGAGCTGGGAAGCAGTAATGTCATCAATTGAGGTTCTATCATGAAGCTTCTTGAGTAGAGAAAGATACCTCTAGAAGGAATCACTTGAAGATATGGCCCGTAGAGAGAGATCCAAAAGCTCCAAGGTGGGTAGGTGCAATCTGGCTATGGCTGCCACAAGGTCCAACTAAGATTTGAAGTTGAAACTGGAGATATGAGCTGAATGTCAGCTAGTTAGAGATCACCAGAGGTGAAGGCAGACTAGAGATTCAGAGTATGAGCTATGCCATGCCCAACTGCGCTCTAATACCATGTGAGAGGCTGCGGATCTAGAGCATGACACAAGGTATGGTGGATGAAAGATGAAGACCAAACTCATAATGACATGAATAAGTAGAGACAAACTATTACACAAGTGAATTAGGTTCCAAGATAGATTAGCTTGGACTCATAAACACAATCTTGTGTAAGATCGACAATGACACTACACTTAACTGAAAGTACAAAGCATAATGACATTGTATTCATTTCATATTCAAGTACAATGCTTTATAGAGTTTGGGTTGTTCCACCTTTCTCATTGTGCATATGGGATTCAGGACAGCTCTTCCTAGAGCATACATCATTTGTCTATTTTTCAACAGGTAGGAGGCATGCAATAAAATTGAATTTGCTTGATATGAAATATTTCCTACAATTATGGCATTGTCCCTTCACATATCATTCACTTAGGCGCCAATCTTATTGGGCTACATTAGATCGGTGGTACATGCTGGGAGGCGATGAATGGCTCACTGCAGTGGTAAAACTAAAAATAGATTTCAACTGTTTGCTTTTTGATCATGTCTTGGTCCTCTTAGAACTCATGTCCATTCACAACACACTCTCTAATCATGTCTTGGTCCTCTTAGAACTCATGTTCGTTTAGTTGTGTGTTGTGGAGGGGGAGCATAAGAACTTGGTAATCAACAAGAGACATTTTTGTTAGCTTACTTTCAAGTATATGATGCAAGGGGCCATTTCTAAGTTGGCTCAAGACATTGGGGATGATTGTCTAGATCCGTGGAAGAATTTTGCTATGACTCTACAGCATTGTACTTATTTACAAGGAATCTAGATTTTCGATGAAGAGTGAAACCTTTTAAAATGGGCTAATGATGTCTTTGAGGAGTTAGCTCAGAGGGCAAGTCAGAATCTCCTAGATGAGGTTGAAATTTCATTGTTGACCCTATCTCAACAGGTCAGACATGCTGCCCATGTACGGGAGCTAGAGAAAATTTCCCTATTGGTCAATAAGAGACTGGGGTCCTGGATTTAAGCTGCAACTTTGCAAGCTTTATTTGAACCATAAGATTGAGGAGATTTAGAGAAAGCTTTGACTATCTTGGAGCAAGAGTATGCTCGTTGGATTTTTTATCAGAAGGAGATATCACAACAATGCATATCCTACTTTGAAGCCTTGTATGAGGACCTGAATGTTGTTGATTGGGGTGCTATTGACTTGATGTTGAGGCATATTCAAAAAATTGTCACTCAAGAGACCAATGATCAATTGGTTCAGCCATTTGACCAAGTTGAACTCTATGTTGCTCTAAAGGGCATGGGTAGGAGGAAATCCCTAGGAGTAGATGGCATTACTATGGAATGCATACTCTTTTATTGGAAAGAGTTGGGCCCATCAATCACTCAACTTGTTAATCACTATGCTAGGACAATGGTCATCTTCCTTCCTATTGGACCAGCAGCATGCATTGCCTTATCCCCAAGCAAAAGCAATGCATGAAACTTTCTGTAGTGGGAGCTCACGCTCAACCGCCAAGACCCATGGACCGCTTATTGCTTCAAGTGTTTCAAGCCAAATGCTAATGGCTACCTCTCACATAGCCTACGCGCTCTCATGCCTACTAGGTGTAGTGAGCTTACCTTCATGCCGATCAAGTTGCCTCCTCTCCCGCACACTCCGCTAGCTCCACGATCCAAGTGCAAGCTTCAATCAAGCTCAATCCTCCCGCTCCAAGCTCCAAGCTCCATCGCCGCGAGCAAGATAAGAGAAGAGAAGAGAAGAGAAGAAGAGAGGAGAAGATGGAGAGCTTCTCCACCCCACGGTCCCTCACCCTCACACACTCACTCCCTCACACTCTCACAGTCCCTCTCTCAAGCACAAGCTCAAGCAAGCAAGAACAAGAAGAAGAAGAAAAAGAGGAGAGCTACTTTTGGCCACACACAAGAATGAGCTTCTCATTCCACTTTTTGGCTTTTATACATGCCCTACTCCTCCTTGGGCAGTCATCCCCTTTTTACATGACCGGCCATTGGCCTAGGTCCTCTTTTCCTATTTCCTTCCTATCCTTCTTGCTTCTTCTCCACTGCCCGTCTATCTTTACAATTTGCATAGGAGAGAGTCTGGCACTCTTTTACAAGATCTCAGGGTGTGCCTTTGTATTTTAAAATGCACCTTTTCCCTTTTGCATTTGCCTTGGACTTTTAAGGTTGCCCTTGCGCTTTTGGCCTTTTCTCCTCTTCTTTCTTCAGTCGGGCTACCCTTTTTCCGCCTTTGCCCTACATCTTTTTTATTTCCTTTTGCTTTCTTCGTGTTGAGGTTAACATTACTCCCCTCCTAGACGAGTGCCAGTCCCATGGCACTCTTCATCGAAGATAGCATGCAGAGCTTGCACCGAAGACGTGGGTGGAAAAGGGACTGTTGTGGTTTGCCTTGGAGGAGTTTTGATGTTGGTGCGGATGAAGGTCATTGGTGGCACTTTGCTGTTCTGATTGGCTGGTGATATGATTGTTGTAGGTGGCAATAGGGATACTCTTTGTTGGGAATGGTCACTCATGGCTGGCACGGGTGTTGGTGTTCTTGGGATGCTCATGGTGGATTCTGCTCGTGATGATTCTCTGGTGGTCTTGCATGATGAAATAAAGGACAAGAGTTCAGAGTTGAGTGTTGATGCAGAGCTGACGGCACTTTCGTTGGAGTCTTTAATACCTGCAATTGGAAAACCTCTCATGTGGTCTCTCCCTAAGGGGTAGTGCTAGTCTTCTTATCATGCACAAGACATATTTTGATTAGTTTGGGAGACAGGTCGAACTCTAAGCAAGCCTGGAGTATTGTCCTGCACTTGAGGACCCAAACCATGTATAGGTTATAGTGTGAATATTAAGTGAGTACACATGTGTATTTAGGTATTTCTTAGTTAGAAGACTGTGGGCCTGGTTCCTTGTATATAGCAATGGGTCAGTGAAGCAAGGGGCTAAGTTGATGGAAAAATTTGTCGATGAAGACGGGGAGTACACTTGAAGATTGCTTGAGACATCATTATGGTCTTGTCAAGGCAATGTAGCATAATTGAGCTCCTTGATGTCTTAGCTTTTGGTAGCTAGTGGCTACTTGTAGTGCTTGAAAAGTATGGTGTACTTTTCCATTGTCTTTCATGCCTTGCTTACCACTATTGATTGTAATGGCATTGAGATGGAGTGCAAAAGAATTGTGCAAGTGGTTCAGGGTGACAAGTCTAACCATAGGCGAGGCGAGCTCCCTAGGTATGTCCTGCCCTTGATGTGCCCTGAACAATTGTGGGGGATGTACAAAGGGCTAGGGGATTAGGGACGGAGCCAGCCGACCAAGGTCACTGGACGTACCTAATTTGAGGACCCCTAGGTGCGGTGTTGTGATCGTGTGTGCTTTTTTTTTCTTCTTCTTTTTCCTTTCTTTATTTATTTCTTTTTTTTTTTGGTGGAAAAAATGAATACAATCAATGCCATACATTGAGGCTGTTAGCCTTTCATTTGGATTGAGAAATGTTGGAATCCAAAGGCTATGAAGAATGGATATTACAAAGATGATTGTGTCACCAGCCTTGATGTTAGAGGAAGTATTGTTGAGATGAAGAGATACACTTGAGATTTTGCAAACTTCTTTGTAATATGTGAGACATTGAACAATTGAGGTAGCACTTGGAGTGAGATGTGCATGGACAAGGGCAGAGCATCTTGCGAATTGAATCCTGGATGATGAAGAGACATTCGCCCTTGTTGAGAGCGTGGCTCTTGCCCGAACATAGAGTTTGGCCACAAAGCAGGAGGTAATCGATGATTATGCTTTGGCCATGCTCAGTTGCAATATGTGCTTTTTGCAGAGGTGTCCTTGGATTCTCATCCAGTGGCACTTCCGTCATGGCTTCTGTTTCTTGGTATTCCTATCACTTCCTCCATAATGGTTCTTTGTGGGGTTGGTGGTCTTGTGGTGACTTGGATATTAAACGCTTCTAGGCATTGACCTGTGTCATTCTACATTCACTTGGAAAGGCATGAGAGTACATGCAAGTCACATGCTTCAACCATAATGAAAATGTCTAGCTAAACAAGACATTGCCAAACTGAATCCCTTAGTTTTGACTTGATACATATCACCTGCACTTGGTCATCATTGCTCATGGGGTGTGTTGGCCTTTGCTTGTTTTTGTATTATTTACACAGTCACAAAACACATTGTTTATTTATGTACATGTTCATGAAACCATGTCACTCTGTGAGGATAAAAACCAATTGTAGAACTCAAGATTGCGCTCGAGTGTGGCACACATATCTAGCTTCTGTGGTAGCCTACTTAATAATAAATATTTGGCAACATCGAGTAGCATTGTGGGAGCTTTCGCTCAACCGCCAAGACCCACGGACCGCTTATTGTTTCAAGCGTTCCAAGCGAGCTCTAATGGCTATCTCTCACCTAGCCGACACGCCGTCGATCCTACGAGTGTAGTGAGCTTACCTTGATGCTCGATCGAGTACCCTCCTCTCTCTTGCACTCTGGTAGCTCCACGATTCTTGATGCTAGCTCAAGCATCCTCAAACCTCCTCCATCTCCAAGCTCCATCCTCCATAGCCGCGCGCGCAAGAGAAGAGAAGAGAAGAGAAGAGAAGAGAAGAAGAGAAGAGGAGATGGTGAAGAGCTTCACCCTCTTGATCCCTCACTCTCACACACACTCACTCCTTCACACTCTCACACTCCCTCTCTCAAGAACACACACAAGCAAGAAGGAGAGAAGAAGAGAGGAAGAAGAAGATTCTTTTTGCCACACACCAAAGAATGAGCTTCTCATTCACTTTTCAACTTTATATACAAAGCCCTAAATCCTTTTTGGGCGGTCATCCCTTTTCCCTCTTTTACATGGCCGGCCGTAGCCTAGGCCCTTTTTCCCATTTTCCACCATTCTAATTTATCCTATTCCCAACTAATGCGTACACTTTGCACAGGAGCGAGCCTGGCACTCTTTTACAAAGATTCAGGGGCGCTCCCACATTTTAATGGTGCGCTCTTTTTCTCTTTTGTTGTCTCGGGCCAACACTGAGGCTTTATGAGGGTCGTGCCCAAACATTTAAATTTTTTAGGGATTGGTTACCGGTCAAGGCACTTTTTTCTGCTTTTATCCTGCGCCTTTTTTGCTATTTCCATTTTTTCCATTTTTCGCTCCTCTGTGCTGCAAAAAACACGGTAACATTACCCCCCTCCTAGCCAAGTGCCAGTCCCATGGCACTGCGGTGGGATGTAGTGGCTAGTTAGGTCGGCTGCTAGGTGGAACAAGTAGGTGGGTGACACTGCTTTCAATGTGGTTGGGTGAATGATAAGTGATGGGGTTTAAGGATGATGACCAAGAAAGATTCCAGCGTGCTTTAGGCTCCATGAAGATACTGGGCATCTTTCACACTATTGTGGCGCCCCTTATGTAGCCGGTCGTCTTTTGAGTATCCGAAACGCTTGAAGCAATAAGCAATCCCTTAGGAGGATGGTATTGGAGGGATTTATTCTGGAGAAACCCCCTGAACGCTGTTTGCCTTGAAAATCCGTGGCCTTGATTGAAGATCCTTGTTTTTTAGTAGAAGGTCTTCAGTTTTGAGTTGAAGGTCTTCAGTCTTGTGGAATCAATAAGCGATCCGTAGATCTTGAGGCGTTGGGCATGGATCATTGGACGATGAGGTTCCAAGATCTATGCCAATGGCAGTTCTACCTTGACTTGGTTCAATCAAGGTAGCCATCAGTAGAGGCAGATGGCTGGATGCCGGCACATGAAAAGAAGTTTTGATCATTAAAGGATGCCGTGGGTGATCCTATTCCACGGGTAGCCATTTCTTGAAATGCGAACATAACCTACAAGAAAAGTTGTGTACTCCCTAAGGGGTGTGTCTGTCTCGATGTGTAGTGTGTGGTGCCCGTGGCAGTGGAAATGGGAGATGGGTCTAACCTTGGGCAAGCCCTTGGTAATGTCCCACACTTGAGGACCTAGTTCGTGCTTCATTGGAGGTGGGGTGCAAGTCTTAGGGTGACAGGTCTGAAAGTCCTGCCCTTGATGTGCCCTAAGTGTGAAGTGGGGAGGGGGCTAGGGAGAACCCTAGGTGCGGTGATTGTGGTGCTTCTTTCTTCTTCTTCTTCTTCTTCTTTTCTTTTTTCTTTTTTCTTCTTTTTTTTAAAAAAAATTAATAACATAAAGAGGCGTATACATGGAGACAAGCGATACAAGGGCATGACGGGAGTTTACTCCTCGTCATCTGAATAGCGGGTAGGGGATGGCAGAGGGCGGGGGGCCTTGTTAAGGAATCTTTGACTCAACAAGTAGCCCTTGAGGTTGAGGCGGGTTTTGAGAGTGGTGGTAGAAAGGAGGGGGTGGTTGCACTGGGTGAATTTGCTGTCGCTCATATCTTCGAGCAGTGCAACACAGAAAGATGGCAAAAGAGAAGCGCGCATCATGAGGCGAGTCATGGTGCTGCTGTCTATGGCATTGGGGTCGAAATAGAGGGGTGGGAGGTGGCGTTCTTGGGGTGCGGGCTCTTGGCGGACTAGGATCCTAATTAGTCTAAGATAATTACAAGTGGTTATGAAGGCGGGGTCAGGACAGGAGGTGAACTCGCTAAGAAATCTATCTATAGAGTTTTACAAATCAGGGAGGGTGAAGAGAAGGGCGTCCCTATGGGAGGTGCTATTGGTGTTATAGATAATGGGAAAGTCGAACCTGCCGTGGATGGACGGAGTAAAGTCGACCCCTACCCTTCGAGGATACCACATAAAAGTAGGGTCGTTTCTCTCAGAAGGGAGGGTGTTGCAAAATGCCATCCACGCATCAAGGTTGACGTCAAAAATGCATCTTCTCCAGGTGGGTTGGCAATTATAGCCTTCCACTGATCTAGGTACCTGGAGGACTTTATCCTGCCAAAATTCACGGTCCTCGGCTCCCCAAGCAATTGGGTGGGCCTCGCGCTCCGCTAACCACCTGGCCTTGAGCCTTGCACCATAGCGATGACATCCTCTACAAGTTGAATGGGCAGTACTCTATTCAAGGTAGCGGGAAACTCAAAGCGCAAGTCGAAGGGGTCGCGGTTATATTCCTGCTGTTCCCAGATAATCAATTCGGCATGGAATTCAGCAGGGGGATCTTGATGGCGCGGTAGGAGAGGGGCAGGCTATCTTGGAATAGGTCTAACATTCAGCTTTTTCCTTGCCTTCTCTACCATTTCTTTCCTGTGGTTAGCCTGGGCTGCTCTTCTCTCAGCAGATGTATCAGGGGGCTGCACTTCCGCTTGTTGTGGCTGAGGGGGTGGTGGGACGTATTCCTCCTCCTGAGGTCCTAGATCGAACTCCGGTTCACACCCTTCTGCTTGCTCGTCTTCTTGTGTCTTCGCCTCTGTGAAACCGAGTTCATCTATTTCCTGCGTCGTCAGACCTACCTGTGCAAGATATCTTCTTTCCTCCTCTAGGCTCTGCGGCGGGCCTCCTAGCTGTAGCCGCACGTGCAGGCCTGCTGTTAAAGCTCTGCGTCATGCAATGGTTAGTTTCTTCTACAGCAGCTGATCATTGGCTTTGTTCCCTTCAGGTCTGGTGGAGTGGAGCAGTGTATTGAGGAGGGTGTGTTGTTGGCCTATCATGGAGAGTTGGGCCGCCTCTGCCTGATTCTCAGCTAGCACCTTGTCTCCTTCGGCTTTGGCTAGCCAGCGTGCCAAGTCCCATATTCTCCCCTCATTGTGATCAGCCCATTCTTTTGCTCTTTTTTCCATATCTTCCAGGCTCTCCCCCTGATGGAGGGTCATAGCCATGAGTTGTTGCTGCTAAGCCTCGAGCTCACGATGCAGGCAGGACTGCTCCTGGCATTCATCAGCGATATGTGCATTGAGCTGGTCCAGCTTCACCTGCATCCTTCTCACCTGCTCTTCCCTTAACTGGTCCAACTCTACAGCCTCCTGTCTGATCTTGTCAAGCTGGCCTTGTGCTTCCAGGTTGACTGCAGATAGCTGATCATTCTTGCGCCGAAGGTGAGCATTGGTTTCCCTCTCCCCGTTGAGACGCTCCATCAAGGTTTTTATCCTTCCTTCCCAAGTAGCGTCACGTTCCTTCAGGGCCTTTAGTTCCTCTGCCTCCTTAGTGCTGGCTTCCTCCATAAGCGCAACGATCTTCCTTTGGTATTCTGTTATCTGCTTTGTTCTCTCCAGCTGGAGAGCGGCTTGTGATTCTCGTTCTGCTGTGCCAGCTCCTCCACGGTTGTCCTCCTTTCTTCCCTGGCCCTTTCTAACTGCGAGAGCAGCTCCTTAACATATTCATCGTATTGGCCTGCTGGAGGTGGGGGGTGGGGCATGTTGGTGGTGGTGACAACGTCTTCTATTTTTTGCCTTTTTAGCTCCGGCCTTGGCTCCAGTTTAGCCGTGGCTGCCCTTTTGGCTCCTGATGCTGGGGTGGCCACGTCCGCTTCTCTTGCCAGCTCTCGTTCCACCAAGAATTGTAGCCAAGTGACCACGTTGCTCTCATCGACTTTTGGGGTGGAACCTTGGGTGGCGGTGGCAGGGGGTGTCGTCATGATAGGAGTGGTTGGCATGGAAGGTATGAAGAGGGGGAAAGTTGGCATCATCGGATCTTTTCCTTTTCCTTCTGCTGGGGGCAGGGGTGCAATTTCCGGCATGTTGGTACTGGGACCAAGTGCCTCCGTTCGGTGCGGGCCCTCTGCGCCTTCCTCATCTCTTTTGTGCTGCTCCTTGATGGAGCGACAGGTTGCCAGCTCTATTTCTTCCTCTTCCTTCCTTCTCAGCTCCTCCTCGGTCTTCTTTTTTCTCTTCTCCTCATCCTTGACTGACTCCCTTCGAGCCCTTTCCAGATCTTCCTTCTTTTTCTTCTTTCGCTCCTCTTCTCTTTTTCTATGCAGGGCTTTGGTTCGTTGTTCGGCATGCCTCTGTGGTGTGCCCTGGGATTCTCCCTCTTCGTCTGCATCCGTCTTTGTTTCATCAGACAACCTCTGCTGCTCTTCTGTGTGAGGCGGGGACTGTGACGGTGACTCGTCACTTTCTTCGTCACCTTCCTTCTTGTCTTCTCCTGCTCGTCCTTGCCCTAGTGCTTCTTGGATGATTGTCGTAAGGACACCTCCAAACCCTATGGTGAAGGATTTGGAGGATGATACCTTGCGGGTTGATCGGGATGACGGGGACTCCCCTCCCACGGCTCTTCCTCCTGTTTCCAGGGCCTTAGCCGAAGCCTCTATTGTCTTCCTCACGAACCCATTAAGGTTCACCTCGTCCAGTGATTGCGCCGCAATGCTGTCGAGCAGAGGTACATTGATTCGGGTCATTATGTTGTTGTACCTCTAGCTTGAGAACAAGGCATGCACCATCTTTGCCTGCAGCTGAATTTCTGGGTTGGGGATGTCCGCCAACCTAATTCCGTCATTGGTATGGACTTTCACTTTGTCCATCCCCAACATGGCATAGATGTCTCTTTTTGACTTCATTTCCACCTTATTCGGCAGCCCTAGTGCCCTTTCCACCAACTCGGGGGTTAGCTCGATCTGCACCTGTCTGGTGGCTTCATTGTCGCGCACCGTGATGGTGCCTCTGTTCCTATTGAAGGTGCGCAAGAAATCAGTGCACTGGGTGTAATCCACCCTCCGACCCACTGCGTCCAGGTACTTCTGCAGGTGGCACTGCTCTATGATTTGGCGTACCGCCAGCTCTTTGATGGCCACGTCTTCAAGGTTGAAGACATGGCGGAACTTTAACTGGTTGAAGGCTCTCATTTCCACCGTGAGGCCGTACTTTACTTGTTCCTCCTCCGAGAAGGGGAGCTTGCCCGCTTTGTCCTGGCTTGCCATGATCACCACCTGCACGTTCAGCCATTTCCACTTTTAGTGCTTTTAACAACTAATTTGCTGGAAGAATAAAAGCATTGCAGATTTTATTGAACATAGCCTTAACTTTTCCTTTCAGACTTTTACCATCACCTCTTACCCTTGCATTTCAAATTTAACTGACGTTTCACACTTAGTTTACTTTTTAGATTCTATTTTTTTAATTTTTCACATTCCACTACATTCCACCTCATTCCACCTTATTACCCCTTCCCCCTTTGGAAAAGAAGAATCTGTCCCAGGATTGGAGGTTGCGAGGCCAAGGGCTTTCAGCAGAAAGTGTGTCGCTCTATTTGTGCAGGAGCCAAGCGTAGAAGTTGGGGTTATATTCCAATTGAGCGGCGCGGTCCAGATCAAAGGGTCGAATCCCTATATGTGTGATGTATGTGAGGACATCTGTGAGGAAGTCACCAGAGTCGACTCGACTTGCGATGTGGAGCTCTTCGTCTGTTAAGAGGCGGTCAAGATAGGGATGCCCCGTGATATGCTCTGCCCCGAAGAGTGGTTAACACTCTATACGAGGTAGGCGCGACGTAGGTGGGAGGCATACTCTTCCGTTTTGATGGCTCGGCATTGTTTGGCATTGGTCATTATGCGACATCCGTGAACCTACCATTGCGACCTAAGAGCATACCACTGTCTCAAGAAGGGTGATCCAGTATCAAGGTGGGATAACCTTGCGATCTCTTGGTCAGTGATAGCAGAAGTGGTCCCTGGGTCATATGACGTGATGAGGCATTGCTTAATGGCTTGCTCTTTGGAGACCTTGCTACTGAGCAACTTATCAGCAGCAGCAGCAGAGCGAGAAGCCTATGCAAAGGCGAATTCAAAAGTCTCCCAAGAGCAAGGCATATTGCGCACTTCTGTTGCAAAGGGTTCCGCTAATGGACCCAAGTCCAAGTGGTCATGGGCTGAGAGCTAGCGACACAAAGGTGGCATCGAGCCGTTTGATGCAGTCCACCACATCATCTCCGGTGTCCTCTGCAAGGTCAGCAGCTAGCGCTAGAAATGACTTCCGTTCATAGGAGGGTGTAAGGCCGACGGGTGGTTGAGGTTTGCTAGAACTAGAGGCTCTGACAGTACATAGTTGCGGTTGGGAGTCTCCTTGAGCCTGCAACTGGGCTGTTTGCAAGGTGGGTGGGTTAGGGTCAGTGGCAGCAGCTGGGCTGCTGCAGTCAGCTTTGCTGCGGAGAGTCGGGTTGACTTGGTCGGATGATGCCACCTGTGACGATGGCTGTTGCTTGGGCCGATAGGTTTGTGCGACTCTCTTGGGCCAAAGCGTAGACGAGTCGGATGGTTGGGGCTCTGGAGAGCACTGCAGCCTATGGTCTTGAGGTGTTTGGGGACGTGGGCTGATCAAGCTTGAGGGTGGTGTAGGACTAGTGCCTTTGGCCGTAGGGGCCTTAGGGATCCACAGTGAGGCATTTCCCTCATAGTAGCCTTGCGTACGCAAGAGGGTTTTAGGGACCTATATTTGCTTAATCATGCGGCGCTTCCGGTGATTGCGTCTTGGCCTCCTAGGTTTAGAGTTGTGGGTCTTATGCGGACAGCAGCGTCTAGTCCTAGGCGGTTCTCGAGGCTGTTTAGGCACCCATTGAAAGCGAGGCTGTTGGGCCCTTACTTTGGTTGCTGCGATCTGCGGTTTATGGAAGTCAAGGAGCGGCAGACACACACTACCCCCCTCCTTGATCCTGCCTACGGATGTTTCTATCGGTGTCCTTGCAGCGGACGGTGATGGTGTTACGCAACCCTTGCTGAAGGTTGTGACAATGCGCATGTTGTCGATTGCTAGGTGGATGCACTGCGACTCATAATCAACATTGCAGTGAGTCTGCTTTTTATAAGTTCGCCCGATCAGTGACTCCATGCCTGCATCCGTAGCACTCGGCAACATGTAAAACAGCATTGGAACAGTCTTAGACTCGATAGAAACGGCGACTCTGCACTTGCCGAGTAGTGCATAAGATTGAGCCCCATATGGGCTTAATTTGGCAGTTGTGGGTTGAAGTAGTGGTTTGCCAAATTGGATCCAATGCTTGTGCGTTAAGATATTGAAATCTGCTCCCTCATCAATCAAGGTGCATGTTTGCTTGGTAGTGATCGTGACACGGAGGTAGGCGGGTTCTACAGCTTCCTCATCATCCTCGTTGATTTCAGTGATTGTGGCTGCTCGTATTTTGACCGGTGGTTCTAACATTGGTGGCTCATGCAAAGGATGATCAGGAGGGTAGTACTTCTTGACACGGCTACCATTGAAGAAGCCTATTCCTTCACCGTCCAGGGTGTCAAGCCCGGTTCGGCTGATTGCCCGAACCTTGAAGGGTCCGAGACCTCTGAATTTCATCTTTTTCTTATGTCCTTTAATTGAGTAGAGGAGCACTAAGTCACCCTGTTCAAACTCGCATTGCTTGACATGCTTGTCAAACCAGCTCTTGAGTCGGGCTTTCTCGCAGAAAAGCACGTGGGTGGCTAGAAGACGAGTCTCTGATAGGCGTTCCAGATCGACCAGGCGTTGCGTCCATGCTTCCTTCCCTTACCATCGTTCTTGGAGTGCTATTCTTAGGCTAGGGACAAAGATTTCTAATGGTAGAATTGCTTCAGTCCCATAGGTCAACCTAAAGGGGGTTTGGCCGACGGTTGTTTTATAAGCTGTGCGGTAGGCCCACAAGGATGCCATCAACTTGTTGTCCCAGTCGCTTCGTGAGGCTGAGACTACTTTAGTCAGGACGTTGATAAGAATTTTGTTAGTTGATTCTGCCTGGCCATTAGCCTGAGGGTAGTATGGTGAGGATTTGCGATGGATGATAAAAAAGGTGGATAGGAGATGTGCTATCACTTCGGATGAAGTGTGTGCCTTGGTCACTAACCAGTTCGATGGGGCAACCGAAGCGCGAGATCACTTGCTCCCATAAGAATTTGGCAGTCATCCTAGCGTCCTTTTTTCGTGTGGCTCTCGCCTCTGCCCATTTCATGAGGTAATCCATGGCCACCACAATGTACTTGGCTTGTGAGTACTGCGCCGCGGGGCTGATTGGTCCTATGAAGTCAATTCCCCATTTTTTGAAGGGTTGGTGAGCAATAATTGGGGTTAACTCCATTTGATCCTTACAAATCGGGACTTTTGTCTGTTGGCACTCATCACAATGCTTGACAAATCACTTGGCATCGCGGAAAAGTGTGGGCCACTATAGTTGGGACTGCAGCACCTTTCGTGCTGTCGTGTCTCCGCTAAAGTATCCTCCTGCAATGCCACTATGCGCTTCTGAGAGCACATCGTGCATCTCATGCTCACACACGCACCTACACAGCAATCCATCTTGGCCCAACCTATAGAGTTGGCCTGCAATCAGGTGGTAGGGCTGGACCTTCAGGATCAAGCGCCTAAGTCGTGCCTTTTCTATTGGTCGCTCAGGTAGTCCGTGCTCGAGCACTTGGACAATGTCGTCTGCCCAGTATGGCATCAGATCAACCTTAAATAGATCTCTCTTGCTGGACAGGTGGAATAAGTGGGCGTCAGGTAAGTTGTCAATGATGCCTTGTCCAGCGGCTTCTCCTGTGGGTATACGGGGCATGTGATCAGCCATGTAATGTTGTTTTCTCTTTCGTACCACCATGGAGAAATCAAACTCCAGGAGTAGGAGGAGCCATCGAGCTATGCGTCCTGTAGCACAAGGTTTGTTCACTAAATAGAGCAGGGCTTGATGGTCCACAAAGAAGATGAAAGGTGTGGCCAATAGATAATGCCAGAATTTCTTCACGGCGAACACCATGGCTAGTCCCTCCCTTTCTGTTGTCGAATAACTCATCTCCATCTCAGTGAGTTGTCTACTAGCAAAGCTCACTAGGTAATCTAAGTTATGCTCACCAGGTTGGCACAACACTGCCCCCATGGCAAACTTAGAAGCATCGATGTGCACGTGAAAGGTAATGGTCCAATCTGGGGCTCGTAGAATTGGTGCTATTGTTAGAGCCCTTTTCAATTCTTCGTATGCCCGTTGGCATGCCTCGGTCCACTCGAAGACAATCAGCAGCTTGTACAATGGCCTGGCGATCAGCGCGTAGTTCAGCACAAACCACCGATAGTATCCTGTGTGACCTAAGAAGCATTGAACTCCCTTGTAATTAATTGGGGGTGGAAGGTCAACAATAACCCTGACCTTCAAGAAGTCAGTGGCAATGCCGTTCTTTGACACCACGTGTCCTAAGATGCATCCGTGCTTTACCCAAAACTGACACTTCAAGGGGTTCAAGGAGAGAGGATATAAGCAGCACCATTCAAAGACTGTGCGGAATTTGTCTAAGTATTTGATCCAGGTCGAATGGACACACAGATCGTCGACAAAGACCTCTAACTCCTTGCGAAGCATGTCTTTAAAGATGGTGCACATGAGGCGTTGGAAAGTGGTAGGGGCATTGGTTAACCCGAAGGGCATGACTATGTATGCAAAGACGCCCCACTCACTGGCAAAGGTGGTCTTGTGCCTGTCTGCAAGATGCACTTGCACCTGGTTGTACCCTGAGAAGCCATCCAAAAAACTATAGGCTTCCTTGCCTGCCACCCTCTCAAGCATGTGCTCGGTGTACGGAAATGGATAGTTGTCTCTCTTCGTAGCAGCGTTCACCTTCTTGTAATTGACGCAAACTCGAATTTTTTCCATTCTTCTTCATCACAATGACTATGGGTGATACCCACTCTGTGTGCTCAATTTCATAAATGAATCCAGCTCTCATCAGCTTGTCAATTTCCTCTTTGACAGCATGAGCGTGTTTTGGATTCATGGAGTACGGTCACTGCTTGATCGGCGTTGCATCCGATGTCATGGGTATGTTGTGAGTCACAACACTCAGATCTACCCCCCGTAGCTCTTCTAAGGACCAGGCAAATACGTCTATGTACTCCCACAAGAGAGCGACAAGACTCAACTCTTCTTTACCAGTCAAGTCATCGGCAATGAACACTGGTCGGGGTATCTCCCCTTCCAGGGCTAGGTTTACCTCCTTGACCTTGGCTGGTCCTTCGATTGGTTCGCTCGTCTGCCCTTGACACTTGGCACCTAGCAGAACCACTACCCTATCCCCTTTTTTGAATTTAGTGAAGTGTTTAGGGAGGTCCTGCGGCTTTTGCTGTTCTTCTGATCGTGCATCCCTGGGGTGCTTTGCCTTATCCTATCTTAACCGTCTGCACCTCAGGTGGACAGGTAAGTCCCCCTTGGTGCATCTGGTCATGGGCGGCCTAGGGATCTCTAGGTCGCTATCTGAAGTAACTTCCGATTCAGAGTCAAACCCTCCATCTTCGCTAGAAGAGGTGGTCTCCCCTAGTGGCCGCAGTTCGGATGGTGATTCGGTTCTAACTATTGATGTCATTTCTGGTTGGGCTAGGCCTACTTGCTCAAGGTCTATGGCTCCTATACATTCCAACCACGCACGATCACATTTCATGTGCATGACTCCTTGCTCCAGTCTAAGGGCCTACCTTTTCTATGGCTTGGCGTCTGCTCGTATCTGCTCAATTTCTCGTCCTTTAGTGTCGTATTCTATGGTATCCACTTCACCCTCGCTCTCATTATTGAAGGATTGTCAGTCTTCGTATTCATCGCAGGAATCCTTGTCATTCGACTGCTCGTCGTCTCCTAGGGCTTGGTATGCCTCGTGTCGTTGGTCAAGAACCAGGGCCCAGTTATACATGAGGTTCAACTCGTTCACCCTGGTCCATTGCCACTTGGAATCCTCCAAGAGATCCTGGAGTGGTTTGAAGATGGCAGCTGGGTTGCCAGCTAGCTGGTCCGTTAGGTATTCCAATACCCCCTGGAGTTCCCTTTTGTTGGATGGCACTTGAAAGGTGATAGGCTTAGGCTTTCCATGGAGGCTTGCTGCCATCATGTAGACTGGTGTAGAGAGTGCTTCGTTGGTCTTGCCGATCGTTTTGATGGCCTGCTCATACGCCTCATGGTCTGAGAATGGCACGTCAATTGCAACGAGGACGTGCATCGAGTCCCGCTCGTCCTCTGGGCATGGGATATACTTGGTCAAGGACCCATAGGGCTTCTTGACCTGAGTGTTCCCTTTGAGCATAGCAGAGATGGCATCTAGGTCGACTGGTGAGGTTTTCCAAGTATCCATCTCTATTCTTACGGCGTCAGTTCTATTGCCAAGGAAGATCAAGCCGTTACCCCAATCTTTGATGACTCTAGCGTTGCATCCAAGGTCGGCCTAACACGACATCGTAGTCCACTCCCTTCATGACTATAAAGTTGACAGAGAACTGGACACCTGCGATCTTCACTGGCCAATTCTTCAGGACCCCGAATGGCTTCACTCTCATACCATTTGCTAGCGTGATGTTAAACCTAGCAGCTTCGACAGGCGGGTTTTCCCAAGTCTGCAGCATTGCGTGGCTAAGCACACTAACCCCGGCTCCCGTGTCTACGATTCCCTTCCTTGTTGTGTCACCCAGGGCTAGGACTGGCAGGACTGCGTGCATCTCAGAGCCTTCCCAAAAGGCGTTGACGTGCAAAGATTTAGGCACGGAGTGCAACGTCAAACTTGGCAATTGTGTTTCTGCATCCTGGTCTCGAGGGTCTGCCGCGACCTGCTCTTGTGATCCCTCGACCCACTGCTTAAGGTCTTGCCATAGGGCAGGGTGCTGCTTAAGCAGATCTCCCAGACTAAGTGTTACAGGGGTGGTCACTAGCGAGGTCAGGAGATCGTTAGATACTCGTCCTTTCTTTAGCCTAGACTGTCCGGGCCAATGGCCGCGACTGATCTGCGGCTCTGTTGTGTCTAGGCTTGGTCTTAGCGGCACTGCTTGTGGCACAGTTGCTTCGGCCGACTTAGGTTGAGGCGGTGACATTGGCGTGCTTATGCTGGAGAGATCATCGATCTCGTCCTCTATGATGGATTCAGCATCTTTGAGATGTTGTTGAGCCTCCCTCACCCATTCCTTCACCTTTTCTATGGCCTCTAATTGTCGCTTTGGATGCGGGTATTCCCCTATCTTAGCGCTTCCCTTTTCGGCTGTCTTAGGGGCTGAAGTCTCTGCCTCCGTGTTTGAGACTTTCTTCCCAGTAGGTAGAGTCGTAGCAATCTCGGTCTTTAATGCGACCTTAGCTTCCGATCTCTTCTTTTTCCGCCTGCGGATTTTCTTTTCTATTGAGGTTGCGTCAAGATTGCTAGGTCCTGGCAGAGAGATGCCGGCCTGCTTCATTTGGGCTCGGGTCATAACTCGCAAGGGAATAGGTGTGGCCTCCCCATCGGGGTTTTCGACACCAAACAGCCCCAATGGGATGGATGGCAAATTAGCTGAGTTAGAGGACGGCTTCCCTTTGGGCAGTCTATGAAAAGATGGGTGATTCCACACTCTGCGCACCTTTGGTCAGCCTTGTCCCTGTTTTGCTGCTCTCTTTCAGGGCAGCGTGATGAGACATAACCGGGGTGTCCGCAAGTCCAACAAGTGATTGGATCCTGTGGATGCCCTCCTAGGCCTCTACCCCGTTCTCGTCCTAACGCCATCACCAGCACGGGTCGATAATCCATGAGGACTGCGTTGCCCTCGTCGTCATGCGAGACGTAAGGGTATATGTAGGTCTCTTCATCATTCGGCTCCTCCACGTAGTGTACTGGAATTCCATCTTCACCTCAGCCAAGCCTTGGTCTGTCTCGGTGGTCTTCCCCTTATCTTGAGATGATGGGATTAACAGCTCACCAGAGGCTAACGTTCTCTCTGAGTTTCGCGGGTTGGTCTCTTCTAGATTTGAGCTCCTAGAGCTCTGCTCTTTCAGCTGGTCATCGACTCTGATGGCTTCCTCAAAAACTCTAGCCACCATGTCCCACTGCAAGCTTGAGTTGCCTGCCAATGCCTTATATAACTCCTCGTCTTGAATTCCGCTAATGAATACAGTTGAAACTGCTCTGTCAGCAGTCGGTTGCTCGCCTAGAGGGATTCTCTTAAAGAGACTTCTCACATGGGTCATGTAGTCGCGGACGTCCTCCTTCTCTTTCTGCTTGACATTCATCAAGCGTACTAGCAGGTTATCGGAGTATCCGGGCTTGGCGAACCTCTTGACGAAGAAATCCTTGAGATTATTGAAGTTGACTCATTCTACGGCATCCAGGCTTGTATACCACGTCCTACCCTTGTCGCCTAAGCAAAGCCTGAATGCTTGCAAATGTTGAGTCTAGTCGTTGAGGCCGTTGGCTTCGTAGACTTGCTCAAACTGCTCAACAAAGCTATATGGATCGTCATGCGGTTGGTACTTATCGAGTTGCTTGGCAACAATCGGTATTTTGGCCTGGCTCTTTGAGCCCTGGTTTTCCCCTAATCCTGCAAGCAGAGACGTCGCTAGTGCGGTGGCACTCTGCTCTACTGTGGTGTTATCGAGCAGCTATTTCATGAGGAGCTCGCTCAATGTCAGGTCTCCTTCTAGCGCTCTCTCATGGTCTGTTCGATTTCGGCCAGCCAAATTCAACACTCGCTGCACCTCATGCAGCTCCATGCTTTGCCTTTGGCTCCTAGCCTGTTGATCCCTATTATAATCAGATATGCCCTACAATGCCTTGCGGGCTAGCCTTCTCTCCTCCTCTAGGTCTGCAATGATTGTGTCTGCTGTCTTGTCGCGGTGCTCGTACCGGGCGTGCGCGTTGTAATTGCTCACCATCTGCTATATAGCATCTGGGAATACACTCAAATCAAGCTCCTCATTAGACCGATGATCTGAGCTTTCTTCCGTCATGGTTGAATTATTGCGCCCCGCTGCGCTTAGTTGCAATATGTGCTTTTTTCTGCAGAGGTGTCATTGGGTTCTCATCCAGTGGTGTTTCCTCGTCGTTGGCGCTCCTTGCTTGGTTCTCCCCTGCGCTTCACTTGTTTGTCTATGTCTTTGGTCCTCTCCTATTGGTGGGTTCCTTGAGTGATTTATCTGAGTGAGTTCCTTTGATTATTGAATACAAACCTCAATTTATGGTCACTCGGTGAGTGTGTCGTTTCTCGTGCACTTGTGCCCAATCAGGCTTTCAACTTTTTTAAGTGTGCTTCAAGTGCGGAAATTCAATGTGAGTGCCACAAGCAATTCCTCGGTGTCTCACTCACTCTCGCTCGTTTCGGGCCTGATAGGCTTTGTTGCTCAAGTCCTAGCCATTCTAGTGGATTCTAGGGTCTACGCTACTTCTTATTGTTCACGAGGGGGTCGATCACAGGTCCTCTAATTCGATTTCCATTCTCAACGTGTTAGGTCGCTGGGAAGTGCTCTAGCACTGTCCCTCTATCCCTTAATCTTGACTTCTACGTTGGGAATTGCCTACAAGGCGTTTGCCATGTTGTCCTGGGGCAGGCTGCGCTTCCAATCGCTCGTGGGGGTCAAGTTTTGATGTTTTCCCCCCTTTTTTTTTTAAAGGTGTGTCCGACTCTGAGAATCAGACGTCCGATTTACCAGTGGTCTGATTCTAGTGGTCCGATTCTAGGAATCGGACCAGGTGGATCCGAGTTTGAGCGGTCTGAGTCTTAGAATCGGACGGGGGTTAGGTATCCGATTTTCAAAAATCGAACAAGTGGTCCGATTGGACGGGGTTGCTCCGAGTGTCCGATTCTGGACTGGTCCGATTATGGACTGGTCCTGGTCCGATTATGGACTGGTCCGATTCTGGGAATCGGACAGGACAGGGTGGTCCGATTGCTGACTTGTCCTAATTCATCCGATCGGATGGGGTTGGTCTGAGTGTCCGAGTCCGAGCGTCCGAGTGTCCAAGTCAGACGGATTGGTCCGATCGGATGGTTGTCTGAGTGTCCGAGTCCGAGCGTCCGAGTGTCCGAGTCGGACGGGTTGGTCCGAGCGTCCGAGTGTCCGAGTGTCCGAGTCCGAGCGTCCGACTGTCCAAGTCGGACGGGTTGGTCCGATCGGACGGTTGTCGGAGTGTCCAATTCTCAAAATCGGACGTCCGATTCTGAGAATCAGACACTGAGTCGGGTGTCCGATTCCCTCGGCCCGACGCACTTTCGAGCACGAATTCGTCCAAAATCTCAAGATATCGATGACTATAGACCACAAAATTCACCAATAATGATGTTGGAGTGGTGGGGGAGAGATCTATATACCTGGGGATCGCCGAATGCAAAGTCACGCCTTGCCCTGATCGATCGAATGGGTCGCCCAAGCTCTCTCTCTCTCTCTCTCTCTCTCTCTCTCTCTCCCACTCTCAACTGGTTGTTGCAAATGAGGATTCCCTTGCCCTTCCAGAACTTCTAACCCTGCTGGTCATTCCCTGGATGCTACAGATCACTCTCCTAGCGATTTCTACACATTCAAATGCGCATTTCCTCCATTTTTCCCCGATTTTCTCCCTGTTTTACAGCAGCAAACCCTATACCTCTCGGGTGTGATTTCCTACTGTTAACCTACTCTAAACACAACACAAATCGAAAGCAAAACACTGAACTAATTTCTCCATGTTTTCCAATCATCAAACAACCAGAATATCCCAAAATACTTACCTGTTTTGAAGATAAAAAACACCCAAATTGCTACCTATCTCAAGCTCCGTTTCGGGGATGAATACCCTACTTCGATGCTCGATATGAGGCGCGCAAGTGCTCAAGCTTGAATCCTTGTCCCGACAACGGAACCAAAATGTGGGAGCTTTTGCTCAACCACCAAGACCCATGGACCGCTTATTGTTTCAAGTGTTCCAAGTGAGCTCTAACGGCTATCTCTCACCTAGCCGACACACCGTCGATCCTACGAGTGTACTGAGCTTACCTTGATGCTCGATTGAGTACCATCCTCTCTCTTGCACTCTGATAGCTCCACGATTCTTGATGTTAACTCAAGCATCCTCAAACCTCCTCCATCTCCAAGCTCCATCCTCCATAGCCGCGCGCGCAAGAGAAGAGAAGAGAAGAGAAGAGAAAAAGAGAAGAGGAGATGGTGAAGAGCTTCACCCTCTTGATCCCTCACTCTCACACACACTCACTCCCTCACACTCTCACACTCCCTCTCTCAAGAGCACACACAAGCAAGAAGGAGAGAAGAAGAGAGGAAGAAGAAGACTCTTTTTGCCACACACCAAAGAATGAGCTTCTCATTCACTTTTCAACTTTATATACAAAGCCCTAAATCCTTTTTGGGCGGTCATCCCCTTTTCCCTCTTTTACATGGCCGGCCGTAGCCTAGGCCCTTTTTTCCATTTCCCACCATTCTAATTTATCATATTCCCAACTAATGCGTACACTTTGCACAGGAGCGAGCCTGACACTCTTTTACAAAGATTCAGGGGTGCTCCCACATTTTAATGGTGCGCCCTTTTTCTCTTTTGTTGTCTCGGGCCAACACCGAGGCTTTCTTTCTGAGGGTCGTGCCCAAACATTTAAATTTTTCAGGGGACTGGTTACCAGTCAAGGTGCCTTTTTCTGCTTTTACCCTGCGCCTTTTTTGCTATTTCCATTTTTTCCATTTTTCGCTCCTCTGTGCTGCGGAAAACACGGTAACAAGCAAGGTGCCTTTCTGAGTCTACTAGAAACATGTAGCTCCTCCTCAGTGAGAACTTTATCAATCAAAGGGCTCTCTAGGCTAGTTCCAGCTAGGTCCATACATCGAACTATAGCTAGAACTAGAAATGAAGTTGCTGCTACATAGGTCAGGTCTCTTTGGGACCGCCATTTGGCCAGTCGCTCCTCTGAGATTGTCATGATTTGGGCTCCAAGTTCGGCCATTGTAGCGCAGTTTTCAAATCAATGTTTTTCAAATTGGCTTCTACCCTGTGATTGTCGCTTTAGTTGCTCTATCCCTAAGAGATTTGGCTGGCATAGCATTTCATTAAATGTCACGGTTAAGCGTAGTTTATCAGCCTCCTCGTCAGAGATGAGTCGCATGCGTTCATGTAAGAGCTTGTCATAATGTCCGTCAAGATATTCTTGCTCTTCCCACGATAGCCGATAAGGCAAATATTCCTCAAGCTGCTCCCTAGGGAATGCGCCCATGTCTGCATGAACATAGACACGTGCGAATACTTTCAGTTTAGTGTCCCACTCGGTCAAGCACTCTGCCACATCTCTATGTTCTATGAGGGCTTGCTCGGTTGCTATCTCATGCAAAGTTCTAAGGGTTTCCTTAGGCTTTAGCATAGCTGGGGGCTCAGGCCTAGATGAGCAAGATTGATCAATGCCAGGATTGCTTATGCCTTCGAGGTTTTCATGTTTCTCCTGAGGCTTTATGGTAGTTGTGTCATGGTTCTCCTCGGATGTGACCGGCGTGGTCTTAGCAACCTGTTGTGACAGTGTTGTATCCACTCTTGATTGATCAATGAGAGTTTCTCTATCGATGGATTGAGTGTCGCAAGCAACAGTTGACGGTAATTGTTGCTTTAATTTATCAGAACACATGGATGTGTCTGAGATTTCACTGCTGTTAGGAGAGATGGCAATGGTTTTATGGATGAACCAGACGCTCTGTTCATCATCTCTTCAGTACTCTTGGTCCCAATCTTCTTGTCGTCTGCAGTAGCTTGCAACTGTCATGTTTTCGTTGTTTTCTTCTCTCTCTCTTGGGCACTAGAGGTGTATCCTTTAAGGACTCAGGATCCTAAACTAGGTCAATAGTTGATGTGCTTGGTTGGGCCTTAGCATTCTCTTTCTGTGGCATGTCGTCATGGGATTTTGCTACGGCCTCACTAGGTTGAACAACCTTGCTAGGTTGCGAGGGTTCAACTACCTCTCTTTTTGGAGAGTCTAGCTGTCCAGCTAATTCTCCTTTGTTCAGCCCCGCATTCGATTGCATTGACAATTGCTCTTGGTTAGATATTTGCTCTAGATTTTTGTCCTTATCTATTAGAACCTGTCTCCATTGCTTCTTGTCAAGGTGAGTGTTGTGTTTAGAGCTGTTGTTCTCTTGCTCTGGAGGTTTGGGTGACTCTAGTGTAGAACCATGAGACAGTTTAGGGTTTTTGTCATGTAGGCTTGGAAGAAACCAATTGAAGAATTCAGGGTTGTATTTATGGGAAGCATAGAGATCTAGGATTGCAGGGACTTGAGTGAGGCAGAAGACATATGCGCTGACATCAAGTACCATGCTCCTTTATCATACAAGGGATGTTTTTGGACAGTGCTAGAAAGCTAGACATCATGGGCAGTTGCCAACACTCTCAATGAGGTCGGGACAACGTACGTGGAATCATGTATTGATGTCCAAAGGGCTTTCCTTTGCTCAGCAAGTGTCATTAGTCGGTGGCCAATTTTGGCTGCCAAACTTTGGTTGGAGTACCAATTTTGTGCAAAGGTACCTTGTCCTTTCCCTTTTCGTTTGATTGCTTCAAGCTTTTCCTTGTTTGTCTCACATAGAGCTGTATAAAATGAGGGTATCAAGCGCAATTCTTTAGCTGTGGCTTTTGGGATGTCCTTCATGACTTCTTCAACAATAGCTGCATAGCAAAAACAAACATGTTGCTGCTCATACCAAGTCAGTGGTTCAGCTATGAGCTTTGTGTGCTCTGGTGTTGGCCTTCCGATGTCCACATGGATGTATGCACGTGTGATGGGCTGTTAGCTTGTGATCAAGCTTCACCATGCACTTCATCTCTGGTTCATTGGTCAGATGCACCATTTCTTTGGCCAAGTCTTCGAGAGATTTATCCTCAAGCCTAGGCTTTAGGTGCTTTGGAAGGATTGGAGGTGTCAAGGATGTTTGTTGTGACATCTCTTCCAAAGGTGAATTGCTAAGGACATGTTTCTCAATGGGTGTTGTCACGGCCAAAGGTTGTGATTGTTGTGGTCCCTGATTGGAAGTAGTGGTGGCTAGTTCAGTGGACTGGCTACCATTGGTAGACTGCGGTGTCAAGTCCTTAGGCAGATCAGAAGTGGTCGTGTCTTTTGTTGCCCTTCGTGCATTCACTTGTGCAGGTTGAGCAGTGATACGAGGCTGCTGCTGCCGTGCTTCCCGTGTCCATTTAGGTGAAGAGGATGTAGGAGATTTGGGACTCCTACGTGGGCTTGGCACTGACTGGAGAATTCGCTCATGATTGTTAGACGATTCTGTCATTAGCTTTGTTGAGCAATCAGTCTTATCATGAGCAATGTTGTGCCTGTGGTGCTCATTATCCTCTTGGGAAGTCAAAGGCTCATTGGGCACTAGTGGACCTTGTGCACGCTCGACAGTTACCTCTGATATCTGCTTGCTAAGCACGCTAGACTGAGGATCTAATTTTTGATAGGTCATGTTTGGTTTCTTGATTTCAATCATGAGGGGCTCAATCACTCCAATATTTCTAGTTCGAGACTTGGATTTTCGTTTAGGTTTCCTCCTACTCCTCTTTGCTTTTGACATAATTTGGGCTTCTGACAGAGGTGGTTTAGCAGGGGGTTTTGGTACCCAAATCCATCGGTTGCCTGCATAATACCCTTGAGCACGAAGCAACACTTGGATATCCATCGTAGCGTTGTGCTAGCTCTCCATCGATGCCTTCGTCTATAAGGCTTGGGCTTCTTTCGTGGTCTTCTACGATATTTGTAAGTCCAAACCCTATCCTTGGCCTTGTCTCCTAACCTTTTTGTTTCAAGTATGGCCTCACTCACTGGTTCTCTCCGTTCAACCTACGCTTGTATCAACTCTTCCCACAACTCCTTGCTCTCATTACTAGGTTTGCTTGGTATGTCAGAATGCTCCTTGCCCTTCCCTCGAGGTTTGGTGAGGTCACCCTTGCTAAAAGTCGTGATTATCCTCACACCTGGTAGTGTTAGGTGTATCCTCTGTGCTATATAGTCGGCTTCACACTTCGTTTCCTTTTTGAGGGCCTTCCTAGGAGGATTTCCTTTTCACAACTCTCGCTATTTGGAGGTACATAGAGCAGGACTGGCAAGCTTTCTGTTTCAATAGTTACAAGGATTCTGCACTTCCCTAGAAGTGCTTGTGGGTGTTCCCCGTAAGGATTAAGAGTTGCATCAGTCGGTTTGAGCTCTGGTTGACCTAGTAGAGTCCATGCTTCGTAAGTCAAGATATTGAAATCTGCTCCTTCATCAATGAGAGCATCAACAGTATGCTCCCTTTTTGTAGTGAGTTTGACCCTAAGACAAGCAAGTGGCACTATGTCTTCATCTTTCGGGTCTTGGTTTACAGCTTCAAGCCTTCTGATACATGCCTTTGAGTCCCTAACTGCACAGTCAGACGTGGATTCTCTACTGAGGTCTTGGGTCGTCTGTGCAGCACTGCTCAAGGTACATCTATCGTCAGGACTGTCATGTCTAGTCATCCTCGCATTGATAGCTTGATGATGTTGCATTCTGCTTCGACTAGATGCAGTTTGAACACAATGTACATGTATTCTTGTGGTGTGGCCTTTTTGCCCTTGATGGCTAGATTGGCCCGTTGAGGTTCTAGGGTCTCTATTTGTCTTTGTTTGGGTATGGGCTTCTGTTTACTGCTTTGCAAGTGAAGATCTATGCTTGTGTAGAGCCATTACCACACTAGGGCCTAATCCAGAGGACCTATTGCGGCGCGTGTTTTCTCTCCAGCCTACCGAGGGAGGTGTGGAGGGGGCAGAGCCCCCTCTGCGAGGGTCCAGGGGGGCAGTCCCCCCTAGCCCGAAGGGCCATTACGGTAAATACCATGCATGATTGGGAGGACCTCTTGTAGCTAATTTTTGAACTATTTGCTGTGGATTTTAGCCTAGTGATAGATCTATGATGTGCCTTTGGCTCTATACGATTTTTGGAGTTTATTTTGGTGGTGCCAACTTAGTTTCTGGCCAAAATGGAAATCTGAAAAAATTGCAGTTTTTGGGCGGAGTCCCAAATTTGGCCGGCCAAGGGCCGAGGGCCGAGTGGGCTGAGGGTCGAGTGGATCGCTCGAATGGGCCGAGTCGAGGTTAGGGCCGAGTTGTCTGGGCCGAGGGCCAAATGTGAATGGGCCGAGTCGGCCGGGCCAAGTGGATCGCTCGGACAGGAGTTGAGGTTAGGGCCGAGTTGTTCGGACCGAGGGCCAAATGGGAGCGGGCCGAGGGCCGATTCTGGGGTTCGGCCCAAAATGGGCGTCACTCGGACGAGCCGAACGCGGTGCAGTTTTGGCAGATTTGACGAATAATGCTTCGTTTTTTATGATTTTGGTTGAGGGTCACACAAACTTCCAGAATCTAAGAATAGACATGAATGAAGGATTCTATACCCCTGGAATAGCGAATAACCTCCAAAGTACAAATCGGCAAGCAAATCAAACCCTCTTTCCCTATTTTGACAGCAGAAACCCTAATGCTTATTTTCTTTGTTTTTCTTTTTTTTCTCCTACTCTAATGCATCCAAATCACAAAGTAAATACCTACACTACTCCATCTCACAACATAAACCTCAAAAGAGCAAAAAACCTACTTGCCAAGGAGATCGAATACCATCTTCAACCCCCTCACTTCCTACCTATCTCAAGCACCGCTTCGGGGAAAACCCTACTTCAATGCTCGATGTGGAGCGGGCAAGCACTCAAGGCTTGAATCCGTTGGTCCCAGCAAAACGGAACCAAAATGTAGTGGGAGCTCACGCTCAACCGCCAAGACCCACGGACCGCTTATTGCTTCAAGCGTTTCAAGCCGAATGCTAATGGCTACCTCTCACATAGCCTACGCACTCTCATGCCTACCGGGTGTAGTGAGCTTACTTTCATGCCGATCGAGTTGCCTCCTCTCCCGCACACTCCGATAGCTCCACGATCCAAGTGCAAGCTTCCAATCCTCCCGCTCCAAGCTCCAAGCTCCATCGCCGTGAGCAAGATAAGAGAAGAGAAGAGAAGAGAAGAAGAGAGGAGAAGATGGAGAGCTTCTCCACCCCATGGTCCCTCACCCTCACACACTCACTCCCTCACACTCTCACAGTCCCTCTCTCAAGCACAAGCTCAAGCAAGCAAGAAGAAGAAGAAGAAGAAAAAGAGGAGAGCTACTTTTGGCCACACACAAGAATGAGCTTCTCATTCCACTTTTTGGCTTTTATACATACCCTACTCCTCCTTGGGCAGTCATCCCCTTTTTACATGACCGGCCATTGGCCTAGGTCCTCTTTTCCTATTTCCTTCCTATCCTTCTTGCTGCTTCTCCACTACCCGTCTATCTTTACAATTTGCACAGGAGAGAGCCTGGCACTCTTTTACAAGATCTCAGGGTGCGCCTTTGTATTTTAAAATGCACCTTTCCCCTTTTGCATTTGCCTTAGACTTTTAAGATTGCCCTTGCGCTTTTGGCCTTTTCTCCTCTTCTTTCTTCAATCGGGCTACCTTTTTTCCGCCTTTTCCCTACGTCTTTTTTATTTCCTTTTGCTTTCTTCGTGTTGGGGTTAACACTTTCCCATTGGCGACCTATTGCTTTAATGAGCATGGTTTATAAAATTTTCACGAAGGCTTTTGCCAATAGACTGAGCCCGATAGTCCAAAATGTGGTGCATCCATTTCAATATGGCTTTGTCAAAGGCAAATGTATTCTTGACAATGTGCTGAGTGCCATTATGGCCATTCATTGGGCGAAGAATTCTAGCCAAAATATTGTTTTTCTTCAGGTGGATGTGGAGAAAGCCTTTGATTGGGTCCGTTGGGAATATCTTAGACAGGTGATGCTAAAGATGTGGTGTCATCAAAAAATTGCAAATATTCCATATATGTTGGCTCTGAATTCAAAAGCTCAGTTTGTCAATTAATGGTAGGCTTCTTGGACAATTTGAGATTCAGCGCAATGTTAGGCAGGGATATCCCATCAACCCTACCCTTTTTGCTTTGGCCACTCACCCATTCTTTATGATGCTGGAAAACTTGGCCAGGAATGGTGAGCTCTTCAGTCTTAGATACAAAGGCAAGCATCTTCTTGGTCAGGGTTTCGCTGACAACTTGCTGATGACGACTGAGGCTTCTGCTAGTAATTTGGATAGAACCTTATCTGTTCTTGAAATCTGCAACAAGGGGGATGGTTTCAGTTTTAAAATCTACAAATATGCTTTAATTAGTGTCTCGAAGCGAGACTTTTTGAACTTAGGATGGAGAGGAAGTATTGTGGGAAGAGGCAGAATCTTTAAGTACTTGGGATACCATATTGGGGTGGACATTCAAGAAGCTTTGCAGGCGAATTGGGTTCTTGATAAGATGCGGGACAAGGTCAGTGGTTGGGCCTGTACTGCCTGGCCTCTTCATGTTAAATTAAAGAATCTGCAAACATTTCTTTTTCTAGCACTGCATTTTTATATTCCCCTGTTGTCTTGGAACACTATTGCTCAAAGAAAATGGGACTCGCTAGTAGGATGGTTATTATGGGGAAGGAATCATCAGACCTGATATCTAGCTCCAATAGCCATGGAGCAACTTAAAGGTGACTTCTAATAAGGTGGGCTTCGATTGATGGATGTTGAAGAGAAAATTCATTTACTTAGAGGTAAACTTCTGGTTAGAAGCTGGAAAAGGGACATGCCCTGCGCACAGATACTTCGCCTATTGCTGCAGGAGAGTAATCATAAATGGTGCCAATCTTGGGGGTTGGATGATGAGGATTTACTCACCACACATGCCATAATAATGAAAAGTTAAATATTAGGGTCTTATTGCTTCATTGATTGGTTCTTGGGTTAAGATACATTGCAAGGATTGCTGGGAGAAAGACAAGCGATTGAGGCTGATGAGAATGTTTATTGGGCATGGGCTTTTATGCCCCCACTTGCAGAGGTTGTTGGTAGAAGGGGAATGAATGTCTCTTGCCAAGAAAGGATGTCACAAAACTAGTCATTAGCTGTGGATCATCCGGGCATCTATCTGACATTTCATAATGCTCAAAGGATATGGAGTCTATCTGCCCACTTTAGGGTTAGTTGGGAGGTTTTAGCACGCTTCATCTCAATAGTGCTACCATCCAGGTTGGGGTCACCAGAAATCTCGATCCCTTTCCAACCTTGGCACTCAATGACAAAAGCATCTCATCCGTGCTCACCACTAAGGCTCTATGCAAACTTAGACAATTACCCTCTCTTAGTAACAAAATTTGCCTTTGCTGGGGCATCAGTCTAACGGCCAATGAGTTTTCTCAGATTTGGTCCATCAATTGTTGTTAGGATCTTCCATTTAAAGATCGCGTCTTCTTGTGGCGAGTGTTGATGGGAGCTTTTCTCTCTAGTGGTGAGAAGTTTGCCAAATGTGGAATTTTGGAAGGCAAACGTAACTATGGTGCCTTAGAATTGATTCCTCACATTTTTTGGAATGGGTGCATTTCACATATGGTTTGGATGAAAGCCCTTAAACATTTCAATGTCAACGGCAATGAAGAACAGTTGATCAAAATATATGCCTTGGGGCTCCGTGGCTCCCATATTGGCAACCGAAACAACAAAGTCTTCCATCATCTAAGATGTCAGATTTTGACCTTTTTGTGGGAAGCCCGAGTTCCACTGGTTTTTGAGGACACCGGGGTTTCATTTAGCTGGCTGGATATTAGATACAAGAACTCTTAGTTTTGCGAGGTAGAAAGGAAATTTAAGGGTAATAGGAAAGGTTGATGGATCTCTATGATCTTTGATATGTTGTAAAAGCCAATGTTTTAATAAAAAATATTATTATCTTTTCGCGTCAATAACGGAAATACATACACATCCATTTAGGGCCCCTTACAATAACAGCGAAACAAATGAAATGTAAAATACATTTACAAAGTTTGACAAGTAGATTCAACAATAGCGTGCGGAGCAGGTCTTTTGTTCACGGGCGGTCAATTGGCGCGGGGGCGGGGGGGCAAAGGACCCGTATGTTCTGCGTAAAGGATGGGTTGACGAGGGGGTTGAGGAGCTCGGGGATGGTGGAGAAGCAGGCAGCGGCGGGGTCACCGCTGCTGACGAGAGAGTGGTCCCAGTACTCGTTGCCCACGAAGGAGTTGGAGTCCCAGGCGAAGGACGCCACCAGCAAGGCGCCGGCGTGCTCCTCGGGGAGGGGGTCGGCGGGGTTGCGCCGAGAGAACCTGATCTGCACCCGATTCCCGTTGGGCACCTCCAGCCAGCCACCGTGAGAGACGCCCGCGCACTCGCTCACGCCGTCGAACCACGCGAACTCGACGGCTCGGATCGACGGCAGCGCCACGCCCGTCAGCACCTCCCCGGCGACCTGCACGAACCACTGCGGCTGGCGCCGCGAGATGCGCCACACCCCGAGCCCCAGGCCGACGACGTGGACGAAGGCTTGGCGCCGGGCCTCCGAGGCTCGGGCCTCGGCCTCGAGGAAGAGGGTCTCGAGGGTGATTCGGATGCGGTGCCGGTAGGAGCGAAGGTCGAGCGAGTGGGTGGGGTCGATCTCCACGAAGTCTGCCTCTTCGCTAGCCTGGTAGAATCGCTCCCAGAGCTGCCGAAGCTGCTGCCCCGAGGGGGAAGCTGGAGGCTCGGCGCCGCCAAGACGCCGGATCATGTGCTCGGCCTCCATGCGCGCGGGGTTCTCGAACCGGGCGCCAACCAAGCCGACCACCAGGCCTGCTTCGGCATGGAAGGTGCCGGGCCGGCCGGGTTCGGCCCGGTTGTTCCGGCCTCCAGCGTTGACGAAGAAAGAGAGGGAGGAGGCTCCCAGGAGTGCGGAGAGCTGCATCTCGTCGTAAGACAGGTAGTCCCGCAGCACGAGAGGGGGGCTCTCGGCCTCGGTCCCGACGCGCTCCCAGTCGCCCGTCGCCTCGTGAGGCTTCCCGTTCCGCAGGCGCGTCCAGTCCTCCGGCCCGCAGAAGCAGAGCGGCCGCTTGGACAGGAGGCGGCGCGCCAGGTCCTCCCAGGCCATGCCTCGGTACACAGCCTTCTCAGGCCCGCTGCCGTGCTCTCTCTTGAGGTCCAGGAAGTCCCGCAGCAGCGGCACCGCCGCGTGATGGACGAGGACGCGCGCCCCTTGCGCCTGCCGCCCTATCGCCTCCTGGCGCCCCGCCTCTGCGCGCGCCACCGCCTCGACGCGGTTGTGCTGCGTGGGGAAGCCCCCCACCAGTTCTTCGAAGGCGCGGCTCCTACCCACCAGTTCTTCAAACATGGCGCTGCCACCCGACATACACGACGACGCCATTCGGGGCTGGGACGGGGTCGATAGCTATCTTTTGTGCTTTGGTTGTTGGAAGTTGTGTACTCGAAGCGCCTTCCTCCCACGGAACCTTTAAGGCTAGTGTGACCTTCTCCAGGTCACGATGACCCGCGCGACCCGGTCAAGAAATAATGTTGCGTTCCTTAGGCTTATTGAGAAAACCCACACGTCCCTTTGGAAAGAAATTGTTCCTATGAAGCCCTTATAAGTTGAGACTACACTTTCACATCCACCCACAACAAAGCCGTAGGTCCCCTTCTCTCTCACTAGGCTTGCTTTGAGCACTCTAATTTTTTCAAAGTAATATCCCCGAATCCACGTCCCAGCCAATTAAGTCTAGGAGCGCGTCGGAATCCTCCTCAATCACGTACCTTACCATGAAGCATCGCCGTGCTCTCAGGAATCGTGTCATCTTTCAGTGCATCCCACACACCATCACATGGCTATCAATTAAGAGCTAGCCAGGCCGCAAATGGATGTTTCGTTATTCTGAACACACGTAGACATCTTGTGATACCAGAATCATCCATCCGGCCTGATGATCCGGTTGTCAATCTTCATTCCATCGCCCTTGAGGTTCACAATCTCCAAGAGGTATATGATGTTCCATGTTTACTAGTTAACAAGTCAATCTCGTTCATCGATTATTAATGCAATTAGAGAGCGATTTAAGTACACCACAAGAAGTTTTCAACATTTTACCATTCCATTTGGGGAACTGGATTGTTCTTCCTTATTTTTCCCTGTAGTGTTGAACATCATGAGCTTTTGCTCGGAAGGCACTCTATCTATAACTAGGTGTGGTTGGAGGTAAGGGTACCCTAGGGGCCAAGGGGCTGCCCTAACCAAATCAAACTAGGTACGGAGTCCCTCCTCTCACAAAAGTTCGTGATATTATCATAATTCAAAGTGTGCAAATTATAGTGGGAATTTATCTAAAACATCTTGTGTATGCATACACAAAATGGGCATGCTATCATTGTTGAATACCTTCCCACTTTCCTTGAAGTTAAGTGTTTTAGCTAATATTTTCAGCTATTGTAATTTACCTTTTGAAAGAGAAGCTAGATGCAATAAATGAGCTTCAAGATATTAGAATAAGGTATAGAACTCGGTCCTCAAGCCATCAATAACCCTTTAAACTCACCTAGATATCATTCTTTAGAAGGGTGCGTATCTATCATTAACACAAAGTTGTCCACTAGACAATGCTAGTGGCCTATTGTTGCTGGCAATGCACCATATTTCTAACCTATCCATAGAAAGGGGTTAAACACTATGGCCTCATGGAAGTAAGTTCTATTTCTCAACCAATAACACACCTTGAAGACTTTATATGTTGTTTTGTTACTTGTCATTATCAACAAAATATGTTGGAGACAATCATGGACTTTCTCGACGATTATTTAAATATACACCTAGCTCCATACATGCATAGATATGTATGTACATAGATGCATATAAGAGGAAAACCAAAACTCAAATTAGTGGAGGAAATGATGCCTTAAGTTAATACCCTATATACAAGCTCAAAACCACCACTCCTTCCTTAAAGTGTCAACATTTTGATACACGAAACCCATTATTGCTAGAAACATTCTTCATAAATAAAAGATTGATAAATCTAGCAAAATGGTGTCATGTACACCCATTGAGAAAACATTACATTGATCCTCGAGTAAAGTGAGCAATATAGTTCCATGTAATATTCCCCTAGTATATCTTCTTTTTCCAAGTGAGTTACATAAGTCTTTTTAATAGTCAAACTATATTGAACTTGAATAAGAACTTCACATATTTTGAAACATTTTCAAGTACACCTACTTGTTATAAATTAAGGGTATACAAAAGAGTGACAATGAGAGACCAATAGAGTGACATTCAAGGATATACTATTTGAATGCTTTTAATAATCCACATTACAAAAAAAATTATATGGCTCAATCATTTGACTCATGCCGAGCTTGTATATAATCCAATAGAATTTGTATCGTAGCTTTGACTGGCCTTGACAAATCCATCTTTTGTGCAAAACTATTGTTAAATTGGGCTGTGTTTTTGTTTTGGGGAGGGAGGGGAGACACATTCTCAACCCCTTTATCATAGACCATGTGAAACTTTTACTAATGATAGAATAAAAATCGGTTTTCAAGCTAGTGGTGTTTAATAGTTATTCTTAGTAAGTATACCGAACACTTGTCAAGTAGTTGGTGTTAATAATTATATTAATCATTATAGTTACAAATATATAACTTCCATTAAAACTTAAGAATATCTACTAACGTGTTTTGTTAGTTTTTGCACCTTCACCTTAGAGGGTATGACTTGAAACATTACAATATATGAAGGGTGTGCATAAAAAATCTTCCACAAAAACATAGGGATAAATATTTTAAAATCTGAAGCCCCACCATTGAAATATAGATTGGTATTGTCAATGGAATGAATCCATCTATGTATGTATAGGAAGTATCATTGAAATGCATACATGTATAATCATCAATATATACTGATGTATATATCTTCACAAATTTTGATGTGTACAAAAAATGAATATCATAAATTATTACACAGAAAATGAAATTTAGTAAGGATAATTTGGTGTCCATGTCTGTTATTCTCTCAAAACCAAGTGAAACATGCAAATAAAAGTGATAAGTAACAAATTCGAATGGGGTACTTAGAGATGATCTAGAACCATAAACATATTATTGAGCATTAAATTAATTTTTAATCAAAATACAAGTTATACAACAATACTAAATGAACCCATATAATAAATGAAAGGAGATATATCTATATATAGAGTGCAAATAGGTGAGATTCGTCTCATCCTTCAATAGTGGATCCTCCCCTCAATATTGCAACAAGAACGAGAGACATATTTAAAGTTACTTAAACATAAACCACAAGCATATCAAAGTTTGTAATAGTGAGTTACCTCTCCCAAATATGTCGATAGCCTCTACAGAAGCCAACTTAGCCTGTGTTGCCTCATATATTTTTTCTCTAGCTTGGTCATTGAGTGAAAAGTAAAGCTGACCTTTAAAACATAGTACATACATGATAAGTATTACGAGTAAAACTCAATTGAAAAAAAAAGAACTTAGATAATAATATATTAACAAACTCCATCTCAAAGGAGGCCCAACCATCATTTCCAAGATGCAATATCAAGCCATCTTTTGCTAATAAGCATGTCATCTCCTTGTACTTCTTTGATTTATCAAGATTTTGCTTTATTTCCTTATTTATCTTTCTCCATTGCTCCTAATCAATGTTAGCATATTTGATGTGTATGTATGGGAATTAGGCCTAAGAGAATGGATAGATATATGGATGGATAAGGATGGATGAGTTGGCACTAAAATAGGATACCTACAATGTATGAAATGTATCCCATAAGCAAATAGAAGGAAGACTAGCATAGCTGAAAGGCTATTAAACAATGTACTTGCTTCACTATCAAATTTAGTCTATTTTCGTGTCATCATACCTCGCCACTTGTTCTTTTTCTTTCTCCCATAGTTCATATTATCTTCTTGCTCAAGCGTGTTTTGTAACATGGTATCAAAACCTCTTTCCTCAAGGTTGTGGGTTAAAGAGGCATCCATTGCTATGCACAACGTTAAAGAAGCTCAAGACAAGAATGGAGGTGTTGTCCAAGAAGTCCAAGGTTTGATTTGAAGGCTTACAAGAGCATCAAGTGCATTGGAGGTGTTGAAGAGGTTTCACTAAAGCAAGGTATAAGCAAATTTATCCTCATTTGATCATTGTCACATTTTTTGAGCAGTTATCATTGAAGAAAGGACCATTACAAGGCTAGTTCAAGGTCAAATCTTTGGTGTTTATCAAGTGCCATTACTTGCAAAGGGTCTATTCGAACCCTCTACTTAAAAAGGGCTACTTCACTCCAACAAAAGGCCTGCTTATGGCCAAAAGCTTAGGGGGTGCTAGTTTAAAAAGCTAGGGGCCTACTTTCAACATAATCTAGGGGGTATTTATCTATGCAATAGAGAGAGAAGAAGAGAAGAGCATTAGCTACTGGTGGAAAGAAAGGTCCTAAAGCTCCACAAATGGCATCACTAGACCCAAGAGGACATTGCAGCTATGATCGGATCCCACTAGTTCATGTGGTTGTCCTGGTGTGATCAATGCCATCTGAAAACAAATGCCTTGCTACCCCAATTTCTCTCATTTATCTTCCTTCACTTAACCCTTCCTCTAAGGTTAAAACCCTATCCAATTTAAACCCCTTTCACACTCCCCCTTTTGAACTAGTTCAAAAATAAGCCTTATTCACATTGCATAAAATCTGAACTAATTAATACATATGCCCCGATATGCAAGCCAAACTCATTTGTATTGAGTCTATTCGTATTGTCCACCCAAAATGAGCTCAACTTCAAAATATGCATTCACATTGTTGTCTCAAATGGGTCTCAAACTCCCAATGGAAGTGCTTATATAAAAATACCTTAACTTAAGTTATTGGTTTTTCTATCCCTTTGCTATATTGTGATTATGTATGTATATAACAACCTCATGCAACTTGGTGATGACATTTTTCTCTTTTTTGTTCATGACTAGATGATCTATCCAGTCCCATGATGATGACATAGTAGTGTTGCCTCTACAAGGTTTGCAACCACCATAGTTGTGTGAGAACTGCAAAAGCAATGACCATGAGTATGTTGGCTCTATTCAAAGGATTCCAATGATATGATTTTGTATAGAATGTCAATTAAATTCCTTGCATTTTTCAAAGATGATGATAAATTGGAATGTGGTTGTGGAAGTATGCCATCTCTCTCTCTCTCTCTCTCTCTCTCTATATATATATATATATATATATCCATCACCGTATGGCACATAGGAAGCCACAATACCAAGGAAAGGGGTAACAATGGCATAGTCTACATGTCACTCTACACATGGGTGGTTTTAAATGACTCTTAGAAGAAAACCCCAACTTAGAGACACTCAACAACTTCCACACAAACTCTTGCAAGATAGCAACTTAATAAGAACTCTCTCTCTCTTAGATTCAATGTGGCTCATTAACACACCTACACACACACACACACACACTCTGTGTGTGTGTGTGTGTGTGTCTCTCTCTCTCTCTCTACCTACCTATCTATCTATCTAGCTACCTACCTACCTACCGGCCCACCTACCTACCGACCCACCTACCAACCCACCCACCCACCCACCCACCCACCCACCCACCCACCCACCCACCTATCTACCTACCTACCTACCTACCTGCCTACCTGCCTACCTACATGCCTACCTACCTACCTGCCTGCCTGCCTGCCTGCCAACCTGCCAACCTGCCTACCTGCCTACCTGCCTACCTGCCTACCTGCCTACCTACCTACCTACCTACCTACCTACCTACCTACCTACCTACCTACCTACCTACCTACCTACCTACCTACCTACCTACCTACCTATCTACCTACCTAGCTATCTATCTAGCTACCTATCTACCTATCTACCTATCTACCTATCTAGCTATCTACCTATCTATCTATCTATCTATCTATCTAGCTAGCTAGCTAGCTAGCTAGCTAGCTACCTACCTACCTACCTACCTACCTACCTACCTACCTACCTACCTACCTGCCTGCCTGCCTACCTGCCTGCCTGCCTGCCTGCCTGCCTGCTTGCCTGCCTACCTACCTACCTACCTACCTCCCTCTATCTATAGAGTAATGGAAGGGGCAACAATGGCATAGCCTACCTGAGATTCTATACATGGATGGTTTTAAAAGACCCTTAAAAGAAAACTCCAACTTATAGGCATTCATTCAACTACTTCCACACACACTCTTGCAAGATAGCAACTCAATAATCTCTCTCTCTCTTAAGATTAGATGTGGCTCATTAACACACACACACACACACACACACACACACGCTCTCTCTCTCTCTCTCTCTCTCTCTCTCTCTCTCTCTCCATGAAAATAGACCAATTGCTAAGCTGATCGTGTAGACATGATTGAGAAATCACAACTCAGAATTATATCCTTTTGCATTTAGCACATGACCCAAGTTGGGTCCACAGTTCCAAATGCACCTTTTTGCAGAACAATTGCATGTCAAAGGCTACCATTCCTCCTTCCTACTCAAATGTTCAATTCCCTACATTATTCAATGATAATGACAAATTGGAATGTGGTTGTGGAAGTATGTCATCTCTCTCTCTCTCTCTCTCTCTATATATATATATATATATATATATATATATATATATATGAAAATAGCATGGCAAATTGGTAACAATAGTACTAGTAGAAAGGGCAATAGTGGCACAATCTACATGTGAGTCTAAACATGGGTGGTTTTAAAACATCTTGACAATGCTTCATTAAAAGGCCATGCCATATTGATAAGCCTACTCGTACTTATGGTACTCAAAGTCGAGCCGAGAGAGAGGATGTATAACATGTACAATCTCCTCTTCCTCACTAAACTCAATAGGGATGCTAATAAGAACCCTATGATAATGGTAGCAGTAGACCTTAATCTCCCACGTAAAAGATCCATCTTGCCACTTAATAATATGATAAGCGTTACTCTACCAAATCACTTGACCTTGGTGGTAATGTTGCTCTAAATATGGATTTTTAAGATAAGGAATGATTTTTTCCATTTGATTGCCTTGACACCTACTACAAGTTTAAGCTGGATCTAGGAAGACATGCAAAGGTACTCTGACATCAGTCCCTACACATAATATGGCTTCAATTTATTAAAGTTTACTTTAGTTTTAAACTCTACCCCCTACAAATCTTCTAAAAGAGATGTAGAGTCATTCTTCCCTATATGAATGATCATATAAGGGCCATCCCATTTGGGTTCCAACTTACTAGGAAATAACTTGCGACGTGCATCATAATAGATGAACAATTGACCCTTCACAAATTTATATCTTTTAGCACAAAAGACATGAAGCACTTTTATCCTCTTCTTCCCTACATCTTGTTGAGATATCGAGCTCCACTCGTGATATGGCAGGGTGACCGTTGTGCATTTATGTCACCGACTTGTCAGTTTGCAGATGCGGTTGATACATCGCCCATGAATAATAGCTAGATGATAGCTATCCTTATCTACTCTAGTTCGTGGCTCAGTTAGTATGCCACCTTAGTTAGTTGATTTTGGTTTGAGACCCATATATAGGGTTCTTCTATTTCTATGTACTTGAGTTCTTTCTGGCTTATACAACTAAGAAGAGAAAAACTATTTTTTAGCCTCCACCTTTGTGTGTACTCCCCCATTGTGCAAGCAAGAAAGCTACAAGTGAGACTCCTTCCTTCTCTCCCACAATCTTGACATGGTATCAGAGCCTTGTTCGTTGTAAGGAGCTCAAGAAAGCAAACCAAGTTCGCGGTGTTCTGGTAAGAGGACCAGTGTTGCTTTCATTTTTCTGTTTTGGGAGCAAGTCTCTGCAGCAGGTAGTATAGCCGGAAAGTGCAAGAGTGCATTGTCTCAGATTGAGACACCCTTCGCGGTGTAGCAAGAGGGCAGTATATGCTGCAGGCCTGTTTTGGAGGCGGAAGTTTGCTGCACACACTCAGGAAAAGGCCCAGTTTTATGCTATGCGACCACTGTTCTACAGGTCGGTGAAAAGTTACTGTAGAAATTGCATTGTATGCCTGTGCACAGAGACATTGGGAGTTACAGAATCATCCTTGTTGCCCGTTGATGCAAAATCGTCACTAGGAAGTGAATGTGTGATCAAATACCACTTTCGTCAGTTTTGCAGATTTTCCCTTGTGAGACTGAAGCTGTGTTCTTTGCAGTGACAGAATTTTTTCCAGTGTTCTGTAATGGCATCTGATTCTCTTTCACAGATTGTCACTGAAAAGCTTGACAAGAAAAACTTCCAAGCATGGAAGTTTAGAATGACGAATTTCCTTATGGGAAAAGGATATTGGAAATTTGTTGCAGGAAATGAAGAAAAACTAGTTCTTCCTGATGTTCCCAATCAACAACAAATGCAGGCATTTAAAGCATGGCATGAGAGAGCCAGGAAAGTTATGTACTGGCTGTCTATCAGCATTTCAGACTCTATGATTGTGCATATTCAAGATGCAAGTACGCCAAAGGAGGCATGGGATACTTTGTCAAAAATGTATAGCACAAATACGCAAGCCAGGAAAATGCAGCTCAAGCAAGAGTTGCACAATCTGCAAAGAGAAAATATGAGCATCAATGACTACCACATGAAGGTGAAGAAGATTGCAGATGCACTTGCTTCCATTGGGTCGCCAGTGGAAGATGATGATTTAGTTTCTGTGACCTTGAATGGTCTAGGAAAGGATTATGCACAGTTTCGAACATCCATTTCTGTCCGTGAAAGATTTCCTGATTTTGAGGAGTTGATTGCTCTTCTAATTTCTGAGGAGCAGAGAAATGGTGGTGCATCTTCTTCAAGAGGAACTTCAAAAGAAGCTGTCTTCTACTTAAATGCTGGAAGAGGTAGAGGCAGAGGTAGAGGAGGCCGATCTGGAGGCCGTGGTAGAAATAAGAATATGCAGCAAACTCAAGAAAACCAGTCCTATGGAGGAGGACGTGGTAACTCTAGAGGCAGGGGGAGCCAAAGAGGTCGTGGTGGATGGCAAAGAGGCCAAAATGCAAACAGTAATGTTGAATGCTATTACTGTGGTAAAATGGGTCATATGGCTAAAGACTGCTATAAAAAGTAGAATGACATCATGAATGGAAAATTGCAACAAGGGAATTATGCATCTTCTAGTAGACAGGGTGATGACAGAAATGAGCATTTGTTTATGGTGCAGCACATGAACAATTCTGTGATGACAAGTGTAGAAGAAAGCAACGATGTATGGTATGTTGACTCAGGTGCATCAAACCACATGAGAGGTCATGCAGAATGGATGGAGGATACAAGGAAAATGAAAAAACCAGGATTTGTGGAGACTGGTGATGATACTGCACATCCTATTGTGCAGATTGGAAAAATTCATTTGTCTATGCAGGATGGGAAAAAGAAATACCTGTCCGATGTATTTCATGTCCCGAATATCACCAAGAATCTGGTTTCTGTTGGTCAAATGGTTGAGCAGGGCTTGCAGGTCAGATTTAATCCTCATGGATGCTTTTTTGAGGATATGAAAAGTAAAGGTCGCTTGATAGCAAAAGGAAAGAAGAAGGGCAGAATGTTTATGTTGGATGCAGACATGCCTGAATTGAGTGCAACAATGTTTGCACATGGGACCGATGTAGTTGCAGATATTGATATCTGGCATAAATGCATTGGTCATGTTAATGTACAATGACTTAAATCAATGCAGGCCCAAAATATTGCTGCAGGATTGCCTAAATTCAAGGTTGCAGAAATGCATAAGGTATGTGAAGCCTGTCAGTTTGGAAAACAGGCAAGGAAACCATTTTCTAGACATGTTCAAGAGAGTAAAAAGCCATTGGAATTAATCCACTCTGATGTGTGGACTACTAAAGCTGCATCTCTTGGAGACTGTCATTATTTTGTCACTTTTATTGATGACTACTAAAGCTGCATCTCTTGGAGACTGTCATTATGAAAAGGAAAAGTGAAGTTTTTGGGCATTTCAAAACTCTTAAAGCTATGGTTGAAAAAGAAACAAATAAAATGCCTAAGGTCAGATGGAGGGGGAGAGTACTCTCAAATGAGTTTGCAAGGTTCCTGCAGGAGCATGGCATAAAGCAGCAATATTTATGCAGTCATACCCCACAACAAAATGGAATTGCAGAAAGGAAAAGCAGGCATATTGGAGAGGTATCTCGTGCCATGCTCGACGAAAAAGACTTGCTAGATTTTTACTGGGCTGAAGCAATTGCTACAACAGTCTACATAATGAACAGGACTCCCAGTGCAGCAATACATGGGATGACTCCAGAGGAGAGGTATACTGGTAGGAAACCAGCTATTTCTCATTTGAAGATTTTTGGTTGCATTGCCTATGTTCATGTGCCAGATGAGTTGAGATCCAAGTTGGATCCAAAAGCTGAGAAGTGCATCTTTATTGGTTACTCTCTGTAGAAAGAGTATAGATGCTATAACCCTTCTACTCGTAAGTTTACAGTGAGCAAAGATATTGTTTTTGATTAGATGAGTAGTTGGTATAAACCAGTAAATGTGATTGATGATGTAGATGCACAAAATGGTAATGCTGCACAGAATTCACAGCAGTAATCACAAAATATTAGTGGACCTGGAGCGTCCTCTAGCATGGTTCACATTCTTCGCCATGGATAGGCAGATTGAGATCAGGAGAATCTTCTCAAAGCAATGCAGATAGTGGTATTCAGGTATCACGAAAAGGAAAAGAGAAGGTAGATCAGCCCATGTTTGATGTGAATGCAGGTCACTCTTATGTGGATGGTGAATCCAGTGGCTCAGAACAAAGCATTGATGATGAGTTGGGTATTCGTTCTATTGTTACACATGGAGTAAGGAAGACCAGGGATGTTTTGAGAGCACCTGGGAGTGAACCTACTTTGCGCAGGTCTACCAGAGCTAGGTATCCTGTGGATAGGCTGAAATATGATGGATTTACAGCCATTCACTATGCCTATATGGTCAAAGTGATATAGGAACCAGAACCCACTTCTTTTGAACAAGCCATGGGAAAAGAAAAATGGGAGAAAGCTATGGATGAAGAAATGGATGCCTTGGAAGCAAATGCTACATGGGAATTGGTACCTTTGCCTAAAGGTAAGAATGCAATTGGCTGTAAGTGGGTTTATAAGGTGAAGCACAATGCAGATGGTTCTGTGAACAGATACAAGGTAAGATTAGTAGTCAAGGAGTATGCACAAACAGATGGCATTGATTATGAAGAAACATTCAATCCAGTTGCAAGGATGGCAACCGTAAGAGCAGTCATTGCTATGGCTGCATCAAAGGAATGGTCTTTACATCAGATGGATGTAAAGAATGCCTTCTTGCATGGTGATTTGCAAGAAGAGGTATATATGGAGCAGCCACCAGGTTATGTGCATGCTGTTCATCCTGAGTTTGTTTGCAGGTTGAAGAAAGCATTGTATGGCTTGAAGCAAGCACCTAGAGCATGGTCTGACAAGATAGGACAGTATCTTGTCACTATTGGCTTTCAGATTTCCAAGGCAGATTTCTCACTTTATGTGAGAAAAACAGAGAAAGGTATTATGCTACTTGTCATTTATGTTGATGATTTGATTATGACAGGTGACAGTGATGAAGATATCCTTCATGTGAAAATGCTATTGAAGCAGAAGTTTGAGATGAAGGATTTGGGAGAGCTGCGTTATTTCTTGGGCATTGAGGTGATTAGATCACCAAGTGGGATACGGCTCTTGCAGAGGCAGTATGGATTGGACATGATGTCCAAATATGGGATGACAGGCTGTAAGCCTATTTCAGTTCCTTTGGAGCAGAATGTGAAACTGAGCGCAGATGCAGGTGAGCTTCTGGAAGACCCTACTATGTACAGATGCATAGTAGGAAGTTTGATTTATATGACTATTACCAGGCCAGATTTGAGCTATGCTGTTGGATTGGTAAGTCAGTTTATGCAGGCTCCAAGGAAACCGCATTTGGATGCGGCTAGACGCATATTCAGGTATGTGAAGTCCACATTGCAGTATGGACTACTTTATGAGACTGGGGTTCAGATACAGTTGCATGGATACACTGATGCTGATTGGGCTGGTAGTATTTCTGATAGACGATCTACCAGTGGATATGTGTTCTCTTTTGGGAGTGATACAGTCACTTGGAGCAGCAAGAAACAGCCTACAGTTGCCTTATCGAGCAAAGAGGCTGAGTACAGGGGCGCAGCAATGGCTGCATGTGAGGTAGCTTGGCGTAGAGAAGCTGCGAAAGTTCAGAGACCTACTTGGTGTGCAGGAATTGGGATTGAGCTCGAGGGGGAGTGTTGAGATATCGAGCTCCACTCGTGATATGCCAGGGTGACCGTTGTGCATTTATGTCACTGACTTGTCAGTAGATGTGGTTGGTACACTGCCCGTGAATAATAGCTAGATGACAGCTATCCTTATCTACTCTAGTTCGTGGCTCAGTTACTATGCCACCTTAGTTAGTTGAGTTTGGTTTGAGACCCATATATAGGGTTCTTCTATTTCTATGTACTTGAGTTGTTTCTGGCTTACACAACTAAGAAGAGAAAAACTGTTTTTTAGCCTCCACCTTTGTGTGTATTCCCCCATTGTGCAAGCAAGAAAGCTACAAGTGAGACTTCTTTCTTCTCTCCCACAATCTTGACACCTCTTAATATAATAAAGCCTATAATCAAATCTTATCAAGATATACACTTGCAATGCTTTTTCCTCTTCACTCAAAGAATGGTTCAATGCAAACCTTATAGTGGGTAACTCAATTTCCAAGGGCAAAATACATCCTTCTCATAGACCAATTAAATGGGGTATGGCATGTTGCTCTCTTGAACATCATATTATAAGCCCAAATATCCACATAAAGTTTCTTGTTCTAATCGCGCTTACCCTCTGATACAGTCTTGAATAAAATTCCTACAAGATGCTTGTTGATATTCTCTACTTGTCCATTTGCTTGGGGATTATATGGGGTTGATTGTGGTTATGGTATCGGCTTCTAAGACATGATACCACATTGCATCCCTCCCTTTTAGGGTCATGTTAAATAACATCATTAGATGTCCCTTGTCTCAAATTCAATAATTAAACATAAGTTTTTAAACTCACTTATGTGAAGCTTCTCATCCTCCTCTCCTGACCCATTAAAGATGGGTAGAGGGTAACCTAAAGTTGGCAAATCTGGTGTTCCTACATAAATTGCAATAGGTTGTTCCATAATGAAACTTGGATTGGCTACAAGAGTTCATAACGATGTGATTACAACCCCACTTGAAGTGGGTTGATTTACTAGGAGAAGGGGAGCACTAAAGCTTCCTCCTCCTCCTAATGGACTATTTATGGCACTAGGGTCACTAAGACCTCTCCCTCGTAGGGGTATTGAGCTGCTATGCCAAGAAGAGTATCTCGTAAGAATTTTAGCCCTCCGTCTAGCCCTTTTAGCTCTTTCTTACTTTTGGATCTTGGTTTGACAATATTTATCGGGAAACAATAGGTCTATCTCGTTGCTCTTTGGCATAAACTGATTGACTAGTCCCTAGTTAACGAAGATTTGAAAACTACAACTTATTAGTGCCTCCCAACAAATGCATCACTTGTCAGGACAAAAAATGGGCCTGACACTTTCTTTAGGACTCTATTCGGCCACCTAAACTCACCTAAACAACCCCACAACCTTGCGGCTAGGAGCATATAGACACTATGAACTGATTTATCCAAAGAATGTGTTTGCAGATAACATCTCTAGATCATAGTCCAACATGATGCCCTTCCTGACTCCAAGAAAAAGGAGTACCCAAACATATCGATGACTAGCATCTTGTAATACAAAAAAGGGAGCATCCCCCCAGCTTAGTGTTGTGGCCCAACTTTGACTCTCCTACATGCTAGGGATTAGCCCCAGGATGTGTTGTTTCAACATAAAACACATATGCACAAAGTACACTTGTCATATTATTCATTCCAAGAGATTGTATAGTCCTCGCCACATCAATCCCCAAGGAAATGAGCAATTGACAAGTATGTACTTGAAAATCTTTGCTCATACATACCGAACATGCTCGTTATTGTAACAATGATTAAAAAATTGTCACACATTTGAAAGAACAGAATTCTAGTCTAGTATTATTTTTCAATGCATTATGTTTTGAGTGAAATAATATCTTAAAGTTAAACATCTTTTACATTACCTTTATAACATTTTCATCATTAAGATAAATAAAATTGGAAAATCTCTTAGCAATTGAAATTATCCTTCACCCATAAGAATGACTCTCATTTTAATAAGGGCTCTACAAACAACAATACAAAGTAAAAGTATACAACTTATTCATAGTAGTTTATAGAATCAAGTATCTTGACATATTTGATTAAAAACTTGGCACAAATTGTCTATATTTCATTTGTGTAAGTAGATCAGAAAGGCATATGAGGCTTTTTTCTAGCACTTCAATCAATATTTTTGTAACTCTATATTTAAAAATAAATAAATTTAGAGTACTTACAACAAATAAAATATCAAATGATCAAGGAGCCTTGGGATTATTCAACTTATACCTTAGAATTTTTATATATTCCTTTCAAAGAATTGATTTTAAAAAATAAGCTTATCTAGATGGTTTATGGAAATTAATAATTTAGTATAATAAACTCTCCTAAAATTTTAAAAAATACCAAATAACTTATTTTTCATGGTATGGAATCATAACAAGATCAAAGGTATCAAAATCAGTCCTAATGAGTCAATCGTCAAATGCATTTGCTTCAAACTCACTTAGCCTCATATAATGGGAGTTTGAAGAATAAAAAATCTCAATTTTTTTCTCTATATCAAAAGGGATTTCATGCGTCATACACCTAGTAAAAGTAGTAAGATAGTGAATGTATAGGGAAAAAAATGATTGCTAGAAAAATATCATTCTTAAAAACAAACAAATTTAGATATATTATACCTCAAATTAGTAAGAAGAATGGAGTTATTCTTTAAGCCTGATTAGGCACTCAACTCAAAAAAAAAAAAGGAGTTATTTATTCTAAGCTCAAAGCAGCAATATCATTTCTCTTACCTACGTCACTAGGCAAGAAGCAGTATACATTGAAATCTGTTGCGTTAGCCTTGTCAAGCATGTCAAAAATCTCATCTTCTAGTGGTCCTAGTTGCCTTTTTTTTCTTCTCATGCCATGTTGTGTCTCTCTCATATATGTGATATCTTCCACTTTAGGACTAATGTCCTCCTCCTTCTTCCTTTATGGTGGCACATTAAGAATATTGTACATCTTTTCATTTGTAAAAGAAAGTGGCTCTAAAACCTTTGAGAAGTTATATCTCAATCTTCTTAGGATAATCATATCCTATTGATGGGACCTGAAATGAGCCGGCACTGGCTATGGCACTAGCCAGACCTCATGCTCATAATAGACAAACACACCCTCACGGCCTCGCGGACCAGGAGCGTCTATCTACTGCTAAAGGACAAACTGCCCTAAAGCCTAATCTATGCGTTTATAGTTTCATCGTTTTGTAGTCCAATATTTTCCTTTTTATAAACTCCACAGAGGGAGAACCCATACACATTGGCAATGCCACGATAATCACATACATGGAGGCAACCTCTCGGTAGAAACACCACGGTCCCACTGTAGCTCTCCTACATCACAGGGATTGGCCCCTTGATGCGCTACTCAACATATAAAACAAACGAATCTCCACTCTTCATTTCGAATCCAGGAGATATACCATGTGTCCTTACTTAACAGTCCTTTAGGAAACCGACCCTCTATCCTACGGCAAGGGATAACCTTACACTCTCAATCATGGGTCAAATTCCTAAGAAAACAAGTGCTATGCAGTCCAGGAGCTTTTCCGTTGATACCATGAACCATGCATAGTGCATAATGTGAACGGTTTAGTACACAAACAGAAGAAAATCAGCATTGTGCATTGTGCGAAACCATTCTTTTCATGATTTCCATGCTAGCGTTTATGTAATGAGAAAAGACACCGAGCCTTACGCTCATGTTGCCTTTCCCTTTATTTTAAAACAAAGTCCTATAGGCATGATGCAACACATAAAGCAAATTTTAATTTATATTTTGATGCTCAATCTCCCCTCTCACCCTACCATTTAATGTTTTGCATTCGTTGATAGGTGAAAGGGTCGTTTTATGTGTGTTTCCTTACAAAGAAAGCGATAAACATGAACGGAAATATAGAAACGAGGATAAACCGAGGCCAACCTCATGCTTTACCTTCATTATACGCTGCACAAACACACATGTAATTTTTTGGAATTTTTCTTTTATCGTTTTCTAATTTTCTCCCATTTAAAACCCATTTTCACTATTTTTTGGTATTTTTCCTCTATTTTCTTCAATAAAAAATGACTAAAAATTAAGATTGATTGTGGGCTATGGCGCTTAGGTTCCTTGACAGCAAAATTTCAGGTTTTGTGCGCAACGATCTCCCTTTGGTATTCTGTTATCTGCTTTGTTCTCTCCAGCTGGAGAGCGGCTTGTGATTCTCGTTCTGCTGTGCCAGCTCCTCCACGGCTGTCCTCCTTTCTTCCCTGGCCCTTTCTAACTGCGAGAGTAGCTCCTTAACATATTCATCGTATTGGCCTGCTGGAGGTGGGGGGTGGGGCATGGTGGTGGTGGTGACAACGTCTTCTATTTTTTTCCTTTTTAGCTCCGGCCTTGGCTCCAGTTTAGCCGTGGCTGCCCTTTTGGCTCCTGATGCTAGGGTGGCCACGTCCGCTTCTCTTGCCAGCTCCCGTTCCACCAAGAATTGTAGCCAAGTGACCACGTTGCTCTCATCGACTTTTGGGGTGGAACCTTGGGTGGCGGTGGCAGGGGGTGTCGTCATGATAGGAGTGGTTGGCATGGAAGGTATGAAGAGGGGGAAAGTTGGCATCATCGGATCTTTTCCTTTTCCTTCTGCTGGGGGCAGGGGTGCGATTTCCGGCATGTTGGTACTGGGACCAAGTGCCTCCGTTCGGTGTGGGCCCTCTGTGCCTTCCTCATCTCTTTTGTGCTGCTCCTTGATGGAGCGACAGGTTGCCAGCTCTATTTCTTCCTCTTCCTTCCTTCTCAGCTCCTCCTCGGTCTTCTTTTTTCTCTTCTCCTCATCCTTGACTGACTCCCTTCGAGCCCTTTCCAGATTTTCCTTCTCTTTCTTCTTTCACTCCTCTTCTCTTTTTCTATGCAGGGCTTTGGTTCGTTGTTCGGCATGCCTCTGTGGTGTGCCCTGGGATTCTCCCTCTTCGTCTACATCCGTCTCTGTTTCATCAGACAACCTCTGCTGCTCTTCTGTGTGAGGCGGGGACTGTGACGGTGACTCGTCACTTTCTTCATCACCTTCCTTCTTGTCTTCTCCTGCTCGTCCTTGCCCTAGTGCTTCTTGGATGATTGTCGTAAGGACACCTCCAAACCCTATGGTGAAGGATTTGGAGGATGATGCCTTGCGGGTTGATCGGGATGACGGGGACTCCCCTCCCACGGCTCTTCCTCCTGTTTCCAGGGCCTTAGCCGAAGCCTCTATTGTCTTCCTCACGAACCCATTAAGGTTCACCTCGTCCAGTGATTGCGCCGCAATGCTGTCGAGCAGAGGTACATTGATTCGGGTCATTATGTTGTTGTACCTCTAGCTTGAGAACAAGGCATGCACCATCTTTGCCTGCAGCTGAATTTCTGGGTTGGGGATGTCCGCCAGGCTAATTCCGTCATTGGTATGGACCTTCACTTTGTCCATCCCCAACATGGCGTAGATGTCTCTTTTTGACTTCATTTCCACCTTATTCGGCAGCCCTAGTGCCCTTTCCACCAACTCGAGGGTTAGCTCGATCTGCACCCATCTGGTGGCTTCATTGTCGCGCACCGTGATGGTGCCTCTGTTCCTATTGAAGGTGCGCAAGAAATCAGTGCACTGGGTGTAATCCACCCTCCGACCCACTGCGTCCAGGTACTTCTGCAGGTGGCACTGCTCTATGATTTGGCGTACCGCCAGCTCTTCGATGGCCATGTCTTCAAGGTTGAAGACGTGGCGGAACTTTAACTGGTTGAAGGCTCTCATTTCCACCGTGAGGCCATACTTTACTTGTTCCTCCTCCGAGAAGGGGAGCTTGCCCGCTTTGTCCTGGCTTGCCATGATCACCACCTGCACGTTCAGCCATTTCCACTTTTAGTGCTTTTGACAACTAATTTGCTGGAAGAATAAAAGCATTGCAGATTTTATTGAACATAGCCTTAACTTTTCATTTCAGACTTTTACCATCACCTCTTACCCTTGCATTTCAAATTTAACTGACGTTTCACACTTAGTTTACTTTTTAGATTCTATTTTTTTAATTTTTCACATTCCACTACATTCCACCTCATTCCACCTTATTACCCCTTCCCCCTTTGGAAAAGAAGAATATGTCCCAGGATTGGAGGTTGCGAGGCCAAGGGCTTTCAGCAGAAAGTGTGTCACTCTATTTGTGCAGGAGCCAAGCGTAGAAGTTGGGGTTATATTCCAATTGAGCGGCGCGGTCCAGATCAAAGGGTCGAATCCCTATGTGTGTGATGTATGTGAGGACATCTGTGAGGAAGTCACCAGAGTCGACTCGACTTGCAATGTGGAGCTCTTCGTCTGTTAAGAGGCGGTCAAGATAGGGATGCCCCGTGATATGCTCGGCCCCGAAGAGTGGTTAACACTCTATACGAGGTAGGCGCGACGTAGGTGGGAGGCATACTCTTCCGTTTTGATGGCTCGGCATTGTTTGGCATTGGTCATTATGCGACATCCGTGAACCTACCATTGCGACCTAAGAGCATACCACTGTCTCAAGAAGGGTGATCCAGTATCAAGGTGGGATAACCTTGCGATCTCTTGGTCAGTGATAGCAGAAGTGGTCCCTGGGTCATATGACGTGATGAGGCATTGCTTAATGGCTTGCTCTTTGGAGACCTTGCTACTGAGCAACTTATCAGCAGCAGCAGCAGAGCGAGAAGCCTATGCAAAGGCGAATTCAAAAGTCTCCCAAGAGCAAGGCATATTGCACACTTCTGTTGCAAAGAGTTCCGCTAATGGACCCAAGTCCAAGTGGTCATAGGCTGAGAGCTAGCGACACAAAGGTGGCATCGAGCCGTTTGATGCTGCTCCACTCCACCAGACCTGAAGGGAACAAAGCCAATGATCAGCTGCTGTAGAAGAAACTAACCATTGCACGACGCAGAGCTTTAACAGCAGGCCTGCACGTGCAGCTGCAGCTAGGAGGCCCTCCGCAGAGCCTAGAGGAGGAAAGAAGATATCTTGTTGTCACAATAAATGACAACTGGCCCATCTGTAGGCTGATGCATATCATAAAGTAGCTTATGCAACCAAGCTACCTCACGTGCAGCCATTGCTGCACCCCTGTACTTAGCCTCTGTGCTTGACAAGGCAACTGTAGCCTGTTTCTTGCTACTCCAAGTGACTGCAGCACTCCCAAAAGAGAACACATATCCACTGGTAGATCATCTATCAGAAATACTACCAGCCCAATCAGCATCAGTGTATCCATGCAACTGTATTTGAACCCCAGTCTCATAAAGTAGTCCATACTGCAATGTGAACTTCACATACCTGAGTATGCGTCTAGCCGCATCCAAATGCGGTTTTCTTGGAGCCTGCATAAACTGACTTACCAATCCAACAGCATAGCTCAAATCTGGCCTGGTAATAGTCATATAAATCAAACTTCCTACTATGTGTCTTTACGTAGTAGGGTCTTCCAGAAGCTCACCTGCATCTGCGCTCAGCTTCACATTCTACTCCAAAGGAACTGAAATAGGCTTATAGCCTGTCATCCCATATTTGGACAGCATGTCCAATCCATACTGCCTCTGCAAGAGCCATATCCCACTTGGTGATCTAATCACCTCAATGCCCAAGAAATAACGCAGCTCTCCCAAATCCTTCATCTCAAACTTCTGCTTCAATAGCATTTTCACATAAAGGATATCTTCACCACTATCACCTGTGATAATCAAATCATCAACATAAATGACAAGCAGCATAATACATTTCTCTGTTTTTCTCACATAAAGTGAGAAATCTGCCTTGGAAATCTGAAAGCCAATAGTGACAAGATACTGTCCTATCTTGTCAGACCATGCTCTAGGTGCTTGCTTCAAGCCATACAAGGCTTTCTTCAACCTGCAAACAAACTCAGGATGAACAGCATGCACATAACCTGGTGGCTGCTCCATATAGACCTCTTCTTGCAAATCACCATGCAAGAAGGCATTCTTTACATCCATCTGATGTAAAGACTATTCCTTTGATGCAGCCATAGCAATGACTGCTCTTACGGTTGCCATCCTTGCACTGGACTGAATGTTTCTTCATAATCAATGCCATATGTTTGTGCATACCCCTTGACTACTAATCTTGCCTTGTATCTGTTCATAGAACCATCTGCATTATGCTTCACCTTATAAACCCACTTACAACCAATTGCATTCTTATCTTTAGGCAAAGGTACCAATTCCCATATAGCATTTGCTTCCAAGGCATCCATTTCTTCATCCATGGCTTTCTCCCATTTTTCTTTTCCCATGGCTTGCTCAAAAGAAGTGGGTTCTGATTCCTGTATCACTTTGACCATATAGGCATAGTGAATGGCTGTAAATCCATCATATTTCAGCCTATCCACAGGATACCTAGCTCTGGTAGACCTGCGCAAAGTAAGTTCACTCCCAGGTGCTCTCAAAACATCCCTGGTCTTCCTTACTCCAACTGTAACAATAGAAGGAATACCCAACTCATCATCAATGCTCTGTTCTGAGCCACTGGATTCACCATCCACATAAGAGTGACCTGTATTCACATCAAACATGGGCTGATCTACCTTCTCTTTTCCTTTTCGTGATACCTGCATACCACTATCTGCATTGCTTTGAGAAGATTCTCCTGATCTCAATCTACCTGTCCATGGCGAAGAATGTGAACCACTGCTAGAGGACGCTCCAGGTCCACTAATATCTTGTGACTGCTGCTGTGAATTCTGTGCAGCATTACCATTTTGTGCATCTACATTATCAATCACATTTATTGGTTTATACCAGCTACTCATCTCATCAAAAACAACATCTCTGCTCACTGTAAACTTACGAGTAGAAGGGTTATAGCATCTATACCCTTTCTGCTGTGCAGAGAGTAACCAATAAAGATGCACTTCTCAGCTTTTGGATCCAACTTGGATCTCAACTCATCTGGCACATGAACATAGGCAATGCAACCAAAAATCTTCAAATGAGAAATATCTGGTTTCCTACCAATATACCTCTCCTCTGGAGTCATCCCATGTATTGCTACAGTGGGAGTCCTGTTCATTATGTAGACTGTTGTAGCAACTGCTTCAGCCCAGTAAAAATCTGGCAAGTCTTTTTCATTGAGCATGGCACGAGATACCTCTCCAATATGCCTGTTTTTCCTTTCTGCAATTCCATTTTTTTGTGGGGCATAACTGCATGAATATTGCTTCTTTATGCCATGCTCTTGCAGGAACCTTGCAAACTCATTTGAGAGGTACTCTCCCCCTCCATCTGACCTTAGGCATTTTATTTGCAGGCCTGTTTCTTTTTCAACCATAGCTTTAAGAGTTTTGAAATGCCCAAAAACTTCACTTTTCTTTTTCATAAAATACACCCAAACTTTTCTGCTATAGTCATCAATAAAAGTGACAAAATAATGACAACCTCCAAGAGATGCAGCTTTAGTAGTCCACACATTAGAGTAGATTAATTCCAATGGCTTTTTACTCTCTTGAACATGTCTAGGAAATGGTTTCCTTGCCTGTTTTCCAAACTGACATGCTTCACATACCTTATGCATTTCTGCAACCTTGAATTTAGGCAATCCTGCAACAATATTTTGGGCCTGCATTGATTTAAGTCGCTGTACATTAACATGACCAATGCGTTTATGTCAGATATCAATATCTGCAACTACACCGGTCCCATGTGCAAACATTGCTGCACTCAATTCAGGCATGTCTGCATCCAATGTAAACATTCTACCCTTCTTCTTTCCTTTTGCTATCAAGCGACCTTTATTTTTCATATCCTCAACATAGCATCCATGAGGATTAAATCTGACCTGCAAGCCCTGCTCAACCATTTGACCAACAGAAACCAGATTCTTGGTGATATTCGGGACATGAAATACATCGGACAGGTATTTATTTTTCCCATCCTGCATAGACAAAGAAATTTTTCCAATCTGCACAATAGGATGTGCAGTATCATCACCAGTCTCCACAAATCCTGGTTTTTCCATTTTCCTTGCATCCTCCATCCATTCTGCATGACCTGTCATGTGGTTTGATGCACCTGAGTCAACATACCATACATCGTTGCTTTCTTCTGCACTTGTCACAGAATTGTTCATGTGCTGCACCATAAACAAATGCTCATTTCTGTCATCACCCTGTCTACTAGAAGATGCATAATTCTCTTGTTGCAATTTTCCATTCATGATGTCATTCTGCTTTTTATAGCAGTCTTTAGCCATATGACCCATTTTACCACAGTAGTAGCATTCAACATTGCTGTTTGCATTTTGGCCTCTTTGCCATCCACCACGACCTCTTTGGCTCCCCCTGCCTCTAGATTTACCACGTCCTCCTCCATAGGACTGGTTTTCTTGAGTTTGTTGCATATTCTGATTTCTACCATGGTCTCCAGATCGGCCTCCTCTACCTTTGCCTCTACCTCTTTTAGCATTTGAGTAGAAGACAGCTTCTTTTGAAGTTCCTCCTGAAGAAGATGCACCACCATTTCTCTGCTCCTCAGAAATTAGAAGAGCAATCAACTCCTCAAAATCAGGAAATCTTTCACGGATGAAAATGGATGTTCGGAACTGTGCATAATCCTTTCCTAGACCATTCAAGGTCACAGAAACTAAATCATCATCTTCCACTGGTGACCCAATGGAAGCAAGTGCATCTGCAATCTTCTTCACCTTCATGTAGTAGTCATTGATGCTCATACTTTCTCTTTGCACATTGTGCAACTCTTGCTTGAGCTGCATTTTCCTGGCTTGCGTATTTGTGCTATACATTTTTGACAAAGTATCCCATGCCTCCTTTGGCGTACTTGCATCTTGAATATGCACAATCATAGAGTCTGAAATGCTGATAGACAGCCAGTGCATAACTTTCCTGGCTCTCTCATGCCATGCTTTAAATGCCTGCATTTGCTGTTGATTGGGAACATCAGGAAGAACTGATTCTTCTTCATTTCCTGCAACGAATTCCCAATATCATTTTTCCATAAGGAAATTCGTCATTCTGAACTTCCATGCTTGGAAGTTGTTCTTGTCAAGCTTTTCAGTGACAATCTGTGAAAAAGAATCAGACGCCATTACAGAACACTGCAAAGAACACAGCTTCAGCCTCACAAAGGAAAATTTGTAAAACTGACGAAATTGGTATTTGACCACACAGTCACTTCATAGTGACGATTTTGCATCAACAGGCAACAAGGATGATTCTGTAAAATCCAACGTCTCTGCGCACAGGCATACAATGCAATTTCTACAGTAACTTTTCACCGATCTGTAGAATAGTGGTCGCACAGTATAAAACAGGGCCTTTTCCTGAGTGCGTGCAGAAAACTCCCGCCTCCAAAACAGGCCCCGAAATGGCCTCAAATCAAAAAAACAGAGCAACCAAGGGCTAAAGCCCTTGCCGCAGCATATACTACCCTCTTGCTACACCGCGAAAGGCGTCTCAATCTGAGACAATGCACTCTTGCACTTTCCGGCTGTGCTACCTGGCAGAGACTTGCTCCCAAAACAGAAAAATGAAAGCAACACTGGTCCTCTTACCAGAACACAGCGAACTTGGTTTGCTTTCTTGAGCTCCTTACCACGAACAAGGCTCCAATACCATGTCAAGATTGTGGGAGAGAAGGAAGAAATCTCACTTGTAGCTTTCTTGCTTGCACAATGGGGGAATACACACAAAGGTGGAGGCTGAAAATAGTTTTCCTCTTCTTAGTTGTGTAAGCCAAAAAGAACTCTAGTACATAGAAATAGAAGAACCCTATATATGGGTCTCAAACCAAACTCAACTAACTAAGGTGGCATACTAACTGAGCCACGAACTAGAGTAGATAAGGATAGCTATCATCTAGCTATTATTCATAGGCGGTGTACCAACCGCATCTACAGCTAACAAGTCGGTGACATAAATGCACAACGGTCACCCTCGCATATCACGAGTGGAGCTCGATATCTCAACAATATTGTCAGTGAATGCTTTCACAAGAAAAGAGCACAGCAAATGTAGAATGACCATCACCAAAGTCAATTTATGAATGAAGAAGAAGAAAAAGATACTTCCGCTACCATCAACAACTATGGCAGATTGTTCTAAGGAATTTGTTTCCATAGTGGATCTCTATGTTTCCCTTAGTGGATTTGATTTGTAAAACCCTTGCCAAAGATGTAAAGTCTCAAGCTTTAACTTGACTAGGCTACCTATGAGCTAGTCTTCCGAACCATGTTATCATGAAGGGGGGGCAAAAGCCAACAAGTGTAGGAACTCATCATTTGAGGGGGGCGTTGAAAAATAGACAAATGATCTATGCTCTAGAAAGAGCTGTCCTGAATCCCATATGCACAGTGAGGAAGGTGGAACATCCCAAACTCTATAAAGCATTGTACTTGAATATGAAATGAATACAATGTCATGATGCTTTGTACTTTCAGTTAAGTGCAGTTCATTGTCAATCTTACACAAGATTGTGTTTATGAGTCCAAGCTAATCTATCTTGGAACCTAATTCACTTGTGTAACAGTTTGTCTCTACTTATTCATGTCATTATGAGTTTGGTCTTCATCTTTCATCCACCACAGCTTGTGTCATGCTCTAGATCCGCAACCTCTCACACCACCATGCTTCCATTTCTTCTCCCACCATTAATGAGGAGGATGATGTTGCATCATTCGATCAGTAACTGCATTAAAATCTCGGTTAAGAAAACCTGAAGCAAGAGAAAGATTAGTAAGTTTAGTCCAGAGATCCCGTATATGCCTGTTATCATTAAACCCATAATTGCAGGAAATCTTTCATATCAAGCAAATCCAATTTATTGCATGCCTCCCACCATGCTTCCATTTCTTCTCCCACCATTAATGAGGAGGAGGATGTTGCATCATTTGGATCAGTAACTGCATTAAAATCTCTGCTAAGAAAACCTAAAGTAAGAGAAAGATTAGTAAGATTAGTCCAGAGATCCCGTATATGCCTGCTATCATTAAACCCATAAATATTAGTAATGGATATTCTAGAATCCTCCCAGTCCATTTTAGTTGACAAGATTCGTCCATTGCTGCTGTTGTAAATGCATGTAGGGTTACGACTAGATTTGATGGCCATGAAGCATCATGACTCGCCATCTTTGGTCCCAGCAAAATAGCATTGATAATCCCCATAAGAAAAAGACATGCCACTCCATTTATGCATTTTGTGTTCTTGGACCATCACAACATCCAAATCCCAACTCCAAACCCTTTTCCAAAATAGGCTACATATGCTTCACACATCCATTAAGCCCTTTGGCATTTATCGTAGCAATCTTCCCCCTCTCAATTACCCCCATTCTGATTATGTGTTGCTTCATTAAGTTGTACTCCTGCCAAAACAAAGTCAGTATCTCTTGTGGGTTGAGCATCATTATCCCATTGACTAGGAACCAAACCATTTCCTGCCACCTGTCCAAGAGGTTGACTGAACCTTTGCATCCATACCTGGAAACTCTCGATCCAACTGCTCCAAAGGAACCCTATTAAGATATGTGAAGGAGCTAGCCATGTTTCTATCAGACCGAGGTATAGCAACTTTGCTCCAGAAATTTCTAACCATCAAGGAGTAGTTGACGGCATTGTCCATTGGGTGCTCTAGTGTTTTTCTTGTTTGGCCTTTACTTTTATTGTTATTAACAAGTTTCCATCCATTTCTCCACAGAAGTAACCTATGTCTCATCTAGCTTCCCTCCTTGAGCTTGAGGTGCTTTTGCAACTTTTGCCCATGTGGTTCCATTCGGGCTCTGTTTAATTTCAGTAGATTCTGCATTTGAGTTTGGACACCCCTTAAGGTAGTGACTCGACTGCCCACATCCAAAATAAGCACCATCAAAATGGCTCCACACCAATTTGAGCCTAAGCTGACCCGCTTGAGGTATATCCAGCTCCATTTTGTCTGGCTTAGGCTCACCAATATTCCATAAAGGACAAACTCTATTGCGAAATGGGCTAGCAAGCAGCGGCGGCAAATACAACTTTTTCCCCAAACCCTTGGCAATGTCAGGCAAGAAATTCCAAAGGTAAGCAAGCAGCTCGGGTATCTCCACCCATATAGGTGACTCTCACTTAACCAAATCTCATCTTGCCACCTCAATCGGTTTCCAGGGCATAATGTACACAAGTTCCAGCCCCCATAAATAAATTCCATGTGCCAAAATCTTCTTAGTAGCTTCTCTCTTGTTGAATACCACTTCCAAAAATCCATGTCCACCATAATAAATCTACTCAGTCGATCCATTACCCTTGAGAATAGCATTAAACTAGGAGGTGACGTCCATTGCTTTCGGCATCCTACCCGTGAAAAAAGCCCACACTGCTCGTGCACTGAACCGAAGGATGTTATGATAGACCTTCCATCCAAACTGATCTTCTCGGCCACCCTAGGGACCTGTTCTTCCATGTTATGCTAGAGAGTTGCAGCTAATATTTCCAATAACCTTCAGAGGGTTGACTTCTAGTTGAAGGTTATAGTCCTCACAAGAGCTAGGGATTTTGCTATCAGCCGCCTCAAGCCTTGGGAAACCTTGTACAAAGCCATCGGTATTTTCATCTTCCACATGCAGAGGCCATGTCAAGCTCTCCTCTCTCTTCCTCTCATGATTTACTACAAAAGGCAACACTCTCCTATGACATAGGTTCTATTGAAGCATTCTCATTTTCTTCCATGCGAACATCCTCATCCTGAGCTCAACTTAGAATCGTCTGTGTGTAAGGAAAAATCAAGAAAAATAGAGAAACAAATAGTAGGGTTATTGCTATATAAACAGAGTAGAACATGTCAAAGAAAAAGGGGCTTCAATGCATTGAGGGAGGAAAGAGAGAAGAAGGGGAGTAGAAGACTGAAGAACAAGGGGTTTAAGAGGTAGGGAGAGCAAAGGGGAGCTCATTTCTGCATTCAAAGTTGAGAGAGAGAGAGAAAGAGAGCTGAACATGTTTGTTGCAAGGTAGCAGTGAGGCAAGGAGAGCTTCATGTGACCAAGTGCATTCGGAGGCTATAGGTGAATTGTTTTGATTATTGATCCCTTGTTGTTTGATTTGAAGATGGAGAAAGCATCGAGCATGATATGCCAGATTTTTGTCAAGCTTGCGCCTATTTTTGCCGTCACATTCGGACCCTCCAATTCCCAAAATAATTGTCTAACTATCTCAAAATTGTTTGATTTTCAAAATCGGACATAATCAGATCATCCAATAGGACAAAAATTTGACCAATCCAAAATCGGACAACCGATTCTAGGAATCGGATGAAAAACTTGCAAATCGGATGGGAAAATTTAACATCAAGTTTTGACAGGACTAGACCTTGTAGAGGCAAAGCCCTAGATGTAGAACACCCTAGTAGATCCCTAGGTAAGTGAAAGCAAAAATAGAGTCGATTGACCATACCCCAATAGAGATCTAACTAGAGATCTAAATAGAGTCGATTGACCACCGACAGTCCGGAAGCAACTGCAGTCATTGACCATACCCCAATAGAGATCTAACTAGAGATCTAAATGGCACTAAAAGCTGATCTTATGTGAGCGAGCTTCTCATTAAGCGACTCTTAGACAACACGACTGCAAAATAGAGTGGAGAAACCTTGGCAGCTTTGTTGCTAGTAAGACTAAGAATCACCCCAAATTCTAGGAGCTAGGCCAAGATATCTGTGGGGTTGCTAAGCAACTCGACATGTATCAACCCAAAAATGACATGTTTAGCTTTGTGGAGCAGTTTGAGCAAGTATGTGAGGCTGACAGCCTCACAGACCTTGCTCAACATGCACAAGATTTTGGACTCTACCTAGGAGACAAAGGACGAACATGCTACACTAGTCTACAATAACTTCAATAACCTCAAGAGTCTATTCATCAAGAGATTCTCTGAGGCGAGATACTAACAATCTCATCGTTAGGTTGACGAAGTTCAATCAAAAGGACAAGGAGGATATCCAAGACTATGTCACCCATGTGCAGATCTCTTTAAGAGAATTCGTAGAATAAGCTAATGAACACACGATCTCCACTATGTTCATAAGCAGAATCCGAAGTGAAGAGTTTTACAAGGCCTTGGTGAGAAACTCAACCCTGCAAAGGGATGTGCTAGCTAGGGACTTTGAAGAAGCCATACGAGGGGATAACCTACTCAAGGTGAGGAGCTGAAGACCTACAACCCGAGACAACACTATCTCTAGAACCTTGGAAAGAGCTATGACCATTGGTAAAAGATCTAACCAAAGCACCTAAGATAAGGATGAAAAGAGTGTCAAACAGTGCTGGGAGTTGGAAAACTTGAAGCTAGAGTGGAATAGGCTTCAAGAGATGATGAGAATACTTGCACTACCTCACATGCAATGTGTGCATTGTTGAGCAAATCACCTTTCCGACGAGTGCATGGATCCTACATCCAGAACCTATGTCAAAACCTGTGTCAATTGTGTTAGGTTTGGCCATGATGCAATGCATTTCCGATTACCAAGGCGATTGCCATACTCATGGCCATACAATCAACCATACTACCTAGGGAATAGACTGCAACCTTTTGGAAGGGGGCTCCACTATCAATGCAAGCCGTCCCTAGGATGAAATCAACCCCACAGGGATACCTAGATCATATCGAACATCATGACCTATCCACTGAGTGATACTTCAATAAATTACGTAGAGGAGGTGAACGAGGATGAAGCATACCTAAACCCTTACGTCTCATACAATGAAGAGGATAATCCCATCTTAATGGATTTTAGACCAGTGCTGGTGACGGCATTGGGTAGGGGAAGAGGTAGAGTTCTAGGAGGATAGAACCAGGAACCCATCGCATGCTAGACTTGCAGCCACCCATGACACATCTCATCTCAATGCCCGGAAATAGAGCAAGCCAATTGAGACAAGGCCAACCTAAGATGATGTAAGTGTGGGATCACACACTTGTATGCTGAGTGCACTAGGCAAAAATCTTTCACTAGTTCGCTATCGTACCATCTGTACCATTGGGATTGTTTGGAGTTGAAACACTTGATGCCAAAGTCACACCAATTTTGTTGAATGTCATGACTTGAGCACAGGAAAACAAGCCAGTATTTCATTACGCGGACCTAGAAAACTCGATGCAACTTCAATAGGGAAGAAAATCCATAGAAGAAGGAAAAAGAGGGCTAAGACGAAGATTATGCTTAAGACAGATAGTGCACCACGTTACCAAAGGGGAAGCAAGTCATGGATGTAGAAGCAGAGACATCTACTCCTAAGACAACAGAAAAGGAAAGTGCCAAGGTTGGAGAATATCCCAATCTGAGGCACCAATTAGAAGTGGTGGATAAGGTCAAGGAGTGGGTGAGAGAAGCCCAAGCGCACCTAAAGAATGTGGAACCCATTATCAAAGATGAGATCAATGAGCTCTCTAGTGTGTGTACACCGGTCTATCCTACTTAATTCAAATCAAGAGACACATGTGCACCCCATGTAACACCATATAGACAAAGCCTAGATGCCACAGGTGGGCAGACTACCCAAGATAATTGGTAAAAGAGTGTAGAGCCTAATGAAAAGTAGATGGTTGGCAACTTGCTCATGACATTGATATCGACCCCCATGACTTTGCCTTTGGGAGAATTTCTTAGGTAGAACTCGACTCTTTGGCAAGGGTTAAAGCAGTGGGTAGAACAACATGACAAGCTTGGAGTGACTAACTTGCATGACCATGACACAATAATGCACATACCAAGCTTAACCTTAAACTCAATACCTAAGTCTTTGTACATAAATGCCTTTTAGGAAGGCATAGAGATGCATGTAGTCTTGCCTATCTCAATGCATTAGGAGATGCTATAAGAAAGGGAATTGCAGATACAAGAGCTGGAGTCAATGTGCTTAGCCATGTAGTCCTACATGCTTGGGGTAACCCATCTATGGAGACCATAAGGTTTAATGTCATTTTGGGTAATGGAATGAAGGCCAGACCATTTGGAGTGCTAAAAGACTAGCCCTTGAAGATAGCGAGAGTCCAGTTCTCAATGAAATTCATAGTCATGAAGGGAGTGGACTATGACATCCTGCTAGGTTGGCCCTGGATGCAAAATGCACAAGTGATAGAAGACTCAAGCAACAGTCTAATGTTCTTAGGCAATAGATCAAAAGCCGTGAGATTCAAGATGGATATTTGGAAGACCACTCCGATTAACCTAGATGCCATCTCCACTATGTTGAAAGGAGACTCACAAGTCATCGATTCCTATGGGCCACTAAGAAAGTATATCCCTTGCCTCAAGAACGAGCGAGATTGGATGCATGTGTTAGCCACCATCGATCTACTATTCTTAGATGAAGAGGAGGATTATAAATAGGCTGCCAGGGTAGCTAGTGAGTCCCACAAAGTTACACCATCTCAACTACCAAAGAGTAGGGTCCCACCATCAATATCACTCTGCACATAAGAATAGACACCATCATTGAGATTGAGGAAGAGGATGAGGAAGAAGTGGCACCTACATACCTACGCATATCAGTGATTGCCCAAAAGATACATGTCTTTGACACACTTATTGACAAGGGAGCTAACTTTAATATTCTTAAACATGACCATTAGACCCTCGTTGGTCAGCCCCAATTGTAGCCTATTAGTGCTAAACTCAACCCATTTGAGAGATACTCCTACTTACCACTAGGGAAATGCAAAATGGTGGTCTCTATCGAGTTGAGAAGCCTGCCTATGATCTTCTACGTGATGCCTAACACCAAGGTTGCTGGTAAAGAATCACTGCTAGGATGTACATTCAAGAAACAAGCACCCTGCAATGTCGACTATGACTCGTAGTGTATTCACCTCACCATTGGCAATGTTCGAATAGTGTGATGGCTTTCAGCAAGGGCAGCGTGGCTCCATTGCAGAGCCTATAGTGCCACCAACAGAGGAACCAAGTGCAAGGTCTAAGGAGGGGGATCATAACTTGTTCCATTCTGCTTAGACAAAATGCCCGCAACCCAAAGGAGACACATCCAAGACCATTGAGCAGTAGTTCAAATGGGTGTCCAAATGACAACAACAGTTGGCTAGAAGTCAAATCACACGAACCTGTAACCACAGAACCTCACGCCCTAGGCCTAGGAGGTAAAGATGGCACTACCGAAGCAAATAAATAGTCAAGCCCCATGATGGGTTCCCAAAGACCTATTGTGCACTCATCAAGGCTACTATGGATTGGTTGCCCAATACTACAAGCTGCAGGCATGCCTCTCAATCCAAGCTCTCCAGCCCATCTCAACAAAATGCTAAGCCAGTGAGGGATGAGAAACCAATTGACCCAAAAAGCACCAAAACCATAGAGCGTCCCAATGGCTCCACAAGTGGAAAGCACTACATCATCTGAGCCCTAAGACCAACCCATCGCACAAGTGGCCACTAAACCCCCTACTGACCAATTCATAGCACAAGCATTAGTTCCCAACGTTGGGGGTAAAGGCGCCTCCGCCGTGCCGCCCCGTGTATTACTACATTGACAGTACCCGCCACTGCACACTGCAGGTGGCGGGCGCCCGTCACGTTACTTTATTCTTTATTCTTTTAGTGACAGTTTGAATAAAGGAAGGCCCGGTCACACATTGTGACTGTTGGAGTTCCCATTTCTTGTCTCTCTCTTTCTTGCTCTTGCTCTCCCGCCATAGCTCGCGTGCAAGCTTCGATCCTTCTCACCTTTCAACTGGTATCAGAGCTTGGCATTCTCTTGCTCGAGCTCGACTCGGTGCTTCCCGACCTTCGCATCGACTCGCTTCACGCATTGGGTCTCCATCCCGGCAGCCATAGCCGACCTCTTGAGCTCCCGACTCTCCCCGGCTTCCCGAGCTCCATCCTGGCCTTCTTGAGCTTCATCAGGGCCTTGCCCTTGAGGTATTGCTTCAGCATTTGCATGGATTTGAGTGTATTCTCAGATTGAAACAGGGCAGGAACAAAGGGCAGCCACTCTTCTTGAGCTCCATAGCTCATATCTTCCCTCCCCTTTGCATTGGGCCTTCATGGCTTGGTATGTGCCTACCTTGGGCCATCATTGAGCCCCCCATTACCCCCTTTTCAGCCCATGTGGAGCAACAGCAAGTTCAGCACCAACATGGCAGATTGCATCATTTTTTCCAGGCTGTGAGCACTCATCTACTTCAGCTCCACACTTGGCCATTGCTTCTTGCTCTCTACCTTGATCAAGAGGGCTATAGACTTCATGTTTGATGTCATTCAAGCTTTGGGTATTGGTCTTGATCTTTCGGGGCTGATTTCTTCAGATTTGGGACTGTCATAAACTGTCATAACAGGCTGAAAATAGGGCAGCACCATTGGCATTAGCATTTGTTGCTTATACTCCATTCCGGTTGTGCTATTTGATGCCCGTATGCGGTCTACTTCCTACCCGGATGTATTGGGGATGTATGCATTTGGTTTGACCATGATTTTGGCTTGAATTTGGGGCTGAAATCTACTGTTTAGAACAGTAAATACATGCTGGAATAACAGTGGGCTGAAGGTACTTTACATGCTTTGGCACTTACCTACCGATACCGGATGTATGCTTTGAGCTTTGGCATGATATCTCTGACATTTGGGGACGACTTGGAGCATATGTATGAGATTATGGGATGCTTTTGAGCTTCGCATTAGCTCCGTCTTCACTGGCATTTGGACCGACTCGGCATGCTCGTGGACCGCCTATGCCTCATGTCTCTGCTTGACAGTTAGGCTTTTGCATTACATGCTTTGGTTCGTGACATATGCTATTTGGTTCGTGTATGCCATACCGACATTTGGAGCTTGGATTTGGATGTATTTGAGCATTCCCGGCTTACTTGATCACTGATCTTGGTTGCTATTTGGATGTCATTGAGTTGACCGAGAGCTTATTTGGGCTTATGTATTGCTTCATGGTTAATACGACCGGTGCTTCATGTATGTCATGCTCTCTCGGATGCGCTTGATGCATTGACAGGGTCACTTATCACTGGTGCTTTCTCTTGGGTTGTTTGAGCTTCTGAGCTCGCTTTGTATGCCTTTTGTGCCAGTGGGAGCATTTTACATGCTTTCTTGACCTTTGACAGTTGCATGCTATTGGAGCACTTACATGTATTTGGAGCAGTTTATGTCTTAAGCAGCTACATACACATTGAGACTTTGGGATCATACTCCGATCTTTATGGATATGCATTGATGTACTCTTGGTTCACAGGATGCTTATGAGCTGAGTCTCATATTTGGATCTTTCTCTTTGAGCAGATACCTATTTGTGTCAGGTTTTGGCAGTTACAGGAACACTTTGCCTAGAGTGTCTAGGGGTGTGCCTTTCACTGGCAGATGTTATTTTGACATGCTTGGTGTTGAGCTCATGTTCTTTTCACTGTCATTGGCCTTGCTTATGTCCGTTTCATGCCGGCTTTGGACCTAGCATTGTTTGCTTGACATTGGATCCTATTTTGGGACAGTTTGCTCTCTAGACTGCATACCTGCAATTTATTACAGCAAGCAGTTATTGGTGGACTGAGGTGTACTTTTCATGCTGAAATATCCTGATTTGGTGTATCGCACCTAGTACTAAGTGGGCAGCAACTTTTGGCACACTTTGCTCACCCTTTGGACCCCGTTTTGGTCATTTTTGGGCAGTTTCTGCAGTAAAACAGCAAGCAGTTTTGGGCTGTTTGGGCATTTCCAGCCTGCATAATGGCGTCATCTTCGCATGATAGTGCCATCTTTAACATTACAAAGTTGGATGGTACCAACTACTCTTACTAGAAGAGTCAAATATGGCAGGTTTTGGTGCAGAAATCTCAGATTAAGCCACTTCGGTTGAGTGGGGAGTAGCCTGAAACTATGGACATTGACGACTGGCTTGAACTTGATGAGCTATGCAAGTCCACGATTGTATTGTCTCTCACTGAACAGGTACATTATAATGTATTTGAGGAAGCACAGAGTGCATGGGATCTATGGAATAAGATCAAGAATCTTTATGATAAGAAAAGTCCGGCGAGTCAGATGTACTGGTTGAAGCAGCTTATGGATCTGCGCATGAAGGATAATGCGACTATGTCTGCTCACTTGAGCCAGTTCCATGCTATACTGAAGAACCTGACTTCGCAGGATATCACCTTTGGAGAGGAAGTAACTCCTCTTTTCTTGCTTGGAACTCTGAATGAGTCATGGGATGTATTCCGCACTGCCCTTTGTGCCTCTAGTGCTACTCTAAAATTGGCAGATGTTGAGAGTGCTCTTCTTCAGGAAGAGGTGAATCGCAAAAACTTGGATGCCTCTCGTGGTAGTCATGCTTTGACAGTTAGAGGCAGGAATGACAGGTATGACCGTGGTAATGGCCGAGGCCGTGACTTGCAGAAGGGTCGGTCTAAATCTCGTGGTGGCAAGTCGCGTAGTAAGTCGCGTGGACGCAATGCAAATGTCACTTGTCATCATTGTGGGAAAAAGGGCCATATTAGACCACAGTGTCATGAGTTGCGCAATGAGAAGCGCAAGGATAAGGGGAAAGATAAAGTGCAGGAGAAGTCCTCTGATCGTAGCATAGTACCTGCGAAGTCCAACGTCAAGATTGAGGAAATTAATGTCACGCAGACTGAAGAGTCCGATGGTGGTGATGAGTTTATACTTGCAGCTAGTTCTTCTGATGCTTCACACTTGACTGAGACACCTAGTATGTATGCACAGTGCTGGTTATTGGATTCAGGTGCGTCCTTCCATGTGACGCCTTACCGTGAGTGGTTTCACTCTTACCGTACTGTGTCTGGATCAGTCAGACTTGGAGATGACAGGTCTCTTGATATTGTGGGCTGTGGAGATATTCAGTTGCAGTTTTCCACTGGCAGTTCCTTTTTGCTTAGGGATGTACGTCATGTACCTGCGCTTACGCGTAGTCTTATGTCTGCAGGACAGTTGGATGATGCAGGATTTCATGTCTGTTTTGGGGATTCTGCCTGGAAGATTACCAAAGGCAGACTTGTGCTTGCTAGAGGCGCCAAGGCTGGCAGCCTCTATCCTCTTGTTGTATCTGGGTCTTCTGTAGACCATGTTTTGGCAGTGGGCTCTATCCCACAAGTATCACTTTGGCATGCCCGTTTGGGGCATATGTCTTTGAAAGGAATGAAAATGTTATCTGGTTTGCAGTATCTTCCGCCTTTGGATTATGCATGTTTTGACTCGTGTGATCATTGTCTTTATGGTAAGCAGAATAGGTCTACGCATAAGAAATCGGGTAGGCCACGCATGAGTGAGCCCTTGGCATTGGTGCATTCCGATGTTTGTGGGCCTATGCCTTGCATGTCTATGGGTGGCGCGAAGTACTTCGTTACCTTCATTGATGATTTTTCTAGGAAAGTGTGGGCTTATCCCATAAAGCAGAAGTCCGATGTCTTGGCAATTTTTCAGAGATGGCTTGCTCTTGTTGAGAACCAGACTGGGTATAGGCTGAAATGCCTTAGGACAGATAATGGGGGAGAATATGTCTCACATGCTTTTGAGCAGTTTTGTGATGATAGGGGTATTAAGCGTCAGTTGACCGCCCCTTACACCCCACCCCAGAATGGTTTGGCTGAGCGCATGAACAGGACTATTCAGGAGCGTGTGCGCTCTATGCTTAGCCATGCAGGCCTACCCCCGAGTTTTTGGGCTGAGGCAGTTAGTACGTCAGTGCATGTCATAAACCGATCGCCTTCCAGTGGATTGGATTTCCAGGTTGCAGAGGAAGTTTGGGCTGGTAAGCCACCCTCTTATGCGCATCTCCGTGTCTTTGGATGTGAGGCATTCTGCCATGTGCCCAAGGACAAGAGGAGTAAATTGGATCCAAAGAGCATTAAATGCATATTCCTTGGCTATGGTGAGTCAGGAGAGATGGGCTATCGCCTATGGGATCCGCAGGCGCGGAAAATAGTACGCAGCCATGATGTCGTCTTCCATGAAGACAAGATGCACAGGCAGCCTGAGAAGGTGGTTGAGATCCGCAGAGTGATCTTTCAGGAGGAGCCTAAAGCTCCAGCACAGCCAGTAGTACAGCCTGCAGCAGTTCCTCCACAGGGCCAGGATGTTGGACAGGTAGTTAGACAGGCAGCAGAGCCTGCGGTGAGACGGTCTGCTAGAGATAGACGTCCACCTGACAGATTTCAGCCCTCTATGCATTATGTTTTGGTTACAGATGCAGGAGAGCCTTTCACTTATGATGAGGCTATGCGCAGGGGTGACAGTCACTCCTGGGAGAGGGCTATGCAGTCTGAGATAGACTCCCTGCATAAGAATGAGACTTGGGATTTGGTTGCCTTGCCTAAGGGCAAGAAGGCTTTGCCATGCAAGTGGGTGTACAAGCTGAAAAGTACCCCTGGACACCCCAAGCCGGCATACAAGGCTAGATTGGTAGCAAAGGGTTTTAAGCAGGAACATGGTGTGGACTTTGATGAGGTCTTCTCTCCTGTGGTTAAGATGACCACCCTGCGCTTAGTCTTGGCTTTGGTTGCACAGCTTGACTTAGATCTATATCAGATGGATGTCAAGACGGCTTTTCTACATGGGGACTTGCATGATGAGATCTATATGGATCAGCCTAAGGGCTTTGCAGAACCTGGCAGGGAGCACCTAGTGTGCAAGTTGAAGAAGAGCTTGTATGGCTTGAAGCAGGCACCTAGGGAATGGTATCATAAGTATGATGCCTTTATGCAGTCACAGGGCTACAGCAGGAGTGCTATGGATCCGTGTCTTTACACGAAGAAAGCCCGTGATGGCAGTTTGCTTATCTTGGTACTCTATGTTGATGATATGCTGATAGTAGGGAAAGCTCATGATGAGCTAGATGCTCTTAAATCTCAGCTAAAGAAGAGCTTTGAGATGAAGGATTTGGGACAGGCCTCACATATACTTGGGATGCGCATTAAGCGCGATAGGCATCAGGGACTTTTGTATCTCTCATAGCGGGAGTACATTCATAAAGTCCTTGAGCACTTCCGCATGCAGGACGTAAAGCCTATTGGCTGTCCATTACCTTCTTATGTGAAGGTATCACAGGCCGATTGTCCGCAGACAGATGAGCAGAGGGCCGAGATGGCCAAGATCCCTTATGCATCAGCCGTGGGCAGTTTGATGTATGCCATGATAGCCACTTGTCCAGATATTGCACATGCAGTTGGTGTTGTGGCACGCTATATGGCTATACCTGGCAGCAGACACTGGGATGCCGTGAAGGGTATCATGAGGTACCTGAAGGGCACAGCAGATATGTGTATTTGCTATGGCAGCCAGGATACAGGGGTCGTGGGGTACACTGACTCCGATTATGCAGGACATGCAGATAGTAGGAAGTCCACTTCTGGCTATGTATTCACCTATGCTGGAGGGGCTATCTCTTGGATGTCCAGGGTTCAGAAGTGTACGGCTTTGTCTACCACTGAGGCCGAGTATGTTGCAGCCACTGAGGCTTGCAAGGAGGCCATATGGTTAGGCCGTCTAGTTGCTGACCTTGGGATTGATGCTACACCTACACTGCATTCGGATTCTATGAGTGCCATTCAGTTGGCTAAGAATCCGGTCTTCCATGCGAAGACGAAACACATTGAGCTGAGGTATCACTTCATACGTGGTGTCGTGGAGGACAGGTTTGTTGACCTTGTCAAGATCTCCACTGACGAGAATCCTGCAGATTTGCTCACGAAGAGCCTCACTACTGAGCGCTTTGCCTTCCTCAAGAGGTTGATGGGCGTTGGATGAGATGTCACCTTTCCTCACCTATGTACATTTGTACTGTCTTTTCTTTTTCTTTTCTCTCTCACTAGGGCAGATTCGCCTTTAAGTGGGAGGTTGTTGGGGGTAAAGGCGCCTCCGCCGTGCCGCCCCGTGTATTACTACATTGACAGTACCCGCCACTGCACACTACAGGTGGCGGGCGCCCGTCACGTTACTTTATTCTTTATTCTTTTAGTGACAGTTTGAATAAAGGAAGGCCCGGTCACACATTGTGACTGTTGGAGTTCCCATTTCTTGTCTCTCTCTTTCTTGCTCTTGCTCTCCCGCCATAGCTCGCGTGCAAGCTTCGATCCTTCTCACCTTTCACCCAAGTTATCCCGTCCAACAAAAACCTACCAAAACCTAACCTTCCACAAGCCTTAGACCCTCCTATAAGTATAGATCACCTTGACCTTAGACCTCACCATGAACACGGGGGATGACCTTATCACCTGCATCAGATGATTGGATGCCACATTCACCACACTAGCTAGGAGCTATGAATGGCTAGACTTAGGCCTTCTCGACAAGACAATAGCAATGAAAGTACGCTTGCCATGCACTTGGGAGGAATATGAGTTTGTGTTCATCAAGATTCTTGAGGTAGCCAAGGAATTGATGGCCAATGAGATCTCTTGAGAGCAAGCTCAAAACAATAGCTGATTGCATCCTATAGAAGGAGAAAAGTCTATACAACAAGCTAGGAGCTAGAAGAGCTTGAGCAGTTAGCCGAATTTGACTCTTCATTTATGAGAAAATGGTATGCTCTGCGTCTCCAATGGAAACAAGAGGGTTGCCAAATTATGAGCAAAATTAAGCAGAGATGCGTAATCAAAATTGTTGATTATGACCCTATCTATGTGGCTTCTACCTCATTTAGGATCTTGGCCATCAAGCACAAATGACCTTCACCCGTTTGCACATAACCTGCATTTTGCAAATCCTGCATCTCTCCAAACCATTCTGCATGGCTTGATTGGATGTACCTGAATCAACATACCAAACATCATCACGTGTTCCCTTTCTTGTAACAGTATTCAGCATATGCTGCATAACAAATAGATGTTCATTTTTGTCTTCATTCTGTCGTGAAGACGATGCATAGTTTCCTTGCTACAACTTACCATTGCGAATATTATCTTTCTTAGCATAACATTGGGCTGCAATATGACCTACTTTGCCACAATAGTGACACACAATACTAGAGTTGTTAGAACCTCTATTCTGCCATCCACCTCTTCCTCTAAAGCTCCCCCTGCCTCTAAAGTTACCATGACCTCTTGAAACCTGCATATCACCAAATTGCTGATTCAATCTGTTTTGCTGGTTGTCACTACCACATCCTGTACCATGGCCTCTTGAAGAGAACCTGCCACATCCCCTTCCTGAACTGGAGTAGAAAGCTTGGACCTGTTCACCACTTTTTTCAGATGTCTCACTCTGCATGTTGATATCTTCAGTGATCATAAGGGAGACCAACTCATCGAAATCTGAAAATGGCTTTCTAGCATATACGGAAGTTACAAAAGACTTCCAAGCCTTTTCATTGTTAAGTCCACCCAAGGTAGATGACACCAAATCATCATCATCGGGCATTGCATCAATCGCTGCCAAGGCATCTGCAATGCTCCTTACCTTCAGTGCATACTCATTGATAGACATCTTCCCTTTCTTCAATGTATTCAACTCTTGCTTGAGTTGAATCTTTCGTACCTTTGTATTTACAAAAAACATACTTTCAAGTATGGTCCAAGCTGCATATGAATTCTCTGCATTTGTAATATGTCCCAGTATATTCTTGTCAATTACTGCAGACAGCCAATACATGACCTCGATTGCCTATGAAAAAGAAGATTGAAAAGAAGAAGTAGTGTGTCCCGAGTCTTCAAGGGATACACCTCGATTGCCTATGAAAAACAAGAGAAAAGAAAGAAAACAACAACGGGAGTTGCAAGTGGCTGCTGAGGAATAAAGCATCAAGACCATCCACCAACAAACCCCTTGATGTCTCTCCTAATAGCGGTGAAACCTCAGACACATCCATGTCTTATGAAAAATCAAAGCAGCCGTTACCATCAACGGTTGCTTCAACACTCAATCCACTGACAATAGAACTCGCATTGACCAATTAAGAGTGGATACAACACTGTCACAACAAGGTGACAAATTCATACCAGTCACATCTAAGGAGAACCATGATGCAATAACAAAGCCTCAGGGAAAACATGGAAACCCCGAGAGCATAAGCAACCCTAGTGTTGTCCAATCTTGCTCATCTAGGCCTAAATCCCCCAACTATGCTAAAGCCTAGGAAAACTCTTAGAACCTTGCCTGAGATAGCAACCAAGCAAGCCCTCGTTGAACATAGAAGTGTTGCAGAATGCTTAACTGAGTTGGATACTAAACTCAAAGTATTCGCACGTGTCTACGTCCTGGTAGACATGGGCGCATTCCCTAAGGCGCAGCTTGAAGAATACTTGCCATTTCCCCTATCCTGGGAAGAGTAAGAACATCTTGACGAGCACTATGACAAGCTCCTGCATGAATGCATGCGACTCACCTCTAACGAGGAAGCATGAACTATGCTTAACTGTAACATTCAATGATGTGCTCTACCAACCAAATCTCTTAGGGATAGAGCAACTAAAGTGACAATCAGAGGGTCAAAGTTAATTTGAGAAATGTTGGTTTGAAAACCGTGTTGCAATGGCTGAACTAGGAGCCCAAATCATGATAGTCTTAGAAGAGCGATTGGCAAAATGGCAGTCTCAAAGAGACCCAAACTATGTGGCACCAACTTCCTTTCGAGTACTAACTGCCATTCAGGGTATGGACTTAGCTGGAACTAGCCAAGAGAACTCTTTGGCTGATAAGGTTCTCATTGAGGAGGAGCTACATACTCAGACAAGATACCATGATACTTGACATTGCAAAATACCATGATACTTGACATTGCAAAATACCTGATGTTGTTAAGAAGGATGCCACGAGTACTGGATGCGTGTGCCACACTCCAGTACAATCCTGAGTTCTATAATTGGTTTTTATCCTCGTGAAGTGACATGGATTCGTAAACATGTACATAAATAAACAATGAATTTTGTGATCTTGTATAGATAATATCAACACACGTAAGCAAGCATAAGGCACTAGCGTCCCTACCAGAACACTACGTGCCTACTCTAAAGAGGTACGTGCCGAAAAGAGGCCCCAAATGACACCACCCATGACACACGCCGAAAACCCCCCAAGCCAAGAGGACGAGAACTCAAGGGAGCACATGGGTTGTGGTAACACCAGCCGTACAGGCTCCCACCAAACGCTTGAGCACCAGGTGCATGAAAGAGGAGAGGGCAGCTCGAGACAAGCAGGAATTTAATGCATTGTTTAAAAGCATTTTGGAAACAGTTGCGGCCAGGGACTACACCATTCGGGTCCCAACCGACATCTTCCCCGCCCAGCCTCACAGGAGCCCCTCACACCGGCATAGCCTTAGTCGGCCGACCACCTGGACTCACCCCGCCTTGTGCAAATAGAGTAGTCCCTATGATATATAAGCAGCTTAACAAAGGCCATCTTGCCATAACTTTTTGTCTTTAAAGGGTTAAAGTGGTAGGATCCCCACCTATATACACTTTCCTTACCTATTGCTAATATATACCATGTCTTTAACAAGCATTGGAATATGCATCACAATCAGTATCATAGGATTTTGTTAAAGTAATATCTTGACATGATTGCATCTGTTGGTTGTACTTGATGCATGCGACTTGCATATACTCTCATGAAGTGACAAGTGGATGCAGGACGACGCAGGTCTTCCTGCAAACATGTTCAATGCCCAAGTCACCAAAAGACCACCAACCTCACAAAGAACCGTGACAAAGCCATGCTACCAAAAGTGAAAATCACCCTTGCGAGTGCCCACGTTGCATGGCCCAAAGCATGATCTTAACCACTTCCTCTTTCTAGGTTACACTCTACACCGGGCACTCACGGCAACTGTTACCCCAATTGTACCAACATCGCACATTGCAAAGAGGGTTGCAATATCTCAAGTGTATCTCCCCATCTCAACGACTGCTTCTCTAATAACGAGGCTAGGGAACAATCATCACTATAATATCCATTTCCTGAGGCTTTGAATCTTGACATTTCCCAACCCATTAAAAGGCTGATAGCCTCAACATATTGCAATGGTTGTACTCATGCAAGTCAAAAAAAGAAAAAAGAAAAGAAAAAGAAACGGAAAAGAAAATGGAAAAGGAAAAAAGAAAAGAAAAGAAAAAGAAAAGAAAAGAACGAAAAGATACGAAGCACCCACAAAGCACAGCACCTCCTCAAATTAGGTATGTCCAGTGACCTTGGTCGGCTGTATCAAGAATCGCGTGGTGGGGGGACTTGCTCAAGATGCTGTGCCGAACACACATAGAATGCACAAGGAGAAGCTCACTCAAGAGATAAGAAAAGAGATGGAGGCCAAAACGTTTTCTTGCTGGTCTCTTCTTCTTCTTCCACACTCTTTACAATGTACACAAAGTATAGATAAGATACAACATAAAGGAAAGTGCCCTATTAAGTCAAACAATGCATAACCGACTATACTAGTCGACTGGCGCTATAACTATGCCAGCTGTAAATAGGTGTAACAACCTGAATATAATAAGTAATGAGTCAGTGGCCATGTGAGAGTCATAATGACCATCGACGTGCTAAGTGTAGGCATGTGGACCCATCTAACCAGGCGGTCCATCATTAATGTCCACATGTGTTGAGCTTGTCATCTCAGCACTCCCTCTCAAGCTCAACTGCATCTCTGCAACTCCAAGTAAGCTTCGAAACTTTTTGAAGCTTCTATGTACCCAATGCCTTCGTGAAGATGTTAGCTATCTGATCCTGTGTGCTGACATACACCAATTCAATCTCACCTGCTAGTACCTTCTCTCTCACAAAGCGGTAGTGTACCTCAATATGTTTTGTCCTGGAATGGAACACGGGATTCCTAGCCAACTGTATACTACTCATGTTGTCACAATAAATGACAACTGGACCTTCCACATGCACATCTAAATCAACCAATAACTTTTGCAGTCATACTACCTCACATGCTGCAATAATAGCACCTCTATGCTCAGCCTCTATACTCGACAAAGCAATTGTAGATTGCTTTTTGCTGCTCTAAGTAACCACTGCACTACCAAGAGAGAACATGTATCCGCTGGTAGACCTTCTATCAGGCATACTACCAACCCAATCTGCATTTGTGTATAGAAACACCTGTACATCTGTACCTGCCTCATAGAAAAGTCCATAATGTAATGTGGACTTCACATATCTCAATATGCATCTGACTGCATCCAAATGTGGCTTTCTAGGTACTTGCATAAACTGACTCACAAGACCAACAACGTAGCTCAAGTCTGGCCTTGTAATGGTCATGTAGATCAAACTCCCCACTATCCTCCTGAACATAGTAGGGTCTTCTATCTCATCCCCAACATCAGCACTCAACTTTACATTCTGCTCCAACGGGACTGAAAGTGGTTTGCATGTTGTCATACCATACTTGGACAACATATCCAAGCCATACTGTCTTTGGGATAGCCATATACCATCATCACATCTCACCTCAATGCCAAGGAAGTACCTTAGCTCACCTAAATCCTTCATCTCAAACTTCTTCTTCAAAAAGTCCTTGACTTCAGCAATCCCACTATCACTATCACCTGTAATAATCAAGTCATCCACATAGATGACTATGATGACCAAACCTGCATTTCCCTTCCTCACATAAAGCGAGTGATCAGCATCAGAAATATAAAAACCAATATTGACAAGATACTCTCTGATCTTGTCAGACCATGCTCTAGGTACTTGCTTGAGCCCATAGAGCGCCTTCTTCAACTTGCACACATACGTGGGATGCTCTAAATCTTCATACCCTACTGGCTGATCCATATACACTTCTTCTCGCAAATCACCATGCAAGAAGGCATTCTTCACATCCATTTGCTGCAACCTCTAACCTTTGGCTGCTGCCAAAGAAATCACACATCTGACAGTTGCCATCCTAGCAACTGGATTGAAGGTTTCTTCATAATCTATGCCATAAGTCTGGGCATAGCCTTTTGCAACCAGCCTAGCTTTGTACCTACTAATAGAACCATCGCCGTTGTGCTTAATCTTATAAACCCACTTACATCCAATAGCTTTCTTGCCCTTCGGCAATGATACTAGATCCCAAGTCTTATTGGCCTCTAATGCAGTCATCTCCTCATCCATTGCTGCATCCCAATGAGTATGACCAACAGCATCCTCAAAACAAGTGGGCTCAACATCCTCAACTAATTTCACCATATAAGCATGATGGTGAGCTGCATAACCTTCAAAACCAAATCTTTTAATAGGGTATCTAACCCTGCTAGCTTTCTTTGTAGATGTGTGCGGTGTATTGTTATATGCAAACTGTAATAAATGCAAATGAGTGTCCCATGTCTGAGGTTTAGAGATAGTATATGCATGTAAAAGATCAAGAATTGTGCTATTTGTGGCTTCTGTTTGTCCATTAGTTTCTGGATGAAATGCAGATGAGAAATCAATCTTTGTGCCTAGGTTAGCAAATAGAGTAATCCAAAAGTTGTTACAAAATCTAGAATCACGATCTGAAATAATAACTTTTGGCAACCCATGGTTAGTAAAAACAGTTTTCAAAAATAATTGTGCTGCTTGTGATGCTGTTAAAGTTTTCTTACATGGAATGAAATATGCTTGTTTACTAAATCTATCTACAACTGTCCAAATCATATCATGGTTACATTTAGTATTTGGTAAACCAGTAATGAAATCCATAGAAATTTGTTCCCAAGGTTTAGATGGAATAGACAAAGGCATAAGTAATCCATATTGTTTACCATGATGTCTCTTAACTCTTTGACAAATCAAACATTCAAAAACAAAGTTAGATACATCAGCATCCATATGCGGCCAATAAAAATCTTCAGTTAACATACGTAATGTAGATATGATACCTCTATGACCTTGATATGGGGGACAATGAATTTCATTCAAAACAAAAGATCGGAATGGAATTGTAACACACAATCTCTTTTCATAAAACATAAATCCATCATATCCTGCAATTCCCTCATGCACCTCAACTAGTACGTCGTGCATTTCATGCTCACACACACATCTCTGTAGCAACCCATCTTGCCCTAACCGATAGAGTTGGCCTACTATTCATTGATAGGGTTGGATTTTGAGAATGAATTGTCTCAGTCGGGCCTTTTCAATGGGTCGGCCCGGTATGACAATGAATAAATAGGAATGAAATTATTTTGAACTAATTTATTCCAATCAGAATGAAAAGTAATATCCTGGTGATATGTATCTTTCATAGCAATCAAAGAATCAAAAGATATGACAGAAATATTATGAATGGCAGGTCTTCTACTCAATGCATCAGCCACCACTACATTTTCTTTTTCGGGTTGGTATTGAATGATAGGATGAAAACTTTGAATAAAGGAAGCCCATTTGATATGACGGTCAGAGATTTGAGGTTGGCTAAGTAAATGTCTAATACTTTGCTAATCGGTCTTTATCATAAATTGTGAACCCATTAAGTAGTGTTTCCACTGTCTTAATGCTTGTACAATTGCTAATAGTTCTTTGTCATATGTGGAATATTTCAGCTCAGAGGGTTTCAGCTTACAACTAGAATATGCTATAGGATGATTGTCTTGCATAAGTACGGCTCCTATTCTTGATCCACTAGCATCGGTCACTACTAGAAAGAATGGTCTATTAAAGTCATGCAACTGTAAAACAGGGGCATTGGTTAATGCATGTTTCAGTAAGTCAAAGGATTTTTGTTGATTTTCGGTCCATTGATAAACTATTCCTTTCTTGAGAAGTTTGGTTAATGGTAAGGCAAGTAATGAAAAATTACGTACAAACTTCCTGCAGAAACTAGCAAGACCAAGGAATGAGCGTAACTCATGCACGTTTTTAGGTACAGGCCAATTCAATATTGCATCAATTTTCTTAGGATCAACTTTAATTCCATCAGATGATACAATATGACCTAAATACTCAATTTCCGTTTTAAAGAATTCACTCTTTTCAGGATTCGCATACAGTTGATTTTCTTTCAATAACTGAAAAACCAATGACAAATGCTCGTAATGTTCTTTCTCATTTTGACTAAACACCAAAATATCATCAAAGAAAACAATTACACAATACTGATATTTCAAAAAGATACGGTTCATCATTCTACTAAAGGTAGCAAGTGCATTAGTCAATCCAAATGGCATGACCAAAAATTCGTAATGACCAAACTGTGTTCTGAATGCAGTCTTGAATATATCTAACTTATCTAGCCTCACCTGATGATAACCAGACTTAAGGTCAATTTTACTAAATATAGAAGATCCTTGCAGTTTGTCCATAAGGTCATCAACTCTAGGAACAGGATACCTATTCTTTACAATGATCTTATTTAAAGCTCGATAGTCAATGCACATACGATAGGTATTATTCTTTTTCTTGACTAACAGTACAGGTGCACCGAATGGAGAACTGCTAGGTCGAATCAAACCTCTATTTAGTAATTCCTCAACTTGACTCTGGATTTCTTTTTGCTCTATCTGGTTATGCCTATATGGTGCTTTGCAAGGTGGTTGTGTGCCAGGGATTAAATCTATCTTATGGTCTTCTGGACGTGAAGGAGGTAAACCTGATGGGGTAGGTCTTCTGCAAAACAATCCTTAAAATATGCAATAAATTCTTTATGCCTAGGGTGCATATGATTTTCTTTTACTTGCAATTCATTCACCCAAATGAGATAGGATTTACTACTCTTGTGTAATGCACGTTTAGCTTGAGTATGCGAAAGCAATGGAAAGACATTAGATGCATGCATACCATATAATGTAATAGATTTTCCTTGAAAATTAATATTCATTGTGTGTGTGGGATAATCTATATCTGGGTTATGCTGATGACGCCAAGGCATTCCTAAAATAATGTCACTCGACTGTAATGGAACAACTAAGAAATTTCTTATTTCAGTGTATTGACCAATTTGAATTTCTAAGTCTTGCACTTCCTATGTACCATTATACCTAGTGCCTAAAAATGCAGCTTTTATGCGATAATGCGTAGGTACAGTCTGTAATTTCAATTCTTTGACTAATTTTGCTGAAATAAAATCATGAGTACTACCGTCATCATGCAAAATAGTCTTTTCCTTTCCATGCACCAAACATTTCATAGTCAATAAAGAATGTGGAGTAGGCATACCTGGTAAAGTATCGGAAGTAGTAGTAGTGTCGTCCTCATCTTCAGTAAAATCAAGCATATCCTCATGTTCGTCTTCGTCCATGGCTCCAAGATAGTTGATATGAGCTTGTGGCTTCTTTGAATGACAATTTTATGCTAGATGTCCAGGCTGGTGGCATTTATAGCATACTATTGGCTTGACTTTGGTTGCATTGTTTGCAATAGCGGAAAGTCTAGGTACATTAGGATTTGGCTGTGGAATAGGCTTAGGATTTGGATTGACATTGGATGGTAACGCAGGTGGTTTTGCCCAATTCTTGCGGAAAGATGATGAAGAGAAACACCCTGGATTAAATCTTCTAAAATTGGAATTGAATTGTTTAGATCCATAATTACCATTGGCTTGGAATTGCTGTGGATGTCTGTCTCTACCGCATAGCTTATCTTCAGTGTCGTGAGCTAGTGAAATGGCGTTTTCAAGGGTCGCAGGCTTGAACATGTTAACTTCAACGTAGTAATGCCCAAGAAGTCCAGACATATACTTCCGCTTATGTGTCGCCTCTGGTATGTCTTCAAGCATGCGTAGCTGGAGGAGTGCATTCCAAAAACGCTCTGTATACTGAGGAATAGGCTCAATAAATAATAATAAATAATCGATGCCTCAATAAACATGACAAAATATAGGCGTGGCGCCTATCAAAATATAATCCATAGATCGAATACTCGCTATCCTTCAATGCTTTCCTCCGCCACTGCTGCTATCTCTACACATCAACTGAAGCATTCATAATCGTTAGTAAAATAATACAATTAAACTGACAAAAGTGAATACCTAGCAGTCTTCAGCTACATAAATAAATCAACTGGTTAGAAATAAATCCTAACCTTAATTTATTACGAGTGCGCACTCTAAACTCATAAACGTTTATTAATTTAATATGCATTTTGCGGAATCACCCGCTATGGAATCACCCATGTACACACTAAATTAATGAAATGCCTAAAAAGGACAGGCGTCCCCATTAACTTCTCGCACAAAGAATCCACTTTGTGTATGAGCCCCGGTCATCAAAGTTTACGGAATCCACCGTAAAACCTCACGGAATCCACCGTGGCACGGAATCCACCGTGGAATATGCCTCCTGGCATCAGCATGTCCAATGCATTTGTGCCAAATTTCAATATCTACAACAACACCTTTTCCTTTAGCATACATAGCAGCATTCATAGTATGGAATTCCAGCATCCAAAGTAGACATACATTCAACTCTACTTCCCTTTGCAACTAACCTGCACTTATCATTGAAGTCTTCTACAAAGCAGCCCTTTGCATTAAATCTGACTTGCAGCCCTTGCTCAACCATCTGACCGACTGACACCAAGTTCTTTGTAATAGATGGCACATGCAATACATATGAAAGACTCTTTGTCTTACCATCATGCAAGGACAAGGAAACTTTTCCAATGTGTGAAATTGGGTGGCATGAATCATCACCCGTTTGCACATAACCTGCATTTTGCAAATCCTGCATCTCTCCAAACCATTCTGCATGGCTGGTCATATGATTGGATGTACGTGAATCAACATACCAAACATCATCATGTGTTCCCTTTCCTGTAACAACATTCAGCATATGCTGCATAACAAACATACGTTCATTTTTGTCTTCATTCTGTCGTGAAGACAATGCACAGTTTCCTTGCTGCAACTTACCACTGCGAATATCATCTTTCTTAGCATAACATTGGGCTGCAATATGACATGTTTTGCCACATTAGTGGCACACAATACTAGAGTTGTTAGAACCTCTGTTCTTCCATCCACCTCTTCCTCTAAAGCTCCCCCTACCTCTAAAGTTACCACAACCTCCTGAAACCTGCATATCACCAAATTGCTGATTCAATTAGTTTTGGTGGTTGTCACTACCACGTCCTGTACCACGGCCTCTTGAAGAGAACCTGCCATGTTCCCTTCCTGAACTGGAGTAGAAAGCTTGGACCTATTCACCACTTCTTTCAGATGTCTCACTCTGCATGTTGATCTCTTTAATGATTATAAGGGAGACCAACTCATCGAAATCTGGAAATGGCTTTCTGACATATACGAAAGTTACAAAAGACTTCCAAGCCTTTTCATTGTTAAGTCTACCCAAGGTAGATGACACCAAATCATCATCATCGGGCATTGCATCAATCGCTGCTAAGGCATCTGCAATGCTCCTTACCTTTAGTGCAGACTCATTGATAAACATCTTCCCTTTCTTTAATGTATTCAACTCTTGCTTGAGTTGAATATTTCGTGCCTTTGTATTTACGGAAAACATACTTTCAAGTATGGTCCAAGCTGCATATGAATTCTCTGTATTTCTGATATGTCCCAGTATATTATTGTCAATTACTGCAGACAGCCAATACATGACCTTTTTTTCTTTTGCATTCCATTCCTTCTGTGCCTTTGTCTCTTCTCCAGTTGGAGGATCACTCACCTCCGGCTCCTTTTCTTCATCTGACACAAACTCGTAGAGGCCTTTTCCAATAAGGAAGTTCGTGACACGAAACTTCCATGAAGGGTAGTTATTCTTGTCGAGCTTTTCAATGATGGGGTTTCTACTGTTCTCTGCCATTATCACAAAACTAATACCAAACAGCAAGCAAATCTTTTGCAACCCTCGACTTGTAGTGCACAACAATACACCAGACATCCTTTTTCACTGTCTCCTCAACAATACATGCAATCTACAACCAGTTTGCAGATAAACCTTTTGTTTATTCGTTGGTAAACACCTTTGAACTTACAAATCTAAAATCTGTAACCTGTGCACCTATATACGGCAGACAGAGCTGAAATTGCAGGGTATCTCGAACTGTTGTCCGCAATCTTGCGGCTCTAAAACGGGGCCTGAAATGACCTTGGATGGCCAAAATAGTAGCAAGAGAGACCTAAAGGAAAAATCTGTAAAATACATAGTGCTCTTCGCGCACACCAAATCTCACTGCAATATGAGATTTTTGCTATGCCCTGCTTCTGGTGCCTCCATAGGCACTGTCCAAGAGAAAGAGTGGAAGAATGGGAGAGCTTCTTACCCGTGGCTTGCTTGCTCGAACCTTGCTTCTTCTCCTTCACTTCAGCCTTCGAAATCAGCCTCTCTCAGTGGCGCGGCTCTGATATCATATCAAGAATCGCGTGGTGGGGGGACTTGCTCAAAATGCTACACCGAACACACACAGAATGCACAAAGAGAAGCTCACTCAAGAGACAAGAAAAGAGATGGAGGCCAAAACGTTTTCTTGCTGGTTTCTACTTCTTCTTCCACACTCTTTACAATGTACACAAAGTATAGATAAGATACAACATAAAGGAAAGTGACCTACTAAGTCAAACAAAAGGAAGACAAAGGCACACAAGGAAAATCTAGAAACACAAGAAGTGTAGAAAAGTCCTAAATAAGGGAGAAAGGCGCACAAGGAAAAGCGCAAGTCAATACTCTTGTAAAAGAGCGCAAGCGCATCATGATTTAATTTAAGGAGCATTGGGCTCTCACCCATGCAATTTATAAAGGTAGATGGGCGGTAGAAAGGAAGCTAAGAAGATAGGAGGACAATGGGAAAAGGGGCCTAGGCCACGGTCGGCCATGTAAAAAAGGGAATAAGGGGATGACCGCCCAAAAGGGATTTAGGGTTTTGTATATAAAGTTAAAAAGTGAATGAGAAGCTCATTCTTGTGTGTGGCCAAAAGTGGCTCTCCTCCTCTTCTTTTTCTTCTTCTTCTTCTTACTTGCTTGAGCTTGTGCTTGAGAGAGGGAGTGTGAGAGTGTGAGGGCAAGGGACCGGGGAGGAGAAACTCTCCATCTTCTCCTCTCTTCTTCTCTTCTCTTCTCTTCTCTTCTCTTATCTTGCTCGTGGCTATGGAGCTTGGAGCGTGGAGCTTGAGGATGGAGCTTGCTTGAAGCTTGCACTTGGATCGTGGAGCTATCGAAGTGCGCGGGAGAGGAGGTAACTCAATCGGCATGGAGGTAAGCTCACTACATCCATAGATATGGATGGCGCGTCGGCTATGTGAGAGGTAGCCATTAGTACTTGGCTTGGAACGCTTGAAGCAATAAATGGTCTGTGGGTCTTGGCGGTTGAGTGAAAGCTCCCACAAATGATAATCTTGCCATTTAACCAAATAAGGCCATTTGAAAGGTTATTATGTGAGTTATCTTCTATGAGACCTTGCTGTAATTTCTGAAAAATATGGCTGAACTCTTCATCTAGAAGATAAGCCTCATGTAGTTCTTCAATCCAATCACTATGCAGTTCTGTCATTGCTGAAACATTGCAAGCCCACATACGAGAAAGAGAATCATCCACTATATTGTCTTTACCCCTCGTATGAGTGATGTCAAAGTCATAATTCTGCAGTGTAGCTACCCACCTACGCTACTTAGGAGTAAGATTGGAATGGGTAAGGAAATACTTAAGAATCCTATGATCACTTTGGACCCTAAATCGGTTGCCATACAAATAATGGTGCCATTTCTTTATTGCATGCAAGATAGCCAATATTTCTTGCTCATAAATATTCATGGAAATTTCTTTATCTGTAAGCTTACGGCTTTCAAAGGCAGTCACTCCATGCTCCTATAACAAAACAGCCCCAATACCACGACCACATGCATCACACTATATGGTAAATTCTTTGGAGAACTTTGGGCATACTAAAATAGGAGTAGAAGTAAGGAGTTCCTTTAACTAGTTGAAGCTACTATTTGCAAGAGCATCCCAAAAGAAAGCTTCCTTCAATAGCCACATAGTGCTTGATGAATCGGTGGTAGAATGAAGATAGACCAAGAAATCCTCTAAGAGAAGTAGTAATACTAGGTGTTGGCCAATCTTTTATACATTGCACCTTCTTAGGGTCAGCTTGTATCCCTTATTCACTAACAATATGTCCCAAGTATTCCACTTCAATCTGCATGAAAGAACATTTCTTGTCCTTAGCAAAAAGTGTGTGATGTCTCAATACATCAAAAACCTTCCTCATGTGTGATAAGTGATCATGTAGAGTCTCACTATAAATTAGAATGTCATCAAAGAATACTAAGACAAACTGAAAGAGGAAAGGTTGTAAAATCTTATTCATTAGGCTTTGGAAGGTAGCTGGAGCATTTTTAAGCCCAAATGGCATCATTAAGAAATGATAGAGCCCTCGATCAATCCTAAAAGTAGTCTTGATTTCATCACCCTCTTGCATGTGGATTTGATGATACCCTAACCTCAAATCAATCTTCGTAAAGAATCGAGTCCCCCTTGGGCTCATCAAGAAAATCATCAGTCCTGGGTATTGGATACCTGTCTCAATGTGATCTTATTAAGATCCCTAGAGTCAATGCACATCCTGAAAGATTCATCTTTCTTTTTTACTAACAAAACTGGAGATGCATAAGGTGAAGAACTTGGTTTGATGAATCCCATCTCAAGAAGCTCCTTGATTTGCTTGGCTGCTTCCTCTCACTTACACTTAGACAATCTGTAAGGTGTCTTATTGATTGGCTTTGAGTTGGGCTCCAAATCAATAGGGTGATCTACTGCTCTCTTGGGAGGCAATGAAGTAGACACCTCAAACAAATCCCTATACTCCTCAAGAAGAGCTATCAATGCTCAATGACTTGCTAAATTATTGGGTTGATCTTCCATTTCTTTATTCAAATGAAAAACAAATATATGTGAATGCCTCTTGTACTCCCTTTTGAGTTGTTGAATGGTGATAAGCTGAAAATTTGATCTACTAGGAATTCCCTATAAATGGATAAGCTATGCATTGAAGATAAACTCCATATACAGATGTGAGAAATCCACAATAATTTTTCCTACCAATCACAATCGAGTACAATATCTATAGGCCCCATTTCCAAGGTGATCAGGTTTACTTTTTCTTCAAAATTTTTAGCCAGCTGTAAAGAAACATGTGGGCATATTTGTCTGTTGATTTCTTCTTCACTATTGGCCAGTTGAACTCTAATAGGGTGTTTAAATCAATGGGAAGACAATTCAACTTGTCCATGATGGACTTATTCACAAAACTATTTGTACGGCCACTATCTATCAGAATGAACAAAACCTTTCCATGAATGTTACCCTTCATATACGGAGTGTATTAGGGCTCTTAGAACCTATCCAAGCATCCATGGAAATGGAACAACTAGTAGCAACAAGTGGCTCATGATAAGTCCCACTTGGATCAAAAGGAACAGTCCCACCTAGATCAAAAGGAAAAGAGTTGGCTGAATCATAAAAATACTCTTGCCCAACTTCTTCCTCAAGATCATCATTTTTAGCATCAAGTGCAATTGCATTAGCTTCATCAATCTCATCTTGAGGATCCTCAAAGACTAACATACTCTGAAGTTTGGATTTGGAATTTTTGTATATACACTTTGTGGCATGATTAGGTGTATACTTTTCCCCACACTTGAAACATAAGCATTTTTCCTTTCTTTCCTTATAGACGTCCATAGGGATAGACTTAGGATTCATGTTGGTTGAAATGGATTTAGGCATGCTATCCCCTTGTTTGAAGTCAACTCTAGGACTGCTTGCTGTCTTGAAATTATTTTGAGGTCTTGAAGCATTGAACGGTGGATAAAGTTGGCACCCTTAAGCCTCCACTTGGCACATGATTGTTGCCATAAATGTTACCAACTTGTACCTATTTTAAAATAGTCCTTGGTTTTCCAAAACCACGATGCAACGAAGATTCTCTTCTATATTTCCTTCCATAGCACATCGCAAGCTCAATAGCTTTAAAAAGAGAAGTAGGGTTTTGTGCCATGATGTCAGCTTATAAAGATGGCTCTAAGCCGTACATATACTTGTGGAGCTTAGCCTCATCATTGATGCTCTCTACATACATGGTTAGGTTGAGAAATTGGTTAGTGTACTCTCTTACACTTAAGCCTCTTTGCTCCAAACCATACCATCTCCATGCCAATTTCTCTTTTTAAAGAGGAGAGACAAAGACTTCAGCCCCATAAGTGTCTTGAAAGCTTTCCAATTCTCTACAAGTATGTTCCCCTTTTTAATATACCTCCACCACGTATGCGCAAATCCCTCCAAGTGCAAGGAAAAAAAATGAATCTTCATGTCATTAGTTCTAGGAAATATGTCAAAGTAAGATTCCATTATGAAGATCCATTCCTCTAAATCAGATGGTGAAGATGACTGACCATTAAACTTGGCCAAAATGAGCTTGTCTTTCAACTCTCTTTCATGGAATGGCTGCTATCCCAAAATAGACTGATCATGAGTGCCAGGCATTGAACCCCCAAAATGAGATGGAAATCTCCCAATAGGTGGCTAAGAACCACTATGCAATCTTCCTGTTGGTAGAGGACCTCTAGGAAGCTGAGTATTCATTCCAAAAGCTTGGGAATTGGCTCCATTCAAAGTGCCCAAATAGTCATCATGCCTTTGTGAAGTCTCACCTACTTCATATTGGCTATTTGGGATACCTCTTCATCTGATAACTCCATGTCCTTGACCATTTTGGTTAGGTGGTTGAAGTGGGACTGAGGGCTCACTGTTTGAATAATCTTTCTCCTTTGCTTCTTTAGATCCCATTTGCATTTGCATCCATTGGGAGACTTGAGCCATTATTTGAGTATTGGATTCCACCAACTTGTCAATAGAAGCCTTTGTGTGAGTCGTTGAATCCACTAATTTCTCAATAGAAGACTTTGTTTGATCAGTAAATAAAAGCATATGTTCCACTCTTGATAATAGGTCCTCATGACGTTTTTTGAAGCTAAGAATGCCTTCTTTAAGATATACTATAGCACACTATAATAGGTTTAGGATAGAAAATTCTACAACTCAATCTTTGAGTCTGAACTATCCAGGCTTGCACCCTGTTTTAACTAGTGAATGCCATGTTTCCACCCTGTAAGGTAATATAGTAACCCCGAATGGCTACCAAACCTTGTAGAAGACTGAGTAGGACCTGTGGGTACCTTGTAGTACCTGCACCTATATTTCAGTAATAAAGTTTGTACCTGTAAGGACTTGTCAATGCCCTATAGTGTCCTGTGAAGTCCTTGTTTTACCCTATTTTACTCCTGAAGGTACTTGAGCCTTTGGAAAATCTTGAATCTTCAATTCTCCACTTGTTGTACCTGTGTGAGGGATAAAATGGCAAGACATTTTCTTCCCAGCTTCTTACAATACATGGCATAATATTAATATTATTTGCATACTAAATCCTTATTCTTCCCAGCTTCTTACAGCCAGTTGAAGAAAAGAGAAGGAAAAGAGAAGGATAGGAGAAGTGGATAGGTGGAGAATGTAATGTGCTCACCCGAGCCACTTCCTCGTCAACACGTTCTTAGAAGCCCATTAAGAGATTTCCTAGAAAACAACATCTCAGATTTGATGATTTACCTCAGAGTTTGCTATCTAGGCTTGCTTGAGTCTACTCCACAGTGGAAGTCTTAGCCTGGGAGGTCCACTAGGGTTTACCGTATGGTACCACATGAGTGTAAGGGAGGGGGGTTATTTAAGGGAAGGAAGATACATTTTATAAGGTAAAGTCCCATAAATAGGGGTTAGATAAGGGGTATTTTCATATAATTCTTGCACGCAGGTGACGTCTCCTTATTAATGCTGGTGAATCTCCCGTGAGTTTTGGTTGTTCCCACGAGGATTGACCTGGGTTTTTTTTGTTCCTATTATGAGTCAAATCAACTAGTAATGGTTGATTAGTGTCAGTAGTTCAAGTTTCCACTTCTTATAGAATTACCCGACTGAAACAAACTTGCATTGCACTTGGTTCAAAGAGAAAGGGAGACGAAGGGGAGTGTGGCACTTCGATCCCTTCTACCCATGGTGCAAAATCCCATTCTAGGTCCCTAAAATGATGCAAGTTAGGCTTCTTGATCTCTAGAGGTCATACATTTACCTATTTAAAAATGTAAATTTTTTCCCTTTTTAGGAAATCTCTCGGCTCATCAAATCCACCCAACCATAGGTCTAGATCCATCGTGGATCCATCCTCCTTCCCTCAAAAGAGTATTGTTAATTACCTAATTACCTGCCACCTTAGATTCAACATATAAAAATAGCTTCTTTGATTATCTCCTGATACAAATTTGTTACTACATGCCTTTATTTCACGACACAAAGATAGGGTAAAGCAATTCCTTCTCAGTAGTTCCTTTAAGAAAAATAACTTTTTACAATGTTTTCTATTCTAGCTAGATGTGATGTCAACCCGAAGGTATTAATCTCTCCAAGTTTAGTTCCTAAACTAGTATTGGAACTTCCAAGTTACTATCTGAAATTCGAAGGGTAGTTGGCAGTTTGTAAGAGTTTAAGGAGTTTATGACCAAAGCCCCGTGGTATCATCACCTCCTCCTACCAACTAGAGTTCCCTACGATAAGACCTTTCGCACCATAATTACTCTATACTCGCTAACACAATTTTTTTTAAAAAAAAACCCTTGAAGTAGGTTTTATCCACGGTTGCCTTGGGGAGGTCTAGTGCCATTGAAGAACACTGCCTCAGTCCAACGTTCTGTGTTCATCGGAATATTGCCTCAGTCGCGATCTGTATTCGATCATGCATCTTTTATCTTGATGATTTTAGGAAAGATTAGTACCGTTTTACAATCACAAGCATCTTATTTTGAATGCATTATACATAAACTTTTAACAAACTTATTTTTGAGATAATTCTTTCCTTCCTAAAAATAATAATATCAAGGCAAAACTTAGCGTAAGTGGCAATATCTTCCAATAATCTTCTCAGATTACCCTCCCCTCGCGACCTAGTCCAAATTGAATCTAAACAAGAAATCTGTTTTTGAGAACAATTCCTATGATGGTCTTTTCTTTTCTCAATGGAGTTCGTGGGTTTTTCCTCAAAAAAAATCTTAGTTAGTTTTATTATAAAAATTACACTTCAATACCCTTTTTTTTCATATGGAAAATTAGTGTCTGTGTTTATCCATCAAAGGTTCCATTAGTTCAATATAGATCAAAATTTTCAAGTCTTTTTAAGAACACATTACCTTCCTTGTACTTCTCCTTGGAACATCTCATACAAACCCAAATTATTCCTTGGAATTTGTGGTTAAGAATTTCTTTAAAAGATTTTATGCATGAGATTTAAAAAAAGTCATATTTATGAAGGCAACTTTTTGTTACCAATTCATAGGATGATGATCTGCTAGCTGCCTTTAATATCAAAATATGGTACCTAGGGATCTACGACAAGTGCTTGGTTGATGGTATTCACAGCTTCATTTGTAATCCCAATACTCTCCATTCCATTTGTAGTGGTCATATCCGCAGCATTATTGGCAGCCTCTACGACCTTCATAATTTTATTCTTTAGGGCCATGGTCTTTAATCACGAGATTGTAGAGGAGATTTTGGCAATAGAGCTTGGGGGTTTCACAATCAGATTGATGGGGGATGGCGATTACTGAGAATTGGGAAAAATCGAGTAGAGTCTTGATTCCACAGGGAAGTGAAGGTAGAAGGGATGGGGGATTCGACGGACTATCATCTTTGTCTTCATGACAAGAATTTCCATCCTCATGCTCCTCTTGCCCCGCTCCCCTTGCTCTACACTCTTAATTTGAGAAGAGTCTCTTCTCTTCAATTGGCTATGACCCCTCATGCCCCATATTTATATTTAAATTGAGGAAGAAGGGGTTTATGGGTACTGGCCAAGAAGCGAAACTCTTTGTGGAGGGCACCTTGGTAGTCCATAATCTAGAAGCTTTCAAGATGCAATCTAATCCTGGCAATTTAATCTTTGAGGTCCAAAGAGGCTGCAAGAGATGCCATGACTAATTTGCATGGCTCTCGGATGATCTTACTCCAATCTAGACCTCTTGTCAAATTGAGAAAAGGGGGAGATTGCTACAGTCTTCTACTAAGATTGAGGAGGAGAATTCAGCCTTTGTTTTGTGCTTGCAGCATCTCCCAATTCAGGAAGAGAGAGAAATATGGCAGCGTTTTTTCGTTAAAAAGAGGGGGGACAGTGGCGTGTTCATCATCTTCTCCTTCCATAAGTTTTCTTTTTTTTAATCTTTAAGCTTTCTCCTACTTTCTAAGTTTTAAATGTGCTTAGTTAGTTCTGACTTACGATCCATGACTACCATGCATATAGTGATTTTTATGAAGGATGTCTACAGATCTTGTTGGCCCTAGAAGGTGTCAGGTTGCAAATTTTGGATTATTTTATTCAAGACTCCATCTATTTAGTGGTGTAAAACTCTTCGAATCTAATTACAGGAAGAAGATTGAAAATAAAAGTCGGAATATCACATTCTCTTCCCCTTAGAGAAATCGAGATGTCCTCATCTTGAATGAAACTGGGGATATTGGTTACATAGTGATATTTTATCAGCCCAAGTGGCATCCTCTTCAGGGTAGTCTTTCTATTGGATGAGACACTCTCTAAGGGTTTTTCTCCTTAGATTTTTCTTTTGCATATCAAGTATCTTTTCTGGTTGAAGTTGGAGGACTCCTTGACTTGGCATTACAATTTGTTGGTCGTTAAGTACATGGTCAAGGTCATGAATATATGCTTTCAATAGGCTGACATGAAATACATTATGTACTTTCAAGTTGTTAGGGAGCTGCAGCTTGTAGGCATTTGGTTCAAGACACTTTAGCACCTTATATCGTCCACAATACCTGGGCCTTAGTTTCTTGAATTCCCCCAAAGATAAGGAACTTTTCTTTGGATGAACTCAAATAAAAACCATGTCACCTTTTTTGAAAATGTGTTCTTGTCTTCATTGATCGGCATATGCCTTTTGTGGATCCTTGGTGGCTTGAATGTCTTACCTCATAGTCTTCACTTGCTGATCCATTTCTTCTAGCATTTTCCTAGATGCTTCTACCCATAGGGTAGGATCAGAAAAATTTAGTGGTGTGAGACAACCTTGCCCATATAGTGCCTGAAAAGGAGTCATTTGAATACTTTGAAGGTATGATGCATTGTAGGCGAATTCAACTGAGGGTAGGTATCAATTCTACCATTTGGGCTCCCTATTACAATAAGCTCTTAGTATGTCTTCAATAACTTGTTTGACCCGCTCTATTTGAAGTAGAGCTAGGTTTCTAAAGCTTCGAACAAGCTCTTCCAAAAGTGTGATGTGAAGAGAGAATCATGGTCGCTAATGATTCTCTAGGGTAATCCATGTAATCTGAAATTTTCCAAAAGTGTGATGTGAAGAGAGAATCGTGGTCGCTAATGATTCTCTAGGGTAATCCATGTAATCTGAAATTTTCCTTGATGAAAAGAATGGTAATATTGGAAGCCTTGTAATTGGTTTTTAGAGGAATAAGGTGTGTAACTTTTGTTAACATATCAATGACTACCATTATGGAGTTATATCCTCCTTGTACCAGGGGTAATCCAACTATGAAGTCCATGTTGATATACTCCCATTTCATTTAAGGGATGTCAAGTGACTGGAGCTTTCTTGGCAACTTGACACGTTCAGCCTTAATTCGTTGGCAGTTTAGGCATTTGGTGACATACTTAAGTACATCACCCTTGAGTCTTTCCCAATAAAATCTTTTTTTAATTGTATTAAGAGACTTAGCAACATATCTAGGATGGCCTGAAAATGGAGAATTGTGAACTTCCCAAAGTGTTTTCTTCTTGAGTTCCTGACTTGTAGAAATACATAGTCTTGTCTTAAAATAGGCAAGTTCCTCGTTTATGGAAAAATCTTGATATTTAGACTTGAGTTTTGGACTTTAATCCTTAACAAACATCTCTCTTAACATTTTGTGATAGCTTGGATCCTTCACTGCTTCTTTTTTAGGCATTTCTATGAGAGGGTTATTGGGCATTGAAATCATTGTGGCAAGAGTTCTTGATTTTCAGCTTAGGGCATCCGCAATCACATTCTCCTTGCCTGGTCTATATTTTATTTCAAAGTCAAATTTGTGCAAGGTCTCAATCCATCAACGTTGTCTCATATTGAGATTTGGTTGAGTAAAAATCCATTTCAAGCTTTTATGATCAATGACTAGAGAAAACCTATTAGCAAGCTGGTAATGTCTCCATAATTTAAAGGCACGAATTACAACAAGTAATTCTAGATCGTATGTGGCATAGTTTCTTTCATGGATCTTTAATTTTCTTGAAGCATAGGCTAATGCATGTTCTTCTTGCATAAGCACACAACCCATAGCTAGAGACCTCGCGTCAGTTATGACTTCAAATTATTTGCTTAGGTTAGGTAACCTTAAAAATAGGGGCAATTACGAAACTCTGCTTAAGCTTCTCAAAGCTAGATTGTTTGATATACATCCATATAATGGAGACTTGCTTTTTGAGAAGGTCGGTGAGAGGTGCGGCGATCAAGGCATAGTCTTTAATGAAGACTCTATAACAACCTGTTAGCCCTAGAAAGCTTCACACTTCCTTGACCATTGTTGGGGGCAGCCAATCTTATACATCTTGGACCTTGGCAGGATCCACTGAAATGCCATCTGCTAATCCTAGATATTCAATTTGCTTTTTGAAGAAGACACATTTCTTCTTTTTAGCATACAGTTTGTGGGCTCTCATTGTTTCAACAACTACTTGCAGTTGTGGTCCATGGTCTTCTTCATTCTTGGAATGTGTTAAGATATCATCGAAGAAGACGAGGACAAAGTCGTCAAGGTAGGTTCAAAAAATTTCTTCCATCAACTTGTTGAAGGTGGAAGGAGCATTTGTTAACCCAAATGAAATCATGATAAAATCATAATGACCGTACCTTATGTTAAAAGCAATTTTAGGGATAACTTCCTCCCTAATTCTTATTTGATAATAGCTTGATCTTTGAAAAGACCTTTGCTCCATGGAGTCAATCAAGCAACTTGTCTATCCTGGGGATTGGATATTTGTTTTTCACTGTCACCTAGTTTAATCCATGGTAATCAATATAAAGGCGGAGTGTTCCATCTTTCTTTTTTTGAAGTATTACCGAGGCTCCCCATGGTGAATTACTTGGTTAGATGTATCCTTGATCTAATGGCTACTTGAATTGTTCTTTTAGCTAGCTCAATGGCTTCAAGAATTGACATTTGATAGGGCCGTTTGGTGACAGGGGAAGTGCCTAGAATAAGTTGGATTTCATGATCTACTTCTCTTGTTGGTGGAAGCTCTGTTAGGTCTTTTGGAAAAACATTTGCATAATCTTTTAGCCAAGATGATTGGTGCTTGGCTTCACTATCCTCCTTGGACTTGTTGAGCTTAATTAGATAGATGGGTAATCCTTTCTTTAGTCCTTTTACTATTCTGGAAGCTTTAGCCAGCTAAGAACCTTAGGGTTCCCTACCTCCCCCTAAGTGGTTACTTGTTCTCCCATTGAGTTTTGAAACATAATTTGACCCTTTCCACAATGGATATGAGCATATTTGGAATTAACCAATCCATATCTAACAAACATTCATAAGCCCCAAGGTTCATAATTCAAAATCTCATTTTGGAAGAATTACCACCCAAGCCAAATTCTACCTTACTAGTTTGTTGTGTTGATAGAACTTTCTTGATGTTGCTAGCTCCACAAGCAAACAATAGTATTTGTGCCTAGCCTTTTTGCACATTTTGGTGATATGAAAGAGTGGGTACTTCCACAGTCGATTAAAATTTGAAAGGGTTTACCGATAATCTATTGGTGTTTAAATTTCTAAGAATTGGCAATTTGGACCCTTCTTACTGAGAGTGGCATGTACTCTTGATCTTTCCATATCAGATTCCATTGTAGAATTACTGACCTCTTTTGGGTTTATTCCAGTAACCTTGCCCCTTGCATCTTGATTTTGCCCACGAAATTGGCCCTGGTGGATGTTTGGGCAAGCTTCAAACACTACCTCTTGAAATATCTTGGTTCCTTGCAATAGAGGCACCTTGGAGCCTCATTGCTCTTTCCTGTGGGAATAAAGTTTCCCACTGAATTTGACTTGATTCTCATTATCTTGTTTGGTTGACATTGCCCTTGGGCTCTTTTTGCATATCCTTGGAGGTTGCCCTTATTCTGATGGTTTTCGTTCCAAATTTTTGCATTTCTTGGCCTTTGTTCCATCTCCTGAACAATTGAAACTGCTCAAATTAATGCATATCCTGTAAATCTGATTGTCTCATTGACTCAAGGCCCATATTTAGGGGCGGATTTAGACCATTGCAAAATTTGGATACTTGTTGTGAAACATCTATCGTAAGTGCATATTTTAGAAGTGTTACAAATTTGGAGTAGTAAGCTTCTAGGCTTAGGCTTAACTGTTTTAAGTTGAAGAATTCATTCATTTTTTGGGCTTGATATATGGGTGGAAGGTATCTCCCACGCACAAGATCCTTAATCTTGTCCCAAGTGATAACACTTTTTAGTTTTTCTTTGGTCCTTGCACCACTGTTTCCACCAAAGATGGGCATCTCCTATGAATTTTAGTTTGGTGATCATTGCTTGATTTGACAGTGCAGTCCATGCAGCAATGAAATAGTCTTCCATAGATTCTATCCATGTTTCTTCTTTAGTTGGAATATCCCTCCCCTTACTGTCAGGACCTAAAACAGGCCGACACTGGCTTTAAGCACTAGCTGGGCATTTCTATGCTCAGAGAATACACCCTCTTGGCCTCACGACCAAGAGCGTCCAGGGGACACACTGCCCTAACTTCTATCATAAATTTTGTGTTTGTTTTGCATTGTAATCCAATGGCTAAGCCTTCCCCACACTCCTCAAAGGGAGCCCCTACACATATATTGGTGTAAAACACCTTGTAAGCACAAACAAAAGGAGACACACCTCAACTGAATACCCTGTACCCACAACAACTCTGCTACACCTCAAGGATTGACCCCTCAATGCACCGCTAACACAAATAGCATGTACGTCACAAACTCCACTCTTGTTTTCAAAGGTTTCAGGAGATAAAATATTTCCTCACTTCACAATCCCCAAGGAAACCGATCGTCTAAACCTACAGCTTAGGACATCTCACACACTCCACATAGGTCATATGCATAAGAAAACAATTGCAATACATCCAAGAATGACACCATGTGATATGCGCAATGAATTGTGTATAATCATAGTGCTCAATCATTTTATGATTTATCAATCAACATTGTAAAGTGCAAAGAAATTTCTTTCAATGATTCCTACGTTGCTATGGATTAGCACAAGGCATTCTCGTGATGTTGCACCCTCTTAAACTTAAATTATAAACGTCCTATATGGCATGCAAAAGAAAATAGATTATAATTTCAAATGTTGTCAGCCATTAATTATCCTAAAAAACTCTCCTTCTCCCTATCGTCGCCGCCATGGGGGGCAGTGGTTGTTTCACGCCATTTTGAAAAACACCCCCTCCCCCCACATGAAAAAATTAGGGGCTTTGGGCCCCCTAAAGACTATGCCCAATTTTTGGTCAATTTTGACATTGGTAATGCCCAGCTTCTCGTAGCTCTTCCATTTGTTGAACAATTTCAAATTGGAAAAATCATGCATGTCCAGCTTGACATCCTGAATGGCCAAGAAGCTATCTTTCTTCAATCTAACTGTCGAAAAAATCACTAAAAATTTGCAACCACCACAACGACCAAAGTTTTTCATTTGCGTCTTCCTCGATCTCTTAAAATTGTCAAATCCTCATGTTCCTCTTCCATTTGCTTTAAATTCCCACATAAAATTTACATTAGTCCACTCTTTTTTGGCAATTTACAAGTGTTTAAATGTTGCTTTCATTTTGGTGACCACGAGATAGGGCAACTTAGCCCGTCAAATCCCACGAATTGACCTACACAAACAACAACCTAAGAAAGCATCAAGCTACCACAAAAAATTGCCAAAGAGGTCATCCTAGTGGTGGTCTGAACTACCTGCCTAACTTAGGACAACGGAACCAGGTCCTCCTACTAGGTGGGGACTCTTATAGCCTAGTCATCATATTTTTATTGTAACACATTTTCCTCCCAATGTTTCCATACTCAAGTGCATAAAAAGGAGGGAGCTGAGCATAGAGTGGCCCAAAAAGAACAGAGCATTGGCCTCAAGTCCTAACTCGGTACCCAAGAACCTACCAAGCTCTCGGGACTTAATCCTTTTCTATTTCACTAACTTTTATTTTTTCTCCAACCTTTCCTTTTTTTCGGCTAACTGCTACTCCTAAGAAGACAAACATCCACCCTGGATCTGACATATCCTCAAGAACCTACCAGGCCTTCCCAAGAAGCCGATAATCAATTGCTTGTAGGAAATTTCTCTTTTTTCTTTTCTAATTGAGGGGTTAGAAACCCTTTTTACATACCTCTATAATTTTGATATTTAGATATATTCAAAACTTGTTCCTCTTTGCTATTTTGGTAGGCTTCTCTAACTGCCTCACACTAGTAGGGACTCTTAGGACAGCTGCCTAGCAAGCAAGAAGGAGAAGGTCACAAGGACTACCCTCTATCACAAGTCTTTAATCCCTGACAATGTCCTAAAAGGAGGTAGGTGACTACTCAACCCCCCAGATATACCTAAGGAAAGCATAGGATTTCATGCCTTGATTGCCATTCCCCATAAACGAAAAGAAAATAACCCCCACATACACATATAGCACTATTAGCTTAAGGGAAAAACTTAGAAAGGTGACGACACCACCTGAAATGGCCACAAGAAGGTCTCGCAGAGCACAAGCTCCCTCTAGGCACTTCTTCCAACTTGTGTGATGCAATCACTAAAACAGAAAACCATTAAACGTACTTGCACCAAACAGACATATGGCCCTCTTGGCCTAAAGGGATATAACATTTCACAACCAACGAATTGGCCCTCTTGGCCTAGCATAAATCACTTTGTTCTAACCAAATATGGTCTACTTGGCATGTAAATTATATCTTGTCAAACTAACCAAGCTAAACCAAAGTCACAAGTCCAAGCCTTCCTACTAATATAACCTTAGTATGGGCTATTCCTCTTCATGTGCTATTAGCTGAACGAATAACCTCGTTGGGCTCGGATGTCTTACCTTTCAAATACACTGGTTGTTCCAGCTTTCCAAAGGCCTCTCCTATAGAGAGATCCATGGATTTCGGCTCATGTGACCCTTTCCTATTTGGATTTTTTAATGTATCATTATTACAACCCAAACTAGGTAGGGATTGAATCCTAGGTTCATCACAATGATGCACCCTAGAGCGGTGCATATTGCTAGATGTATTATTATGGCCTCTGGTCTCATCCATGGGAATTAACCATAGTATGTCCACTTGGAACTCTTTGCTTTTCATCCAGCACATGGGCCACACTTTTCGAGATTTTGGGCCTCCAAACCCATCTTCTTTTAATCTTTGCATGGCTCAATTGGAGCCCACCACTCCTTTTATTTGTGTGATCTTTCATGGTGACCAACCCGCTCGCTTGTTGCCTATCACTTCCCTTGAAGAAGATCCTTCTACTAGATTCAACTCTAGGTGGATCTTTACCATTATAAATTCCAAGTTCCCTTTTACCCTAGTTTTCAATGGTTGAGAGAGCCTCCACATGATAGCATATATCAGCTATGTTTTGGGGTGTCATCTCATTGTCATGATTTTGTTTCAAACTTAGACCAGTGATGGATTGCTTAACCACTCTGCTTCCCCTATTAGGTCTACACCCATTTCCATCTAGCTCATGGCTTTGGAACATGGGATTGGCTACACTAGGATGCTAGGGTTCCTAGGCCTCAAGGTCTTTATAGTTAATTCCAAGATTCTCCCTAGTAAACATTGTATATCATTATTGTTCCATGGTGTTACAACTTTAGCATGATTGTTGGTCGATGCCAGGACTACCTTGGATTCTAACATGCTTGTTGCATATCCTCTAGGTTGATGAATGGTCGTGCACAATGTTTCTTGAATAGGGACCGCACCAAGGCGAACCTCGGCCCATGCCATCATGCTAGAGGACGGACTAGCCGCTAAATGCATACTTTCGACGTTACATAAATCATTTCTCGTAGAGGATTCAATCTCTATATAATTAATTAGGTCTATTAGGAGATTTTGAATAGGGCAAGCCAAGTGTTTGAAACCTTAGAAAAACCCCATTTTATAGATACTTTAGTGCATTCCTAATGGACATGCTTATAAATTTTAAGTCCCTTTCTGACCAAAGTCCAAAAACCGCTACTTATTCGCAACTCCCGACAAATGCACCACTTGTTGGGACCTAAAATGGTCTCGAAATTGGCTCTAAGCACTAATTGGGCCTCTCTATGCTTAAAGAACACACCCTCTCAGCCTCACGGCTAGCAGCATCAGGAGCGTCTAAGGGACACATTGCTCTAACTTCTATCGTAAATTTCACGTTTGTTTTGGATTGTAATCCAATGGTTAAGCCTTCCCCACACTCCTCAAAGGGACTCCCTACACATATATCAATGTAAAATACCTCGTAAGCACACAAAAGGAGGCACCCCTCGACTGAATACCATGGCCCCAGTGTAGCACTTCTACACCTCGAGGATTGGCCCCTTGATGCGCCGCTAACACAAATAGCACATACGTCACAAATTCCACTCTTTTTTTTAAACATTCTAAGATGTAAAATATTTTCTCACTTAACAGTCCCCGAGGAATCCGATTGTCTAAACCTACAGCTTAGGACATATGCATAAGAAAACAATTTCAATGCATCCAGGAATGACACCATGTGATATGTGCAATGCAACTATGTATGAACCTTAGTGCTCAATTATTTTATGATTTAGCAATCAGCATTGTGAAATGCAAAGACATTTCTTTCAATCATTTTAGCCTATACATAATGCTGTGTTGCTATGGGTCAGCATCAGGCATTCTCGTTCTGCTCCACCCTCTTAAACTTAAATTATAAATGTCATATATGTCATGCACAAGCAAATAGATCATAATTTCAAATGTTATCAGCCATTAATTACCCTCAAAACCCCTCCTTCTCCCTACCATTGCCATGGGGGAGGCGGTTGTTTCACGCCGTTTTGAAAAATGCCTCCCCCCCTCCCCCTCCCCCTCGAAAAAATTAGGGGCTTTGGGCCCCCCTAAAGGCCATGCCCATTTTTGGCCTCCCTTTTGGTCAATTTTGACCTCAGTAATGCCCAACTTCTCACAACTCTTACACCACCCGTTGATCAATTTCAAATCCAAAAAATCCTACATGTCTGGCTTGACATCTCGAACTGTGAGAAGCTATCTTTCTTTAATCCGACCATCGAAAAAATTACTAAAAATCCACAACCACCACAACGATCGAAGTTTTGCATTTTCGTCTTCCTCGGTCTCTTAAATTGTCGAATCCTCATGTTCTCTTCCATCGGTTTTGATTTCCCGCATAAAATTTGCATTAGTCCACTCTTTTTCGACACTTTACAGGTGTTTAAATGGTGCTCTCACTTACCATCAAACTCTGGTGGCTTGTTTTGCTTGAGAAGAAATTTCTTCTCTTAAGCTTCTGTGATATTGAGATTAGGGGTGACTCTGGGAAATATGCACTTTTCACTATCTATTTTCTTTCCAACAATATTCAAAAAGATGTTAACTTGCTTAATCTACCTCACTAATTTAGGAAGGGAATTATGTACTAAGTCTTTCAAATAATGATCATGGTTTACACTTTAAAATAGAGTTTTAATCTTAGTCAAAAATTATTTCGACTTACCCATGGATCTCTAGTAACTTAGTAGACATCAACGGCCAGAGTTATGGCATGTATATCCATATCTTGATATTTTTGTGGGAAGGTCTAGATATCCTTATGATGAGGGTTACTCCCTAAAATAGAAATTCCATTGATCGAGATGAACTTAGTTGGTTTTTTGCTTACGTGATGATTTTGTGATCTAGTTGATCGTTAGTATGAAGAATGAGGTCCTGCCAAGGAAGGATAGTTTAACGAGCCTTTGAGTCCTCCATCCATTGGATTCACCTAAGCTTGATCTATGATATAGTTGGGGTGGTTAGCATCAATGTATCAATCCATCCCACATTGCCATTCTGGATAGGAGAGGTGAGAACTGTATATTCATTATAAAATAGTTAAAAATTATTTCACCATTTGAATGCTTTTCAAATATATGCACGGCTTGAAATGTAGGAAATTTCTTTAGACTTTGTCACCTCTATTAGTCAACTCTATTTCTACTAAGGTTTTAAAAAATCCTTAAATCTTAGAAACCTTAAGGGTTTCTATCCACCTTAGCCTCTTTAAATGGTTTTGGAGGTAAGCAAGATGGTTTGCGTCAATGAAAAATACCCTTTGCTTAACATCCATTGTCTTTCGTAATACAAGAGCGAAGAATTGTATATCTAATCTAATATTTGCATCATTTGGTTTCTCCAACTGAAACTAGAGTGCATTGCTAACATAAACATAACATGGAAAATCAAGAATCATTCCCAAGGTTTGTCCATTTTCCAGAAATCAAGAACATATATTAATAAGAGAAGATTTTCACAACTTAAGATATTTTATATTGTAGTTATAATTAGATTTATTTTCTTGCATCGTATCCTATATCAGAGTGTTCTTTGATATCAACTATAATGTGCCCGCCCGAGCCACTTCCTCGTCGACACGTTCTTAGTAGCCCATCAAGAGATGTCTTAGAAAATGCCATTCGAGATTTGATGAATTACCTCAAAGTTTGCTATTTAGGCTCACTTGAGTCTACCCCGCAGTGGAAGTTCCAGCCATCCCCATGAGGATCGACCTAGGCTTTTTCGGTTCCTATTATTAGTCAAATTAACTACTAACGATTGATTAGTGTCAGCATTTCGAGTTTCCACTTCTTATCCCATTCCGGGTCCTAAAACGATTCAAGTCAGGCTTCCTAATCTCCAGTGGTCATACATTTACCTATTAAAAAATGCAAAATTTTTCCCTTTCTAGGAAAGCTCTCGTCTCATCGAGTCCGCTAAACCGTAGGTCTCGATTTGTCGGGGATCCATCATCCTGCTTCCCTCAAAATAGTATTTTTAATTACATAATTACCTACCACCTTAGATTCAACATATAAAAATAGCTTCTTTGATTATCTCCTGATACAAATTCGTTACATGCCTTTATTTCACAACACAAAGATAGAGTAAAGAAATTCCTTCTCAATAGTTCCTTTAAGAAAAATAAAATTTTACAATGTTTTCTATTTTAGCTAGATATGATGTCAACCCGAAGGTATTATTCTCTCCAAGTTCAGTTCCTAAACTAGTTTTGAAACTTCCAGGATACTATCTGGAATTCAAAGGGTAGTTGGCAATTTGTAAGAGTCCAAGGAGTTTATGACCAGAGCCCCCTGGTATCCTCACCTTCTCCTACCAACTAGAGTTCCCTACGATAAGACCTTTCAAGCCATGATTGGTCTATACTTGGTAATGCAAAAAAAAAAAAAAAAAAAAAACGCTTGGAGTAGGTTCTATCCATGTTGGCCTTGGGGAGGTCTAGCGCCATCAAAGAACACTACCTCCGTCAATGTTCTATATTCATCAGAATATTGCCTCGGTCGGTGATCTGTATTCCATCATCCATCTTTTAGCCTGATGATTTTAGGAAAGATTAGTACCTAACTTACAATCACAAACATCTTATTTCGAATTCATTATACGTAAACTTTTAACAAACTTATTTTCAAGACAATTCTTTCCTTCCCAAAAATAATAATATCAAGGCAAAACTTAGTGTAAGTGGCAATATCTTCCAATAATCTTCTCAAATTACCCTCCCCTCGGGATCTAGTCCGGATTGAATCTAAACAAGAATTCTATTTTTGAGAACAATTCCCGTGATGGTCTTTTCTTTTCTCAATGGAGTTCGTGGGTTTTTGCTTTTAAAAAATATTGGTTAGTTTTATTATGAAAACTACACTTCAAGACCCTTCTTTTTCATATGGAAAATTAGTGTCCATGTTCATCCATGAAAGGTTCTGTTAGTTCAATACAGATCAAAATTTTTGAGTCTTTTTAAGAGCACAATACCTTCCTTATACTTCTCCTTGGAACATCTCGTACAAACCGTTCGCTATGATGTTGCAAAACATAGGACTCATAACTCCACAAACATAAAGAGAGAAAGAGAGAGGGGGTAGATATGGTCAAGTCTCATCCCTAGCTCACATGCTTTGTTGTGCTTCACAAGAAAAGAACCCACACACTTTCTCTTTCACTACTCACTCACTCATGCACGCACACACACACACACACTCTCTCTCTCTCTCTCTCTCTCTCTCTCTCTCTCTCTCTCTCTCTCTCTCTCTCTCTCTCTCTCTCTCTCTCTCTCTCTTGGAAGGACCTACAGTGGCTATTGCCATAGCCATGGCCTAGTTGTACTTGGCCTTTCACACGTTTCTAAGGATTGCTCAAAGCATGCTAGAACTATTCTAGCAAAAGAAATCTTCCTAGCAAGCAAATCTTCTCAATACTCATATGTGTTTTAATTTCTCCTAGTTCTACTCACGATTCTAGATTTAAAAACAACAATAGTATCCATTTGGTTATACATGATGCACATTAGTTATGGCATGAGGAGGAGAGAGTCATTTTTGTTGCCTTGGTGCTTTGCATTTTTTCTACTTCATAGTGCACAAGAGTATGGAAAGGCCAATTCAGCAATTTGACCCTAGGTAATAAATATCATAGGAATGCATGGAAAGGGAAAATTTTAATCCAAATCTATGCCTTTCAAAACTACTATAAAGTTCCTCCCTCCTTCTCACTCTTCTTGTCGAGACATCAATATAGATGGCATGGCACACCTTCACACATGGATGAATATCTAAATTAGCACATTTCTTCCATATTGCTATAACAGAACTATTGGTAAAATAAAGGGCCTATGGATTGCTTTGTTGAGGTGATCAAGCTTGTAGAGGCTATGAGCATGTCTTCCCTTTCCTTGCCAATCTTGGTAACATGCCTCTATATGTGTAATGGAACATCTATCAGACTAAGTTAAAACTTCCCTCGTGTTAATATCAAAATGACCCAAAGCTCGTTTTTGAGCTCCATATGATATATGTAATTTGTCTATTTAAAAAATTCATATAGGTAATATGAAATAAGAGAATTATAATGAGCACTCTAGCCTCTTTGTCCACATCCCGCCCTCTACCCTTCACTACTGAATGAGAGAGAGAGAGAGAGAGAGAGAGAGAGAGAGAGAGAGAGAGAAGTTTTTGAAGAAAAGAAGAAGTAGTAGAAGAGAAGAGGGTGGACAGACATCACAAGTAACATTGTTATAGCGCTATACTTCTTTTATGGAGGAGGTGGGGCATAGAAAGACAGCCCTTTCATCGCCTTCTCAACATTAACGCAGATTATACCTAAGTCAACTGGCTAGAGATGCCAAATTTCCACATCTTCAAGGCCCATGTCCGTGGGGTGAAGAGGGCGATGTGCAAGTGCTTGTCCATGAAGGCAATATGGTGTAGATCAGTGGTGAATTCTAGAAGCAAGAGGCAGAGAGGAAGAAGGGGCCTGCAACTTGGCACAGAAGCGAGAGACCCTCGGGAAAATTCTTCTGTCATTTCCAGATCCCAAATGGTAATTTGCTCATTGACTACATTAGGGTCCATCAAGAGGATGCGATGTTTACCATCAGTGTGCTTAAGAAGGCCCTTGCTAAGCCTATTTCCAAGAAGGTGCACATCATTAGCAAGCTTTGAAGCACCGTCTCTCTCTTTCTCTCTCTCTCCTCCCAAACATTATAGAGAAACGGTGCATACAGGAGCCTGGCTTTCAGGACCTAGCCTTTGTCTCTCTCATGTGCTACAAACACGGCATAGGCATGAGATGCAACAAATACAACCAAGACAAAAATCCGTAGTGGAGTTAGCTTGTTGTCACTGCAGGCACTGCTTTGTTCTTTTTGGTGACAATCAGACATGCAACATGCTATCTATGTTGGAGTGGTACTCACAATGGGATTTGTTGCCTTAATTGAAGTTTATGTTTGTGACTGGGACTATTATTATAGTCATTAACTATGCATATGCAAAGAAGAATGGCAGATTGGGGTCCAACTGATGAGTGAGATTCCCTGGACCATATGAGAGTCTATTTTCTTATGGGGTTTTGAGCCAAGATTCTACCAAGTCATGGCATGATATGATTTTAACAGGTATGAATGTGGGTTCTAGATTGACAGCCTACACCTTTCATACTTTGTTAGCAGTTGTTTGAGTTTATGTTTCTATTACCTAAAGTAAGGAATTTCACATGATCACGTAGGTAATATAGACTGAGATGCTATAGTTTTTAAGATGTAATATTGAATCAGATAGCCTGATTTTCTCTGCAAAACCCACAGATGCAAGTTGATAGACATGATAAGGCCTAGGGATCAATGTTTGTCATTGACAGTAAGAATGCACGTGTTGTCCATCCCTTAGAGCACTTTTAGCACCTAATGACAGAGTGTAAGGGGACAATCATCATTAAGCAAGGATGTATGAAGAGATGAAGGTTGTGTTGCCCGAATTAGCCCCTTTCTCAAATTGAGGAGCATGATATCAAATAATGGATGGTTAAATTTTTTTGGCAGATTAATGAGTAGGAAATGCTAAAACTAAGCACTATCATGTGTGGAAGTTGTGAAAGAGAGTGGAGTGCCCATTGTTTTATCAATGATCGACTAGTTATGGCTATGGCAAATGATGCAGGTGGAGTGGATTTGGGGCAGACTGATCCTTAGACTGATCCTTTTGCAAAGAATCGCAGGTCTCTGTTAGGTCCTGGCAAGATTATTGGAGCATTGTGCAAAAGGCATGGAAGTCCCCTAGGCTATATAAGATGAATATTTATTTAGGATCACTGAATGGCAAAGAGAGGCATCACAAAAGCATCTTAAAGCTAGTGATCTACTCTTCTATGCTACAACAGATTCAAACATGATTAAAAGGACTCAGGCTGATGTGGAATGAGGATTATGTGTAGCTAAGGGTATGCTAAGATTACTACTTGTGATGGGTCTCCAGAATGTGTAGCAGGTTGTAGCACTTGAATATGATGTCACTTGCAATCTAGAGATGATAGTGAAGTTATACTTGCTGGAACTTGTATGCTAGAGTGCCAGGCTTTGTTTTGATGATGTGACTAAAAGGTGGGTTGTCTTGGAGTATCTCTATAATATTTTATATCATTTTTTAGGATGGGAAATCAGGCTATAATATGGCTATAATTCCACCACAATCCCACTTCTAGGAATGAAGGAATTGCAAAGATTGTATCTTATACTAGTTTTGCAGCACCATTGACATTTATGATTTCCTAGCATATTCAGGTGCATCTCTAGCTACAAAAACCTTGCTACAATTTCCTGTAGTTTATGGTCATTAGCAAGTTTTCTTTTAGAGAACAAGTCTAGAGCTTCGACATGTGTATCCAAACATTTAGCCAAAAAAAACATTGTATTCCAAAACTAGGTTTTTTCTATTTTTACCACAGCTTTACGTATTGATCACAAATTGATGATGACTATGATATGGATGTGTGCTTGTTGCATCTGGGAAAGATTGTACGTTACCAATGGTGTATGTTCATCAAGATATTCATATGTCAATGCATATCTATATTTGTCTTACAAGCTACTTTTCTTCTCTACAATTGCTAGATGATTTGGTAGGGCACAATGATGGTTTGTTCAAAAGAGTTGAAGGCTTTGGTGTCCATTCATGGAAAAGAGGTAATCAAAACATACTATCTTAACTCAAGTTTTTTCTCTAAAAGTCACTCTTAAAGTACACTAAAAAATTTTCTTTATTACTTTTTGATATTTGACATGTTTCATGCTTGTTGGTATCTTAAGCTAGGATAGTTGCTCTCTTAGGGGATACTGCACCTTTTTACTTATCTAAGTTTAGATTGCTACAAATATCTTATATTTTCCCACCTTTTATGGAACTTTAATAGATTGCATAACAGGTAATGACACCCTTTGAGTCAACCTTCTCACTTGATATTGACTCAAAATTGGACTGTTATTTTCCCCTATTTACATCCAACAATTCCTTTTGGACAAAATGTCAAAGAGAGAGTGGTAGTACTCAAAAATTTTCTTGATGCATATGATATGGTTATTTGTGTACTAGCTGATAATAAGTGCAACAAAAGATGTGGGCTTACAACTTTAGGATGGTCATGTGATTTTCTCTCAAAATATTGGACGTATTGCTTAATCATGGCTGGAAATCCTTTTGTCTTGATTACATGTTTTGCTGCCAGCCCCTCCCAGTGTGACTATGCCTATGGCTAGTCAGTTGGCTCCATCAAATGTTGGAGGCCAAGTTTCGAACCCTAATGTTGTTCCTGTGAGTCAACAACCAATGCCCAATCAAATTGTTAGGCCAATGGAACGACGGATAGACGATCAAGGCTATGAGTCGAGTGCCTCTAATGTTTTTGCGAAGTTAAGGATATGATGAAGCACTACACTGACATGATTTCTGAACAATATTGGCAAATAGTTGTTGATGTCAATTTCTTGAAGAAGCCACAGAATCTGATAGGGAGTCGACGCCCTGAAGAGGGTGGCCCCTCAAGATTCAGCTGTAAGTGGTGTGGTAGACAACATTTCCCTAAAAACTGTCCAAATGTTAAATGTGATATTTGTGGGAAGTTGGGCCACTTAGCCGCTACCTGTTGGAGTAAGATTAGTTCTCTCCAACAAGGGAGTAAATAGCTAGGTCCAGTTAATCATAGAGCACAAGGTAATAACCTGCAGCAAAATGATGGACCAAGACAAATATTGCAAAGGGGAAAGACCACGATAGAAGAGTTGCCACAAGGCAATGGAGTCAGCCTTATTGAGACTGTACGTGTTAATGATGTTGAAACCTCTAACCTACGAGCCGTGACAAGAGGCTAAAAGGCTAAAGAGGGTGACAAAGATAATGCAAAACCAGTTGAGGAAAACCCTAAGCAAGGGAATAAGGGGACGTGAGTCCTGAATCCTAGCATGGAAGGTGGACCTCTAAGGCCTATTGATAAAAAAGCTAATCCTAAGAAGGATGAGGAAGTGCCAAGAAAGAAGGCAAGAGCTAAAAAAGAAGCACCAAAGCCGGTCCCGAGACCAAAAGAAAGGATGGTTTGGCGAGAAAAGAGAGCTTTGGCTACCTATCATGATTTTGATTTAGCAAGTTCTCTTTGCGAAGTCAAACCAGATGTAAACCTCTTACACTTGATTAAATTATCTCGAGGAGTACGCAAGGAATTCAAAAAGATCCTGCGTATTGGATATATTGTAGAATCTTTGGGCATAGCACGAGTAGGGGAAGATTGGTTTGATCATGCTGAAAAGAATTTCCCTAGGGTTCCAGCATATGTGGATTGAATATTAGTGAAACATGCTATCGTAGACATTGGATCCTCCGTCAATATCATGAGTTCAGAGTTGATGGAGAGGTTGGGTCTAGGCATTCAAAAAGATAGCTCCACCCTTCTTAGAATGGCTAATGATAGTCTAAGACAACCAGAAGGTTGCGTTACTAAAGTTCATGTTACAGTTGTAAGTGTAGAATGCTTCTTGGACTTTAGGGTGATAAGATTTGCAGGACATTCTAGCTATCAAGTTTTGCTAGGCAGGCCTTGGATCTTACGAACAGATTGCCAAGTCGATATACCCGCCGGTCGAATGGTTCTAGGTAGAGGTGCTAATCAAGTAATAGTCGATGCTTACCCTGAGTCTCCTCAGAGTGAGAGAGCTCCTTTATCCTCTACTGAATTAAAGATAGCAGATGATCCATCTGGTAGTAAGACATCATCCAGTGATGAATCTAAAGAGGGGTCCACTACAGAGGATATTTATCAGATAACTCTAAATGAGCCGATAGAGCCGCAAGATAGGATAAGAGACGCGGATGTGATTGAGTCGACCTTGGCACGCCGAATGATTCGCGGCTAATTAAATTAGGTTCCATGCTCAGTTCAGTAGAAAGGGAGGACTATGTGTCCTTAATTCAATAATTCCGCGACATCTTTGCTTGGAGTTATGATGAGCTGAGAGGCATTCCTCCCAGCTTGGCTGTTCATACTATTCCTGTAAAAGAAGGCAGTCGTCCTGTGCATCAGAAAGTAAGGCGTATGCCTTTTGAATTGAGGGATGGGTTGTTTGAGGAGTTACAGAAGTTACAGAAAGCTAGTTTAATCTTCCCTGTGCAGCATACAGAATGATGTTCACCAGTTGTTATCAGGAAGAAGAAAAACAACCAGATCCGACTATGTGTAGATTTTAGAGAGCTGAATAAGCAGACGATTAAGGATTACTACCCGTTGCCATTTATTAACTAGATGTTGGATCAATTAGCGGGTAGGAAAATATATTCGTTTATGGATTGCTTTGCGGGTTACAACCAGATGGCAATTGTAGAAGAGGACAAGTTGAAAACAACTTTTATTACTGTCTTTGGTACTTTTGCATACCATGTGATGGCCTTTGGTTTGTGCAATGCACCTGGATCATGGCAATGAACAGCAGACAAGACCTTTGGTGACATCTCCCCAAATGAGTTGAAAGTATTTATCGATGACCTGGGGGCAGCCACTGTGAGGGAAAGAATGTTGATTATCTTGAGAAAGTGTTTTGAGAGTTGGAGACAATTTTGTATCGCTCTTAACCCACAGAAGTGTGTCTTTGGAGTGCCTTATGGGCTATTGCTAGGCCATCTGGTCAGTTCAGTAGGGATCGCAACTGACCCTGAAAAGATCAAGGTTATAGTCGCTATGAGTCCACCCCACACTCCGAAGCAGGTACATAGCTTTCTGTCATCAATAGGGTACTATCGGAGGTTTATGAATGCCTTGGCAGAAAGGACGTTGCCATTAACAAACTATTATCCTTTAGCTGTCTATTTGTGTGGAGCGACCCTTGTAAGGTAGCTTTCGAGGATGTGAAACAAGAGCTAGTAAAAGCACCAATTTTAAAAGCACCTAAAAGAGGCAAAGTATTTTACATATTTTCAGCGGCCACCATGCATAGTATTAGCTACTGTTTGGCCCAAATCTGGGAGGAAAAGTGGTATCATCCGATAGCTTTTGCTAGTAAAAAATTGGGCATATCAAAAATTAACTACACCTACATGGAGAAGTTATGCCTTCCGATGGTCTTTGCACTAAAAAATTCAGGCACTACATCCTCTATGAGAAGGTAGTTTTCTATACGAAGACGGAAGGGCTTAGATTACTTATGAACAAGCTACAGCCGCCGTTTGATTATGAGATTAAGAGTAAGCCACTAAAGTTGCAGGGGATTGTGGAATGCCTTGTGGATTTCGGGGAGCCGGAAGAGACTTTGGCTACAGGAAGTGATATTGATGAAATGTTTAAAATTGATATAGCTTCTATCCCATCTTGGTATGCTGCTATCACGCATTATTTATCAACAGGAGAGACTGGAGCTGGTTTATCAAAATCTGAAAAGAGGAAAATCAGACAACAGGCTTTGAAGTTTTCTTTGATCGCAGAAACACTATATCGGCAGGGTGTTGATGATATCTATCGCCGATGTGTGATGCCTGACGAGGTTCCTTTCATCTTGGAAGAGTGCCATGACTCTGCATGTGGAGCGCACTTTGCTGTCACAGAAAGCTTTAAGAGTTGGATATTGGTGGCCGTCCATCTTCCAGGATTCTTTTGAGTACGTTAAGAGATGTGATACCTGTCAAAGACATGACAGGAGAGAGAATAGAAAACGCCCACTTATGCCTATCATGGCTATCCTTCCATTTGAGAAGTGGGGCATTGACATTGTGGGTCCTATCACCCCATCGTCTACTACTCAGAAGAGATATATTATAGTAGCAACTGATTATTTTACAAAATGGTCAGAAGAGCGGGCGACGAGACAGGACAATGCAAAAGAGACTGCAAGTTTTCTTTTAGAGTAGATTATCTGCCGTTTTGGTCCACCGAAGGAACTAGTGTCGGACTGTGGAACCCACTTTTTGAATAAAGTGATCAAAAGCTTGACTAAAGCTTGGCAAATCAAGCACAATAAAACAACCCCCTATAATCCGCAAGCAAATGGGAAAGTCGAAAGTATTAATAAGCAGCTTTTGGGTATCTTGTCTAAAATAGTCTCTGAGAAGAAACGAGACTGGGATAGGAAGTTGTATGTGGCAGTATGGGCATACAATACAACGTTCAAGCGAGCTACCGGCCATACTCCATTTAAATTAGTTTATGGGGAGGAGTGTGTGTTACCCCTCGAAATCGAGTTGCCAACCATATGGTTTGCAATTAACCACTCTTTGGGAGATAAGGATTCACTCTTTGAACGTTTTACGACCATAGCCCACCTGGATAAACTGAAATTGCAGAGCTTATTACACCAGGAAGTAGCTAAACATCGGATGAAGAAGTTGCAGAACCTTAAAGCAAAGAAGTATACCTTTAGAAAATGGCAATTAGTTCTATACTATGATGCGCATAGGGAGCTGTTTCCAAGGAAGCTGGAACCTAGATGGGATGGCCCCTACAAGATTGTTAGGATAGGGAAAAATAGGTCTATGGCTCTACTAGCTGATCTGTAGGAAGTAGAGTCTAAAAATAAGGTTAATCTTAATAAGATTAAACCTTATTATTTCTGAGTTTTCTAACACAAGAGAAATGCATTGCAGGTCCGTGCTAGGGCTGATTTGAGACCTGCAAAATAGCTTAAAGCTGGTTGATGGGGCGGTTAATTCCTTATTTGGAGCACCCATATCTAGAGCAGAGATACCATCAAGGGAAACTTATCTGGTGGAGCAAAGGATACAAAGTGATTGAGGAAGAAGACGGAACCTTTGTGTGGGAGATCAAAGTCTTTTGCCATCACTGCTTACGAATGTTGACAAGTATCCCTGTTGAGTTCAATGAAGAAGGTGGGATGGAGCCATCAGTTCATCCTCTCAACATGCTAAATTTTGACTATCATAATTACGAATAGAGGAGTTCGTGATGGCAGGCTATGTAAACCCATTGTGGACGTACACATTATATTTTGATGGAGCGTCCAAGGGCCCTAATAAAAAGGGGAGTGTTGGAGTAGTAATCTGAGATCCCCGACGTAGAGTTACGATGAAGTTAGCTGCTTATCTCGGGGTAGGATTCACTAACAATATGGCGGAGTATAAAGCCTTGATTATGGGACTGCATATTGCCAAACAAGGTGGTATTCGGCAGTTGTTAGTAAAAGGGGATTCCCAGTTGATCCTGAATCAGCTAGATGGAACATACACAGTGTAGAATCCCATTCTTTGTATGTATCATCAAACTGCGATGACCCTACTTGAGGAGTTTGAGAGAGTGTCTTTTCAGGCTGATTCCACGTTACTGGATTCAGTTTGCGGATTCACTGGAAAATCTTGCTTATGAAGAAGACATTTTCTTTAATTGTGGTCATAGTTTGGATATTGTTATCAATGATGAAACAGGACCCGGTCGCTTGTAGGGAATGTTATCAGAGCATGCAATATATGGCAGACGATGGTTGATATGGGTGATCCAAAGAGTAGCCGAGACCAATCTACCGTTGTTATCCTGGACCCATAGGCTGATTAGACAACATGTTATGCGTACACCTCTTGCTGTATATGCAAGAGGGATGGGTCATAACCTTATGCATCTAGTTTAGGGCTGCGAGCCCATTTTTCCTCCTTGGAAAGGAGCATATTATTGTATACATGTACTATTTCGGGGAGGGATGTGTAGGTGCTATTCTGTTTTATTTCGTTAGGCCAAGAGGGTCAGTTGTTTGTTTAGTACAGGTGCGGTTAATGGCTTCTTGTTTTAATCTTGTGCTAGACAGGTTCAAAGAAGAGCTTGGAAGGAGCCTTTGTTGCGCGGGAGCTTCTTGTGGCCCTATCCAAGTGATATCTCTCCTTTATGAGTACCCTATTTTTATGCTATATGTGTTTGTGTACTTATTGGGGGATTTTTCTTTTCTTGTTGGGGACCGACGTCCAAGACATGAAGTCCCATGTTTAGGTTAAGTATGTCTGAGGGAGGTTTGAGTAGTCATTGCCTCCTGTAAAGACATTGCCAGGCATTAAAAGACCTGTTTTAGAAGGTGGTCTGGTCTGCTAGCCTGCTAGGCAGCCGTTCTAGGAGTTTTTGGTTAGTTGTGAGGCAGTTAGAGAAGCATGTTGAAGAAAACTAATGGTAATAGAGAGGAAAAAAAATCTTGAATATCTTAAAGACAATTAATATTACGAAGGTGTGTAAAAAGGGGTTCTAACCCCCTATAAAAATAGAAAAGCAAAGAAAGGAAAATTTATAAGTAGTTGATCATCGCCTAGCGAAGGCCTGGTAGGTTCCTCCGGCCTGCTTCATTTGGGCTCGGGTCATAACTCGCAAGGGAATAGGTGTGGCCTCCCCATCAGGGTTTTCGACACCAAACAGCCCCTATGGGACAGATGGCAAATTAGCTGAGTTAGAGGACGGCTTCCCTTTGGGCAGTCTATGAAAAGATGGGTGATTCCACACTCTGCGCACCTTTGGTCAGCCTTGTCCCTGTTTTGCTGCTCTCTTTCAGGGCAGCATGATGAGACATAACCGGGGTGTCCGCAAGTCCAACAAGTGACTGGATCCTGTGGATGCCCTCCTAGGCCTCTACCCCGTTCTCGTCCTAACGCCATCACCAGCACGGGTCGATAATCCATGAGGACTGCGTTGCCCTCGTCGTCATGCGAGACGTAAGGGTATATGTAGGACTCTTCATCATTCGGCTCCTCCACGTAGTGTACTGGAATTCCATCTTCACCTCAGCCAAGCCTTGGTCTGTCTCGGCGGCCTTCCCCTTATCTTGAGATGATGGGATTAACCGCTCACCAGAGGCTGACGTTCTCTCTGAGTTTCGCGGGTTGGTCTCTTCTAGATTTGAGCTCCTAGAGCTCTGCTCTTTCAGCTGGTCATCGACTCTGATGGCTTCCTCAAAAACTCTAGCCACCATGTCCCACTGCAAGCTTGAGTTGCCTGCCAATGCCTTATATAACTCCTCGTCTTGAATTCCGCTAATGAATACAGTTGAAACTGCTCTGTCAGCAGTCGGTTGCTCGCCTAGAGGGATTCTCTTAAAGAGACTTCTCACATGGGTCATGTAGTCGCGGACGTCCTCCTTCTCTTTCTGCTTGACATTCATCAAGCGTACTAGTAGGTTATCGGAGTATCCGGGCTCGGCAAACCTCTTGACGAAGAGATCCTTGAGATTATTGAAGTTGACTCGTTCTACGGCATCCAGGCTTGTATACCACATCCTACCCTTGTCGCCTAAGCAAAGCCTGAATGCTTGCAAATGTTGAGTCTAGTCGTTGAGGCCGTTGGCTTCATAGACTTGCTCAAATTGCTCAACAAAGCTATATGGATCGTCATGCGGTTGGTACTTATCGAGTTGCTTGGCAACAATCGGTATTTTGGCATGGCTCTTTGAACCCTGGTTTGCCCCTAATCCTGCAAGCAGAGACGTCGCTAGTGCGGTGGCACTCTGCTCTACTGTGGTGTTATCGAGCAGCTATTTCATGAGGAGCTCGCTCAATGTCAGGTCTCCTTCTAGCGCTCTCTCATGGTCTGTTCGGCTTCGGCCAGCCAAATTCAACACTCGCTGCACCTCATGCAGCTCCATGCTTTGCCTTTGGCTCCTAGCCTGTTGATCCCTATTATAATCAACTATGCCCTACAATGCCTTGCGGGCTAGCCTTCTCTCCTCCTCTAGGTCTGCAATGATTGTGTCTGCTGTCTTGTCGCGGTGCTCGTACCGGGTGTGCGCGTCGTAATTGCTCACCGTCTGCTATATAGCATCTGGGAATACACTCAAATCAAGCTCCTCATTAGACCGATGATCTGAGCTTTCTTCCGTCATGGTTGAATTCTTGTGCCCCGCTGCGCTTAGTTGCAATATGTGCTTTTTTCTGCAGAGGTGTCATTGGGTTCTCATCCAGTGGTGTTTCCTCGTCGTTGGCGCTCCTTGCTTGGTTCTCCCCTGCGCTTCACTTGTTTGTCTATGTCTTGGGTCCTCTCCTATTGGTGGGTTCCTTGAGTGATTTATCTGAGTGAGTTCCTTTGATTATTGAATACAAACCTCAATTTATGGTCACTCGGTGAGTGTGTCGTTTCTCGTGCACTTGTGCCCAATCAGGCTTTCAACTTTTTTAAGTGTGCTTCAAGTGCGGAAATTCAATGTGAGTGCCACAAGCAATTCCTCGGTGTCTCACTCACTCTCGCTCATTTCGGGCCTAATAGGCTTTGTTGCTCAAGTCCTAGCCATTCTAGTGGGTTCTAGGGTCTACGCTACTTCTTATTGTTCACGAGGGGGTCGATCACAGGTCCTCTGATTGGATTTCCATTCTCAACGTGTTAGGTCGCTGGGGAGTGCTCTAGCACTGTCCCTCTGTCCCTTAATCTTGACTCCTACGTTGGGAATTGCCTACAAGGCGTTTGCCATGTTGTCCTGGAGCAGGCTGCGCTTCCAATCGCTCGTGGGGGTCAAGTTTTGATGTTTTCCCCCCTTTTTTTTTTTAAAGGTGTGTCCGACTCTGAGAATCAGACGTCCGATTTACCAGTGGTCTGATTCTAGTGGTCCGATTCTAGGAATCGGACCAGGTGGATCCGAGTTTGAGCGGTCTGAGTCTTAGAATCGGATGGGGGTTAGGTATCCGATTTTCAAAAATCGAACAAGTGGTCCGATCGGACGGGGTTGCTCCGAGTGTCCGATTCTGGACTGGTTCGATTATGGACTGGTCCGATTCTGGGAATCGGACAGGACAGGGTGGTCCGATTGCTGACTTGTCCTAATTCATCCGATCGGATGGGGTTGGTCCGAGTGTCCGAGTCCAAGCGTCCGAGTGTCCGAGTCAGACGGATTGGTCCGATCGGATGGTTGTCTGAGTGTCCGAGTCCGAGCGTCCGAGTGTCCGAGTCGGACGGGTTGGTCCGAGCGTCCGAGTGTCCAAGTGTCCGAGTTCGAGCGTCCGAGTGTCCAAGTCAGACGGGTTGGTCCGATCGGACGGTTGTCGGAGTGTCCAATTCTCAAAATCGGACGTCCGATTCTAAGAATCAGACACTGAGTCGGGTGTCCGATTCCCCTGGCCCGACGCACTTTCGAGCACAAATTCGTCCAAAATCTCAAGATATCGATGACTATAGACCACAAAATTCACCAATAATGATGTTGGAGTCGTGGGGGAGAGATCTATATACCTAGGGATCGCCGAATGCAAAGTCACGCCTTGCCCTGATCGATCGAATGGGTCGCCCAAGCTCTCTCTCTCTCTCTCTCTCTCTCTCTCTCTCTCCCACTCTCAACTGGTTGTTGCAAATGAGGATTCCCTTGCCCTTCCAGAACTTGTAACCCTGCTGGTCATTCCCTGGATGCTACAGATCACTCTCCTAGCGATTTCTACACATTCAAATGCGCATTTCCTCCATTTTTCCCCGATTTTCTCCCTGTTTTACAGCAGCAAACCCTATATCTCTCGGGTGTGATTTCCTATTGTTAACCTACTCTAAACACAACACAAATCGAAAGCAAAACACTGAACTAATTTCTCCATGTTTTCCAATCATCAAACAACCAGAATATCCCAAAATACTTACGTGTTTTGAAGATCAAAAACACCCAACTTGCTACCTATCTCAAGCTCCGTTTCGGGGATGAATACCCTACTTCGATGCTCGATATGAGGCGCGCAAGTGCTCAAGCTTGAATCCTTGTCCCGACAACGGAACCAAAATGTGGGAGCTTTCGCTCAACCACCAAGACCCACGGACCGCTTATTGTTTCAAGTGTTCCAAGCGAGCTCTAATGGCTATCTCTCACCTAGCCGACACACCGTCGATCCTACGAGTGTACTGAGCTTACCTTGATGCTCGATCGAGTACCATCCTCTCTCTTGCACTCTGGTAGCTCCACGATTCTTGATGTTAACTCAAGCATCCTCAAACCTCCTCCATCTCCAAGCTCCATCCTCCATAGCCGCGCGCGCAAGAGAAGAGAAGAGAAGAGAAGAGAAAAAGAGAAGAGGAGATGGTGAAGAGCTTCACCCTCTTGATCCCTCACTCTCACACACACTCACTCCCTCACACTCTCACACTCCCTCTCTCAAGAGCACACACAAGCAAGAAGGAGAGAAGAAGAGAGGAAGAAGAAGACTCTTTTTGCCACACACCAAAGAATGAGCTTCTCATTCACTTTTCAACTTTATATACAAAGCCCTAAATCCTTTTTGGGCGGTCATCCCCTTTTCCCTCTTTTACATGGCCGGCCGTAGCCTAGGCCCTTTTTTCCATTTCCCACCATTCTAATTTATCATATTCCCAACTAATGCGTACACTTTCCACAGGAGCGAGCCTGACACTCTTTTACAAAGATTCAGGGGTGCTCCCACATTTTAATGGTGCGCCCTTTTTCTCTTTTGTTGTCTCGGGCCAACACCGAGGCTTTCTTTCTGAGGGTCGTGCCCAAACATTTAAATTTTTCAGGGGACTGGTTACTAGTCAAGGTGACTTTTTCTGCTTTTACCTTGCGCCTTTTTTGCTATTTCCATTTTTTCCATTTTCTGCTCCTCTGTGCTGCGGAAAACATGGTAACAAGCATGGTGCCTTTTCTGAGTCTACTAGAAACATGTAGCTCCTCCTCAGTGAGAACTTTATCAATCAAAGGGCTCTCTAGGCTAGTTCCAACTAGGTCCATACATCGAACTGTAGCTAGAACTCGAAATGAAGTTGGTGCTACATAGGTCAGGTCTCTTTGGGACCGCCATTTGGCCAGTCGCTCCTCTGAGATTGTCATGATTTGGGCTCCAAGTTCGGCCATTGTAGCGCAGTTTTCAAATCAATGTTTTTCAAATTGGCTTCTACCCTGTGATTGTCACTTTAGTTGCTCTATCCCTAAGAGATTTGGCTGGCAGAGCATTTCATTAAATGTCACGGTTAAGCGTAGTTCATCAGCCTCCTCGTCAGAGATGAGTCGCATGCGTTCATGTAAGAGCTTGTCATAATGTCCGTCAAGATATTCTTGCTCTTCCCACGATAGCCGATAAGGCAAATATTCCTCAAGCTGCTCCCTAGGGAATGCGCCCATGTCTGCATGAACATAGACACGTGCGAATACTTTCAGTTTAGTGTCCCACTCGGTCAAGCACTCTGCCATATCTCTATGTTCTATGAGGGCTTGCTCGGTTACTATCTCATGCAAAGTTCTAAGGGTTTCCTTAGGCTTTAGCATAGCTGGGGGCTCAGGCCTAGATGAGCAAGATTGATCAATGCCAGGATTGCTTATGCCTTCGAGGTTTTCATGTTTCTCCTGAGGCTTTATGGTAGTTGTGTCATGGTTCTCCTCGGATGTGACCGACGTGGTCTTAGCAACCTGTTGTGACAGTGTTGTATCCACTCTTGATTGATCAATGCGAGTTTCTCTATCGATGGATTGAGTGTCGCAAGCAACAGTTGACGGTAATTGTTGCTTTAATTTATCAGAACACATGGATGTGTCTGAGATTTCACTGCTGTTAGGAGAGATGGCAATGGTTTTATGGATGAACCAGACGCTCTGTTCATCATCTCTTCAGTACTCTTGGTCCCAATCTTCTTGTTGTCTGCAATAGCTTGCAACTGTCATGTTTTCGTTGTTTTCTTCTCTCTCTCTTGGGCACTAGAGGTGTATCCTTTAAGGACTCAGGATCCTAAACTAGGTCAATAGTTGATGTGCTTGGTTGGGCCTTAGCATTCTCTTTATGTGGCATGTCGTCATGGGATTTTGCTACGGCCTCACTAGGTTGAACAACCTTGCTAGGTTGCGAGGGTTCAACTACCTCTCTTTTTGGAGAGTCTAGCTGTCCAGCTAATTCTTCTTTGTTCAGCCCCGCATTCGATTGCATTGACAGTTGCTCTTGGTTAGATATTTGCTCTAGATTTTTGTCCTTATCTATTAGAACCTGTCTCCATTGCTTCTTGTCAAGGTGAGTGTTGTGTTTAGAGCTGTTGTTCTCTTGCTCTGGAGGTTTGGGTGACTCTAGTGTAGAACCATGAGACAGTTTAGGGTTTTTGTCATGTAGGCTTGGAAGAAACCAATTGAAGAATTCAGGGTTGTATTTATGGGAAGCATAGAGATCTAGGATTGCAGGGACTTGAGTGAGGCAAAAGACATATGCGCTGACATCAAGTACCATGCTCCTTTATCATACAAGGGATGTTTTTGGACAGTGCTAGAAAGCTAGACATCATGGGCAGTTGCCAACACTCTCAATGAGGTCGGGACAACGTACGTGGAATCATGTATTGATGTCCAAAGGGCTTTCCTTTGCTCAGCAAGTGTCATTAGTCGGTGGCCAATTTTGGCTGCCAAACTTTGGTTGGAGTACCAATTTTGTGCAAAGGTACCTTGTCCTTTCCCTTTTCGTTTGATTGCTTCAAGCTTTTCCTTGTTTGTCTCACATAGAGCTGTATAAAATGAGGGTATCAAGCGCAATTCTTTAGCTGTGGCTTTTGGGATGTCCTTCATGACTTCTTCAACAATAGCTGCATAGCAAAAACAAACATGTTGCTGCTCATACCAAGTCAGTGGTTCAGCTATGAGCTTTGTGTGCTCTGGTGTTGGCCTTCCGATGTCCACATGGATGTATGCACGTGTGATGGGCTGTCAGCTTGTGATCAAGCTTCACCATGCACTTCATCTCTGGTTCATTGGTCAGATGCACCATTTCTTTGGCCAAGTCTTCGAGAGATTTATCCTCAAGCCTAGGCTTTAGGTGCTTTGGAAGGATTGGAGGTGTCAAGGATGTTTGTTGTGACATCTCTTCCAAAGGTGAATTGCTAAGGACATGTTTCGCAATGGGTGTTGTCACGGCCAAAGGTTGTGATTGTTGTGGTCCCTGATTGGAAGTAGTGGTGGCTAGTTCAGTGGACTGGCTACCATTGGTAGACTGCGGTGTCAAGTCCTTAGGCAGATCAGAAGTGGTCGTGTCTTTTGTTGCCCTTTGTGCATTCACTTGTGCAGGTTGAGCAGTGATACGAGGTTGTTGCTGTTGTGCTTCCCGTGTCCATTTAGGTGAAGAGGATGTAGGAGATTTGGGACTCCTACGTGGGCTTGGCACTGACTAGAGAATTCGCTCGTGATTGTTAGACGATTCTGTCATTAGCTTTGTTGAGAAATCAGTCTTATCATGAGCAATGTTGTGCCTGTGGTGCTCATTATCCTCTTGGGAAGTCAAAGGCTCATTGGGCACTAGTGGACCTTGTGCACGCTCGACAGTTACCTCTGATATCTGCTTGCTAAGCACGCTAGACTGAGGATCTAATTTTTGATAGGTCATGTTTGGTTTCTTGATTTCAATCATGAGGGGCTCAATCACTCCAATATTTCTAGTTCGAGACTTGGATTTTCGTTTAGGTTTCCTCCTACTCCTCTTTGCTTTTGACATAATTTGGGCTTCTGACAGAGGTGGTTTAGCAGGGGGTTTTGGTACCCAAATCCATCAGTTGCCTGCATAATACCCTTGAGCACGAAGCAACACTTGGATATCCATCGTAGCGTTGTGCTAGCTCTCCATCGATGCCTTCGTCTATAAGGCTTGGGCTTCTTTCGTGGTCTTCTACGATATTTGTAAGTCCAAACCCTATCCTTGGCCTTGTCTCCTAACCTTTTTGTTTCAAGTATGGCCTCACTCACTGGTTCTCTCCGTTCAACCTACGCTTGTATCAACTCTTCCCACAACTCCTTGCTCTCATTACTAGGTTTGCTTGGTATGTCAGAATGCTCCTTGCCCTTCCCTCGAGGTTTGGTGAGGTCACCCTTGCTAAAAGTCGTGATTATCCTCACACCTGGTAGTGTTAGGTGTATCCTCTGTGCTATATAGTCGGCTTCACACTTCATTTCCTTTTTGAGGGCCTTCCTAGGAGGATTTCCTTTTCACAACTCTCGCTATTTGGAGGTACATAGAGCAGGACTGGCAAGCTTTCTGTTTCAATAGTTACAAGGATTCTGCACTTCCCTAGAAGTGCTTGTGGGTGTTCCCCGTAAGGATTAAGAGTTGCATCAGTCGGTTTGAGCTCTGGTTGACCTAGTAGAGTCCATGCTTCGTAAGTCAAGATATTGAAATATGCTCCTTCATCAATGAGAGCATCAACAGTATGCTCCCTTTTTGCAGTGAGTTTGACCCTAAGACAAGCAAGTGGCACTATGTCTTCATCTTTCGGGTCTTGGTTTACAGCTTCAAGCCTTCTGATACATGCCTTTGAGTCCCTAACTGCACAGTCAGACGTGGATTCTCTACTGAGGTCTTGGGTCGTCTGTGCAGCGCTGCTCAAGGTACATCTATCGTCAGGACTGTCATGTCTAGTCATCCTCGCATTGATAGCTTGATGATGTTGCATTCTGCTTCGACTAGATGCAGTTTGAACACAATGTACATGTGTTCTTGTGGTGTGGCCTTTTTGCCCTTGATGGCTAGATTGGCCCGTTGAGGTTCTAGGGTCTCTATTTGTCTTTGTTTGGGTATGGGCTTCTGTTTGCTGCTTTGCAAGTGAAGATCTATGCTTGTGTAGAGCCATTACCACACTAGGGCCTAATCCAGAGGACCTATTGCGGCGCGGTTTTCTCTCCAGCCTACCGAGGGAGGTGTGGAGGGGGCAGACCCCTCTGCGAGGGTCCAAGGGGGCAGTCCCCCCTGGCCCGAAGGGCCATTACGGTAAATACCATGCATGATTGGGAGGACCTCTTGTAGCTAATTTTTGAACTATTTGCTGTGGATTTTAGCCTAGTGATAGATCTATGATGTGCCTTTGGCTCTATACGATTTTTGGAGTTTATTTTGGTGGTGGCAACTTAGTTTCTGGCCAAAATGGAATTCTGAAAAAATTGCAGTTTTTGGGCAGAGTCCCAAATTTGGCCGGCCAAGGGCCGAGGGCCGAGTGGGCTGAGGGTCGAGTGGATCGCTCGAATGGGCCGAGTCGAGGTTAGGGCCGAGTTGTCTGGGCCGAGGGCCAAATGTGAATGGGCCGAGTCGGCCGGGCCAAGTGGATCGCTCGGACAGGAGTTGAGGTTAGGGCCGAGTTGTTCGGACCGAGGGCCAAATGGGAGCGGGCCGAGGGCCGATTCTGGGGTTCGGCCCAAAATGGGCGTCACTCGGACGAGCCGAACGCGGTGCAGTTTTGGCAGATTTGACGAATAATGCTTCGTTTTTTATGATTTTGGTTGAGGGTCACACAAACTTCCAGAATCTAAGAATAGACATGAATGAAGGATTCTATACCCCTGGAATAGCGAATAACCTCCAAAGTACAAATCGGCAAGCAAATCAAACCCTCTTTCCCTATTTTGACAGCAGAAACCCTAATGCTTATTTTCTTTGTTTTTCTTTTTTTTCTCCTACTCTAATGCATCCAAATCACAAAGTAAATACCTACACTACTCCATCTCACAACATAAACCTCAAAAAAGCAAAAAACCTACTTGCCAAGGAGATCGAATACCATCTTCAACCCCCTCACTTCCTACCTATCTCAAGCACCGCTTCGGGAAAAACCCTACTTCAATGCTCGATGTGGAGCGGGCAAGGACTCAAGGCTTGAATCCGTTGGTCCCAGCAAAACGGAACCAAAATGTAGTGGGAGCTCACGCTCAACCGCCAAGACCCACGGACCGCTTATTGCTTCAAGCGTTTCAAGCCGAATGCTAATGGCTACCTCTCACATAGCCTACGCACTCTCATGCCTACCGGGTGTAGTGAGCTTACTTTCATGTCGATCGAGCTGCCTCCTCTCCCGCACACTCCGGTAGCTCCACGATCCAAGTGCAAGCTTCCGATCCTCCCGCTCCAAGCTCCAAGCTCCATCGCCGCGAGCAAGATAAGAGAAGAGAAGAGAAGAGAAGAAGAGAGGAGAAGATGGAGAGCTTCTCCACCCCATGGTCCCTCACCCTCACACACTCACTCCCTCACACTCTCACAGTCCCTCTCTCAAGCACAAGCTCAAGCAAGCAAGAACAAGAAGAAGAAGAAAAAGAGGAGAGCTACTTTTGGCCACACACAAGAATGAGCTTCTCATTCCACTTTTTGGCTTTTATACATACCCTACTCCTCCTTGGGCAGTCATCCCCTTTTTACATGACCGGCCATTGGCCTAGGTCCTCTTTTCCTATTTCCTTCCTATCCTTCTTGCTGCTTCTCCACTACCCGTCTATCTTTACAATTTGCACAGGAGAGAGCCTGGCACTCTTTTACAAGATCTCAGGGTGCGCCTTTGTATTTTAAAATGCACCTTTCCCCTTTCGCATTTGCCTTAGACTTTTAAGATTGCCCTTGCGCTTTTGGCCTTTTCTCCTCTTCTTTCTTCAATCGGGCTACCTTTTTTCCGCCTTTTCCCTACGTCTTTTTTATTTCCTTTTGCTTTCTTCGTGTTGGGGTTAACACTTTCCCATTGGCGACCTATTGCTTTAATGAGCATGGTTTATAAAATTTTCACGAAGGCTTTTGCCAATAGACTGAGCCCGATAGTCCAAAATGTGGTGCATCCATTTCAATATGGCTTTGTCAAAGGCAAATGTATTCTTGACAATGTGCTGAGTGCCATTATGGCCATTCATTGGGCGAAGAATTCTAGCCAAAATATTGTTTTTCTTCAGGTGGATGTGGAGAAAGCCTTTGATTGGGTCCGTTGGGAATATCTTAGACAGGTGATGCTAAAGATGTGGTGTCATCAAAAAATTGCAAATATTCCATATATGTTGGCTCTGAATTCAAAAGCTCAGTTTGTCAATTAATGGTAGGCTTCTTGGACAATTTGAGATTCAGCGCAATGTTAGGCAGGGATATCCCATCAACCCTACCCTTTTTGCTTTGGCCACTCACCCATTCTTTATGATGCTGGAAAACTTGGCCAGGAATGGTGAGCTCTTCAGTCTTAGATACAAAGGCAAGCATCTTCTTGGTCAGGGTTTCGCTGACAACTTGCTGATGACGACTGAGGCTTCTGCTAGTAATTTGGATAGAACCTTATCTGTTCTTGAAATCTGCAACAAGGGGGATGGTTTCAGTTTTAAAATCTACAAATATGCTTTAATTAGTGTCTCGAAGCGAGACTTTTTGAACTTAGGATGGAGAGGAAGTATTGTGGGAAGAGGCAGAATCTTTAAGTACTTGGGATACCATATTGGGGTGGACATTCAAGAAGCTTTGCAGGCGAATTGGGTTCTTGATAAGATGCGGGACAAGGTCAGTGGTTGGGCCTGTACTGCCTGGCCTCTTCATGTTAAATTAAAGAATCTGCAAACATTTCTTTTTCCAGCACTGCACTTTTATATTCCCCTGTTGTCTTGGAACACTATTGCTCAAAGAAAATGGGACTCGCTAGTAGGATGGTTATTATGGGGAAGGAATCATCAGACCTGATATCTAGCTCCAATAGCCATGGAGCAACTTAAAGGTGACTTCTAATAAGGTGGGCTTCGATTGATGGATGTTGAAGAGAAAATTCATTTACTTAGAGGTAAACTTCTTGTTAGAAGCTGGAAAAGGGACATGCCCTGCGCACAGATACTTCGCCTATTGCTGCAGGAGAGTAATCATAAATGGTGCCAATCTTGGGGGTTGGATGATGAGGATTTACTCACCACACATGCCATAATAATGAAAAGTTAAATATTAGGGTCTTGTTGCTTCATTGATTGGTTCTTGGGTTAAGATACATTGCAAGGATTGCTGGGAGAAAGACAAGCGATTGAGGCTGATGAGAATGTTTATTGGGCATGGGCTTTTATGCCCCCACTTGCAGAGGTTGTTGGTAGAAGGGGAATGTCTCTTGCCAAGAAAGGATGTCACAGAACTAGTCATTAGCTGTGGATCATCCGGGCATCTATCTGACATTTCATAATGCTCAAAGGATATGGAGTCTATCTGCCCACTTTAGGGTTAGTTGGGAGGTTTTAGCACGCTTCATCTCAATAGTGCTACCATCCAGGCTGGGGTCACCAGAAATCTCGATCCCTTTCCAACCTTGGCACTCAATGACAAAAGCATCTCATCCGTGCTCACCACTAAGGCTCTATGCAAACTTAGGCAATTACCCTCTCTTAGTAACAAAATTTGCCTTTGCTGGGGCATCAGTCTAACGGCCAATGAGTTTTCTCAGATTTGGTCCATCAATTGTTCTTAGGATCTTCCATTTAAAGATCGCGTCTTCTTGTGGCGAGTGTTGATGGGAGCTTTTCTCTCTAGTGGTGAGAAGTTTGCCAAATGTGGAATTTTGGAAGGCAAACGTAACTATGGTGCCTTAGAATTGATTCCTCACATTTTTTGGAATGGGTGCATTTCACATATGGTTTGGATGAAAGCCCTTAAACATTTCAATGTCAACGGCAATGAAGAACAGTTGATCAAAATATATGCCTTGGGGCTCCGTGGCTCCCATGTTGGCAACCGAAACAACAAAGTCTTCCATCATCTAAGATGTCAGATTTTGACCTTTTTGTGGGAAGCCCGAGTTCGACTGGTTTTTGAGGACACCAGGGTTTCATTTAGCTGGCTGGATATTAGATACAAGAACTCTTAGTTTTGAGAGGTAGAAAGGAAATTTAAGGGTAATAGGAAAGGTTGATGGATCTCTATGATCTTTGATATGTTGTAAAAGCCAATGTTTTAATAAAAAATATTATTATCTTTTCGCGTCAATAACGGAAATACATACACATCCATTTAGGGCCCCTTACAATAACAGCGAAACAAATGAAATGTAAAATACATTTACAAAGTTTGACAAGTAGATTCAACAATAGCGTGCGGAGCAGGTCTTTTGTTCACGGGCGCTCAATTGGCCCGGGGGCGGGGGGGCACAGGACCCGTATGTTCTGCGTAAAGGATGGGTTGACGAGGGGGTTGAGGAGCTCGGGGATGGTGGAGAAGCAGGCAGCGGCGGGGTCACCGCTGCTGACGAGAGAGTGGTCCCAGTACTCGTTGCCCACGAAGGAGTTGGAGTCCCAGGCGAAGGACGCCACCAGCAAGGCGCCGGCGTGCTCCTCGGGGAGGGGGTCGGCGGGGTTGCGCCGAGAGAACCGGATCTGCACCCGATTCCCGTTGGGCACCTCCAGCCAGCCACCGTGAGAGACGCCCGCGCACTCGCTCACGCCGTCGAACCACGCGAACTCGACGGCTCGGATCGACGGCAGCGCCACGCCCGTCAGCACCTCCCCGGCGACCTGCACGAACCACTGCGGCTGGCGCCGCGAGATGCGCCACGCCCCGAGCCCCAGGCCGACGACGTGGACGAAGGCTTGGCGCCGGGCCTCCGAGGCTCGGGCCTCGGCCTCGAGGAAGAGGGTCTCGAGGGTGATTCGGATGCGGTGCCGGTAGGAGCGAAGGTCGAGCGAGTGGGTGGGGTCGATCTCCACGAAGTCTGCCTCTTCGCTAGCCTGGTAGAATCGCTCCCAGAGCTGCCGAAGCTGCTGCCCCGAGGGGGAAGCTGGAGGCTCGGCGCCGCCAAGACGCCGCATCATGTGCTCGGCCTCCATGCGCGCGGGGTTCTCGAACCGGGCGCCAACCAAGCCGACCACCAGGCCTGCTTCGGCATGGAAGGTGCCGGGCCGGCCGGGTTCGGCCCGGTTGTTCCGGCCTCCAGCGTTGACGAAGAAAGAGAGGGAGGAGGCTCCCAGGAGTGCGGAGAGCTGCATCTCGTCGTAAGACAGGTAGTCCCGCAGCACGAGAGGGGGGCTCTCGGCCTCGGTCCCGACGCGCTCCCAGTCGCCCGTCGCCTCGTGAGGCTTCCCGTTCCGCAGGCGCGTCCAGTCCTCCGGCCCGTAGAAGCAGAGCGGCCGCTTGGACAGGAGGCGGCGCGCCAGGTCCTCCCAGGCCATGCCTCGGTACACAGCCTTCTCAGGCCCGCTGCCGTGCTCTCTCTTGAGGTCCAGGAAGTCCCGCAGCAGCGGCACCGCCGCGTGTTGGACGAGGACGCGCGCCCCTTGCGCCTGCCGCCCTATCGCCTCCTGGCGCCCCGCCTCTGCGCGCGCCACCGCCTCGACGCGGTTGTGCTGCGTGGGGAAGCCCCCCACCAGTTCTTCGAAGGCGCGGCTCCTACCCACCAGTTCTTCAAACATGGCGCTGCCACCCGACATACACGAAGACGCCATTCGGGGCTGGGACGGGGTCGATAGCTATCTTTTGTGCTTTGGTTGTCGGAAGTTGTGTACTCGAAGCGCCTTCCTCCCACGGAACCTTTAAGGCTAGTGTGACCTTCTCCTGGTCACGATGACCCGCGCGACCCGGTCAAGAAATAATGTTGCGTTCCTTAGGCTTATTGAGAAAACCCACACGTCCCTTTGGAAAGAAATTGTTCCTATGAAGCCCTTATAAGTTGAGACTACACTTTCACATCCACCAACAACAAAGCCGTAGGTCCCCTTCTCTCTCACTAGGCTTGCTTTGAGCACTCTAATTTTTTCAAAGTAATATCCCCGAATCCACGTCCCAGCCAATTAAGTCTAGGAGCGCGTCGGAATCCTCCTCAATCACGTACCTTACCATGAAGCATCGCCATGCTCTCAGGAATCGTGTCATCTTTCAGTGCATCCCACACGCCATCACATGGCTATCAAAGAGCTAGCCAGGCAAATGTATGTTTCATTATTCTGAACACACGTAGACATCTTGTGATACCAGAATCATCCATCCGGCCTGATGATCCGGTTGTCAATCTTCATTCCATCGCCCTTGAGGTTCACAATCTCCAAGAGGTATATGATGTTCCATGTTTACTAGTTAACAAGTCAATCTCGTTCATCGATTATTAATGCAATTAGAGAGCGATTTAAGTACACCACAAGAAGTTTTCAACATTTTGCCATTCCATTTGGGGAACTGGATTGTTCTTCCTTATTTTTCCCTGTAGTGTTGAACATCATGAGCTTTTGCTCGGAAGGCACTCTATCTATAACTAGGTGTGGTTGGAGGTAAGGGTACCCTAGGGGCCAAGGGGCTGCCCTAACCAAATCAATCTAGGTACGGAGTCCCTCCTCTCACAAAAGTTCGTGATATTATCATAATTCAAAGTGTGCAAATTATAGTGGGAATTTATCTAAAACATCTTGTGTATGCATACACAAAATGGGCATGCTAGCATTGTTGAATACCTTCCCACTTTCCTTGAAGTTAAGTGTTTTAGCTAATATTTTCAGCTATTGTAATTTACCTTTTGAAAGAGAAGCTAGATGCAATAAATGAGCTTCAAGATATTAGAATAAGGTATAGAACTCGGTCCTCAAGCCATCAATAACCCTTTAAACTCACCTAGATATCATTCTTTAGAAGGGTGCGTATCTATCATTAACACAAAGTTGTCCACTAGACAATGCTAGTGGCCTATTGTTGCTGGCAATGCACCATATTTCTAACCTATCCATAGAAAGGGGTTAAACACTATGGCCTCATGGAAGTAAGTTCTATTTCTCAACCAATAACACACCTTGAAGACTTTATATGTTGTTTTGTTACTTGTCATTATCAACAAAATATGTTGGAGACAATCATGGACTTTCTCGACGATTCTTTAAATATACACCTAGCTCCATACATGCATAGATATGTATGTACATAGATGCATATAAGAGGAAAACCAAAACTCAAATTAGTGGAGGAAATGATGCCTTAAGTTAATACCCTATATACAAGCTCAAAACCACCACTCCTTCCTTAAAGTGTCAACATTTTGATACACGAAACCCATTATTGCTAGAAACATTCTTCATAAATAAAAGATTGATAAATCTAGCAAAATGGTGTCATGTACACCCATTGAGAAAACATTACATTGATCCTCGAGTAAAGTGAGAAATATAGTTCCATGTAATATTCCCCTAGTATATCTTCTTTTTCCAAGTGAGTTACATAAGTCTTTTTAATAGTCAAACTATATTGAACTTGAATAAGAACTTCACATATTTTGAAACATTTTCAAGTACACCTACTTGTTATAAATTAAGGGTATACAAAAGAGTGACAATGAGAGACCAATAGAGTGACATTCAAGGATATACTATTTGAATGCTTTTAATAATCCACATTACAAAAAAACTTATATGGCTCAATCATTTGACTCATGCCGAGCTTGTATATAATCCAATAGAATTTGTATCGTAGCTTTGACTGGCCTTGACAAATCCATCTTTTGTGCAAAACTATTGTTAAATTGGGGTGTGTTTTTGTTTTGGGGAGGGAGGGGAGACACATTCTCAACCCCTTTATAATAGACCATGTGAAACTTTTACTAATGATAGAATAAAAATCGGTTTTTAAGCTAGTGGTGTTTAATAGTTATTCCTAGTAAGTATACCGACTACTTGTCAAGTAGTTGGTGTTAATAATTATATTAATCATTATAGTTACAAATATATAACTTCCATTAAAACTTAAGAATATTTACTAACATGTTTTGCTAGTTTTTGCACCTTCACCAAGAGGGTATGACTTGAAACATTACAATATATGAAGGGTGTGCATAAAAAATCTTCCACAAAAACATAGGGATAAATGTTTTAAAATGTGAAGCCCCACCATTGAAATATAGATTGGTATTGTCAATGGAATGAATCCATCTTTATATGTATAGGAAGTATCATTGAAATGCATACATGTATAATCATGATATATACTGATGTATATATCTTCACAAATTTTGATGTGTACAAATAATGAATATCATAAATGATTATAGAGAAAATGAAATTTAGTAAGGATAATTTGGTGTCCATGTCTGTTATTCTCTCAAAACCAAGTGAAACATGCAAATAAAAAGTGATAAGTAACAAATTCGAATGGGGTACTTTGAGCTGATCTAGAACCATAAACATATTATTGAGCATTAAATTAATTTTTTATCAAAATACAAGTTATACAACAATACTAAATGAACCCATATAATAAATGAAAGGAGATATATCTATATATAGAGTGCAAATAGATGAGATTCGTAGTTAGAGGTCTCATCCTTCAATAGTGGATCCTCCCCTCAATATTGCAACAAGAAAGAGAGACATATTTAAGTTTACTTGAACATAAACCACAAGCATATCAAAGTTTGTAATAGTGAGTTACCTCTCCCAAATATGTTGATAGCCTCTACAGAAGCCAACTTAGCCTGTGTTGCCTCATATACTTTTTCTCTAGCTTGGTCATTGAGTGAAAAGTAAAGCTGAACTTTAAAACATGGTACATACATAATAAGTATTACAAGTAAAACTCAATTGAAAAAAAAAAACTTAGATAATAATATATTAACAAACTCCATCTCAAAGGAGGCCCAGCCATCATTTCCAAGATGCAATATCAAGCCATCTTTTGCTAATAAGCATGTCATCTCCTTGTGCTTCTTTGATTTATCAAGATTTTGCTTTATTTCCTTATTTATATTTCTCCATTGCTCCTAATCAATGTTAGCATATTTGATGTGTATTTATGGGAATTAGGCCTAAGAGAATGGATAGATATATGGATGGATAAGGATGGATGAGTTGGCACTAAAAGAGGATACCTACAATGTATGAAATGTATCCCATAAGCAAACAGAAGGAAGACTAGAATAGCTGAAAGGCTATTAAACAATGTACTTGCTTCACTATCAAATTAAGTCTATTTTGGTGTCATCATACCTCTCCACTTGTTCTTTTTCTTTCTCCCATAGTTCATCTTATCTTGTTGCTCAAGCGTGTTTTGTAACATGGTATCAAAACCTCTTTCCTCAAGGTTGTGGGTTAAAGAGGCATCCATGATTGCTATGCACAACGTTAAAGAAGCTCAAGATAAGAATGGAGGTGTTGTCTAAGAAGTCCAAGGTTTGATTTGAAGGCTTACAAGAGCTTCAAGTGCATTGGAGGTGTTGAAGAGGTTTCACTAAAGCAAGGTATAAGCAAATTTATCCTCATTTGATCATTGTCACATTTTTTGAGCAGTTATCATTGAAGAAAGGACCATTACAAGGCTAGTTCAAGGTCAAATCTTTGGTGTTTATCAAGTGCCATTACTTGCAAAGGGTCTATTCGAACCCTCTACTTAAAAAGGGCTACTTCACTCCAACAAAAGGCCTGCTTATGGCCAAAAGCTTAGGGGGTGCTAGTTTAAAAAGCTAGGGGCCTACTTTCAACATAATCTAGGGGGTATTTATCTATGCAATAGAGAGAGAAGAAGAGAAGAGCATTAGCTACTGGTGGAAAGAAAGGTCCTAAAGCTCCACAAATGGCATCGCTAGACCCAAGAGGACATTGCAGCTATGATCGGATCCCACTAGTTCATGTGGTTGTCCTGGTGTGATCAATGCCATCTGAAAACAAATGCCTTGCTACCCCAATTTCTCTCATTTATCTTCCTTCACTTAACCCTTCCTCTAAGGTTAAAACCCTATCCAATTTAAACCCCTTTCACACTCCCCCTTTTGAACTAGTTCAAAAATAAGCCTTATTCACATTGCATAAAATCTGAACTAATTAATACATATGCCCCGATATGCAAGCCAAACTCATTTGTATTGAGTCTATTCGTATTGTCCACCCAAAATGAGCTCAACTTCAAAATATGCATTCACATTGTTGTCTCAAATGGGTCTCAAACTCCCAATGGAAGTGCTTATATAAAAATACCTTAACTTAAGTTATTGGTTTTTCTATCCCTTTGCTATATTGTGATTATGTATGTATATAACAACCTCATGCAACTTGGTGATGACATTTTTCTCTTTTTTGTTCATGACTAGATGATCTATCCAGTCCCATGATGATGACATAGTAGTGTTGCTTCTACAAGGTTTGCAACCACCATAGTTGTGTGAGAACTGCAAAAGCAATGACCATGAGTATGTTGGCTCTATTCAAAGGATTCCAATGATATGATTTTGTATAGAATGTCAATTAAATTCCTTGCATTTTTCAAAGATGATGATAAATTGGAATGTGGTTGTGGAAGTATGCCATCTCTCTCTCTCTCTCTCTCTCTATATATATATATATATATATATCCATCACCGTATGGCACATAGGAAGCCACAATACCAAGGAAAGGGGTAACAATGGCATAGTCTACATGTCACTCTACACATGGGTGGTTTTAAATGACTCTTAGAAGAAAACCCCAACTTAGAGACACTCAACAACTTCCACACAAACTCTTGCAAGATAGCAACTTAATAAGAACTCTCTCTCTTAGATTCAATGTGGCTCATTAACACACCTACACACACACACACACACACTCTGTGTGTGTGTGTGTGTGTGTGTGTGTGTGTGTGTCTCTCTCTCTCTACCTACCTACCTATCTATCTAGCTACCTACCTACCTACCGACCCACCTACCTACCGACCCACCTACCAACCCACCCACCCACCCACCCACCCACCCACCCACTCACCCACCCACCCACCCACCTATCTACCTACCTACCTACCTACCTGCCTACCTACATGCCTACCTACCTACCTGCCTGCCTGCCTGCCTGCCTACCTGCCTGCCTGCCTGCCAACCTGCCTACCTACCTACCTACCTACCTACCTACCTACCTACCTACCTACCTACCTACCTACCTACCTACCTACCTACCTAGCTATCTATCTAGCTACCTATCTACCTATCTACCTATCTAGCTATCTAGCTATCTATCTATCTATCTATCTAGCTAGCTAGCTAGCTAGCTAGCTAGCTACCTACCTACCTACCTACCTACCTACCTACCTACCTACCTACCTACCTACCTACCTACCTACCTACCTACCTACCTACCTACCTACCTGCCTACCTACCTGCCTGCCTGCCTACCTACCTACCTACCTACCTACCTACCTCCCTCTATCTATAGAGTAATGGAAGGGGCAACAATGGCATAGCCTACCTGAGATTCTATACATGGATGGTTTTAAAAGACCCTTAAAAGAAAACTCCAACTTATAGGCATTCATTCAACTACTTCCACACACACTCTTGCAAGATAGCAACTCAATAATCTCTCTCTCTCTTAAGATTAGATGTGGCTCATTAACACACACACACACACACACACACACACACACACACACACACACACACACACACACACACACACACACACACACACACACACACACACACACACACACACACACACACACACACACACACACACACACACACACACACACACACACACACACACACACACACACACACACACACACACACACACACACACACACACACACACACACACACACACACACACACACACACGCTCTCTCTCTCTCTCTCTCTCTCTCTCTCTCTCTCTCTCCATGAAAATAGACCAATTGCTAAGCTGATCGTGTAGACATGATTGAGAAATCACAACTCAGAATTATATCCTTTTGCATTTAGCACATGACCCAAGTTGGGTCCACAGTTCCAAACGCACCTTTTTGCAGAACAATTGCATGTCAAAGGCTACCATTCCTCCTTCCTACTCAAATGTTCAATTCCCTACATTATTCAATGATAATGACAAATTGGAATGTGGCTGTGGAAGTATGTCATCTCTCTCTCTCTCTCTCTCTATATATATATATATATATGAAATTAGCATGGCAAATTGGTAACAATAGTACTAGTAGAAAGGGCAATAGTGGCACAATCTACATGTGAGTCTAAACATGGGTGGTTTTAAAACATCTTGACAATGCTTCATTAAAAGGCCATGCCATATTGATAAGCCTACTCGTACTTATGGTACTCAAAGTCGAGCCGAGAGAGAGGATGTATAACATGTACAATCTCCTCTTCCTCACTAAACTCAATAGGGATGCTAATAAGAACCCTATGATAATGGTAGCAGTAGACCTTAATCTCCCACGTAAAAGATCCATCTTGCCACTTAATAATATGATAAGCGTTACTCTACCAAATCACTTGACCTTGGTGGTAATGTTGCTCTAAATATGGATTTTTAAGATAAGGAATGATTTTTTCCATTTGATTGCCTTGACACCTACTACAAGTTTAAGCTGGATCTAGGAAGACATGCAAAGGTACTCTGACATCAGTCCCTACACATAATATGGCTTCAATTTATTAAAGTTTACTTTAGTTTTAAACTCTACCCCCTACAAATCTTCTAAAAGAGATGTAGAGTCATTCTTCCCTATATGAATGATCATATAAGGGCCATCCCATTTGGGTTCCAACTTACTAGGAAATAACTTGCGACGTGCATCATAATAGATGAACAATTGACCCTTCACAAATTTATATCTTTTAGCACAAAAGGCATGAAGTACTTTTATCCTCTTCTTCCCTACATCTTGTTCAGATATCGAGCTCCACTCGTGATATGCCAGGGTGACCGTTGTGCATTTATGTCACCGACTTGTCAGTTTGCAGATGCGGTTGATACATCACCCATGAATAATAGCTAGATGATAGCTATCCTTATCTACTCTAGTTCGTGGCTCAGTTAGTATGCCACCTTAGTTAGTTGATTTTGGTTTGAGACCCATATATAGGGTTCTTCTATTTCTATGTACTTGAGTTCTTTCTGGCTTATACAACTAAGAAGAGAAAAACTGTTTTTTAGCCTCCACCTTTGTGTGTACTCCCCCATTGTGCAAGCAAGAAAGCTACAAGTGAGACCCCTTCCTTCTCTCCCACAATCTTGACATGGTATCAGAGCCTTGTTCGTTGTAAGGAGCTCAAGAAAGCAAACCAAGTTCGCGGTGTTCTGGTAAGAGGACCAGTGTTGCTTTCATTTTTCTGTTTTGGGAGCAAGTCTCTGCAGCAGGTAGTATAGCCGGAAAGTGCAAGAGTGCATTGTCTCAGATTGAGACACCCTTCGCGGTGTAGCAAGAGGGCAGTATATGCTGCAGGCCTGTTTTGGAGGCGGAAGTTTGCTGCACACACTCAGGAAAATGCCCAGTTTTATGCTGTGCGACCACTGTTCTACAGGTCGGTAAAAAGTTACTGTAGAAATTGCATTGTATGCCTGTGCACAGAGACATTGGGAGTTACAGAATCATCCTTGTTGCCCGTTGATGAAAAATCGTCACTAGGAAGTGACTGTGTGATCAAATACCACTTTCGTCAGTTTTGCAGATTTGCCCTTGTGAGGCTGAAGCTGTGTTCTTTGCAGTGACAGAATTTTTTGCAGTGTTCTGTAATGGCGTCTGATTCTCTTTCACAGATTGTCACTGAAAAGCTTGACAAGAAAAACTTCCAAGCATGGAAGTTTAGAATGACGAATTTCCTTATGGGAAAAGGATATTGGAAATTTGTTGCAGGAAATGAAGAAGAACTAGTTCTTCCTGATGTTCCCAATCAACAACAAATGCAGGCATTTAAAGCATGGCATGAGAGAGCCAGGAAAGTTATGTACTGGCTGTCTATCAGCATTTCAGACTCTATGATTGTGCATATTCAAGATGCAAGTACGCCAAAGGAGGCATGGGATACTTTGTCAAAAATGTATAGCACAAATACGCAAGCCAGGAAAATGCAGCTCAAGCAAGAGTTGCACAATCTGCAAAGAGAAAATATGAGCATCAATGACTACCACATGAAGGTGAAGAAGATTGCAAATGCACTTGCTTCCATTGGGTCGCCAGTGGAAGATGATGATTTAGTTTCTGTGACCTTGAATGGTCTAGGAAAGGATTATGCACAGTTTCGAACATCCATTTCTGTCCGTGAAAGATTTCCTGATTTTGAGGAGTTGATTGCTCTTCTAATTTCTGAGGAGCAGAGAAATGGTGGTGCATCTTCTTCAAGAGGAACTTCAAAAGAAGCTGTCTTCTACTCAAATGCTGGAAGAGGTAGAGGCAGAGGTAGAGGAGGCCGATCTGGAGGCCGTGGTAGAAATAAGAATATGCAGCAAACTCAAGAAAACCAGTCCTATGGAGGAGGACGTGGTAACTCTAGAGGCAGGGGGAGCCAAAGAGGTCGTGGTGGATGGCAAAGAGGCCAAAATGCAAACAGTAATGTTGAATGCTATTACTGTGGTAAAATGGGTCATATGGCTAAAGACTGCTATAAAAAGCAGAATGACATCATGAATGGAAAATTGCAACAAGGGAATTATGCATCTTCTAGTAGACAGGGTGATGACAGAAATGAGCATTTGTTTATGGTGCAGCACATGAACAATTCTGTGATGACAAGTGTAGAAGAAAGCAACGATATATGGTATGTTGACTCAGGTGCATCAAACCACATGAGAGGTCATGCAGAATGGATGGAGGATACAAGGAAAATGAAAAAACCAGGATTTGTGGAGACTGGTGATGATACTGCACATCCTATTGTGCAGATTGGAAAAATTCATTTGTCTATGCAGGATGGGAAAAAGAAATACCTGTCCGATGTATTTCATGTCCCGAATATCATCAAGAATCTGGTTTCTGTTGGTCAAATGGTTGAGCAGGGCTTGCAGGTCAGATTTAATCCTCATGGATGCTTTGTTGAGGATATGAAAAGTAAAGGTCGCTTGATAGCAAAAGGAAAGAAGAAGGGCAGAATGTTTATGTTGGATGCAGACATGCCTGAATTGAGTGCAACAATGTTTGCACATGGGACCGATGTAGTTGCAGATATTGATATCTGGCATAAATGCATTGGTCATGTTAATGTACAATGACTTAAATCAATGCAGGCCCAAAATATTGCTGCAGGATTGCCTAAATTCAAGGTTGCAGAAATGCATAAGGTATGTGAAGCCTGTCAGTTTGGAAAACAGGCAAGGAAACCATTTCCTAGACATGTTCAAGAGAGTAAAAAGCCATTGGAATTAATCCACTTTGATGTGTGGACTACTAAAGCTGCATCTCTTGGAGACTGTCATTATTTTGTCACTTTTATTGATGACTATAGTAGAAACGTTTGGGTGTATTTTATGAAAAGGAAAAGTGAAGTTTTTGGGCATTTCAAAACTCTTAAAGCTATGGTTGAAAAAGAAACAAATAAAATGCCTAAGGTCAGATAGAGGGGGAGAGTACTCTCAAATGAGTTTGCAAGGTTCTTGCAGGAGCATGGCATAAAGCAGCAATATTTATGCAGTCATACCCCACAACAAAATGGAATTGCAGAAAGGAAAAGCAGGCATATTGGAGAGGTATCTCGTGCCATGCTCGACGAAAAAGACTTGCTAGATTTTTACTGGGCTGAAGCAGTTGCTACAACAGTCTACATAATGAACAGGACTCCCAGTGTAGCAATACATGGGATGACTCCAGAGGAGAGGTATACTGGTAGGAAACCAGCTATTTCTCATTTGAAGATTTTTGGTTGCATTGCCTATGTTCATGTGCCAGATGAGTTGAGATCCAAGTTGGATCCAAAAGCTGAGAAGTGCATCTTTATTGGTTACTCTCTGCAGAAAGAGTATAGATGCTATAACCCTTCTACTCGTAAGTTTACAGTGAGCAAAGATGTTGTTTTTGATTAGATGATGAGTTGGTATAAACCAGTAAATGTGATTGATGATGTAGATGCACAAAATGGTAATGCTGCACAGAATTCACAGCAGTAATCACAAAATATTAGTGGACCTGGAGCGTCCTCTAGCAGTGGTTCACATTCTTCGCCATGGATAGGCAGATTGAGATCAGGAGAATCTTCTCAAAGCAATGCAGATCGTGGTATTCAGGTATCACGAAAAGGAAAAGAGAAGGTAGATCAGCCCATGTTTGATGTGAATGCAGGTCACTCTTATGTGGATGGTGAATCCAGTGGCTCAGAACAAAGCATTGATGATGAGTTGGGTATTCGTTCTATTGTTATACATGGAGTAAGGAAGACCAGGGATGTTTTGAGAGCACCTGGGAGTGAACCTACTTTGCGCAGGTCTACCAGAGCTAGGTATCCTGTGGATAGGCTGAAATATGATGGATTTACAGCCATTCACTATGCCTATATGGTCAAAGTGATACAGGAACCAGAACCCACTTCTTTTGAACAAGCCATGGGAAAAGAAAAATGGGAGAAAGCTATGGATGAAGAAATGGATGCCTTGGAAGCAAATGCTACATGGGAATTGGTACCTTTGCCTAAAGGTAAGAATGCAATTGGCTGTAAGTGGGTTTATAAGGTGAAGCACAATGCAGATGGTTCTGTGGCAAGATTAGTAGTCAAGGAGTATGCACAAACAGATGGCATTGATTATGAAGAAACATTCAATCCAGTTGCAAGGATGGCAACCGTAAGAGCAGTCATTGCTATGGCTGCATCAAAGGAATGGTCTTTACATCAGATGGATGTAAAGAATGCCTTCTTGCATGGTGATTTGCAAGAAGAGGTATATATGGAGCAGCCACCAGGTTATGTGCATGCTGTTCATCCTGAGTTTGTTTGCAGGTTGAAGAAAGCATTGTATGGCTTGAAGCAAGCACCTAGAGCATGGTCTGACAAGATAGGACAGTATCTTGTCACTATTGGCTTTCAGATTTCCAAGGCAGATTTCTCACTTTATGTGAGAAAAACAGAGAAAGGTATTATGCTACTTGTCATTTATGTTGATGATTTGATTATGACAGGTGACAGTGATGAAGATATCCTTCATGTGAAAATGCTATTGAAGCAGAAGTTTGAGATGAAGGATTTGGGAGAGCTGCGTTATTTCTTGGGCATTGAGGTGATTAGATCACCAAGTGGGATACGGCTCTTGCAGAGGCAGTATGGATTGGACATGATGTCCAAATATGGGATGACAGGCTGTAAGCCTATTTTAGTTCCTTTGGAGCAGAATGTGAAACTGAGCGCAGATGCAGGTGAGCTTCTGGAAGACCCTACTATGTACAGACACATAGTAGGAAGTTTGATTTATATGACTATTACCAGGCCAGATTTGAGCTATGCTGTTGGATTGGTAAGTCAGTTTATGCAGGCTCCAAGGAAACCGCATTTGGATGCAGCTAGACGCATATTCAGGTATGTGAAGTCCACATTGCAGTATGGACTACTTTATGAGACTGGGGTTCAGATACAGTTGCATGGATACACTGATGCTGATTGGGCTGGTACTATTTTTGATAGATGATCTACCAGTGGATATGTGTTCTCTTTTGGGAGTGATGCAGTCACTTGGAGCAGCAAGAAACAGCCTACAGTTGCCTTATCGAGCAAAGAGGCTGAGTCTTTGTTCTCTCCAGCTGGAGAGCGGCTTGTGATTCTCGTTCTGCTGTGCCAGCTCCTCCACGGCTGTCCTCCTTTCTTCCCTGGCCCTTTCTAACTGCGAGAGTAGCTCCTTAACATATTCATCGTATTGGCCTGCTGGAGGTGGGGGGTGGGGCATGGTGGTGGTGGTGACAACGTCTTCTATTTTTTTCCTTTTTAGCTCCGGCCTTGGCTCCAGTTTAGCCGTGGCTGCCCTTTTGGCTCCTGATGCTGGGGTGGCCACGTCCGCTTCTCTTGCCAGCTCCCGTTCCACCAAGAATTGTAGCCAAGTGACCACGTTGCTCTCATCGACTTTTGGGGTGGAACCTTGGGTGGCGGTGGCAGGGGGTGTCGTCATGATAGGAGTGGTTGGCATGGAATGTATGAAGAGGGGGAAAGTTGGCATCATCGGATCTTTTCCTTTTCCTTCTGCTGGGGGCAGGGGTGCGATTTCTGGCATGTTGGTACTGGGACCAAGTGCCTCCGTTCGGTGCGGGCCCTCTGCGCCTTCCTCATCTCTTTTGTGCTGCTCCTTGATGGAGCGACAGGTTGCCAGCTCTATTTCTTCCTCTTCCTTCCTTCTCAGCTCCTCCTCGGTCTTCTTTTTTCTCTTCTCCTCATCCTTGACTGACTCCCTTCGAGCCCTTTCCAGATCTTCCTTCTCTTTCTTCTTTCGCTCCTCTTCTCTTTTTCTATGCAGGGCTTTGGTTCATTGTTCGGCATGCCTCTGTGGTGTGCCCTGGGATTCTCCCTCTTCGTCTGCATCCATCTCTGTTTCATCAGACAACCTCTGCTGCTCTTCTGTGTGAGGCGGGGACTGTGACGGTGACTCGTCACTTTCTTCATCACCTTCCTTCTTGTCTTCTCTTGCTCGTCCTTGCCCTAGTGCTTCTTGGATGATTGTCGTAAGGACACCTCCAAACCCTATGGTGAAGGATTTGGAGGATGATGCCTTGCGGGTTGATCAGGATGACGGGGACTCCCCTCCCACGGCTCTTCCTCCTGTTTCCAGGGCCTTAGCCGAAGCCTCTATTGTCTTCCTCACGAACCCATTAAGGTTCACCTCGTCCAGTGATTGCGCCGCAATGCTGTCGAGCAGAGGTACATTGATTCGGGTCATTATGTTGTTGTACCTCTAGCTTGAGAACAAGGCATGCACCATCTTTGCCTGCAGCTGAATTTCTGGGTTGGGGATGTCCGCCAGGCTAATTCCGTCATTGGTATGGACCTTCACTTTGTCCATCCCCAACATGGCGTAGATGTCTCTTTTTGACTTCATTTCCACCTTATTCGGCAGCCCTAGTGCCCTTTCCACCAACTCGAGGGTTAGCTCGATCTGCACCCGTCTGGTGGCTTCATTGTCGCGCACCGTGATGGTGCCTCTGTTCCTATTGAAGGTGCGCAAGAAATCAGTGCACTAGGTGTAATCCACCCTCCGACCCACTACGTCCAGGTACTTCTGCAGGTGGCACTGCTCTATGATTTGGCGTACCGCCAGCTCTTCGATGGCCACGTCTTCAAGGTTGAAGACGTGGCGGAACTTTAACTGGTTGAAGGCTCTCGTTTCCACCGTGAGGCCATACTTTACTTGTTCCTCCTCCGAGAAGGGGAGCTTGCCCGCTTTGTCCTGGCTTGCCATGATCACCACCTGCACGTTCAGCCATTTCCACTTTTAGTGCTTTTGACAACTAATTTGCTGGAAGAATAAAAGCATTGCAGATTTTATTGAACATAGCCTTAACTTTTCCTTTCAGACTTTTACCATCACCTCTTACCCTTGCATTTCAAATTTAACTGACGTTTCACACTTAGTTTACTTTTTAGATTCTATTTTTTTAATTTTTCACATTCCACCTCATTCCACCTTATTACCCCTTCCCCCTTTGGAAAAGAAGAATCTGTCCCAGGATTGGAGGTTGCGAGGCCAAGGGCTTTCAGCAGAAAGTGTGTCGCTCTATTTGTGCAGGAGCCAAGCATAGAAGTTGGGGTTATATTCCAATTGAGCGGCGCGGTCCAGATCAAAGGGTCGAATCCCTATGTGTGTGATGTATGTGAGGACATCTGTGAGGAAGTCACCAGAGTCGACTCGACTTGCGATGTGGAGCTCTTCGTCTGTTAAGAGGCGGTCAAGATAGGGATGCCCCGTGATATGCTCGGCCCCGAAGAGTGGTTAACACTCTATACGAGGTAGGCGCGACGTAGGTGGGAGGCATACTCTTCCGTTTTGATGGCTCGGCATTGTTTGGCATTGGTCATTATGCGACATCCGTGAACCTACCATTGCGACCTAAGAGCATACCACTGTCTCAAGAAGGGTGATCCAGTATCAAGGTGGGATAACCTTGCGATCTCTTGGTCAGTGATAGCAGAAGTGGTCCCTGGGTCATATGACGTGATGAGGCATTGCTTAATGGCTTGCTCTTTGGAGACCTTGCTACTGAGCAACTTATCAGTAGCAGCAGCAGAGCGAGAAGCCTATGCAAAGGCGAATTCAAAAGTCTCCCAAGAGCAAGGCATATTACACACTTCTGTTGCAAAGAGTTCTGCTAATGGACCCAAGTCCAAGTGGTCATAGGCTGAGAGCTAGCGACACAAAGGTGGCATCGAGCCGTTTGATGCAGTCCACCACATCATCTTCGGTGTCCTCTGCAAGGTCAGCGGCTAGCGCTAGAAATGACTTCCGTTCATAGGAGGGTGTAAGGCCGACGGGTGGTTGAGGTTTGCTAGAACTAGAGGCTCTGACAGTACATAGTTGCGGTTGGGAGTCTCCTTGAGCCTGCAACTGGGCTGTTTGCAAGGTGGGTGGGTTAGGGTCAGTGGCAGCAGCTGGGCTGCTGCAGTCAGCTTTGCTGCGGAGAGTCGGGTTAACTTGGTCGGATGATGCCACCTGTGATGATGGCTGTTGCTTGGGCCGATAGGTTTGTGCGACTCTCTTGGGCCAAAGCGTAGACGAGTCGGATGGTTGGGGCTCTAGAGAGCACTGTAGCCTATGGTCTTGAGGTGTTTGGGGACGTGGGCTGATCAAGCTTGAGGGTGGTGTAGGACTAGTGCCTTTGGCCGTAGGGGCCTTAGGGATCCACAGTGAGGCATTTCCCTCATAGTAGCCTTGCGTACGCAAGAGGGTTTTAGGGACCTATATTTACTTAATCATGCGGCGCTTCCGGTGATTGCGTCTTGGCCTCCTAGGTTTAGAGTTGTGGGTCTTATGCGGACAGCCGCGTCTAGTCCTAGGCGGTTCTCGAGGCTGTTTAGGCACCCATTGAAAGCGAGGCTGTTGGGCCCTTACTTTGGTTGCTGCGATCTGTGGTTTATGGAAGTCAAGGAGCGGCAGACACACACTACCCCCCTCCTTGATCCTGCCTACGGATGTTTCTATCGGTGTCCTTGCAGCGGACGGTGATGGTGTTATGCAACCCTTGCTGAAGGTTGTGACAATGCGTATGTTGTCGATTGCTAGGTGGATGCGTTGCGACTCATAATCAACATTGCAGTGAGTCTGCTTTTTATAAGTTCGCCCGATCAGTGACTCCATGCCTGCATCTGTAGCACTCGGCAACATGTAAAACAGCATTGGAACAGTCTTAGACTCGATAGAAATGGCGACTCTGCACTTGCCGAGTAGTGCATAAGATTGAGCCCCATATGGGCTTAATTTGGCAGTTGTGGGTTGAAGTAGTGGTTTGCCAAGTTGGATCCAATGCTTGTGCGTTAAGATATTGAAATCTGCTCCCTCATCAATCAAGGTGCATGTTTGCTTGGTAGTGATCGTGACACAGAGGTAGGCGGGTTCTACAGCTTCCTCATCATCCTCGTTGATTTCAGTGATTGTGGCTGCTCGTATTTTGACCGGTGCTTCTAACATTGGTGGCTCATGCAAAGGATAATCGGGAGGGTAGTACTTCTTGACACGGCTACCATTGAAGAAGCCTATTCCTTCACCGTCCAGGATGTCAAGCCCGGTTCGGCTGATTGCCCGAACCTTGAAGGGTCCGAGACCGAATTTCATCTTTTTCTTATGTCCTTTAATTGAGTAGAGGAGCACTAAGTCACCCCGTTCAAACTCGCGTTGCTTGACATGCTTGTCAAACCAGCTCTTGCGTCGGGCTTTCTCGCAGAAAAGCACGTGGGTGGCTAGAAGACGAGTCTCTGATAGGCGTTCCAGATCGACCAGGCGTTGCGTCCATGCTTCCTTCCCTTACCATCGTTCTTGGAGTGCTATTCTTAGGCTAGGGACAAAGATTTCTAATGGTAGAATTGCTTCAGTCCCATAGGTTAGCCTAAAGGGGGTTTGGCCGACGGTCGTTTTATAAGCTGTGCAGTAGGCCCACAAGGATGCCATCAACTTGTTGTCCCAGTCGCTTCGTGAGGCTGAGACTACTTTAGTTAGGACGTTGATAAGAATTTTGTTAGTTGATTCTGCTTGGCCATTAGCCTGAGGGTAGTATGGTGAGCATTTGCGATGGATGACAAAAAAGGTGGATAGGAGATGTGCTATCACTTCGGATGAAGTGTGTGCCTTGGTCGCTAACCAGTTCGATGGGGCAACCGAAGCGCGAGATCACTTGCTCCCATAAGAATTTGGCAATCATCCTAGTGTCCTTTTTTCGTGTGGCTCTCGCCTCTGCCCATTTCATGAGGTAATCCATGGCCACCACAATGTACTTGGCTTGTGAGTACTACGCCGCGGGGCTGATTGGTCCTATGAAGTCAATTCCCCATTTTTTGAAGGGTTGGTGAGCAATAATTGGGGTTAACTCCATTTGATCCTTACAAATCGGGACTTTTGTCTGTTGGCACTCGTCACAATGCTTGACAAATCACTTGGCATTGCGGAAAAGTGTGGGCCACCATAGTTGGGACTGCAGAACCTTTCGTGATGTCGTGTCTCCGCTAAAGTATCCTCCTGCAATGCCACTGCAATGGTCCACGAAGAAGATGAAAGGTGTGGCCAATAGATAATGCCAGAATTTCTTCACGGCGAACACCATGGCTAGTCCCTCCCTTTCTGTTGTCGAATAACTCATCTCCGTCTCAGTGAGTTGTCTACTAGCAAAGCTCACTAGGTAATCTAAGTTATGCTTCGAGAGGGAGCTCTTAGGGGTCCTTGACTACTCCCCCAACCTTGCCTTGACCTTGCCCAGCCCTTCCACAAGCCCCAGATCACTTTTGGCTTGCTTGAAGATCTGCAAAAAATTCGTTTTTTACTTCATCCCTCCCTTGGCACTCAATGGCAGCTTGAAAACACTTCATTTGGCACTTGGGAATACCCTCTTGATGCTCGATATTGGTGGTTATCATTGGCATGGATTTGTGGACTGATTTACCTCAATCCATGACCATTTTCCATAGTCCACAGGCAGCCACAAACAGTGTTACATCAACATCTATGTTTATGCTTGGTTGGCATTGACATTGGTTGCTCGGTGTGGTCTTGAATGCGCCCCAAATGCTAGGGGAATATATGCCTATGATATGGGCTCGTAGAATTGGTGCTATTGTTAGAGCCCTTTTCAATTCTTCGTATGCCCGTTGGCATGCCTCGGTCCACTCGAAGACAATCAGCAGCTTGTACAATGGCCTGGCGATCAGCGCGTAGTTCAGCACAAACCACCGATAGTATCCTGTGTGACCTAAGAAGCATTGAACTCCCTTGTAATTAATTGGGGGTGGAAGGTCAACAATAACCCTGACCTTCAAGAAGTCAGTGGCAATGCCGTTCTTTGACACCACGTGTCCTAAGATGCATCCGTGCTTCACCCAAAACTGACACTTCAAGGGGTTCAAGGAGAGAGGATATAAGCGGCACCATTCAAAGACTGTGCGGAATTTGTCTAAGTGTTTGATCCAGGTCGAATGGACACACAGATCGTCGACAAAGACCTCTAACTCCTTGCGAAGCATGTCTTTAAAGATGGTGCACATGAGGCATTGGAAAGTGGTAGGGGCATTGGTCAACCCGAAGGGCATGACTATGTATGCAAAGACGCCCCACTCACTGGCAAAGGCGGTCTTGTGCCTGTCTACAAGATGCACTTGCACCTGGTTGTACCCTGAGAAGCCATCCAAAAAACTGTAGGCTTCCTTGCCTGCCACCCTCTCAAGCATGTGCTCAGTGTACGGAAATGGATAGTTGTCTCTCTTCGTAGCAGCGTTCACCTTCTTGTAATTGACGCAAACTCGAATTTTGCCATTCTTCTTCATCACAATGACTATGGGTGATACCCACTCTGTGTGCTCAATTTCGTAAATGAATCCAGCTCTCATCAGCTTGTCAATTTCCTCTTTGACAGCATGAGCCTGTTTTGGATTCATGGAGTACGGTCACTGCTTGATCGGCGTTGCATCCGATGTCATGGGTATGTTGTGAGTCACAACACTCAGATCTACCCCCCGTAGCTCTTCTAAGGACCAGGCATATACGTCTATGTACTCCCGCAAGAGAGCGACAAGACTCAACTCTTCTTTACCAGTCAAGTCATCGGCAATGAACACTGGTCAGGGTATCTCCCCTTCGAGGGCTAGGTTTACCTCCTTGACCTTGGCTGGTCCTTCGATTGGTTCGCTCGTCTGCCCTTGACACTTGGCACCTAGCAGAACCACTACCCTATCCCCTTTTTTGAATTTAGTGAAGTGTTTAGGGAGGTCCTGCGGCTTTTGCTGTTCTTCTGATCGTGCATCCCTGGGGTGTTTTGCCTTATCCTATCTTAACCGTCTGCACCTCAGGTGGACGGGTAAGTCCCCCTTGGTGCATCTGGTCATGGGCGGCCTAGGGATCTCTAGGTCGCTATCTGAAGTAACTTCCGATTCAGAGTCAAACCCTCCATCTTCGCTAGAAGAGGTGGTCTCCCCTGGTGGCCGCAGTTCGGATGGCGATTCGGTTCTAACTATTGATGTCATTCCTGGTTGGGCTAGGCCTACTTGCTCAAGGTCTATGGCTCCTATACATTCCAACCACGCACGATCACATTTCATGTGCATGACTCCTTGCTCCATTCTAAGGGCCTGCCTTTTCTGTGGCTTGGCGTCTGCTCGTATCTGCTCAATTTCTCGTCCTTTAGTGTCGTATTCTATGGTATCCACTTCACCCTCGCTCTCATTACTGAAGGATTGTCAGTCTTCGTATTCATCACAGGAATCCTTGTCATTCGACTGCTCGTCGTCTCCTAGGGCTTGGTATGCCTCGTGTCGTTGGTCAAGAACCAGGGCCCAGTTATATATGAGGTTCAACTCGTGCACCCTGGTCCATTGCCACTTGGAATCCTCCAAGAGATCCTGGAGTGGTTTGAAGATGGCAGCTGGGTTGCCAGCTAGCTGGTCCGTTAGGTATTCCAGTACCCCCTGGAGTTCCCTTTTGTTGGATGGCACTTGAAAGGTGATAGGCTTAGGCTTTCCATGGAGGCTTGCTGCCATCATATAGACTGGTGTAGAGAGTGCTTCGTTGGTCTTGCCGATCGTTTTGATGGCCTACTCATACGCCTCATGGTCTGAGAATGGCACGTCAATTGCAGCGAGGACATGCATCGAGTCCCGCTCGTCCTCTGGGCATGGGATATACTTGGTCAAGGACCCATAGGGCTTCCTGACCTGAGTGTTCCCTTTGAGCATAGCAGAGATGGCGTCTAGGTCAACTGGTGAGGTTTTCCAAGTATCCATCTCTATTCTTACGGCGTCAGTTCTATTGCCAAGGAAGGTCAAGCCGTTACCCCAATCTTTGATGACTCTAGCGTTGCATCCAAGGTCGGCCTAACACGACATCGTAGTCCACTCCCTTCATGACTATAAAGTTGACAGAGAACTGGACACCTGCGATCTTCACTGGCCAATTCTTCACGACCCCGAATGGCTTCACTCTCATACCATTTGCTAGCGTGATGTTAAACCTAGCAGCTTCGACAGGCGGGTTTTCCCAAGTCTGTAGCACTGCGTGGCTAAGCACACTAACCCCGGCTCCCGTGTCTACGATTCCCTTCCTTGTTGTGTCACCCAGGGCTAGGACTGGCAGGACTGCGTGCATCTCAGAGCCTTCCCAAAAGGCGTTGACGTGCAAAGATTTAGGCACGGAGTGCAACGTCAAACTTGGCAATTGTGTTTCTGCATCCTGGTCTCGAGGGTCTGCCGCGACCTGCTCTTGTGATCCCTCGACCCACTGCTTAAGGTCTTGCCATAGGGCAGGGTGCTGCTTAAGCAGATCTCCCAGACTAAGTGTTACAGGGGTGGTCACTAGCGAGGTCAGGAGATCGTTAGATACTCGTCCTTCCTTTAGCCTAGACTGTCCAGGCCAATGGCCGCGACTGATCTGCGGCTCTGTTGTGTCTAGGCTTGGTCTTAGCGGCACTGCTTGTGGCACAGTTGCTTCGGCCGACTTAGGTTGAGGCGGTGACATTGGCGTGCTTATGCTGGAGAGATCATCGATCTCGTCCTCTATGATGGATTCAGCATCTTTGAGATGTTGTTGAGCCTCCCTCACCCATTCCTTCACCTTTTCTATGGCCTCTAATTGTCGCTTTGGATGTGGGTATTCCCCTATCTTAGCGCTTCCCTTTTCGGCTGTCTTAGAGGCTGAAGTCTCTGCCTCCGCGTTTGAGACTTTCTTCCCAGTAGGTAGAGTCATAGCACTCTCGGTCTTTAATGCGACCTTAGCTTCCGATCTCTTCTTTTTCCGCCTGCGGATTTTGCTAGAAAAGAAGGATGTAAGGAAGGTTGGAGCGAAAATAAAAGTGAGCGTCAGAAAAGGATTAAGTGTCGCCTCGCGAGGACTTGGTATGTTCTTGGGTACCGAGACAGGACCTGAGGCCGATGCTTTGTTCTCCTTGGGTCACTACACTCAGCTCCCTCCTTTTTACATGCCTGCGTATGGAAATATATAAACCTAATAGAGGAAATGTGCTAAAAGACACTACTTCTTGATCAGGCTATAGGAGTCCTCGCCTAGTAGGAGCTCCTGGTTGTGTTGTCCTTAGTTAGGTAGGTAGTTTAGACCACCACTTAGGGCAATTTCTTTGATAGTTCCTTTTAGTATGGTCGTGTTGGAGCAGTCGGTTAGTGAGGAAGCCAGCTCTAAGGAGGCAAAGGAATTAAAGGCCCTGAAGGAACGTGACGCTACTTGGGAAGGAAGGAGAAAAACCTTGATGGAGCGTCTCAACGGGGAGAGGGAAACCAATGCTCACCTTCGGCGCAAGAATGATAAGCTATCTGCAGTCAACCTGGAAGCACAAGGCCAGCTTGACAAGATCAGACAGGAGGCTGCAGAGTTGGACCAGTTAAGGGAAGAGCAGGTGCGAAGGATGCAGGTGAAGCTGGACCAGCTCAATGCACATATCGCTGATGAATGCCAGGAGCAGTCCTGCCTGCATCGTGAGCTCAAGGCTCAGCAGCAACAACTCATGGCTATGACCCTCCATCAGGGGGAGAGCCTGGAAGATATGGAAAAAAGAGCAAAAGAATGGGCTGATCACAATGAGGGGAGAATATGGGACTTGGCACGCCGGCTAGCCAAAGCCGAAGGAGACAGGGTGCTAGCTGAGAATCAGGCAGAGGCGGCCCAACTCTCCATGATAGGCCAACAACACACCCTCCTCAATACACTGCTCCACTCCACCAGACCTGAAGGGAACAAAGCCAATGATCAGCTGCTGTAGAAGAAACTAACCATTGCACGACGCAGAGCTTTAACAGCAGGCCTGCACGTGCGGCTGCAGCTAGGAGGCCCGCCGCAGAGCCTAGAGGAGGAAAGAAGATATCTTGTTGTCACAATAAATGACAACTGGCCCATCTGTAGGCTGATGCATATCATAAAGTAGCTTATGCAACCAAGCTACCTCACGTGCAGCCATTGCTGCACCCCTGTACTTAGCCTCTGTGCTTGACAAGGCAACTGTAGGCTGTTTCTTGCTACTCCAAGTGACTGCAGCACTCCCAAAAGAGAACACATATCCACTGGTAGATCGTCTATCAGAAATACTACCAGCCCAATCAGCATCAGTGTATCCATGCAACTGTATCTGAACCCCAGTCTCATAAAGTAGTCCATACTGCAATGTGAACTTCACATACCTGAGTATGCGTCTAGCCGCATCCAAATGCGGTTTTCTTGGAGCCTGCATAAACTGACTTACCAATCCAACAGCATAGCTCAAATCTGGCCTGGTAATAGTCATATAAATCAAACTTCCTACTATGTGTCTTTACATAGTAGGGTCTTCCAGAAGCTCACCTGCATCTGCGCTCAGCTTCACATTCTGCTCCAAAGGAACTGAAATAGGCTTATAGCTTGTCATCCCATATTTGGACAGCATGTCCAATCCATACTGCCTCTGCAAGAGCCATATCCCACTTGGTGATCTAATCACCTCAATGCCCAAGAAATAACGCAGCTCTCCCAAATCCTTCATCTCAAACTTCTGCTTCAATAGCATTTTCACATAAAGGATATCTTCACCACTATCACCTGTGATAATCAAATCATCAACATAAATGACAAGCAGCATAATACATTTCTCTATTTTTCTCACATAAAGTGAGAAATCTGCCTTGGAAATCTGAAAGCCAATAGTGACAAGATACTGTCCTATCTTGTCAGACCATGCTCTAGGTGCTTGCTTCAAGCCATACAAGGCTTTCTTCAACCTGCAAACAAACTCAGGATGAACAGCATGCACATAACCTGGTGGCTGCTCCATATAGACCTCTTCTTGCAAATCACCATGCAAGAAGGCATTCTTTACATCCATCTGATGTAAAGACTATTCCTTTGATGCAGCCATAGCAATGACTGCTCTTACGGTTGCCATCCTTGCACTGGACTGAATGTTTCTTCATAATCAATGCCATATGTTTGTGCATACCCCTTGACTACTAATCTTGCCTTGTATCTGTTCATAGAACCATCTGCATTATGCTTCACCTTATAAACCCACTTACAACCAATTGCATTCTTATCTTTAGGCAAAGGTACCAATTCCCATATAGCATTTGCTTCCAAGGCATCCATTTCTTCATCCATGGCTTTCTCCCATTTTTCTTTTCCCATGGCTTGCTCAAAAGAAGTGGGTTCTGGTTCCTGTATCACTTTGACCATATAGGCATAGTGAATGGCTGTAAATCCATCATATTTCAGCCTATCCACAGGATACCTAGCTCTGGTAGACCTGCGCAAAGTAAGTTCACTCCCAGGTGCTCTCAAAACATCCCTGGTCTTCCTTACTCCAACTGTAACAATAGAAGGAATACCCAACTCATCATCAATGCTCTGTTCTGAGCCACTGGATTCACCATCCACATAAGAGTGACCTGTATTCACATCAAACATGGGCTGATCTACCTTCTCTTTTCCTTTTCGTGATACCTGCATACCACTATCTGCATTGCTTTGAGAAGATTCTCCTGATCTCAATCTACCTGTCCATGGCGAAGAATGTGAACCACTGCTAGAGGACGCTCCAGGTCCACTAATATCTTGTGACTGCTGCTGTGAATTCTGTGCAGCATTACCATTTTGTGCATCTACATTATCAATCACATTTACTGGTTTATACCAGCTACTCATCTCATCAAAAACAACATCTCTGCTCACTGTAAACTTACGAGTAGAAGGGTTATAGCATCTATACCCTTTCTGCTGTGCAGAGAGTAACCAATAAAGATGCACTTCTCAGCTTTTGGATCCAACTTGGATCTCAACTCATCTGGCACATGAACATAGGCAATGCAACCAAAAATCTTCAAATGAGAAATATCTGGTTTCCTACCAATATACCTCTCCTCTGGAGTCATCCCATGTATTGCTGCAGTGGGAGTCCTGTTCATTATGTAGACTGCTGTAGCAACTGCTTCAGCCCAGTAAAAATCTGGCAAGTCTTTTTCATTGAGCATGGCACGAGATACCTCTCCAATATGCCTGTTTTTCCTTTCTGCAATTCTATTTTTTTGTGGGGCATAACTGCATGAATATTGCTTCTTTATGCCATGCTCTTGCAGGAACCTTGCAAACTCATTTGAGAGGTACTCTCCCCCTCTATCTGACCTTAGGCATTTTATTTGCAGGCCTGTTTCTTTTTCAACCATAGCTTTAAGAGTTTTGAAATGCCCAAAAACTTCACTTTTCTTTTTCATAAAATACACCCAAACTTTTCTGCTATAGTCATCAATAAAAGTGACAAAATAATGACAACCTCTAAGAGATGCAGCTTTAGTAGTCCACACATTAGAGTAGATTAATTCCAATGGCTTTTTACTCTCTTGAACATGTCTAGGAAATGGTTTCCTTGCCTGTTTTCCAAACAGACATGCTTCACATACCTTATGCATTTCTGCAACCTTGAATTTAGGCAATCCTGCAACAATATTTTGGGCCTGCATTGATTTAAGTCGCTGTACATTAACATGACCAATGCGTTTATGCCAGATATCAATATCTGCAACTACACCGGTCCCATGTGCAAACATTGCTGCACTCAATTCAGGCATGTCTGCATCCAACGTAAACATTCTACCCTTCTTCTTTCCTTTTGCTATCAAGCGACCTTTATTTTTCATATCCTCAACATAGCATTCATGAGGATTAAATCTGACCTGGAAGCCCTGCTCAACCATTTGACCAACAGAAACCAGATTCTTAGTGATATTCGGGACATGAAATACATCGGACAGGTATTTCTTTTTCCCATCCTGCATAGACAAAGAAATTTTTCCAATCTGCACAATAGGATGTGCAGTATCATCACCAGTCTCCACAAATCCTGGTTTTTCCATTTTCCTTGCATCCTCCATCCATTCTGCATGACCTGTCATGTGGTTTGATGCACCTGAGTCAACATACCATACATCGTTGCTTTCTTCTGCACTTGTCACAGAATTGTTCATGTGCTGCACCATAAACAAATGCTCATTTCTGTCATCACCCTGTCTACTAGAAGATGCATAATTCCCTTGTTGCAATTTTCCATTCATGATGTCATTCTGCTTTTTATAGCAGTCTTTAGCCATATGACCCATTTTACCACAGTAGTAGCATTCAACATTGCTGTTTGCATTTTGGCCTCTTTGCCATCCACCACGACCTCTTTGGCTCCCCCTGCCTCTAGATTTACCACGTCCTCCTCCATAGGACTGGTTTTCTTGAGTTTGTTGCATATTCTGATTTCTACCATGGTCTCCAGATCGGCCTCCTCTACCTTTGCCTCTACCTCTTTTAGCATTTGAGTAGAAGACAGCTTCTTTTGAAGTTCCTCCTGAAGAAGATGCACCACCATTTCTCTGCTCCTCAGAAATTAGAAGAGCAATCAACTCCTCAAAATCAGGAAATCTTTCACGGATGAAAATGGATGTTCGGAACTATGCATAATCCTTTCCTAGACCATTCAAGGTCACAGAAACTAAATCATCATCTTCCACTGGTGACCCAATGGAAGCAAGTGCATCTGCAATCTTCTTCACCTTCATGTAGTAGTCATTGATGCTCATACTTTCTCTTTGCACATTGTGCAACTCTTGCTTGAGCTGCATTTTCCTGGCTTGCGTATTTGTGATATACATTTTTGACAAAGTATCCCATGCCTCCTTTGGCGTACTTGCATCTTGAATATGCACAATCATAGAGTCTGAAATGCTGATAGACAGCCAGTGCATAACTTTTCTGGCTCTCTCATGCCATGCTTTAAATGCCTGCATTTGCTGTTGATTGGGAACATCAGGAAGAACTGATTCTTCTTCATTTCCTGCAACGAATTCCCAATATCCTTTTTCCATAAGGAAATTCGTCATTCTGAACTTCCATGCTTGGAAGTTGTTCTTGTCAAGCTTTTCAGTGACAATCTGTGAAAGAGAATCAGACGCCATTACAGAACACTGCAAAAAATTCTGTCACTGCAAAGAACACAGCTTCAGCCTCACAAAGGAAAATTTGTAAAACTGACGAAATTGGTATTTGACCACACAGTCACTTCATAGTGACGATTTTGCATCAACAGGCAACAAGGATGATTCTGTAAAATCCAACGTCTCTGCGCACAGGCATACAATGCAATTTCTACAGTAACTTTTCACCGATCTGTAGAATAGTGGTCGCACAGTATAAAACAGGGCCTTTTCCTGAGTGCGTGCAGAAAACTCCCGCCTCCAAAACAGGCCCCGAAATGGCCTCAAATAAAAAAAACAGAGCAACCAAGGGCTAAAGCCCTTTCCGCAGCATATACTACCCTCTTGCTACACCGCGAAAGGCGTCTCAATCTGAGACAATGCACTCTTGCACTTTCCGGCTGTGCTACCTGGCAGAGACTTGCTCCCAAAACAGAAAAATGAAAGCAACACTGGTCCTCTTACCAGAACACAGCGAACTTGGTTTGCTTTCTTGAGCTCCTTACCACGAACAAGGCTCCGATACCATGTCAAGATTGTGGGAGAGAAGGAAGGAGTCTCACTTGTAGCTTTCTTGCTTGCACAATGGGGGAATACACACAAAGGTGGAGGCTGAAAATAGTTTTCCTCTTCTTAGTTGTGTAAGCCAAAAAGAACTCTAGTACATAGAAATAGAAGAACCCTATATATGGGTCTCAAACCAAACTCAACTAACTAAGGTGGCATACTAACTGAGCCACGAACTAGAGTAGATAAGGATAGCTATCATCTAGCTATTATTCATAGGCGGTGTACCAACCGCATCTACAGCTAACAAGTCGGTGACATAAATGCACAACGGTCACCCTCGCATATCACGAGTGGAGCTCGATATCTCAACAATATTGTCAGTGAATGCTTTCACAAGAAAAGAGCACAGCAAATGTAGAATGACCATCACCAAAGTCAATTTATGAATGAAGAAGAAGAAAAAGATACTTCCGCTACCATCAACAACTATGGCAGATTGTTCTAAGGAATTTGTTTCCATAGTGGATCTCTATGTTTCCCTTAGTGGATTTGATTTGTAAAACCCTTGCCAAAGATGTAAAGTCTCAAGCTTTAACTTGACTAGGCTACCTATGAGCTAGTCTTCCGAACCATGTTATCATGAAGGGGGGGCAAAAGCCAACAAGTGTAGGAACTCATCATTTGAGGGGGGCGTTGAAAAATAGACAAATGATCTATGCTCTAGAAAGAGCTGTCCTGAATCCCATATGCACAGTGAGGAAGGTGGAACAACCCAAACTCTATAAAGCATTGTACTTGAATATGAAATGAATACAATGTCATGATGCTTTGTACTTTCAGTTAAGTGCAGTTCATTGTCAATCTTACACAAGATTGTGTTTATGAGTCCAAGCTAATCTATCTTGGAACCTAATTCACTTGTGTAACAGTTTGTCTCTACTTATTCATGTCATTATGAGTTTGGTCTTCATCTTTCATCCACCACAGCTTGTGTCATGCTCTAGATCCGCAACCTCTCACACCACCATGCTTCCATTTCTTCTCCCACCATTAATGAGGAGGATGATGTTGCATCATTCGATCAGTAACTGCATTAAAATCTCGGTTAAGAAAACCTGAAGCAAGAGAAAGATTAGTAAGTTTAGTCCAGAGATCCCGTATATGCCTGTTATCATTAAACCCATAATTGCAGGAAATCTTTCATATCAAGCAAATCCAATTTATTGCATGCCTCCCACCATGCTTCCATTTCTTCTCCCACCATTAATGAGGAGGAGGATGTTGCATCATTTGGATCAGTAACTGCATTAAAATCTCTGCTAAGAAAACCTAAAGTAAGAGAAAGATTAGTAAGATTAGTCCGGAGATCCCGTATATGCCTGCTATCATTAAACCCATAAATATTAGTAATGGATATTCTAGAATCCTCCCAGTCCATTTTAGTTGACAAGATTCGTCCATTGCTGCTGTTGTAAATGCATGTAGGGTTACGACTAGATTTGATGGCCATGAAGCATCGTGACTCGCCATCTTTGGTCCCAGCAAAATAGCATTGATAATCCCCATAAGAAAAAGACATGCCACTCCATTTATGCATTTTGTGTTCTTGGACCATCACAACATCCAAATCCCAACTCCAAACCCTTTTCCAAAATAGGCTACATATGCTTCACACATCCATTAAGCCCTTTGGCATTTATCGTAGCAATCTTCCCCCTCTCAATTACCCCCATTCTGATTATGTGTTGCTTCATTAAGTTGTACTCCTGCCAAAACAAAGTCAGTATCTCTTGTGGGTTGAGCATCATTATCCCATTGACTAGGAACCAAACCATTTCCTGCCACCTGTCCAAGAGGTTGACTGAACCTTTGCATCCATACCTGGAAACTCTCGATCCAACTGCTCCAAAGGAACCCTATTAAGATATGTGAAGGAGCTAGCCATGTTTCTATCAGACCGAGGTATAGCAACTTTGCTCCAGAAATTTCTAACCATCAAGGAGTAGTTGACGGCATTGTCCATTGGGTGCTCTAGTGTTTTTCTTGTTTGGCCTTTACTTTTATTGTTATTAACAAGTTTCCATCCATTTCTCCACAGAAGTAACCTATGTCTCATCTAGCTTCCCTCCTTGAGCTTGAGGTGCTTTTGCAACTTTTGCCCATGTGGTTCCATTCGGGCTCTGTTTAATTTTAGTAGATTCTGCATTTGAGTTTGGACACCCCTTAAGGTAGTGACTCGACTGCCCACATCCAAAATAAGCACCTTCAAAATGGCTCCACACCAATTTGAGCCTAAGCTGACCCACCTGAGGTATATCCAGCTCCATTTTGTCTGGCTTAGGCTCACCAATATTCCATAAAGGACAAACTCTATTGCGAAATGGGCTAGCAAGCGGCGGCGGCAAATACAACTTTTTCCCCAAACCCTTGGCAATGTCAGGCAAGAAATTCCAAAGGTAAGCAAGCAGCTCGGGTATCTCCACCCATATAGGTGACTCTCACTTAACCAAATCTCATCTTGCCACCTCAATCGGTTTCCAGGGCATAATGTACACAAGTTCCAGCCCCCATAAATAAATTCCATGTGCCAAAATCTTCTTAGTAGCTTCTCTCTTGTTGAATACCACTTCCAAAAAGCCATGTCCACCATAATAAATCTACTCAGTCGATCCATTACCCTTGAGAATAGCATTAAACTAGGAGGTGACGTCCATTGCTTTCGGCATCCTACCCGTGAAAAAAGCCCACACTGCTCGTGCACTGAACCGAAGGATGTTATGATAGACCTTCCATCCAAACTGATCTTCTCGGCCACCCTAGGGACCTGTTCTTCCATGTTATGCTGGAGAGTTGCAGCTAATATTTCCAATAACCTTCTGAGGGTTGACTTCTAGTTGAAGGTTATAGTCCTCACAAGAGCTAGGGAGTTTGCTATCAGCCGCCTCAAGCCTTGGGAAACCTTGTACAAAGCCATCGGTATTTTCATCTTCCACATGCAGAGGCCATGTCAAGCTCTCCTCTCTCTTCCTCTCATGATTTACTACAAAAGGCAACACTCTCCTATGACATAGGTTCTATTGAAGCATTCTCATTTTCTTCCATGCGAACATCCTCATCCTGAGCTCAACTTAGAATCGTCTGTGTGTAAGGAAAAATCAAGAAAAATAGAGAAACAAATAGTAGGGTTATTGCTATATAAACAGAGTAGAACATGTCAAAGAAAAAGGGGCTTCAATGCATTGAGGGAGGAAAGAGAGAAGAAGGGGAGTAGAAGACTGAAGAACAAGGGGTTTAAGAGGTAGGGAGAGCAAAGGGGAGCTCATTTCTGCATTCAAAGTTGAGAGAGAGAGAGAAAGAGAGCTGAACATGTTTGTTGCAAGGTAGCAGTGAGGCAAGGAGAGCTTCATGTGACCAAGTGCATTCGGAGGCTATAGGTGAGTTGTTTTGATTATTGATCCCTTGTTGTTTGATTTGAAGATGGAGAAAGCATCGAGCATGATATGCCAGATTTTTGTCAAGCTTGCGCCTATTTTTGCCGTCACATTCGGACCCTCCAATTCCCAAAATAATTGTCTAACTATCTCAAAATTGTTTGATTTTCAAAATCGGACATAATCAGATCATCCAATAGGACAAAAATTTGACCAATCCAAAATCGGACAACCGATTCTAGGAATCGGATGAAAAACTTGCAAATCGGATGGGAAAATTTAACATCAAGTTCTGACAGGACTAGACCTTGTAGAGGCAAAGCCCTAGATGTAGAACACCCTAGTAGATCCCTAGGTAAGTGAAAGCAAAAATAGAGTCGATTGACCATACCCCAATAGAGATCTAACTAGAGATCTAAATAGAGTCGATTGACCACCGACAGTCCGGAAGCAACTGCAGTCATTGACCATACCCCAATAGAGATCTAACTAGAGATCTAAATGGCACTAAAAGCTGATCTTATGTGAGCGAGCTTCTCATTAAGCGACTCTTAGACAACACGACTGCAAAATAGAGTGGAGAAACCTTGGCAGCTTTGTTGCTAGTAAGACTAAGAATCACCCCAAATTCTAGGAGCTAGGCCAAGATATCTGTGGGGTTGCTAAGCAACTCGACATGTATCAACCCAAAAATGACATGTTTAGCTTTGTGGAGCAGTTTGAGCAAGTATGTGAGGCTGACAGCCTCACAGACCTTGCTCAACATGCACAAGATTTTGGACTCTACCTAGGAGACAAAGGACGAACATGCTACACTAGTCTACAATAACTTCAATAACCTCAAGAGTCTATTCATCAAGAGATTCTCTGAGGCGAGATACTAACAATCTCATCGTTAGGTTGACGAAGTTCAATCAAAAGGACAAGGAGGATATCCAAGACTACGTCACCCATGTGCGGATCTCTTTAAGAGAATTCGTAGAATAAGCTAATGAACACACGGTCTCCACTATGTTCATAAGCAGAATCCGAAGTGAAGAGTTTTACAAGGCCTTGGTGAGAAACTCAACCCTGCAAAGGGATGTGCTAGCTAGGGACTTTGAAGAAGCCATACGAGGGGATAACCTACTCAAGGTGAGGAGCTGAAGACCTACAACACTATCTCTAGAACCTTGGAAAGAGCTATGACCATTGGTAAAAGATCTAACCAAAGCACCTAAGATAAGGACGAAAAGAGTGTCAAACAGTGCTGGGAGTTGGAAAACTTGAAGCTAGAGTGGAATAGGCTTCAAGAGATGATGAGAATACTTGCACTACCTCACATGCAATGTGTGCATTGTTGAGCAAATCACCTTTCCGATGAGTGCATGGATCCTACATCCAGAACCTATGTCAAAACCTGTGTCAATTGTGTTAGGTTTGGCCATGATGCAATGCATTTCCGATTACCAAGGCGATTGCCATACTCATGGCCATACAATCAACCATACTACCTAGGGAATAGACTGCAACCTTTTGGAAGGGGGCTCCACTATCAATGCAAGCCGTCCCTGGGATGGAATCAACCCCACAGGGATACCTAGATCATATCGAACATCATGACCTATCCACTGAGTGATACTTCAATAAATTACGTAGAGGAGGTGAACGAGGATGAAGCATACCTAAACCCTTACGTCTCATACAATGAAGAGGATAATCCCATCTTAATGGATTTTAGACCAGTGCTGGTGACGGCATTGGGTAGGGGAAGAGGTAGAGTTCTAGGAGGATAGAACCAGGAACCCATCGCATGCTAGACTTGCAGCCACCCATGACACATCTCATCTCAATGCCCGGAAATAGAGCAAGCCAATTGAGACAAGGCCAACCTAAGATGATGTAAGTGTGGGATCACACACTTGTATGCTGAGTGCACTAGGCGAAAATCTTTCACTAGTTCGCTATCGTACCATCTGTACCATTGGGATTGTTTGGAGTTGAAACACTTGATGCCAAAGTCACACCAATTTTGTTGAATGTCATGACTTGAGCACAGGAAAACAAGCCAGTATTTCATTACGCGGACCTAGAAAACTCGATGCAACTTCAATAGGGAAGAAAATCCATAGAAGAAGGAAAAAGAGGGCTAAGACGAAGATTATGCTTAAGACAGATAGTGCACCACGTTACCAAAGGGGAAGCAAGTCATGGATGTAGAAGCAGAGACATCTACTCCTAAGACAACAGAAAAGGAAAGTGCCAAGGTTGGAGAATATCCCAATCTGAGGCACCAATTAGAAGTGGTGGATAAGGTCAAGGAGTGGGTGAGAGAAGCCCAAGCGCACCTAAAGAATGCGGAACCCATTATCAAAGATGAGATCAATGAGCTCTCTAGTGTGTGTACACCGGTCTATCCTACTTAATTCAAATCAAGAGACACATGTGCACCCCATGTAACACCATATAGACAAAGCCTAGATGCCACAGGTGGGCAGACTACCCAAGATAATTGGTAAAAGAGTGTAGAGCCTAATGAAAAGTAGATGGTTGGCAACTTGCTCATGACATTGATATCGACCCCCATGACTTTGCCTTTGGGAGAATTTCTTAGGTAGAACTCGACTCTTTGGCAAGGGTTAAAGCAGTGGGTAGAACAACATGACAAGCTTGGAGTGACTAACTTGCATGACCATGACACAATAATGCACATACCAAGCTTAACCTTAAACTCAATACCTAAGTCTTTGTACATAAATGCCTTTTAGGAAGGCATAGAGATGCATGTAGTCTTGCCTATCTCAATGCATTAGGAGATGCTATAAGAAAGGGAATTGCAGATACAAGAGCTGGAGTCAATGTGCTTAGCCATGTAGTCCTACATGCTTGGGGTAACCCATCTATGGAGACCATACGGTTTAATGTCATTTTGGGTAATGGAATGAAGGCCAGACCATTTGGAGTGCTAAAAGACTAGCCCTTGAAGATAGCGAGAGTCCAGTTCTCAATGAAATTCATAGTCATGAAGGGAGTGGACTATGACATCCTGCTAGGTTGGCCCTGGATGCAAAATGCACAAGTGATAGAAGACTCAAGCAACAGTCTAATGTTCTTAGGCAATAGATCAAAAGCCGTGAGATTCAAGATGGATATTTGGAAGACCACTCCGATTAACCTAGATGCCATCTCCACTATGTTGAAAGGAGACTCACAAGTCATCGATTCCTATGGGCCACTAAGAAAGTATATCCCTTGCCTCAAGAACGAGCGAGATTGGATGCATGTGTTAGCCACCATCGATCTACTATTCTTAGATGAAGAGGAGGATTATAAATAGGCTGCCAGGGTAGCTAGTGAGTCCCACAAAGTTACACCATCTCAACTACCAAAGAGTAGGGTCCCACCATCAATATCACTCTGCACATAAGAATAGACACCATCATTGAGATTGAGGAAGAGGATGAGGAAGAAGTGGCACCTACATACCTACGCATATCAGTGATTGCCCAAAAGATACATGTCTTTGACACACTTATTGACAAGGGAACTAACTTTAATATTCTTAAACATGACCATTGGACCCTCGTTGGTCAGCCCCAATTGTAGCCTATTAGTGCTAAACTCAACCCATTTGAGAGATACTCCTACTTACCACTAGGGAAATGCAAAATGGTGGTCTCTATCGAGTTGAGAAGCCTGCCTATGATCTTCTACGTGATGCCTAACACCAAGGTTGCTGGTAAAGAATCACTGCTAGGATGTACATTCAAGAAACAAGCACCCTGCAATGTCGACTATGACTCGTAGTGTATTCACCTCACCATTGGCAATGTTCGAATAGTGTGATGGCTTTCAGCAAGGGCAGCGTGGCTCCATTGCAGAGCCTATAGTGCCACCAACAGAGGAACCAAGTGCAAGGTCTAAGGAGGGGGATCATAACTTGTTCCATTCTGCTTAGACAAAATGCCCGCAACCCAAAGGAGACACATCCAAGACCATTGAGCAGTAGTTCAAATGGGTGTCCAAATGACAACAACAGTTGGCTAGAAGTCAAATCACACGAACCTGTAACCACAGAACCTCACGCCCTAGGCCTAGGAGGTAAAGATGGCACTACCGAAGCAAATAAATAGTCAAGCCCCATGATGGGTTCCCAAAGACCTATTGTGCGCTCATCAAGGCTACTATGAAGGCAACAATTGGATTGGTTGCCCAATACTACAAGCTGCAGGCATGCCTCTCAATCCAAGCTCTCCAGCCCATCTCAACAAAATGCTAAGCCAGTGAGGGATGAGAAACCAATTGACCCAAAAAGCACCAAAACCATAGAGCATCCCAATGGCTCCACAAGTGGAAAGCACTACATCATCTGAGCCCTAAGACCAACCCATCGCACAAGTGGCCACTAAACCCCCTACTGACCAATTCATAGCACAAGCATTAGTTCCCAAGTTATCCCATCCAACAAAAACCTACCAAAACCTAACCTTCCACAAGCCTTAGACCCTCCTATAAGTATAGATCACCTTGACCTTAGACCTCACCATGAACACGGGGGATGACCTTATCACCTGCATCAGATGATTGGATGCCACATTCACCACACTAGCTAGGAGCTATGAATGGCTAGACTTAGGCCTTCTCGACAAGACAATAGCAATGAAAGTACGCTTGCCATGCACTTGGGAGGAATATGAGTTTGTGTTCATCAAGATTCTTGAGGTAGCCAAGGAATTGATGGCCAATGAGATCTCTTGAGAGCAAGCTCAAAACAATAGCTGATTGCATCCTATAGAAGGAGAAAAGTCTATACAACAAGCTAGGAGCTAGAAGAGCTTGAGCAGTTAGCCGAATTTGACTCTTCATTTATGAGAAAATGGTATGCTCTGCGTCTCCAATGGAAACAAGAGGGTTGCCAAATTATGAGCAAAATTAAGCAGAGATGCGTAATCAAAATTGTTGATTATGACCCTATCTATGTGGCTTCTACCTCATTTAGGATCTTGGCCATCAAGCACAAATGACCTTCACCCGTTTGCACATAACCTGCATTTTGCAAATCCTGCATCTCTCCAAACCATTCTGCATGGCTTGATTGGCTGTACGTGAATCAACATACCAAACATCATCACGTGTTCCCTTTCTTGTAACAGTATTCAGCATATGCTGCATAACAAATAGATGTTCATTTTTGTCTTCATTCTGTCGTGAAGACGATGCATAGTTTCCTTGCTACAACTTACCATTGCGAATATTATCTTTCTTAGCATAACATTGGGCTGCAATATGACCTACTTTGCCATAATAGTGACACACAATACTAGAGTTGTTAGAACCTCTATTCTGCCATCCACCTCTTCCTCTAAAGCTCCCCCTGCCTCTAAAGTTACCATGACCTCTTGAAACCTGCATATCACCAAATTGCTGATTCAATCTGTTTTGCTGGTTGTCACTACCACATCCTATACCATGGCCTCTTGAAGAGAACCTGCCACATCCCCTTCCTGAACTGGAGTAGAAAGCTTGGACCTGTTCACCACTTTTTTCAGATGTCTCACTCTGCATGTTGATATCTTCAGTGATCATAAGGGAGACCAACTCATCGAAATCTGAAAATGGCTTTCTAGCATATACGGAAGTTACAAAAGACTTCCAAGCCTTTTCATTGTTAAGTCCACCCAAGGTAGATGACACCAAATCATCATCATCGGGCATTGCATCAATCGCTGCCAAGGCATCTGCAATGCTCCTTACCTTCAGTGCATACTCATTGATAGACATCTTCCCTTTCTTCAATGTATTCAACTCTTGCTTGAGTTGAATCTTTCGTACCTTTGTATTTACAAAAAACATACTTTCAAGTATGGTCCAAGCTGCATATGAATTCTCTGCATTTGTAATATGTCCCAGCATATTCTTGTCAATTACTGCAGACAGCCAATACATGACCTCGATTGCCTATGAAAAAGAAGATTGAAAAGAAGAAGTAGTGTGTCCCGAGTCTTCAAGGGATACACCTCGATTGCCTATGAAAAACAAGAGAAAAGAAAGAAAACAACAACAGGAGTTGCAAGTGGCTGCTGAGGAATAAAGCATCAAGACCATCCACCAACAAACCCCTTGATGTCTCTCCTAATAGCGGTGAAACCTCAGACACATCCATGTCTTATGAAAAATCAAAGCAGCCGTTACCATCAACGGTTGCTTCAACACTCAATCCACTGACAATAGAACTCGCATTGACCAATTAAGAGTGGATACAACACTGTCACAACAAGGTGACAAATTCATACCAGTCACATCTAAGGAGAACCATGATGCAATAACAAAGCCTCAGGGAAAACATGGAAACCCCGAGAGCATAAGCAACCCTAGTGTTGTCCAATCTTGCTCATCTAGGCCTAAATCCCCCAACTATGCTAAAGCCTAGGAAAACTCTTAGAACCTTGCCTGAGATAGCAACCAAGCAAGCCCTCGTTGAACATAGAAGTGTTGCAGAATGCTTAACTGAGTTGGATACTAAACTCAAAGTATTCGCACGTGTCTACGTCCTGGTAGACATGGGCGCATTCCCTAAGGCGCAGCTTGAAGAATACTTGCCATTTCCCCTATCCTGGGAAGAGCAAGAACATCTTGACGAGCACTATGACAAGCTCCTGCATGAATGCATGCGACTCACCTCTAACGAGGAAGCACGAACTATGCTTAACTGTAACATTCAATGATGTGCTCTACCAACCAAATCTCTTAGGGATAGAGCAACTAAAGTGACAATCAGAGGGTCAAAGTTAATTTGAGAAATGTTGGTTTGAAAACCGTGTTGCAATGGCTGAACTAGGAGCCCAAATCATGATAGTCTTAGAAGAGCGATTGGCAAAATGGCAGTCTCAAAGAGACCCAAACTATGTGGCGCCAACTTCCTTTCGAGTACTAACTGCCATTCAAGGTATGGACTTAGCTGGAACTAGCCAAGAGAACTCTTTGGCTGATAAGGTTCTCACTGAGGAGGAGCTACATGTTGCAAGTAGAATCAGACAAGATACCATGATACTTGACATTGCAAAATACCATGATACTTGACATTGCAAAATACCTGATGTTGTTAAGAAGGATGCCACGAGTACTGGATGCGTGTGCCACACTCCAGTACAATCCTGAGTTCTATAATTGGTTTTTATCCTCGTGAAGTGACATGGATTCGTAAACATGTACATAAATAAACAATGAATTTTGTGATCTTGTATAATAATATCAACACACGCAAGCAAGCATAAGGCACTAGCGTCCCTACCAGAACACTATGTGCCTACTCTAAAGAGGTACGTGCCGAAAAGAGGCCCCAAATGACACCACCCATGACACACGCCGAAAACCCCCCAAGCCAAGAGGACGAGAACTCAAGGGAGCACATGGGTTGTGGTAACACCAGCCGTACAGGCTCCCACCAGACGCTTGAGCACCAGGTGCATGAAAGAGGAGAGGGCAGCTCGAGACAAGCAGGAATTTAATGCATTGTTTAAAAGCATTTTGGAAACAGTTGCGGCCAGGGACTACACCATTCGGGTCCCAACCGACATCTTCCCCGCCCAGCCTCACAGGAGCCCCTCACACCGGCATAGCCTTAGTCGGCCGACCACCTGGACTCGCCCCGCCTTGTGCAAATAGAGTAGTCCCTATGATATATAAGCAGCTTAACAAAGGCCATCTTGCCATAACTTTTTGTCTTTAAAGGGTTAAAGTGGTAGGATCCCCACCTATATACACTTTCCTTACCTATTGCTAATATATACTATGTCTTTAACAAGCATTGGAATATGCATCACAATCAGTATCATAGGATTTTGTTAAAGTAATATCTTGACATGATTGCATCTGTTGGTTGTACTTGATGCATGCGACTTGCATATACTCTCATGAAGTGACAAGTGGATGCAGGACAACGCAGGTCTTCCTGCAAACATGTTCAATGCCCAAGTCACCAAAAGACCACCAACCTCACAAAGAACCGTGACAAAGCCATGCTACCAAAAGTGAAAATCACCCTTGCGAGTGCCCACGTTGCATGGCCCAAAGCATGATCTTAACCACTTCCTCTTTCTGGGTTACACTCTACACCGGGCACTCACGGCAACTGTTACCCCAATTGTACCAACATCGCACATTGCAAAGAGGGTTGCAATATCTCAAGTGTATCTCCCCATCTCAACGACTGCTTCTCTAATAACGAGGCTAGGGAACAATCATCACTATAATATCCATTTCCTGAGGCTTTGAATCTTGACATTTTCCAACCCATTAAAAGGCTGATAGCCTCAACATATTGCAATGGTTGTACTCATGCAAGTCAAAAAAAGAAAAAAGAAAAGAAAAAGAAACGGAAAAAAAAATGGAAAAGGAAAAAAGAAAAGAAAAGAAAAAGAAAAGAAAAGAACGAAAAGATATGAAGCACCCACGAAGCACAGCACCTCCTCAAATTAGGTATGTCCAGTGACCTTGGTCGGCTGTATCAAGAATCGCGTGGTGGGGGGACTTGCTCAAGATGCTGTGCCGAACACACATAGAATGCACAAGGAGAAGCTCACTCAAGAGATAAGAAAAGAGATGGAGGCCAAAACGTTTTCTTGCTGGTCTCTTCTTCTTCTTCCACACTCTTTACAATGTACACAAAGTATAGATAAGATACAACATAAAGAAAAGTGCCCTACTAAGTCAAACAATGCATAACCGACTATACTAGTCGACTGGCGCTATAACTATGCCAGCTGTAAATAGGTGTAACAACCTGAATATAATAAGTAATGAGTCAGTGGCCATGTGAGAGTCATAATGACCATCGACGTGCTAAGTGTAGGCATGTGGACCCATCTAACCAGGCGGTCCATCATTAATGTCCACATGTGTTGAGCTTGTCATCTCAGCACTCCCTCTCAAGCTCAACTGCATCTCTGCAACTCCAAGTAAGCTTCGAAACTTTTTGAAGCTTCTCTGTACCCAATGCCTTCGTAAAGATGTTAGCTATCTGATCCTGTGTGCTGACATACACCAATTCAATCTCACCTGCTAGTACCTTCTCTCTCACAAAGCGGTAGTGTACCTCAATATGTTTTGTCCTAGAATGGAACACGGGATTCCTAGCCAACTGTATACTACTCATGTTGTCACAATAAATGACAACTGGACCTTCCACCTGCACATCTAAATCAACCAATAACTTTTGCAGTCATACTACCTCACATACTGCAATAACAGCACCTCTATGCTCAGCCTCTATACTCGACAAAGCAACTGTAGATTGCTTTTTGCTGCTCTAAGTAACCACTGCACTACCAAGAGAGAACATGTATCCGCTGGTAGATCTTCTATCAGGCATACTACCAACCCAATCTGCATTTGTGTATAGAAACACCTGTACATCTATACCTGCCTCATAGAAAAGTCCATAATGTAATGTGGACTTCACATATCTCAATATGCATCTGACTGCATCCAAATGTGGCTTTCTAGGTACTTGCATAAACTGACTCACAAGACCAACAACGTAGCTCAAGTCTGGCCTTGTAATGGTCATGTAGATCAAACTCCCCACTATCCTCCTGAACATAATAGGGTCTTCTATCTCATCCCCAACATCAGCACTCAACTTTACATTCTGCTCCAACGGGACTGAAAGTGGTTTGCATGTTGTCATACCATACTTGGACAACATATCCAAGCCATACTGTCTTTGGGATAGCCATATACCATCATCACATCTGATCACCTCAATGCCAAGGAAGTACCTTAGCTCACCTAAATCCTTCATCTCAAACTTCTTCTTCAAAAAGTCCTTGACTTCAGCAATCCCACTATCACTATCACCTGTAATAATCAAGTCATCCACATAGATGACTATGATGACCAAACCTGCATTTCCCTTCCTCACATAAAGCGAGTGATCAGCATCAGAAATATAAAAGCCAATATTGACAAGATACTCTCTGATCTTGTCAGACCATGCTCTAGGTACTTGCTTGAGCCCATAGAGCGCCTTCTTCAACTTGCACACATACGTGGGATGCTCTAAATCTTCATACCCTACTGGCTGATCCATATACACTTCTTCTTGCAAATCACCATGCAAGAAGGCATTCTTCACATCCATTTGCTGCAACCTCTAACCTTTGGCTGCTGCCAAAGAAATCACACATCTGACAGTTGCCATCCTAGCAACTGGATTGAAGGTTTCTTCATAATCTATGCCATAAGTCTGGGCATAGCCTTTTGCAACCAGCCTAGCTTTGTACCTACTAATAGAACCATCGCCGTTGTGCTTAATCTTATAAACCCACTTACATCCAATAGCTTTCTTGCCCTTCGGCAATGATACTAGATCCCAAGTCTTATTGGCCTCTAATGCAGCCATCTCCTCATCCATTGCTACATCCCAATGAGTATGACCAACAGCATCCTCAAAACAAGTGGGCTCAACATCCTTAACTAATTTCACCATATAAGCATAATGGTGAGCTGCATAACCTTCAAAACCAAATCTTTTAATAGGGTATCTAACCCTGCTAGCTTTCTTTGTAGATGTGTGCGGTGTATTGTTATATGCAAACTGTAATAAATGCAAATGAGTGTCCCATGTCTGAGGTTTAGAGATAGTATATGCATGTAAAAGATCTAGAATTGTGCTATTTGTGGCTTCTGTTTGTCCATTAGTTTCTGGATGAAATGCAGATGAGAAATCAATCTTTGTGCCTAGGTTAGCAAATAGAGTAATCCAAAAGTTGTTACAAAATCTAGAATCACGATCTGAAATAATAACTTTTGGCAACCCATGGTTAGTAAAAACAGTTTTCAAAAATAATTGTGCTGCTTGTGATGCTGTTAAAGTTTTCTTACATGGAATGAAATATGCTTGTTTACTAAATCTATCTACAACTGTCCAAATCATATCATGGTTACATTTAGTATTTGGTAAACCAGTAATGAAATCCATAGAAATTTGTTCCCAAGGTTTAGATGGAATAGACAAAGGCATAAGTAATCCATATTGTTTACCATGATGTCTCTTAACTGTTTGACAAATCAAACATTCAAAAACAAAGTTAGATACATCAGCATCCATATGCGGCCAATAAAAATCTTTAGTTAACATACGTAATGTAGATATGATACCTCTATGACCTTGATATAGGGGACAATGAATTTCATTCAAAACAAAAGATCGGAATGGAATTGTAACACACAATCTCTTTTCATAAAACATAAATCCATCATATCCTGCAATTCCCTCATGCACCTCAACTAGTACGTCGTGCATTTCATGCTCACACACACATCTCTGTAGCAACCCATCTTGCCCTAACCGATAGAGTTGGCCTACTATTCATTGATAAGGTTGGATTTTGAGAATGAATTGTCTCAGTCGGGCCTTTTCAATGGGTCGGCCCGGTATGACAATGAATAAATAGGAATGAAATTATTTTGAACTAATTTATTCCAATCAGAATGAAAAGTAATATCCTGGTGATATGTATCTTTCATAGCAATCAAAGAATCAAAAGATATGACAGAAATATTATGAATGGCAGGTCTTCTACTCAATGCATCAGCCACCACTACATTTTCTTTTTCGGGTTGGTATTGAATGATAGGATGAAAACTTTGAATAAAGGAAGCCCATTTGATATGACGGTCAGAGATTTGAGGTTGGCTAAGTAAATGTCTAATACTTTGCTAATCGGTCTTTATCATAAATTGTGAACCCATTAAGTAGTGTTTCCACTGTCTTAATGCTTGTACAATTGCTAATAGTTCTTTGTCATATGTGGAATATTTCACCTCAGAGGGTTTCAGCTTACAACTAGAATATGCTATAGGATGATTGTCTTGCATAAGTACGGCTCCTATTCCTGATCCACTAGCATCGGTCACTACTAGAAAGAATGGTCTATTAAAGTCATGCAACTGTAAAACAGGGGCATTGGTTAATGCATGTTTCAGTAAGTCAAAGGATTTTTGTTGATTTTCGGTCCATTGATAAACTATTCCTTTCTTGAGAAGTTTGGTTAATGGTAAGGCAAGTAATGAAAAATTACGTACAAACTTCCTACAGAAACTAGCAAGACCAAGGAATGAGCGTAACTCATGCACGTTTTTAGGTACAGGCCAATTCAATATTGCATCAATTTTCTTAGGATCAACTTTAATTCCATCAGATGATACAATATGACCTAAATACTCAATTTCTGTTTTAAAGAATTCACTCTTTTCAGGATTCGCATACAGTTGATTTTCTTTCAATAACTGAAAAACCAATGACAAATGCTCATAATGTTCTTTCTCATTTTGACTAAACACCAAAATATCATCAAAGAAAACAATTACACAATACTGATATTTCAAAAAGATACGGTTCATCATTCTACTAAAGGTAGCAGGTGCATTAGTCAATCCAAATGGCATGACCAAAAATTCGTAATGACCAAACTGTGTTCTGAATGCAGTCTTGAATATATCTAACTTATCTAGCCTCACCTGATGATAACCAGACTTAAGGTCAGTTTTACTAAATATAGAAGATCCTTGCAGTTTGTCCATAAGGTCATCAACTCTAGGAACAGGATACCTATTCTTTACAGTGATCTTATTTAAAGCTCGATAGTCAATGCACATACGATAGGTATTATTCTTTTTCTTGACTAACAGTACAGGTGCACCGAATGGAGAACTGCTAGGTCGAATCAAACCTCTATTTAGTAATTCCTCAACTTGACTCTGGATTTCTTTTTGCTCTATCTGGTTATGCCTATATGGTGCTTTGCAAGGTGGTTGTGTGCCAGGGATTAAATCTATCTTATGGTCTTCTGGACGTGAAGGAGGTAAACCTGATGGGGTAGGTCTTCTGCAAAACAATCCTTAAAATATGCAATAAATTCTTTATGCCTAGGGTGCATATGATTTTCTTTTACTTGCAATTCATTCACCCAAATGAGATAGGATTTACTACTCTTGTGTAATGCACGTTTAGCTTGAGTATGCGAAAGCAATGGAAAGACATTAGATGCATGCATACCATATAATGTAATAGATTTTCCTTGAAAATTAATATTCATTGTGTGTGTGGGATAATCTATATCTGGGTTATGCTGATGACGCCAAGGCATTCCTAAAATAATGTCACTCGACTGTAATGGAACAACTAAGAAATTTCTTATTTCAGTGTATTGACCAATTTGAATTTCTAAGTCTTGCACTTCCTATGTACCATTATACCTAGTGCCTAAAAATGCAGCTTTTATGCGATAATGCGTAGGTACAGTCTGTAATTTCAATTCTTTTACTAATTTTGCTGAAATAAAATCATGAGTACTACCGTCATCATGCAAAATAGTCTTTTCCTTTCCATGCACCAAACATTTCATAGTCAATAAAGAATGTGGAGTAGGCATACCTGGTAAAGTATCGGAAGTAGTAGTAGTGTCGTCCTCATCTTCAGTGAAATCAGGCATATCCTCATGTTCGTCTTCGTCCATGGCTCCAAGATAGTTGATATGAGCTTGTGGCTTCTTTGAATGACAATTTTATGCTAGATGTCCAGGCTGGTGGCATTTATAGCATACTATTGGCTTGACTTTGGTTGCATTGTTTGCAATAGCGGAAAGTCTAGGTACATTAGGATTTGGCTGTGGAATAGGCTTAGGATTTGGATTGACATTGGATGGTAATGCAGGTGGTTTTGCCCAATTCTTGCGGAAAGATGATGAAGAGAAACACCCTGGATTAAATCTTCTAAAATTGGAATTGAATTGTTTAGATCCATAATTACCATTGGCTTGGAATTGCTGTGGATGTCTGTCTCTACCGCATAGCTTATCTTCAGTGTCGTGAGCTAGTGAAATGGCGTTTTCAAGGGTCGCAGGCTTGAACATGTTAACTTCAGCGTAGTAATGCCCAAGAAGTCCAGACATATACTTCCGCTTATGTGTCGCCTCTGGTATGTCTTCAAGCATGCGTAGCTAGAGGAGTGCATTCCAAAAACACTCTGTATACTGAGGAATAGGCTCACGATCCCGTTGCTGGAGTAGATCCCATTGCTTAATAGCCTTCTCATGAAATTGCGGTGGAAGGAAATTTTGCATGAACTTCTTCTTGAAATCTTCCCAAGTAGCAAGACATTCTATGCTCTTGCGTACTACAGTCCACCAAAGTGATGCTGTGTCTACCAAATGATTAGTAACACACTTGATTTTATCTTTTTCTGCATAGGTTTCCTCATGGAAATAGTCATCAAATTGACTAATGAATGCTAGAATAGTCTTTCCTTCTCGTATGCCATTGAAAGTACGAAATTTGAAACTTCGTTTACTTATCTTTGATTCCTTGCGAATGGTTTGAGCTTCAAGAGTGGCGTCAATGGTACGTTGAATCAAATCTTCAGCTTGAGGTTCTTCTTTGTCGGTAGACGCTCTTTGTAATTTTGCCAGTTGCGCTTGCAATGCTTGCCTAGCCCTTCGTTCTTCTTCCAATTGCATCATGATTAAGTCTAGCTTTTGCTCCATCGTAGGCTCAGGTAGGTCGTCTTCATCCATAAGATCATCCATATGTGGTTCCGTCATCCTGTAAAACTCAAAAGACCTTTCTCACTCAAAATCAAGTTAGCGGGATGAGCGTAGCTCAAGTTCGGGGATACAAGGCTTATGTGTTTTTGGATATTTCTTTCTCAATCTTCAGAAAATCTGCGATTTTTTCTTCTTCGTATGCTGAAAATGCTTCAGCAAACCTGCATATGGGTAGAATACCTTCCAACGAACAACTTTGCAGTTCGGAGTTTCTGCACAGGAACAGCCCTTCTAGGAGTTTTGAGCACAAGTTAGTTCTGACTCCAATTGACTAGTCTGACTTGCAGAGTTGCAGACTTATGTGACTTGCAGAGTTGCAAACTTGCAGAACTTAGCCGACTTAATGAACTTGCAGAACTTGATCACAGATTACTTGCAGAACTTGATTTCTTTGGTGTGGGACCTGGAGTTGTTGACCAGAGATAACTTGCAGGAGTAAGCTTAGTTTGATTAAGCTTAATTGCTTAAGCTTAGTGGGGGGCTTATGGCAAAAAACGGCGCAGATTCGTGGGGGGGGCCGTTTTTTTCCGCCGTGATTTTCGGGATGAAGCCGCTTGTCAACGATTTGATGATTGAAGCTTCCTTAAGCTTCTAATCAAGCTTATTGACTATTAATCTTAAGCTTTGAAGCTTAATGAAAAGGAATTACTCTGTTTATCCACGCTTTGATGAAGGAGGTGAAGGAGTGGTCCTCCATCTGTACAGCCCAGTCCTTCGCGATCTGATGATAGAAACAGGGGTTCTTGATCGCCAGAAGTCTGCCTGTATCGACGGTTCGTGACGAGATTGACCGTAGAGCCTGATCGTTCCAGGAGCTCCGCCTTCGCATGAGATGGGTAGCGATTGAAAGCTCTTGATCTCAACTTCGCTCTGATACCACTGGTGCGCAGATCGATCGCTGTATGCTCACGTAGTGAATCCCGGAAGGTCCCCAAGAACAATGAACTCTACTTTATGCACAAGTTACAAGGTAAAAAACATGAACGATAAGAGCAAGAGACCAATTGGGTGCTATCTCCCCCCATGCCTTGTGTGAGCGCTTCACAAAGCATGTATTTTATGTATATTTCTTCTTCATGCTCAATCCAATTTACAAAAATATATCAAGCTTTTAGCTTTTGAGTTTTCTTTTACAAAAATAGAAATAAAGCTAATGGACGGTGCCCAAAGAGTTTGGCACGCCCAACACAATGTCCAAATAGAAATAACATATCCGTGCGCATGGGCGCATACAAAATAATAATAAATAATCGATGCCTCAATAAACATGACAACATATAGGCGTGGCGCCTATCAAAATATAATCCATAGATCGAATACTCGCTATCCTTCAATGCTTTCCTCCGCCACTGCTGCTATCTCTACACATCAACTGAAGCATTCATAATCGTTAGTAAAATAATACAATTAAACCGACAAAAGTGAATACCTAGCAGTCTTCAGCTACATAAATAAATCAACTGGTTAGAAATAAATCCTAACCTTAATTTATTACGAGTGCGCACTCTAAACTCATAAACGTTTATTAATTTAATATGCATTTTGCGGAATCACCCGCTATGGAATCACCCATGTACACACTAAATTAATGAAATGCCTAAAAAGGACAGGCGTCCCCATCAACTTCTCGCACAAAGAATCCACTTTGTGTATGAGCCCCGGTCATCAAAGTTTACGGAATCCACCGTAAAACCTCACAGAATCCACCGTGGCACGGAATCCACCGTGGAATATGCCTCCTGGCATCAGCATGTCCAATGCATTTGTGCCAAATTTCAATATCTGCAACAACACCTTTTCCTTTAGCATACATAGCAGCATTCATAGTATGGAATTCCAGCATCCAAAGTAGACATACATTCAACTCTACTTCCCTTTGCAACTAACCTGCACTTGTCATTGAAGTCTTCTACAAAGCAATCCTTTGCATTAAATCTGACTTGCAGCCCTTGCTCAACCATCTGACCGACTGACACCAAGTTCTTTGTAATAGATGGCACATGCAATACATCTGAAAGACTCTTTGTCTTACCATCATGCAAGGACAAGGAAACTTTTCCAATGTGTGAAATTGGGTGGCATGAAGCATCACCCGTTTGCACATAACCTGCATTTTGCAAATCCTGCATCTCTCCAAACCATTCTGCATGGCTGGTCATATGATTGGATGTACGTGAATCAACATACCAAACATCATCATGTGTTCCCTTTCCTGTAACAACATTCAGCATATGCTGCATAACAAACATACGTTCATTTTTGTCTTCATTCTGTCGTGAAGACAATGCACAGTTTCCTTGCTGCAACTTACCACTGCGAATATCATCTTTCTTAGCATAACATTGGGCTGCAATATGACATGTTTTGCCACATTAGTGGCACACAATACTAGAGTTGTTAGAACCTCTGTTCTTCCATCCACCTCTTCCTCTAAATCTCCCCCTACCTCTAAAGTTACCACAACCTCCTGAAACCTGCATATCACCAAATTGCTGATTCAATTAGTTTTGGTGGTTGTCACTACCACGTCCTGTACCACGGCCTCTTGAAGAGAACCTGCCATGTTCCCTTCCTGAACTGGAGTAGAAAGCTTGGACCTATTCACCACTTCTTTCAGATGTCTCACTCTGCATGTTGATCTCTTTAATGATTATAAGGGAGACCAACTCATCGAAATCTGGAAATGGCTTTCTGACATATACGGAAGTTACAAAAGACTTCCAAGCCTTTTCATTGTTAAGTCTACCCAAGGTAGATGACACCAAATCATCATCATCGGGCATTGCATCAATCGCTGCTAAGGCATCTGCAATGCTCCTTACCTTTAGTGCAGACTCATTGATAAACATCTTCCCTTTCTTTAATGTATTCAACTCTTGCTTGAGTTGAATATTTCGTGCCTTTGTATTTACGGAAAACATACTTTCAAGTATGGTCCAAGCTGCATATGAATTCTCTGTATTTCTGATATGTCCCAGTATATTATTGTCAATTACTGCAGACAGCCAATACATGACCTTTTTTTCTTTTGCATTCCATTCCTTCCGTGCCTTTGTCTCTTCTCCAGTTGGAGGATCACTCACCTCCGGCTCCTTTTCTTCATCTGACACAAACTCGTAGAGGCCTTTTCCAATAAGGAAGTTCGTGACACGAAACTTCCATGAAGGGTAGTTATTCTTGTCGAGCTTTTCAATGATGGGGTTTCTACTGTTCTCTGCCATTATCACAAAACTAATACCAAACAGCAAGCAAATCTTTTGCAACCCTCGACTTGTAGTGCACAACAATACACCAGACATCCTTTTTCACTGTCTCCTCAACAATACATGCAATCTACAACCAGTTTGCAGATAAACCTTTTGTTTATTCGTTGGTAAACACCTTTGAACTTACAAATCTAAAATCTGTAACATGTGCACCTATATACGGCAGACAGAGCTGAAATTGCAGGGTATCTCGAACTGTTGTCCGCAATCTTGCGGCTCTAAAACGGGGCCTGAAATGACCTCGGATGGCCAAAATAGTAGCGAGAGAGACCTAAAGGAAAAATCTGTAAAATACATAGTGCTCTTCGCGCACACCAAATCTCACTGCAATATGAGATTTTTGCTCTGCCCTGCTTCTGGTGCCTCCATAGGCACTGTCCAAGAGAAAGAGTGGAAGAATGGGAGAGCTTCTTACCCGTGGCTTGCTTGCTCGAACCTTGCTTCTTCTCCTTCACTTCAGCCTTCGAAATCAGCCTCTCTCAGTGGCGCGGCTCTGATATCATATCAAGAATCGCGTGGTGGGGGGACTTGCTCAAAATGCTACACCGAATACACACAGAATGCACAAAGAGAAGCTCACTCAAGAGACAAGAAAAGAGATGGAGGCCAAAACGTTTTCTTGCTGGTTTCTACTTCTTCTTCCACACTCTTTACAATGTACACAAAGTATAGATAAGATACAACATAAAGGAAAGTGACCTACTAAGTCAAACAAAAGGAAGACAAAGGCACACAAGGAAAATCTAGAAACACAAGAAGTGTAGAAAAGTCCTAAATAAGGGAGAAAGGTGCACAAGGAAAAGCGCAAGTCAATACTCTTGTAAAAGAGCGCAAGCGCATCATGATTTAATTTAAGGAGCATTGGGCTCTCACCCATGCAATTTATAAAGGTAGATGGGCGGTAGAAAGGAAGCTAAGAAGATAGGAGGACAATGGGAAAAGGGGCCTAGGCCACGGTCGGCCATGTAAAAAAGGGAATAAGGGGATGACCGCCCAAAAGGGATTTAGGGTTTTGTATATAAAGTTAAAAAGTGAATGAGAAGCTCATTCTTGTGTGTGGCCAAAAGTGGCTCTCCTCCTCTTCTTTTTCTTCTTCTTCTTCTTACTTGCTTGAGCTTGTGCTTGAGAGAGGGAGTGTGAGAGTGTGAGGGCAAGGGACCGGGGAGGAGAAACTCTCCATCTTCTCCTCTCTTCTTCTCTTCTCTTCTCTTCTCTTGTCTTGTCTTGCTCGTGGCTATGGAGCTTGGAGCGTGGAGCTTGAGGATGGAGCTTGCTTGAAGCTTGCACTTGGATCGTGGAGCTATCGAAGTGCGCGGGAGAGGAGGTAACTCAATCGGCATGGAGGTAAGCTCACTACATCCATAGATATGGATGGCGCGTCGGCTATGTGAGAGGTAGCCATTAGTACTTGGCTTGGAACGCTTGAAGCAATAAATGGTCTGTGGGTCTTGGCGGTTGAGTGAAAGCTCCCACAAATCATAATCTTGCCATTTAACCAAATAAGGCCATTTGAAAGGTTATTATGTGAGTTATCTTCTATGAGACCTTGCTGTAATTTCTGAAAAATATGGCTGAACTCTTCATCTAGAAGATAAGCCTCATGTAGTTCTTCAATCCAATCACTATGCAGTTCTGTCATTGCTGAAACATTGCAAGCCCACATACGAGAAAGAGAATCAGCCACTATATTGTCTTTACCCCTCGTATGAGTGATGTCAAAGTCATAATTCTGCAGTGTAGCTACCCACCTACGCTACTTAGGAGTAAGATTGGAATGGGTAAGGAAATACTTAAGAATCCTATGATCACTTTGGACCCTAAATCGGTTGCCATACAAATAATGGTGCCATTTCTTTATTGCATGCAAGATAGCCAATATTTCTTGCTCATAAATATTCATGGCAATTTCTTTATCTGTAAGCTTACGGCTTTCAAAGGCAGTCACTCCATGCTCCTATAACAAAACAGCCCCAATACCACGACCACATGCATCACACTATATGGTAAATTCTTTGGAGAACTTTGGGCATACTAAAATAGGAGTAGAAGTAAGGAGTTCCTTTAACTGGTTGAAGCTACTATTTGCAAGAGCATCCCAAAAGAAAGCTTCCTTCAATAGCCACATAGTGCTTGATGAATCGGTGGTAGAATGAAGATAGACCAAGAAATCCTCTAAGAGAAGTAGTAATACTAGGTGTTGGCCAATCTTTTATACATTGCACCTTCTTAGGGTCAGCTTGTATCCCTTATTCACTAACAATATGTCCCAAGTATTCCACTTCAATCTGCATGAAAGAACATTTCTTGTCCTTAGCAAAAAGTGTGTGATGTCTCAATACATCAAAAACCTTCCTCATGTGTGATAAGTGATCATGTAGAGTCTCACTATAAATTAGAATGTCATCAAAGAATACTAAGACAAACTGAAAGAGGAAAGGTTGTAAAATCTTATTCATTAGGCTTTGGAAGGTAGCTGGAGCATTTTTAAGCCCAAATGGCATCATTAAGAAATGATAGAGCCCTCGATCAGTCCTAAAAGTAGTCTTGATTTCATCACCCTCTTGCATGTGGATTTGATGATACCCTAACCTCAAATCAATCTTCGTAAAGAATCGAGTCCCCCTTGGGCTCATCAAGAAAATCATCAGTCCTGGGTATTGGATACCTGTCTCAATGTGATCTTATTAAGATCCCTAGAGTCAATGCACATCCTGAAAGATTCATCTTTCTTTTTTACTAACAAAACTGGAGATGTATAAGGTGAAGAACTTGGTTTGATGAATCCCATCTCAAGAAGCTCCTTGATTTGCTTGGCTGCTTCCTCTCACTTACACTTAGACAATCTGTAAGGTGTCTTATTGATTGGCTTTGAGTTGGGCTCCAAATCAATAGGGTGATCTACTGCTCTCTTGGGAGGCAATGAAGTAGACACCTCAAACAAATCCCTATACTCCTCAAGAAGAGCTATCAATGCTCAATGACTTGCTAAATTATTGGGTTGATCTTCCATTTCTTTATTCAAATGAAAAACAAATATATGTGAATGCCTCTTGTACTCCCTTTTGAGTTGTTGAATGGTGATAAGCTGAAAATTTGATCTACTAGGAATTCCCTATAAATGGATAAGCTATGCATTGAAGATAAACTCCATATACAGATGTGAGAAATCCACAATAATTTTTCCTACCAATCACAATCGAGTACAATATCTATAGGCCCCATTTCCAAGGTGATCAGGTTTACTTTTTCTTCAAAATTTTTAGCCAGCTGTAAAGAAACATGTGGGCATATTTGTCTGTTGATTTCTTCTTCACTATTGGCCAGTTGAACTCTAATAGGGTGTTTAAATCAATGGGAAGACAATTCAACTTGTCCATGATGGACTTATTCACAAAACTATTTGTACGGCCACTATCTATCAGAATGAACAAAACCTTTCCATGAATGTTACCCTTCATATACGGAGTGTATTAGGGCTCTTAGAACCTATCCAAGCATCCATGGAAATGGAACAACTAGTAGCAACAAGTGGCTCATGATAAGTCCCACTTGGATCAAAAGGAACAGTCCCACCTAGATCAAAAGGAAAAGAGTTGGCTGAATCATAAAAATACTCTTGCCCAACTTCTTCCTCAAGATCATCATTTTTAGCATCAAGTGCAATTGCATTAGCTTCATCAATCTCATCTTGAGGATCCTCAAAGACTAACATACTCTGAAGTTTGGATTTGGAATTTTTGTATACATACTTTGTGGCATGATTAGGTGTATACTTTTCCCCACACTTGAAACATAAGCATTTTTCCTTTCTTTCCTTATAGACGTCCATAGGGATAGACTTAGGATTCATGTTGGTTGAAATGGATTTAGGCATGCTATCCCCTTGTTTGAAGTCAACTCTAGGACTGCTTGCTGTCTTGAAATTATTTTGAGGTCTTGAAGCATTGAACGGTGGATAAAGTTGGCACCCTTAAGCCTCCACTTGGCACATGATTGTTGCCATAAATGTTACCAACTTGTACCTATTTTAAAATAGTCCTTGGTTTTCCAAAACCAGGATGCAACGAAGATTCTCTTCTATATTTCCTTCCATAGCACATCGCAAGCTCAATAGCTTTAAAAAGAGAAGTAGGGTTTTGTGCCATGATGTCAGCTTATAAAGATGGCTCTAAGCCGTACATATACTTGTGGAGCTTAGCCTCATCATTGATGCTCTCTACATACATGGTTAGGTTGAGAAATTGGTTAGTGTACTCTCTTACACTTAAGCCTCTTTGCTCCAAACCATACCATCTCCATGCCAATTTCTCTTTTTAAAGAGGAGAGACAAAGACTTTAGCCATAAGTGTCTTGAAAGCTTTCCAATTCTCTACAAGTATGTTCCCCTTTTTAATATACCTCCACCACGTATGCGCAAATCCCTCCAAGTGCAAGGAAGAAAAATGAATCTTCATGTCATTAGTTCTAGGAAATATGTCAAAGTAAGATTCCATTATGAAGATCCATTCCTCTAAATCAGATGGTGAAGATGACTGACCATTAAACTTGGCCAAAATGAGCTTGTCTTTCAACTCTCTTTCATGGAATGGTTGCTATCCCAAAATAGATTGATCATGAGTGCCAGGCATTGAACCCCCAAAATGAGATGGAAATCTCCCAATAGGTGGCTAAGAACCACTATGCAATCTTCCTGTTGGTAGAGGACCTCTAGGAAGTTGAGTATTCATTCCAAAAGCTTGGGAATTGGCTCCATTCAAAGTGCCCAAATAGTCATCATGCCTTTGTGAAGTCTCACCTACTTCATATTGGCTATTTGGGATACCTCTTCATCTGATAACTCCATGTCCTTGACCATTTTGGTTAGGTGGTTGAAGTGGGACTGAGGGCTCACTGTTTGAATAATCTTTCTCCTTTGCTTCTTTAGATCCCATTTGCATTTGCATCCATTGGGAGACTTGAGCCATTATTTGAGTATTGGATTCCACCAACTTGTCAATAGAAGCCTTTGTGTGAGTCGTTGAATCCACTAATTTCTCAATAGAAGACTTTGTTTGATCAGTAAATAAAAGCATATGTTCCACTCTTGATAATAGGTCCTCATGACGTTTTTTATACCTTTGTTCATGGACACACAAGGTATTATTAAGTGCATTGATTTCTCCAAGTTATTGAGACTCGTCACAGGGGTCTCTTGGGGTGTGTTCTCCAATATAGAATCTCTAATTTGCTGAGCATAATCATCATGGACCTTATTTTTACCTTTATGCCCTGCCATAATAGTGTGGTCCTGCAGTACCCTGTATCAAAAAAATGGCTATAACTTGGGCTAGGAAACTCCGATTCCAAAACTTTTTAGTTCAAATTGAAGCTAAGAATGCCTTCTTTAAGATATACTATAGCACACTATAATAGGTTTAGGATAGAAAATTCTACAACTCAATCTTTGAGTCTGAACTATCCAGGCTTGCACCCTGTTTTAACTAGTGAATGCCATGTTTCCACCCTGTAAGGTAATATAGTAACCCCGAATGGCTACCAAACCTTGTAGAAGACTGAGTAGGACCTGTGGGTACCTTGTAGTACCTGCACCTATATTTCAGTAATAAAGTTTGTACCTGTAAGGACTTGTCAATGCCCTATAGTGTCCTGTGAAGTCCTTGTTTTACCCTATTTTACTCTTGAAGGTACTTGAGCCTTTGGAAAATCTTGAATCTTCAATTCTCCACTTGTTGTACCTGTGTGAGGGATAAAATGGCAAGATATTTTCTTCCCAGCTTCTTACAATACATGGCATAATATTAATATTATTTGCATACTAAATCCTTATTCTTCCCAGCTTCTTACAACCAGTTGAAGAAAAGAGGAGGAAAAGAGAAGGATAGGAGAAGTGGATAGGTGGAGAATGTAATGTGCTCACCCGAGCCACTTCCTCGTCAACACGTTCTTAGAAGCCCATTAAGAGATTTCCTAGAAAACAACATCTCAGATTTGATGATTTACCTCAGAGTTTGCTATCTAGGCTTGCTTGAGTCTACCCCACAGTGGAAGTCTTAGCCTGGGAGGTCCACTAGGGTTTACCGTATGGTACCACATGAGTGTAAGGGAGGGGGGTTATTTAAGGGAAGGAAGATACATTTTATAAGGTAAAGTCCCATAAATAGGGGTTAGATAAGGGGTATTTTCATATATTTCTTGCACGCAGGTGACGTCTCCTTATTAATACTGGTGAATCTCCCGTGAGTTTTGGTTGTTCCCACGAGGATTGACCTGGGTTTTTTTTGTTCCTATTATGAGTCAAATCAACTAGTAATGGTTGATTAGTGTCAGTAGTTCGAGTTTCCACTTCTTATAGAATTACCCGACTGAAACAAACTTGCATTGCACTTGGTTCAAAGAGAAAGGGAGACGAAGGGGAGTGTGGCACTTCGATCCCTTCTACCCATGGTGCAAAATCCCATTCTAGGTCCCTAAAATGATGCAAGTTAGGCTTCTTGATCTCTAGAGGTCATACATTTACCTATTTAAAAATGTAAATTTTTTCCCTTTTTAGGAAATCTCTCGGCTCATCAAATCCACCCAACCATAGGTCTAGATCCATCGTGGATCCATCCTCCTTCCCTCAAAAGAGTATTTTTAATTACCTAATTACCTGCCACCTTAGATTCAACATATAAAAATAGCTTCTTTGATTATCTCCTGATACAAATTTGTTACTACATGCCTTTATTTCACGACACAAAGATAGGGTAAAGCAATTCCTTCTCAGTAGTTCCTTTAAGAAAAATAACTTTTTACAATGTTTTCTATTCTAGCTAGATGTGATGTCAACCCGAAGGTATTAATCTCTCCAAGTTTAGTTCCTAAACTAGTATTGGAACTTCCAAGTTACTATCTGAAATTCGAAGGGTAGTTGGCAGTTTGTAAGAGTTTAAGGAGTTTATGACCAAAGCCCCCTGGTATCATCACCTCCTCCTACCAACTAGAGTTCCCTACGATAAGACCTTTCACACCATAATTACTCTATACTCGCTAACACAATTTTTTTTTTAAAAAAACCCTTGAAGTAGGTTTTATCCACGGTTGCCTTGGGGAGGTCTAGTGCCATTGAAGAACACTGCCTCAGTCCAACGTTCTGTGTTCATCGGAATATTGCCTCAGTCGCGATCTGTATTCGATCATGCATCTTTTATCTTGATGATTTTAGGAAAGATTAGTACCGTTTTACAATCACAAGCATCTTATTTTGAATGCATTATACATAAACTTTTAACAAACTTATTTTTGAGATAATTCTTTCCTTCCTAAAAATAATAATATCAAGGCAAAACTTAGCGTAAGTGGCAATATCTTCCAATAATCTTCTCAGATTACCCTCCCCTCGCGACCTAGTCCGAATTGAATCTAAACAAGAAATCTGTTTTTGAGAACAATTCCTGTGATGGTCTTTTCTTTTCTCAATGGAGTTCGTGGGTTTTTCCTCAAAAAAAATCTTAGTTAGTTTTATTATAAAAATTACACTTCAATACCCTTTTTTTTCATATGGAAAATTAGTGTCTGTGTTTATCCATCAAAGGTTCCATTAGTTCAATATAGATCAAAATTTTCAAGTCTTTTTAAGAACACATTACCTTCCTTGTACTTCTCCTTGGAACATCTCATACAAACCCAAATTATTCCTTGGAATTTGTGGTTAAGAATTTCTTTAAAAGATTTTATGCATGAGATTTAAAAAAAGTCATATTTATGAAGGCAACTTTTTGTTACCAATTCATAGGATGATGATCTGCTAGCTGCCTTTAATATCAAAATATGGTACCTAGGGATCTACGACAAGTGCTTGGTTGATGGTATTCACAGCTTCATTTGTAATCCCAATACTCTCCATTCCATTTGTAGTGGTCATATCCGCAGCATTATTGGCAGCCTCTACGACCTTCATAATTTTATTCTTTAGGGCCATGGTCTTTAATCACGAGATTGTAGAGGAGATTTTGGCAATAGAGCTTGGGGGTTTCACAATCGGATTGATGGGGGATGGCGATTACTGAGAATTGGGAAAAATCGAGTAGAGTCTTGATTCCACAGGGAAGTGAAGGTAGAAGGGATGGGGGATTCGACGGACTATCATCTTTGTCTTCATGACAAGAATTTCCATCCTCATGCTCCTCTTGCCCCGCTCCCCTTGCTCTACACTCTTAATTTGAGAAGAGTCTCTTCTCTTCAATTGGCTATGACCCCTCATGCCCCATATTTATATTTAAATTGAGGAAGAAGGGGTTTATGGGTACTGGCCAAGAAGCGAAACTCTTTGTGGAGGGCACCTTGGTAGTCCATAATCTAGAAGCTTTCAAGATGCAATCTAATCCTGGCAATTTAATCTTTGAGGTCCAAAGAGGCTGCAAGAGATGCCATGACTAATTTGCATGGCTCTCGGATGATCTTACTCCAATCTAGACCTCTTGTCAAATTGAGAAAAGGGGGAGATTGCTACAGTCTTCTACTAAGATTGAGGAGGAGAATTCAGCCTTTGTTTTGTGCTTGCAGCATCTCCCAATTCAGGAAGAGAGAGAAATATGGCAGCGTTTTTTCGTTAAAAAGAGGGGGGACAGTGGCGTGTTCATCATCTTCTCCTTCCATAAGTTTTCTTTTTTTTAATCTTTAAGCTTTCTCCTACTTTCTAAGTTTTAAATGTGCTTAGTTAGTTCTGACTTACGATCCATGACTACCATGCATATAGTGATTTTTATGAAGGATGTCTACAGATCTTGTTGGCCCTAGAAGGTGTCGGGTTGCAAATTTTGGATTATTTTATTCAAGACTCCATCTATTTAGTGGTCTAAAACTCTTCGAATCTAATTACAGGAAGAAGTTTGAAAATAAAAGTCGGAATATCACATTCTCTTCCCCTTAGAGAAATCGAGATGTCCTCATCTTGAATGAAACTGGGGATATTGGTTACATAGTGATATTTTATCAGCCCAAGTGGCATCCTCTTCAGGGTAGTCTTTCTATTGGATGAGACACTCTCTAAGGGTTTTTCTCCTTAGATTTTTCTTTTGCATATCAAGTATCTTTTCTGGTTGAAGTTGGAGGACTCCTTGACTTGGCATTACAATTTGTTGGTCGTTAAGTACATGGTCAAGGTCATGAATATATGCTTTCAATAGGCTGACATGAAATACATTATGTACTTTCAAGTTGTTAGGGAGCTGCAGCTTGTAGGCATTTGGTTCAAGACACTTTAGCACCTTATATCGTCCACAATACTTGGGCCTTAGCTTCTTGAATTCCCCCAAAGATAAGGAACTTTTCTTTGGATGAACTCAAATAAAAACCATGTCACCTTTTTTGAAAATGTGTTCTTGTCTTCATTGATCGGCATATGCCTTTTGTGGATCCTTGGTGGCTTGAATGTCTTACCTCATAGTCTTCACTTGCTGATCCATTTCTTCTAGCATTTTCCTAGATGCTTCTACCCATAGGGTAGGATCAGAAAAATTTAGTGGTGTGAGACAACCTTGCCCATATAGTGCCTGAAAAGGAGTCATTTGAATACTTTGAAGGTATGATGCATTGTAGGCGAATTCAACTGAGGGTAGGTATCAATTCTACCATTTGGGCTCCCTATTACAATAAGCTCTTAGTATGTCTTCAATAACTTGTTTGACCCGCTCTATTTGAAGTAGAGCTAGGTTTCTAAAGCTTCGAACAAGCTCTTCCAAAAGTGTGATGTGAAGAGAGAATCGTGGTCGCTAATGATTCTCTAGGGTAATCCATGTAATCTGAAATTTTCCAAAAGTGTGATGTGAAGAGAGAATCGTGGTCGCTAATGATTCTCTAGGGTAATCCATGTAATCTGAAATTTTCCTTGATGAAAAGAATGGTAATATTGGAAGCCTTGTAATTGGTTTTTAGAGGAATAAGGTGTGTAACTTTTGTTAACATATCAATGACTACCATTATGGAGTTATATCCTCCTTGTACCAGGGGTAATCCAACTATGAAGTCCATGTTGATATACTCCCATTTCATTTAAGGGATGTCAAGTGACTGGAGCTTTCTTGGCAACTTGACATGTTCAGCCTTAATTCGTTGGCAGTTTAGGCATTTGGTGACATACTTAAGTACATCACCCTTGAGTCTTTCCCAATAAAATCTTTTTTTAATTGTATTAAGAGACTTAGCAACATATCTAGGATGGCCTGAAAATGGAGAATTGTGAACTTCCCAAAGTGTTTTCTTCTTGAGTTCCTGACTTGTAGAAATACATAGTCTTGTCTTAAAATAGGCAAGTTCCTCGTTTATGGAAAAATCTTGATATTTAGACTTGAGTTTTGGACTTTAATCCTTAACAAACATCTCTCTTAACATTTTGTGATAGCTTGGATCCTTCACTGCTTCTTTTTTAGGCATTTCTATGAGAGAGTTATTGGGCATTGAAATCATTGTGGCAAGAGTTCTTGATTTTCAGCTTAGGGCATCCGCAATCACATTCTCCTTGCCTGGTCTATATTTTATTTCAAAGTCAAATTTGTGCAAGGTCTCAATCCATCAACGTTGTCTCATATTGAGATTTGGTTGAGTAAAAATCCATTTCAAGCTTTTATGATCAATGACTAGAGAAAACCTATTAGCAAGCTGGTAATGTCTCCATAATTTAAAGGCACGAATTACAACAAGTAATTCTAGATCGTATGTGGTATAGTTTCTTTCATGGATCTTTAATTTTCTTGAAGCATAGGCTAATGCATGTTCTTCTTGCATAAGCACACAACCCATAGCTAGAGAGCTCGCGTCAGTTATGACTTCAAATTATTTGCTTAGGTTAGGTAACCTTAAAAATAGGGGCAATTACGAAACTCTGATTAAGCTTCTCAAAGCTAGATTGTTTGATATACATCCATATAATGGAGACTTGCTTTTTGAGAAGGTCGGTGAGAGGTGCGGCGATCAAGGCATAGTCTTTAATGAAGACTCTATAACAACCTGTTAGCCCTAGAAAGCTTCACACTTCCTTGACCATTGTTGGGGGCAGCCAATCTTATACATCTTGGACCTTGGCAGGATCCACTGAAATGCCATCTGCTAATCCTAGATATTCAATTTGCTTTTTGAAGAAGACACATTTCTTCTTTTTAGCATACAGTTTGTGGGCTCTCATTGTTTCAACAACTACTTGCAGTTGTGGTCCATGGTCTTCTTCATTCTTGGAATGTGTTAAGATATCATCGAAGAAGACGAGGACAAAGTCGTCAAGGTAGGTTCAAAAAATTTCTTCCATCAACTTGTTGAAGGTGGAAGGAGCATTTGTTAACCCAAATGAAATCATGATAAACTCATAATGACCGTACCTTATGTTAAAATCAATTTTAGGGATAACTTCCTCCCTAATTCTTATTTGATAATAGCTTGATCTTTGAAAAGACCTTTGCTCCATGGAGTCAATCAAGCAACTTGTCTATCCTGGGGATTGGATATTTGTTTTTCACTGTCACCTAGTTTAATCCACGGTAATCAATATAAAGGCGGAGTGTTCCATCTTTCTTTTTTTGAAGTAGTACCGAGGCTCCCCATGGTGAATTACTTGGTTAGATGTATCCTTGATCTAATGGCTACTTGAATTGTTCTTTTAGCTCAATGGCTTCAAGAATTGACATTTGATAGGGCCGTTTGGTGACAGGGGAAGTGCCTAGAATAAGTTGGATTTCATGATCTACTTCTCTTGTTGGTGGAAGCTCTGTTAGGTCTTTTGGAAAAACATTTGCATAATCTTTTAGCCAAGATGATTGGTGCTTGGCTTCACTATCCTCCTTGGACTTGTTGAGCTTAATTAGATAGATGGGTAATCCTTTCTTTAGTCCTTTTACTATTCGGGAAGCTTTAGCCAGCTAAGAACCTTAGGGTTCCCTACCTCCCCCTAAGTGGTTACTTGTTCTCCCATTGAGTTTTGAAACATAATTTGACCCTTTCCACAATGGATATGAGCATATTTGGAATTAACCAATCCATATCTAACAAACATTCATAAGCCCCAAGGTTCATAATTCAAAATCTCATTTTGGAAGAATTACCACCCAAGCCAAATTTTACCTTACTAGTTTGTTGTGTTGATAGAACTTTCTTGATGTTGCTAGCTCCACAAGCAAACAATAGTATTTGTGCCTAGCCTTTTTGCACATTTTGGTGATATGAAAGAGTGGGTACTTCCACAGTCGATTAAAATTTGAAAGGGTTTACCGATAATCTATTGGTGTTTAAATTTCTAAGAATTGGCAATTTGGACCCTTCTTACTGAGAGTGGCATGTACTCTTGATCTTTCCATATCAGATTCCATTGTAGAATTACTGACCTCTTTTGGGTTTATTCCAGTAACCTTGCCCCTTGCATCTTGATTTTGCCCACGAAATTGGCCCTGGTGGATGTTTGGGCAAGCTTCAAACACTACCTCTTGAAATATCTTGGTTCCTTGCAATAGAGGCACCTTGGAGCCTCATTGCTCTTTCCTGTGGGAATAAAGTTTCCCACTGAATTTGACTTGATTCTCATTATCTTGTTTGGTTGACATTGCCCTTGGGCTCTTTTTGCATATCCTTGGAGGTTGCCCTTATTCTGATGGTTTTCGTTCCAAATTTTTGCATTTCTTGGCCTTTGTTCCATCTCCTGAACAATTGAAACTGCTCAAATTAATGCATATCCTGTAAATCTGATTGTCTCATTGACTCAAGGCCCATATTTAGGGGCGGATTTAGACCATTGCAAAATTTGGATACTTGTTGTGAAACATCTATCGTAAGTGCATATTTTAGAAGTGTTACAAATTTGGAGTAGTAAGCTTCTAGGCTTAGGCTTAACTGTTTTAAGTTGAAGAATTCATTCATTTTTTGGGCTTGATATATGGGTGGAAGGTATCTCCCACGCACAAGATCCTTAATCTTGTCCCAAGTGATAACACTTTTTAGTTTTTCTTTGGTCCTTGCACCACTGTTTCCACCAAAGATGGGCATCTCCTATGAATTTTAGTTTGGTGATCATTGCTTGATTTGACAGTGCAGTCCATGCAGCAATGAAATAGTCTTCCATAGATTCTATCCATGTTTCTTCTTTAGTTTGAATATCCCTCCCCTTACTGTCAGGACCTAAAACAGGCCGACACTGGCTTTAAGCACTAGCTGGGCATTTCTATGCTCAGAGAATACACCCTCTTGGCCTCACGACCAAGAGCGTCCAGGGGACACACTGCCCTAACTTCTATCATAAATTTTGTGTTTGTTTTGCATTGTAATCCAATGGCTAAGCCTTCCCCACACTCCTCAAAGGGAGCCCCTACACATATATTGGTGTAAAACACCTTGTAAGCACAAACAAAAGGAGACACCCCTCAACTGAATACCCTGTACCCACAACAACTCTGCTACACCTCAAGGATTGACCCCTCAATGCACCGCTAACACAAATAGCATGTACGTCACAAACTCCACTCTTGTTTTCAAAGGTTTCAGGAGATAAAATATTTCCTCACTTCACAATCCCCAAGGAAACCGATCGTCTAAACCTACAGCTTAGGACATCTCACACACTCCACATAGGTCATATGCATAAGAAAACAATTGCAATACATCCAAGAATGACACCATGTGATATGCGCAATGAATTGTGTATAATCATAGTGCTCAATCATTTTATGATTTATCAATCAACATTGTAAAGTGCAAAGAAATTTCTTTCAATGATTCCTACGTTGCTATGGATTAGCACAAGGCATTCTCGTGATGTTGCACCCTCTTAAACTTAAATTATAAACGTCCTATATGGCATGCAAAGGCAAATAGATTATAATTTCAAATGTTGTCAGCCATTAATTATCCTCAAAAACCCTCCTTCTCCCTATCGTCGCCGCCATGGGGGGCAGTGGTTGTTTCACGCCATTTTGAAAAACACCCCCTCCCCCCACATGAAAAAATTAGGGGCTTTGGGCCCCCTAAAGACTATGCCCAATTTTTGGTCAATTTTGACATTGGTAATGCCCAGCTTCTCGTAGCTCTTCCATTTGTTGAACGATTTCAAATTGGAAAAATCATGCATGTCCAGCTTGACATCCTGAATGGCCAAGAAGCTATCTTTCTTCAATCTAACTGTCGAAAAAATCACTAAAAATTTGCAACAACCACAACGACCAAAGTTTTTCATTTGCGTCTTCCTCGATCTCTTAAAATTGTCAAATCCTCATGTTCCTCTTCCATTTGCTTTAAATTCCCACATAAAATTTACATTAGTCCACTCTTTTTTGGCAATTTACAAGTGTTTAAATGCTGCTTTCATTTTGGTGACCACGAGATAGGGCAACTTAGCCCATCAAATCCCACGAATTGACCTACACAAACAACAACCTAAGAAAGCATCAAGCTACCACAAAAAATTGCCAAAGAGGTCATCCTAGTGGTGGTCTGAACTACCTGCCTAACTTAGGACAACGGAACCAGGTCCTCCTACTAGGTGGGGACTCTTATAGCCTAGTCATCATATTTTTATTGTAACACATTTTCCTCCCAATGTTTCCATACTCAAGTGCATAAAAAGGAGGGAGCTGAGCGTAGAGTGGCCCAAAAAGAACAGAGCATTGGCCTCAAGTCCTAACTCGGTACCCAAGAACCTACCAAGCTCTCGAGAGGCGACACTTAATCCTTTTCTATTTCACTAACTTTTATTTTTTCTCCAACCTTTCCTTTTTTTCGGCTAACTGCTACTCCTAAGAAGACAAACATCCACCCTGGATCTGACATATCCTCAAGAACCTACCAGGCCTCCCCAAGAAGCCGATAATCAATTGCTTGTAGGAAATTTCTCTTTTTTCTTTTCTAATTGAGGGGTTAGAAACCCTTTTTACATACCTCTATAATTTTGATATTTAGATATATTCAAAACTTGTTCCTCTTTGCTATTTTGGTAGGCTTCTCTAACTGCCTCACACTAGTAGGGACTCTTAGGACAGCTGCCTAGCAAGCAAGAAGGAGAAGGTCACAAGGACTACCCTCTATCACAAGTCTTTAATCCTTGACAATGTCCTAAAAGGAGGTAGGTGACTACTCAACCCCCCAGATATACCTAAGGAAAGCATAGGATTTCATGCCTTGATTGCCATTCCCCATAAACGAAAAGAAAATAACCCCCACATACACATATAGCACTATTAGCTTAAGGGAAAAACTTAGAAAGGTGACGACACCACCTGAAATGGCCACAAGAAGGTCTCGCAGAGCACAAGCTCCCTTTAGGCACTTCTTCCAACTTGTGTGATGCAATCACTAAAACAGAAAACCATTAAACGTACTTGCACCAAACAGACATATGGCCCTCTTGGCCTAAAGGGATATAACATTTCACAACCAACGAATTGGCCCTCTTGGCCTAGCATAAATCACTTTGTTCTAACCAAATATGGTCTACTTGGCATGTAAATTATATATCTTGTCAAACTAACCAAGCTAAACCAAAGTCACAAGTCCAAGCCTTCCTACTAATATAACCTTAGTATGGGCTATTCCTCTTCATGTGCTATTAGCTGAACGAATAACCTCGTTGGGCTCGGATGTCTTACCTTTCAAATACACTGGTTGTTCCAGCTTTCCAAAGGCCTCTCCTATAGAGAGATCCATGGATTTCGGCTCATGTGACCCTTTCCTATTTGGATTTTTTAATGTATCATTATTACAACCCAAACTAGGTAGGGATTGAATCCTAGGCTCATCACAATGATGCACCCCAGAGCGGTGCACATTGCTAGATGTATTATTATGGCCTCTGGTCTCATCCATGGGAATTAACCATAGTATGTCCACTTGGAACTCTTTGCTTTTCATCCAGCACATGGGCCACACTTTTCGAGATTTTGGGCCTCCAAACCCATCTTCTTTTAATCTTTGCATGGCTCAATTGGAGCCCACCACTCCTTCTATTTGTGTGATCTTTCATGGTGACCAACCCGCTCGCTTGTTGCCTATCACTTCCCTTGAAGAAGATCCTTCTACTAGATTCAACTCTAGGTGGATCTTTACCATTATAAATTCCAAGTTCCCTTTTACCCTAGTTTTCAATGGTTGAGAGAGCCTCCACATGCTAGCATATATCAGCTATGTTTTGGGGTGTCATCTCATTGTCATGATTTTGTTTCAAACTTAGACCAGTGATGGATTGCTTAACCACTCTGCTTCCCCTATTAGGTCTACACCCATTTCCATCTAGCTCATGGCTTTGGAACATGGGATTGGCTACACTAGGATGCTAGGGTTCCTAGGCCTCAAGGTCTTTATAGTTAATTCCAAGATTCTCCCTAGTAAACATTGTATATCATTATTGTTCCATGGTGTTACAACTTTAGCATGATTGTTGGTCGATGCCAGGACTACCTTGGATTCTAACATGCTTGTTGCATATCCTCTAGGTTGATGAATGGTCATGCACAATGTTTCTTGAATAGGGACCGCACCAAGGCGAACCTCGGCCCATGCCATCATGCTAGAGGACGGACTAGCCGCTAAATGCATACTTTCGACGTTACATAAATCATTTCTCGTAGAGGATTCAATCTCTATATAATTAATTAGGTCTATTAGGAGATTTTGAATAGGGCAAGCCAAGTGTTTGAAACCTTAGAAAAACCCCATTTTATAGATACTTTAGTGCATTCCTAATGGACATGCTTATAAATTTTAAGTCCCTTTCTGACCAAAGTCCAAAAACCGCTACTTATTCGCAACTCCCGACAAATGCACCACTTGTTGGGACCTAAAATGGTCTCGAAATTGGCTCTAAGCACTAATTGGGCCTCTCTATGCTTAAAGAACACACCCTCTCAGCCTCACGGCTAGCAGCATCAGGAGCGTCTAAGGGACACATTGCTCTAACTTCTATCGTAAATTTCACGTTTGTTTTGGATTGTAATCCAATGGTTAAGCCTTCCCCACACTCCTCAAAGGGACTCCCTACACATATATCAATGTAAAATACCTCGTAAGCACACAAAAGGAGGCACCCCTCGACTGAATACCATGGCCCCAGTGTAGCACTTCTACACCTCGAGGATTGGCCCCTTGATGCGCCGCTAACACAAATAGCACATACGTCACAAATTCCACTCTTTTTTTTAAACATTCTAAGATGTAAAATATTTTCTCACTTAACAGTCCCCGAGGAATCCGATTGTCTAAACCTACAGCTTAGGACATCTCACACACTCCACGTAGGTCATATGCATAAGAAAACAATTTCAATGCATCCAGGAATGACACCATGTGATATGTGCAATGCAACTATGTATGAACCTTAGTGCTCAATTATTTTATGATTTAGCAATCAGCATTGTGAAATGCAAAGACATTTCTTTCAATCATTTTAGCCTATACATAATGCTGTGTTGCTATGGGTCAGCATCAGGCATTCTCGTTCTGCTCCACCCTCTTAAACTTAAATTATAAATGTCATATATGTCATGCACAAGCAAATAGATCATAATTTCAAATGTTATCGGCCATTAATTACCCTCAAAACCCCTCCTTCTCCCTACCATTGCCATGGGGGAGGCGGTTGTTTCACGCCGTTTTGAAAAATGCCTCCCCCCCTCCCCCTCCCCCTCGAAAAAATTAGGGGCTTTGGGCCCCCCTAAAGGCCATGCCCATTTTTGGCCTCCCTTTTGGTCAATTTTGACCTCAGTAATGCCCAACTTCTCACAACTCTTACACCACCCGTTGATCAATTTCAAATCCAAAAAATCCTACATGTCTGGCTTGACATCTCGAACTGTGAGAAGCTATCTTTCTTTAATCCGACCATCGAAAAAATTACTAAAAATCCACAACCACCACAACGATCGAAGTTTTGCATTTTCGTCTTCCTCGGTCTCTTAAATTGTCGAATCCTCATGTTCTCTTCCATCGGTTTTGAATTCCCGCATAAAATTTGCATTAGTCCACTCTTTTTCGACACTTTACAGGTGTTTAAATGGTGCTCTCACTTACCATCAAACTCTGGTGGCTTGTTTTGCTTGAGAAGAAATTTCTTCTCTTAAGCTTCTGTGATATTGAGATTAGGGGTGACACTGGGAAATATGCACTTTTCACTATCTATTTTCTTTCCAACAATATTCAAAAAGATGTTAACTTGCTTAATCTACCTCACTAATTTAGGAAGGGAATTATGTACTAAGTCTTTCAAATAATGATCATGGTTTACACTTTAAAATAGAGTTTTAATCTTAGTCAAAAATTATTTCGACTTACCCATGGATCTCTAGTAACTTAGTAGACATCAACGGCCAGAGTTATGGCATGTATATCCATATCTTGATATTTTTGTGGGAAGGTCTAGATATCCTTATGATGAGGGTTACTCCCTAAAATAGAAATTCCATTGATCGAGATGAACTTAGTTGGTTTTTTGCTTACGTGATGATTTTGTGATCTAGTTGATCGTTAGTATGAAGAATGAGGTCCTGCCAAGGAAGGATAGTTTAACGAGCCTTTGAGTCCTCCATCCATTGGATTCACCTAAGCTTGATCTATGATATAGTTGGGGTGGTTAGCATCAATGTATCAATCCATCCCATATTGCCATTCTGGATAGGAGAGGTGAGAACTGTATATTCATTATAAAATAGTTAAAAATTATTTCACCATTTGAATGCTTTTCAAATATATGCACGGCTTGAAATGTAGGAAATTTCTTTAGACTTTGTCACCTCTATTAGTCAACTCTATTTCTACTAAGGTTTTAAAAAATCCTTAAATCTTAGAAACCTTAAGGGTTTCTATCCACCTTAGCCTCTTTAAATGGTTTTGGAGGTAAGCAAGATGGTTTGCGTCAATGAAAAATACCCTTTGCTTAACATCCATTGTCTTTCGTAATACAAGAGCGAAGAATTGTATATCTAATCTAATATTTGCATCATTTGGTTTCTCCAACTGAAACTAGAGTGCATTGCTAACATAAACATAACATGGAAAATCAAGAATCATTCCCAAGGTTTGTCCATTTTCCAGAAATCAAGAACATATATTAATAAGAGAAGATTTTCACAACTTAAGATATTTTATATTGTAGTTATAATTAGATTTATTTTCTTGCATCGTATCCTATATCAGAGTGTTCTTTGATATCAACTATAATGTGCCCGCCCGAGCCACTTCCTCGTCGACACGTTCTTAGTAGCCCATCAAGAGATGTCTTAGAAAATGCCATCTGAGATTTGATGAATTACCTCAAAGTTTGCTATTTAGGCTCACTTGAGTCTACCCCGCAGTGGAAGTTCCAGCCATCCCCATGAGGATCAACCTAGGCTTTTTCGGTTCCTATTATCAGTCAAATTAACTACTAACGATTGATTAGTGTCAGCATTTCGAGTTTCCACTTCTTATCCCATTCCGGGTCCTAAAACGATTCAAGTCAGGCTTCCTAATCTCCAGTGGTCATACATTTACCTATTAAAAAATGCAAAATTTTTCCCTTTCTAGGAAAGCTCTCGTCTCATCGAGTCCGCTAAACCGTAGGTCTCGATTTGTCGGGGATCCATCATCCTGCTTCCCTCAAAATAGTATTTTTAATTACATAATTACCTACCACCTTAGATTCAACATATAAAAATAGCTTCTTTGATTATCTCCTGATACAAATTCGTTACATGCCTTTATTTCACAACACAAAGATAGAGTAAAGAAATTCCTTCTCAATAGTTCCTTTAAGAAAAATAAAATTTTACAATGTTTTCTATTTTAGCTAGATATGATGTCAACCCGAAGGTATTATTCTCTCCAAGTTCAGTTCCTAAACTAGTTTTGAAACTTCCAGGATACTATCTGGAATTCAAAGGGTAGTTGGCAATTTGTAAGAGTCCAAGGAGTTTATGACCAGAGCCCCCTGGTATCCTCACCTTCTCCTACCAACTAGAGTTCCCTACGATAAGACCTTTCATGGCATGATTGGTCTATACTTGGTAATGCAAAAAAAAAAAAAAAAAAAAAAACGCTTGGAGTAGGTTCTATCCATGTTGGCCTTGGGGAGGTCTAGCGCCATCAAAGAACACTACCTCCGTCAATGTTCTATATTCATCAGAATATTGCCTCGGTCGGTGGTCTGTATTCCATCATCCATCTTTTAGCCTGATGATTTTAGGAAAGATTAGTACCTAACTTACAATCACAAACATCTTATTTCGAATTCATTATACGTAAACTTTTAACAAACTTATTTTCAAGACAATTCTTTCCTTCCCAAAAATAATAATATCAAGGCAAAACTTAGTGTAAGTGGCAATATCTTCCAATAATCTTCTCAAATTACCCTCCCCTCGGGATCTAGTCCGGATTGAATCTAAACAAGAATTCTATTTTTGAGAACAATTCCCGTGATGGTCTTTTCTTTTCTCAATGGAGTTCGTGGGTTTTTGCTTTTAAAAAATATTGGTTAGTTTTATTATGAAAACTACACTTCAAGACCCTTCTTTTTCATATGGAAAATTAGTGTCCATGTTTATCCATGAAAGGTTCTGTTAGTTCAATACAGATCAAAATTTTTGAGTCTTTTTAAGAGCACAATACCTTCCTTATACTTCTCCTTGGAACATCTCGTACAAACCGTTCGCTATGATGTTGCAAAACATAGGACTCATAACTCCACAAACATAAAGAGAGAAAGAGAGAGGGGGTAGATATGGTCAAGTCTCATCCCTAGCTCACATGCTTTGTTGTGCTTCACAAGAAAAGAACCCACACACTTTCTCTTTCACTACTCACTCACTCATGCACGCACACACACACACACACACACACACACTCTCTCTCTCTCTCTCTCTCTCTCTCTCTCTCTCTCTCTCTCTCTCTCTCTCTCTCTCTCTCTCTCTCTCTCTCTCTCTCTCTCTCTCTCTCTCTTGGAAGGACCTACAGTGGCTATTGCCATAGCCATGGCCTAGTTGTACTTGGCCTTTCACACGTTTCTAAGGATTGCTCAAAGCATGCTAGAACTATTCTAGCAAAAGAAATCTTCCTAGCAAGCAAATCTTCTCAATACTCATATGTGTTTTAATTTCTCCTAGTTCTACTCACGATTCTAGATTTAAAAACAACAATAGTATCCATTTGGTTATACATGATGCACATTAGTTATGGCATGAGGAGGAGAGAGTCATTTTTGTTGCCTTGGTGCTTTGCATTTTTTCTACTTCATAGTGCACAAGAGCATGGAAAGGCCAATTCAGCAATTTGACCCTAGGTAATAAATATCATAGGAATGCATGGAAAGGGAAAATTTTAATCCAAATCTATGCCTTTCAAAACTACTATAAAGTTCCTCCCTCCTTCTCACTCTTCTTGTCGAGACATCAATATAGATGGCATGGCACACCTTCACACATGGATGAATATCTAAATTAGCACATTTCTTCCATATTGCTATAACAGAACTATTGGTAAAATAAAGGGCCTATGGATTGCTTTGTTGAGGTGATCAAGCTTGTAGAGGCTATGAGCATGTCTTCCCTTTCCTTGCCAATCTTGGTAACATGCCTCTATATGTGTAATGGAACATCTATCAGACTAAGTTAAAACTTCCCTCGTGTTAATATCAAAATGACCCAAAGCTCGTTTTTGAGCTCCATATGATATATGTAATTTGTCTATTTAAAAAATTCATATAGGTAATATGAAACAAGAGAATTATAATGAGCACTCTAGCCTCTTTGTCCACATCCCGCCCTCTACCCTTCACTACTGAATGAGAGAGAGAGAGAGAGAGAGAGAGAGAGAGAGAGAGAGAGAGAGAGAGAGAGAGAGAGAGAGAGAGAGAGAAGTTTTTGAAGAAAAGAAGAAGAAGTAGAAGAGAAGAGGGTGGACAGACATCACAAGTAACATTGTTATAGCGCTATACTTCTTTTATGGAGGAGGTGGGGCATAGAAAGACAGCCCTTTCATCGCCTTCTCAACATTAACGCTGATTATACCTAAGTCAACTGGCTAGAGATGCCAAATTTCCACATCTTCAAGGCCCATGTCCGTGGGGTGAAGAGGGCGATGTGCAAGTGCTTGTCCATGAAGGCAATATGGTGCAGATCAGTGGTGAATTCTAGAAGCAAGAGGCAGAGAGGAAGAAGGGGCCTGCAACTTGGCACAGAAGCGAGAGACCCTCGGGAAAATTCTTCTGTCATTTCCAGATCCCAAATGGTAATTTGCTCATTGACTACATTAGGGTCCATCAAGAGGATGGAATGTTTACCATCAGTGTGCTTAAGAAGGCCCTTGCTAAGCCTATTTCCAAGAAGGTGCACATCATTAGCAAGCTTTGAAGCACCGTCTCTCTCTTTCTCTCTCTCTCCTCCCAAACATTATAGAGAAACGGTGCATACAGGAGCCTGGCTTTCAGGACCTAGCCTTTGTCTCTCTCATGTGCTACAAACACGGCATAGGCATGAGATGCAACAAATACAACCAAGACAAAAATCCATAGTGGAGTTAGCTTGTTGTCACTGCAGGCACTGCTTTGTTCTTTTTGGTGACAATCAGACATGCAACATGCTATCTATGTTGGAGTGGTACTCACAATGGGATTTGTTGCCTTAATTGAATTTTATGTTTGTGACTGGGACTATTATTATAGTCATTAACTATGCATATGCAAAGAAGAATGGCAAATTGGGGTCCAACTGATGAGTGAGATTCCCTGGACCATATGAGAGTCTATTTGCTTATGGGGTTTTGAGCCAAGATTCTACCAAGTCATGGCATGATATGATTTTAACAGGTATGAATGTGGGTTCTAGATTGACAGCCTACACCTTTCATACTTTGTTAGCAGTTGTTTGAGTTTATGTTTCTATTACCTAAAGTAAGGAATTTCACATGATCACGTAGGTAATATAGACTGAGATGCTATAGTTTTTAAGATGTAATATTGAATCAGATAGCCTGATTTTCTCTGCAAAACCCACAGATGCAAGTTGATAGACATGATAAGGCCTAGGGATCAATGTTTGTCATTGACAGTAAGAATGCACGTGTTGTCCATCCCTTAGAGCACTTTTAGCACCTACTGACAGAGTGTAAGGGGACAATCATCATTAAGCAAGGATGTATGAAGAGATGAAGGTTGTGTTGCACGAATTAGCCCCTTTCTCAAATTGAGGAGCATGATATCAAATAATGGATGGTTAAATTTTTTTGGCAGATTAATGAGTAGGAAATGCTAAAACTAAGCACTATCATGTGTGGAAGTTGTGAAAGAGAGTGGAGTGCCCATTGTTTTATCAATGATCGACTAGTTATGGCTATGGCAAATGATGCAGGTGGAGTGGATTTGGGGCAGACTGATCCTTTTGCAAAGAATCGCAGGTCTCTGTTAGGTCCTGGCAAGATTATTGGAGCATTGTGCAAAAGGCATGGAAGTCCCCTAGGCTATATAAGATGAATATTTATTTAGGATCATTGAATGGCAAAGAGAGGCATCACAAAAGCATCTTAAAGCTAGTGATCTACTCTTCTATGCTACAACAGATTCAAACATGATTAAAAGGACTCAGGCTGATGTGGAATGAGGATTATGTGTAGCTAAGGGTATGCTAAGATTACTACTTGTGATGGGTCTCCAGAATGTGTAGCAGGTTGTAGCACTTGAATATGATGTCACTTGCAATCTAGAGATGATAGTGAAGTTATACTTGCTGGAACTTGTATGCTAGAGTGCCTTGCTTTGTTTTGATGATGTGACTAAAAGGTGGGTTGTCTTGGAGTATCTCTATAATATTTTATATCATTTTTTAGGATGGGAAATCAGGCTATAATATGGCTATAATTCCACCACAATCCCACTTCTAGGAATGAAGGAATTGCAAAGATTGTATCTTATACTAGTTTTGCAGCACCATTGACATTTATGATTTCCTAGCATATTCAGGTGCATCTCTAGCTACAAAAACCTTGCTACAATTTCCTGTAGTTTATGGTCATTAGCAAGTTTTCTTTTAGAGAACAAGTCTAGAGCTTCGACATGTGTATCCAAACATTTAGCCAAAAAAAACATTGTATTCCAAAACTAGGTTTTTTCTATTTTTACCACAGCTTTACGTATTGATCACAAATTGATGATGACTATGATATGGATGTGTGCTTGTTGCATCTGGGAAAGATTGTACGTTACCAATGGTGTATGTTCATCAAGATATTCATATGTCAATGCATATCTATATTTGTCTTACAAGCTACTTTTCTTCTCTACAATTGCTAGATGATTTGGTAGGGCACAATGATGGTTTGTTCAAAAGAGTTGAAGGCTTTGGTGTCCATTCATGGAAAAGAGGTAATCAAAACATACTATCTTAACTCAAGTTTTTTCTCTAAAAGTCACTCTTAAAGTACACTAAAAATTTTTCTTTATTACTTTTTGATATTTGACATGTTTCATGCTTGTTGGTATCTTAAGCTAGGATAGTTGCTCTCTTAGGGGATACTGCACCTTTTTACTTATCTAAGTTTAGATTGCTACAAATATCTTATATTTTCCCACCTTTTATGGAACTTTAATAGATTGCATAACAGGTAATGACACCCTTTGAGTCAACCTTCTCACTTGATATTGACTCAAAATTGGACTATTATTTTCCCCTATTTACATCCAACAATTCCTTTTGGACAAAATGTCAAAGAGAGAGTGGTAGTACTCAAAAATTTTCTTGATGCATATGATATGGTTATTTGTGTACTAGCTGATAATAAGTGCAACAAAAGATGTGGGCTTACAACTTTAGGATGGTCATGTGATTTTCTCTCAAAATATTGGACGTATTGCTTAATCATGGCTGGAAATCCTTTTGTCTTGATTACATGTTTTGCTGCCAGCCCCTCCCAGTGTGACTATGCCTATGGCTAGTCAGTTGGCTCCATCAAATGTTGGAGGCCAAGTTTCAAACCCTAATGTTTTTCCTGTGAGTCAACAACCAATGCCCAATCAAATTGTTAGGCCAATGGAACGACGGATAGACGATCAAGGCTATGAGTCGAGTGCCTCTAATGTTTTTGCGAAGTTAAGGATATGATGAAGCACTACACTGACATGATTTCTGAACAATATCGGCAAATAGTTGTTGATGTCAATTTCTTGAAGAAGCCGCAGAATCTGATAGGGAGTCGACACCCTGAAGAGGGTGGCCCCTCAAGATTCAGCTGTAAGTGGTGTGGTAGACAACATTTCCCTAGAAACTGTCCAAATGTTAAATGTGATATTTGTGGGAAGTTGGGCCACTTAGCCGCTACCTGTTGGAGTAAGATTAGTTCTCTCCAACAAGGGAGTAAATAGCTAGGTCCAGTTAATCATAGAGCACAAGGTAATAACCTGCAACAAAATGATGGACCAAGACAAATATTGCAAAGGGGAAAGACCACGATAGAAGAGTTGCCACAAGGCAATGGAGTCAGCCTTATTGAGACTATACGTGTTAATGATGTTGAAACCTCTAACCTACGAGCCGTGACAAGAGGCTAAAAGGCTAAAGAGGGTGACAAAGATAATGCAAAACCAGTTGAGGAAAACCCTAAGCAAGGGAATAAGGGGACGTGAGTCCTGAATCCTAGCGTGGAAGGTGGACCTCTAAGGCCTATTGATAAAAAAGCTAATCCTAAGAAGGATGAGGAAGTGCCAAGAAAGAAGGCAAGAGCTAAAAAAGAAGCACCAAAGCCGGTCCCGAGACCAAAAGAAAGGATGGTTTGGCGAGAAAAGAGAGCTTTGGCTACCTATCATGATTTTGATTTAGCAAGTTCTCTTTGCGAAGTCAAACCAGATGTAAACCTCTTACACTTGATTAAATTATCTCGAGGAGTACGCAAGGAATTCAAAAAGATCCTGCGTATTGGATATATTGTAGAATCTTTGGGCATAGCACGAGTAGGGGAAGATTGGTTTGATCATGCTGAAAAGAATTTCCCTAGGGTTCCAGCATATGTAGATTGAATATTAGTGAAACATGCTATCGTAGACATTGGATCCTCCGTCAATATCATGAGTTCAGAGTTGATGGAGAGGTTGGGTCTAGGCATTCAAAAAGATAGCTCCACCCTTCTTAGAATGGCTAATGATAGTCTAAGACAACCAGAAGGTTGCGTTACTAAAGTTCATGTTACAGTTGCAAGTGTAGAATGCTTCTTGGACTTTAGGGTGATAAGATTTGCAGGACATTCTAGCTATCGAGTTTTGCTAGGCAGGCCTTGGATCTTACGAACAGATTGCCAAGTCGATATACCCGCCGGTCGAATGGTTCTAGGTAGAGGTGCTAATCAAGTAATAGTCGATGCTTACCCTGAGTCTCCTCAGAGTGAGAGAGCTCCTTTATCCTCTACTGAATTAAAGATAGCAGATGATCCATCTGGTAGTAAGACATCATCCAGTGATGAATCTAAAGAGGGGTCCACTACAGAGGATATTTATCAGATAACTCTAAATGAGCCGATAGAGCCGCAAGATAGGATAAGAGACGCGGATGTGATTGAGTCGACCTTGGCACGTCGAATGATTCGTGGCTAATTAAATTAGGTTCCATGCTCAGTTCAGTAGAAAGGGAGGACTATGTGTCCTTAATTCAATAATTCCGCGACATCTTTGCTTGGAGTTATGATGAGCTGAGAGGCATTCCTCCCAGCCTGGCTGTTCATACTATTCCTGTAAAAGAAGGCAGTCGTCCTGTGCGTCAGAAAGTAAGGCGTATGCCTTTTGAATTGAGGGATGGGTTGTTTGAGGAGTTACAGAAGTTACAGAAAGCTAGTTTAATCTTCCCTGTGCAGCATACAGAATGATGTTCACCAGTTGTTATCAGGAAGAAGAAAAACAACCAGATCCGACTATGTGTAGATTTTAGAGAGCTGAATAAGCAAACGATTAAGGATTACTACCCGTTGCCATTTATTAACTAGATGTTGGATCAATTAGCGGGTAGGAAAATATATTCGTTTATGGATTGCTTTGCGGGTTACAACCAGATGGCAATTGTAGAAGAGGACAAGTTGAAAACAACTTTTATTACTGTCTTTGGTACTTTTGCATACCATGTGATGGCCTTTGGTTTGTGCAATGCACCTGGATCATGGCAACGAACAGCAGACAAGACCTTTGGTGACATCTCCCCAAATGAGTTGAAAGTATTTATCGATGACCTGGGGGCAGCCACTGTGAGGGAAAGAATGTTGATTATCTTGAGAAAGTGTTTTGAGCGTTGGAGACAATTTTGTATCGCTCTTAACCCACAGAAGTGTGTCTTTGGAGTGCCTTATGGGCTATTGCTAGGCCATCTGGTCAGTTCAGTAGGGATCGCAACTGACCCTGAAAAGATCAAGGTTATAGTTGCTATGAGTCCACCCCACACTCCGAAGGAGGTACATAGCTTTCTGTCATCAATAGGGTACTATCGGAGGTTTATGAATGCCTTGGCAGAAAGGACGTTGCCATTAACAAACTATTATCCTTTAGCTGTCTATTTGTGTGGAGCGACCCTTGTAAGGTAGCTTTCGAGGATGTGAAACAGGAGCTAGTAAAAGCACCAATTTTAAAAGCACCTAAAAGCGGCAAAGTATTTTACATATTTTCAGCGGCCACCATGCATAGTATTAGCTACTGTTTGGCCCAAATCTGGGAGGAAAAGTGGTATCATCCGATAGCTTTTGCTAGTAAAAAATTGGGCATATCAAAAATTAACTACACCTACATGGAGAAGTTATGCCTTCCGATGGTCTTTGCACTAAAAAATTCAGGCACTACATCCTCTATGAGAAGGTAGTTTTCTATATGAAGACGGAAGGGCTTAGATTACTTATGAACAAGTTACAGCCGCCGTTTGATTATGAGATTAAGAGTAAGCCACTAAAGTTGCAGGGGATTGTGGAATGCCTTGTGGATTTCGGGGAGCCGGAAGAGACTTTGGCTACAGGAAGTGATATTGATGAAATGTTTAAAATTGATATAGCTTCTATCCCATCTTGGTATGCTGCTATCACGCATTATTTATCAACAGGAGAGACTGGAGCTGGTTTATCAAAATCTGAAAAGAGGAAAATCAGACAACAGGCTTTGAAGTTTTCTTTGATCGCAGAAACACTATATCGGCAGGGTGTTGATGATATCTATTGCCGATGTGTGATGCCTGACGAGGTTCCTTTCATCTTGGAAGAGTGCCATGACACTGCATGTGGAGCGCACTTTGCTGTCACAGAAAGCTTTAAGAGCTGGATATTGGTGGCCGTCCATCTTCCAGGATTCTTTTGAGTACGTTAAGAGATGTGATACCTGTCAAAGACATGACAGGAGAGAGAATAGAAAACGCCCACTTACGCCTATCATGGCTATCCTTCCATTTGAGAAGTGGGGCATTGACATTGTGGGTCCTATCACCCCATCGTCTACTACTCAGAAGAGATATATTATAGTAGCAACTGATTATTTTACAAAATGGTCAGAAGAGCGGGCGACGAGACAGGACAATGCAAAAGAGACTGCAAGTTTTCTTTTAGAGCAGATTATCTGCCGTTTTGGTCCACCGAAGGAACTAGTGTCGGACTGTGGAACCCACTTTTTGAATAAAGTGATTAAAAGCTTGACTAAAGCTTGGCAAATCAAGCACAATAAAACAACCCCCTATAATCCGCAAGCAAATGGGAAAGTCGAAAGTATTAATAAGCAGCTTTTGGGTATCTTGTCTAAAATAGTCTCTGAGAAGAAACGAGACTGGGATAGGAAGTTGTATGTGGCAGTATGGGCATATAATACAACGTTCAAGCGAGCTACCGGCCATACTCCATTTAAATTAGTTTATGGGGAGGAGTGTGTGTTACCCCTCGAAATCGAGTTGCCAACCATATGGTTTGCAATTAACCACTCTTTGGGAGATAAGGATTCACTCTTTGAACGTTTTACGACCATAGCCCACCTGGATAAACTGAAATTGCAGAGCTTATTACACCAGGAAGTAGCTAAACATCAGATGAAGAAGTTGCAGAACCTTAAAGCAAAGAAATATACCTTTAGAAAATGGCAATTAGTTCTATACTATGATGCGCATAGGGAGCTGTTTCCAAGGAAGCTGGAACCTAGATGGGATGGCCCCTACAAGATTGTTAGGATAGGGAAAAATAGGTCTATGGCTCTACTAGCTGATCTGTAGGAAGTAGAGTTTAAAAATAAGGTTAATCTTAATAAGATTAAACCTTATTATTTCTGAGTTTTCTAACACAAGAGAAATGCATTGCAGGTCCGTGCTAGGGCTGATTTGAGACCTGCAAAATAGCTTAAAGCTGGTTGATGGGGCGGTTAATTCCTTATTTGGAGCACCCATATCTAGAGCAGAGATACCATCAAGGGAAACTTATCTGGTGGAGCAAAGGATACAAAGTGATTGAGGAAGAAGACGGAACCTTTGTGTGGGAGATCAAAGTCTTTTGCCATCACTGCTTACGAATGTTGACAAGTATCCCTGTTGAGTTCAATGAAGAAGGTGGGATGGAGCCATCAGTTCATCCTCTCAACATGCTAAATTTTGACTATCATAATTACGAATAGAGGAGTTCGTGATGGCAGGCTGTGTAAACCCATTGTGGACGTACACATTATATTTTGATGGAGCGTCCAAGGGCCCTAATAAAAAAGGGAGTGTTGGAGTAGTAATCTGAGATCCCCGACGTAGAGTTACGATGAAGTTAGCTGCTTATCTCGGGGTAGGATTCACTAACAATATGGCGGAGTATAAAGCCTTGATTATGGGACTGCATATTGCCAAACAAGGTGGTATTCGGCAGTTGTTAGTAAAAGGGGATTCCCAGTTGATCCTGAATCAGCTAGATGGAACATACACAGTGTAGAATCCCATTCTTTGTATGTATCATCAAAGTGTCTTTTCAGGCTGATTCCACGTTACTGGATTCAGTTTGCGGATTCACTGGAAAATCTTGCTTATGAAGAAGACATTTTCTTTAATTGTGGTCATAGTTTGGATATTGTTATCAATGATGAAACAGGACCCGGTCGCTTGTAGGGAATGTTATCAGAGCATGCAATATATGGCAGACGATGGTTGATATGGGTGATCCAAAGAGTAGCCGAGACCAATCTATCGTTGTTATCCTGGACCCATAGGCTGATTAGACAACATGTTATGCGTACACCTCTTGCTGTATATGCAAGAGGGATGGGTCATAACCTTATGCATCTAGTTTAGGGCTGCGAGCCCATTTTTCCTCCTTGGAAAGGAGCATATTATTGTATACATGTACTATTTCGGGGAGGGATGTGTAGGTGCTATTCTGTTTTATTTCGTTAGGCCAAGAGGGCCAGTTGTTTGTTTAGTACAGGTGCGGTTAATGGTTTCTTGTTTTAATCTTGTGCTAGACAGGTTCAAAGAAGAGCTTGGAAGGAGCCTTTGTTGCGCGGGAGCTTCTTGTGGCCCTATCCAAGTGATATCTCTCCTTTATGAGTACCCTGCTTTTATGCTATATGTGTCTGTGTACTTATTGGGGGATTTTTCTTTTCTTGTTGGGGACCGATGTCCAAGACATGAAGTCCCATGTTTAGGTTAAGTATGTCTGAGGGAGGTTTGAGTAGTCGTTGCCTCCTGTAAAGACATTGCCAGGCATTAAAAGACCTGTTTTAGAAGGTGGTCTGGTCTGCTAGCCTGCTAGGCAGCCGTTCTAGGAGTTTTTGGTTAGTTGTGAGGCAGTTAGAGAAGCATGTTGAAGAAAACTAATGGTGATAGAGAGGAAAAAAAATCTTGAATATCTTAAAGACAATTAATATTACGAAGGTGTGTAAAAAGGGGTTCTAACCCCCTATAAAAATAGAAAAGCAAAGAAAGGAAAATTTATAAGTAGTTGATCATCGCCTAGCGAAGGCCTGGTAGGTTCCTCCGGCCTGCTTCATTTGGGCTCGGGTCATAACTCGCAAGGGAATAGGTGTGGCCTCCCCATCGGGGTTTTCGACACTAAACAGCCCCAATGGGACGGATGGCAAATTAGCTGAGTTAGAGGACGGCTTCCCTTTGGGCAGTCTATGAAAAGATGGGTGATTCCACACTCTGCGCACCTTTGGTCAGCCTTGTCCCTGTTTTGCTGCTCTCTTTCAGGGCAGCGTGATGAGACATAACCGGGGTGTCCGCAAGTCCAACAAGTGACTGGATCCTGTGGATGCCCTCCTAGGCCTCTACCCCGTTCTCGTCCTAATGCCATCACCAGCACGGGTCGATAATCCATGAGGACTGCGTTGCCCTCGTCGTCATGCGAGACGTAAGGGTATATGTAGGACTCTTCATCATTCGGCTCCTCCACGTAGTGTACTGGAATTCCATCTTCACCTCAGCCAAGCCTTGGTCTGTCTCGGCGGTCTTCCCCTTATCTTGAGATGATGGGATTAACCGCTCACCAGAGGCTAACGTTCTCTCTGAGTTTCGCGGGTTGGTCTCTTCTAGATTTGAGCTCCTAGAGCTCTGCTCTTTCAGCTGGTCATCGACTCTGATGGCTTCCTCAAAAACTCTAGCCACCATGTCCCACTGCAAGCTTGAGTTGCCTGCCAATGCCTTATATAACTCCTCGTCTTGAATTCCGCTAATGAATACAGTTGAAACTGCTCTGTCAGCAGTCGGTTGCTCGCCTAGAGGGATTCTATTAAAGAGACTTCTCACATGGGTCATGTAGTCGCGGACGTCCTCCTTCTCTTTCTGCTTGACATTCATCAAGCGTACTAGCAGGTTATCGGAGTATCCGGGCTCGGCGAACCTCTTGACGAAGAGATCCTTGAGATTATTGAAGTTGACTCATTCTACGGCATCCAGGCTTGTATACCACATCCTACCCTTGTCGCCTAAGCAAAGCCTGAATGCTTGCAAATGTTGAGTCTAGTCGTTGAGGCCGTTGGCTTCATAGACTTTCTCAAACTACTCAACAAAGCTATATGGATCGTCATGCGGTTGGTACTTATCGAGTTGCTTGGCAACAATCGGTATTTTGGCCTGGCTCTTTGAGCCCTGGTTTGCCCCTAATCCTACAAGCAGAGACGTCGCTAGTGCGGTGGCGCTCTGCTCTACTGTGGTGTTATCGAGCAGCTATTTCATGAGGAGCTCGCTCAATGTCAGGTCTCCTTCTAGCGCTCTCTCATGGTCTGTTCGGCTTCGGCCAGCCAAATTCAACACTCGCTGCACCTCATGCAGCTCCATGCTTTGCCTTTGGCTCCTAGCCTGTTGATCCCTATTATAATCAACTATGCCCTACAATGCCTTGCGGGCTAGCCTTCTCGCCTCCTCTAGGTCTGCAATGATTGTGTCTGCTGTCTTGTCGCGGTGCTCGTACCGAGCGTGCGCGTCGTAATTGCTCACCATCTGCTATATAGCATCTGGGAATACACTCAAATCAAGCTCCTCATTAGACCGATGATCTGAGCTTTCTTCCGTCATGGTTGAATTCTTGCGCCCCACTGCGCTTAGTTGCAATATGTGCTTTTTTCTGCAGAGGTGTCATTGGGTTCTCATCCAGTGGTGTTTCCTCGTCGTTGGCGCTCCTTGCTTGGTTCTCCCCTGCACTTCACTTGTTTGTCTATGTCTTGGGTCCTCTCCTATTGGTGGGTTCCTTGAGTGATTCATCTAAGTGAGTTCCTTTGATTATTGAATACAAACCTCAATTTATGGTCACTCGGTGAGTGTGTCGTTTCTCGTGCACTTGTGCCCAATCAGGCTTTCAACTTTTTTAAGTGTGCTTCAAGTGCGGAAATTCAATGTGAGTGCCACAAGCAATTCCTCGGTGTCTCACTCACTCTCGCTCGTTTCGGGCCTGATAGGCTTTGTTGCTCAAGTCCTAGCCATTCTAGTGGGTTCTAGGGTCTACGCTACTTCTTATTGTTCACGAGGGGGTCGATCACAGGTCCTCTGATTGGATTTCCATTCTCAACGTGTTAGGTCGCTGGGGAGTGCTCTAGCACTGTCCCTCTGTCCCTTAATCTTGACTCCTACGTTGGGAATTGCCTACAAGGCGTTTGCCATGTTTTCCTGGAGCAGGCTGCGCTTCCAATTGCTCGTGGGGGTCAAGTTTTGATGTTTTCCCCCCTTTTTTTTTTAAAAGGTGTGTCCAACTCTGAGAATCAGACGTCCGATTTACCAGTGGTCTGATTCTAGTGGTCCGATTCTAGGAATCGGACCAGGTGGATCCGAGTTTGAGCGGTCTGAGTCTTAGAATCGGACGGGGGTTAGGTATCCGATTTTCAAAAATCGAACAAGTGGTCCGATCGGACGGGGTTGCTCCGAGTGTCCGATTCTGGACTGGTCCGATTATGGACTGGTCCGATTCTGGGAATCGGACAGGACAGGGTGGTCCGATTGCTGACTTGTCCTAATTCATCCGATCGGATGGGGTTGGTTCGAGTGTCCGAGTCCAAGCGTCCGAGTGTCCGAGTCAGACGGATTGGTCCGATCGGATGGTTGTCTGAGTGTCCAAGTCCGAGCGTCCGAGTGTCCGAGTCGGACGGGTTGGTCCGAGCGTCCGAGTGTCCGACTGTCCGAGTTCGAGCGTCCGAGTGTCCAAGTCAGACGGGTTGGTCCGATCGGACGGTTGTCGGAGTGTCCAATTCTCAAAATCGGACGTCCGATTCTGAGAATCAGACACTGAGTCGGGTGTCTGATTCCCCTGGCCCGACGCACTTTCGAGCACGAATTCGTCCAAAATCTCAAGATATCAATGACTATAGACCACAAAATTCACCAATAATGATGTTGGAGTCGTGGGGGAGAGATCTATATACCTGGGGATCGCCGAATGCAAAGTCACGCCTTGCCCTGATCGATCGAATGGGTCGCCCAAGCTCAAGCTCTCTCTCTCTCTCTCTCTCTCTCTCTCTCTCTCTCTCTCTCTCTCTCTCTCTCTCTCTCTCTCTCTCTCTCTCTCTCTCTCTCTCTCTCTCTCTCCCACTCTCAACTGGTTGTTGCAAATGAGGATTCCCTTGCCCTTCCAGAACTTGTAACCCTGTTGGTCATTCCCTGGATGCTACAGATCACTCTCCTAGTGATTTCTACACATTCAAATGCGCATTTCCTCCATTTTTCCCCGATTTTCTCCCTGTTTTACAGCAGCAAACCCTATATCTCTCGGGTGTGATTTCCTACTGTTAACCTACTCTAAACACAACACAAATCGAAAGCAAAACACTGAACTAATTTCTCCATGTTTTCCAATCATCAAACAACCAGAATATCCCAAAATACTTACCTGTTTTGAAGATCAAAAACACCCAACTTGCTACCTATCTCAAGCTCCGTTTCGGGGATGAATACCCTACTTCGATGCTCGATATGAGGCGCGCAAGTGCTCAAGCTTGAATCCTTGTCCCGACAACGGAACCAAAATGTGGGAGCTTTCGCTCAACCACCAAGACCCACGGACCGCTTATTGTTTCAAGTGTTCCAAGCGAGCTCTAATGGCTATCTCTCACCTAGCCGACACACCGTCGATCCTACGAGTGTACTGAGCTTACCTTGATGCTCGATCGAGTACCATCCTCTCTCTTGCACTCTGGTAGCTCCACGATTCTTGATGTTAACTCAAGCATCCTCAAACCTCCTCCATCTCCAAGCTCCATCCTCCATAGCCGCGCGCGCAAGAGAAGAGAAGAGAAGAGAAGAGAAAAAGAGAAGAGGAGATGGTGAAGAGCTTCACCCTCTTGATCCCTCACTCTCACACACACTCACTCCCTCACACTCTCACACTCCCTCTCTCAAGAGCACACACAAGCAAGAAGGAGAGAAGAAGAGAGGAAGAAGAAGACTCTTTTTGCCACACACCAAAGAATGAGCTTCTCATTCACTTTTCAACTTTATATACAAAGCCCTAAATCCTTTTTGGGCGGTCATCCCCTTTTCCCTCTTTTACATGGCCGGCCGTAGCCTAGACCCTTTTTTCCATTTCCCACCATTCTAATTTATCATATTCCCAACTAATGCGTACACTTTGCATAGGAGCGAGCCTGACACTCTTTTACAAAGATTCAGGGGTGCTCCCACATTTTAATGGTGCGCCCTTTTTCTCTTTTGTTGTCTCGGGCCAACACCGAGGCTTTCTTTCTGAGGGTCGTGCCCAAACATTTAAATTTTTCAGGGGACTGGTTACCAGTCAAGGTGCCTTTTTCTGCTTTTACCCTGCGCCTTTTTTGCTATTTCCATTTTTTCCATTTTCCGCTCCTCTGTGCTGCGGAAAACATGGTAACAAGCATGGTGCCTTTTCTGAGTCTACTAGAAACATGTAGCTCCTCCTCAGTGAGAACTTTATCAATCAAAGGGCTCTCTAGGCTAGTTCCAGCTAGGTCCATACATCGAACTGTAGCTAGAACTCGAAATGAAGTTGGTGCTACATAGGTCAGGTCTCTTTGGGACCGCCATTTGGCCAGTCGCTCCTCTGAGATTGTCATGATTTGGGCTCCAAGTTCGGCCATTGTAGCGCAGTTTTCAAATCAATGTTTTTCAAATTGGCTTCTACCCTGTGATTGTCGCTTTAGTTGCTCTATCCCTAAGAGATTTGGCTGGCAGAGCATTTCATTAAATGTCACGGTTAAGCGTAGTTCATCAACCTCCTCGTCAGAGATGAGTCGCATGCGTTCATGTAAGAGCTTGTCATAATGTCCGTCAAGATATTCTTGCTCTTCCCACGATAGCCGATAAGGCAAATATTCCTCAAGCTGCTCCCTAGGGAATGCGCCCATGTCTGCATGAACATAGACACGTGCGAATACTTTCAGTTTAGTGTCCCACTCGGTCAAGCACTCTGCCATATCTCTATGTTCTATGAGGGCTTGCTCGGTTGCTATCTCATGCAAAGTTCTAAGGGTTTCCTTAGGCTTTAGCATAGCTGGGGGCTCAGGCCTAGATGAGCAAGATTGATCAATGCCAGGATTGCTTATGCCTTCGAGGTTTTCATGTTTCTCCTGAGGCTTTATGGTATTTGTGTCATGGTTCTCCTCGGATGTGACCGACGTGGTCTTAGCAACCTGTTGTGACAGTGTTGTATCCACTCTTGATTGATCAATGCGAGTTTCTCTATCGATGGATTGAGTGTCGCAAGCAACAGTTGACGGTAATTGTTGCTTTAATTTATCAGAACACATGGATGTGTCTGAGATTTCACTGCTGTTAGGAGAGATGGCAATGGTTTTATGGATGAACCAGATGCTCTATTCATCATCTCTTCAGTACTCTTGGTCCCAATCTTCTTGTTGTCTGCAATAGCTTGCAACTATCATGTTTTCGTTGTTTTCTTCTCTCTCTCTTGGGCACTAGAGGTGTATCCTTTAAGGACTCAGGATCCTAAACTAGGTCAATAGTTGATGTGCTTGGTTGGGCCTTAGCATTCTCTTTCTGTGGCATGTCGTCATGGGATTTTGCTACGGCCTCACTAGGTTGAACAACCTTGCTAGGTTGCGAGGGTTCAACTACCTCTCTTTTTGGAGAGTCTAGCTGTCCAGCTAATTCTCCTTTGTTCAGCCCCGCATTCGATTGCATTGACAGTTGCTCTTGGTTAGATATTTGCTCTAGATTTTTGTCCTTATCTATTAGAACCTGTCTCCATTGCTTCTTGTCAAGGTGAGTGTTGTGTTTAGAGCTGTTGTTCTCTTGCTCTGGAGGTTTGGGTGACTCTAGTGTAGAACCATGAGACAGTTTAGGGTTTTTGTCATGTAGGCTTGGAAGAAACCAATTGAAGAATTCAGGGTTGTATTTATGGGAAGCATAGAGATCTAGGATTGCAGGGACTTGAGTGAGGCAAAAGACATATGCGCTGACATCAAGTACCATGCTCCTTTATCATACAAGGGATGTTTTTGGACAGTGCTAGAAAGCTAGACATCATGGGCAGTTGCCAACACTCTCAATGAGGTCGGGACAACGTACGTGGAATCATGTATTGATGTCCAAAGGGCTTTCCTTTGCTCAGCAAGTGTCATTAGTCGGTGGCCAATTTTGGCTGCCAAACTTTGGTTGGAGTACCAATTTTGTGCAAAGGTACCTTGTCCTTTCCCTTTTCGTTTGATTGCTTCAAGCTTTTCCTTGTTTGTCTCACATAGAGCTGTATAAAATGAGGGTATCAAGCGCAATTCTTTAGCTGTGGCTTTTGGGATGTCCTTCATGACTTCTTCAACAATAGCTGCATAGCAAAAACAAACATGTTGCTGCTCATACCAAGTCAGTGGTTCAGCTATGAGCTTTGTGTGCTCTGGTGTTGGCCTTCCGATGTCCACATGGATGTATGCACGTGTGATGGGCTGTCAGCTTGTGATCAAGCTTCACCATGCACTTCATCTCTGGTTCATTGGTCAGATGCACCATTTCTTTGGCCAAGTCTTCGAGAGATTTATCCTCAAGCCTAGGCTTTAGGTGCTTTGGAAGGATTGGAGGTGTCAAGGATGTTTGTTGTGACATCTCTTCCAAAGGTGAATTGCTAAGGACATGTTTCGCAATGGGTGTTGTCACGGCCAAAGGTTGTGATTGTTGTGGTCCCTAATTGGAAGTAGTGGTGGCTAGTTCAGTGGGCTGGCTACCATTGGTAGACTGCGGTGTCAAGTCCTTAGGCAGATCAGAAGTGGTCGTGTCTTTTGTTGCCCTTCGTGCATTCACTTGTGCAGGTTGAGCAGTGATACGAGGTTGTTGCTGCCGTGCTTCCCGTGTCCATTTAGGTGAAGAGGATGTAGGAGATTTGGGACTCCTACGTGGGCTTGGCACTGACTGGAGAATTCGCTCATGATTGTTAGACGATTCTGTCATTAGCTTTGTTGAGCAATCAGTCTTATCATGAGCAATGTTGTGCCTGTGGTGCTCATTATCCTCTTGGGAAGTCAAAGGCTCATTGGGCACTAGTGGACCTTGTGCACGCTCGACAGTTACCTCTGATATCTGCTTGCTAAGCACGCTAGACTGAGGATCTAATTTTTGATAGGTCATGTTTGGTTTCTTGATTTCAATCATGAGGGGCTCAATCACTCCAATATTTCTAGTTCGAGACTTGGATTTTCGTTTAGGTTTCCTCCTACTCCTCTTTGCTTTTGACATAATTTGGGCTTCTGACAGAGGTGGTTTAGCAGGGGGTTTTGGTACCCAAATCCATCGGTTGCCTGCATAATACCCTTGAGCACGAAGCAACACTTGGATATCCATCGTAGCGTTGTGCTAGCTCTCCATCGATGCCTTCGTCTATAAGGCTTGGGCTTCTTTCGTGGTCTTCTACGATATTTGTAAGTCCAAACCCTATCCTTGGCCTTGTCTCCTAACCTTTTTGTTTCAAGTATGGCCTCACTCACTGGTTCTCTCCGTTCAACCTACGCTTGTATCAACTCTTCCCACAACTCCTTGCTCTCATTACTAGGTTTGCTTGGTATGTCAGAATGCTCCTTGCCCTTCCCTCGAGGTTTGGTGAGGTCACCCTTGCTAAAAGTCGTGATTATCCTCACACCTGGTAGTGTTAGGTGTATCCTCTGTGCTATATAGTCGGCTTCACACTTCGTTTCCTTTTTGAGGGCCTTCCTAGGAGGATTTCCTTTTCACAACTCTCGCTATTTGGAGGTACATAGAGCAGGACTGGCAAGCTTTCTGTTTCAATAGTTACAAGGATTCTGCACTTCCCTAGAAGTGCTTGTGGGTGTTCCCCGTAAGGATTAAGAGTTGCATCAGTCGGTTTGAGCTCTGGTTGACCTAGTAGAGTCCATGCTTCGTAAGTCAAGATATTGAAATCTGCTCCTTCATCAATGAGAGCATCAACAGTATGCTCCCTTTTTGCAGTGAGTTTGACCCTAAGACAAGCAAGTGGCACTATGTCTTCATCTTTCGGGTCTTGGTTTACAGCTTCAAGCCTTCTGATACATGCCTTTGAGTCCCTAACTGCACAGTCAGACGTGGATTCTCTACTGAGGTCTTAGGTCGTCTGTGCAGCGCTGCTCAAGGTACATCTATCGTCAGGACTGTCATGTCTAGTCATCCTCGCATTGATAGCTTGATGATGTTGCATTCTGCTTCGACTAGATGCAGTTTGAACACAATGTACATGTGTTCTTGTGGTGTGGCCTTTTTGCCCTTGATGGCTAGATTGGCCCGTTGAGGTTCTAGGGTCTCTATTTGTCTTTGTTTGGGTATGGGCTTCTGTTTGCTGCTTTGCAAGTGAAGATCTATGCTTGTGTAGAGCCATTACCACACTAGGGCCTAATCCAGAGGACCTATTGCGGCGCGCGTTTTCTCTCCAGCCTACCAAGGGAGGTGTGGAGGGGGCAGAGCCCCCTCTGCGAGGGTCCAGGGGGGCAGTCCCCCCTGGCCCGAAGGGCCATTATGGTAAATACCATGCATGATTGGGAGGACCTCTTGTAGCTAATTTTTGAACTATTTGCTGTGGATTTTAGCCTAGTGATAGATCTATGATGTGCCTTTGGCTCTATACGATTTTTGGAGTTTATTTTGGTGGTGGCAACTTAGTTTCTGGCCAAAATGGAATTCTGAAAAAATTGCAGTTTTTGGGCGGAGTCCCAAATTTGGCCGGCCAAGGGCCGAGGGCCGAGTGGGCTGAGGGTCGAGTGGATCGCTCGAATGGGCCGAGTCGAGGTTAGGGCCGAGTTTTAAAATCTGCAACAAGGCGGATGGTTTCAGTTTTAAAATCTACAAATATGCTTTAATTAGTGTCTCGAAGCGAGACTTTTTGAACTTAGGATGGAGAGGAAGTATTGTGGGAAGAGGCAGAATCTTTAAGTACTTGGGATACCATATTGGGGTGGACATTCAAGAAGCTTTGCAGGCGAATTGGGTTCTTGATAAGATGCGGGACAAGGTCAGTGGTTGGGCCTGTACTGTCTGGCCTCTTCATGTTAAATTAAAGAATCTGCAAACATTTCTTTTTCCAGCACTGCACTTTTATATTCCCCTGTTGTCTTGGAACACTATTGCTCAAAGAAAATGGGACTCGCTAGTAGGATGGTTATTATGGGGAAGGAATCATCAGACCTGATATCTAGCTCCAATAGCCATGGAGCAACTTAAAGGTGACTTCTAATAAGGTGGGCTTCGATTGATGGATGTTGAAGAGAAAATTCATTTACTTAGAGGTAAACTTCTGGTTAGAAGCTGGAAAAGGGACATGCCCTGCGCACAGATACTTCGTCTATTGCTGCAGGAGAGTAATCATAAATGGTGCCAATCTTGGGGGTTGGATGATGAGGATTTACTCACCACACATGCCATAATAATGAAAAGTTAAATATTAGGGTCTTGTTGCTTCATTGATTGGTTCTTGGGTTAAGATACATTGCAAGGATTGCTGGGAGAAAGACAAGCGATTGAGGCTGATGAGAATGTTTATTGGGCATGGGCTTTTATGCCCCCACTTGCAGAGGTTGTTGGTAGAAGGGGAATGTCTCTTGCCAAGAAAGGATGTCACAAAACTAGTCATTAGCTGTGGATCATCCGGGCATCTATCTGACATTTCATAATGCTCAAAGGATATGGAGTCTATCTGCCCACTTTAGGGTTAGTTGGGAGGTTTTAGCACGCTTCATCTCAATAGTGCTACCATCCAGGCTGGGGTCACCAGAAATCTCGATCCCTTTCCAACCTTGGCACTCAATGACAAAAGCATCTCATCCGTGCTCACCACTAAGGCTCTATGCAAACTTAGACAATTACCCTCTCTTAGTAACAAAATTTGCCTTTGCTGGGGCATCAGTCTAACGGCCAATGAGTTTTCTCAGATTTGGTCCATCAATTGTTCTTAGGATCTTCCATTTAAAGATCGCGTCTTCTTGTGGCGAGTGTTGATGGGAGCTTTTCTCTCTAGTGGTGAGAAGTTTGCCAAATGTGGAATTTTGGAAGGCAAACGTAACTATGGTGCCTTAGAATTGATTCCTCACATTTTTTGGAATGGGTGCATTTCACATATGGTTTGGATGAAAGCCCTTAAACATTTCAATGTCAACGGCAATGAAGAACAGTTGATCAAAATATATGCCTTGGGGCTCCGTGGCTCCCATGTTGGCAACCGAAACAACAAAGTCTTCCATCATCTAAGATGTCAGATTTTGACCTTTTTGTGGGAAGCCCGAGTTCGACTGGTTTTTGAGGACACCAGGGTTTCATTTAGCTAGCTGGATATTAGATACAAGAACTCTTAGTTTTGAGAGGTAGAAAGGAAATTTAAGGGTAATAGGAAAGGTTGATGGATCTCTATGATCTTTGATATGTTGTAAAAGCCAATGTTTTAATAAAAAATATTATTATCTTTTCGCGTCAATAACGGAAATACATACACATCCATTTAGGGCCCCTTACAATAACAGCGAAACAAATGAAATGTAAAATACATTTACAAAGTTTGACAAGTAGATTCAACAATAGCGTGCGGAGCAGGTCTTTTGTTCACGGGCGGTCAATTGGCCCGGGGGCGGGGGGGCACATGACCCGTATCCACGTCCCAGCCAATTAAGTCTAGGAGCGCGTCGGAATCCTCCTCAATCACGTACCTTACCATGAAGCATCGCCATGCTCTCAGGAATCGTGTCATCTTTCAGTGCATCCCACACGCCATCACATGGCTATCAAAGAGCTAGCCAGGCAAATGTATGTTTCATTATTCTGAACACACGTAGACATCTTGTGATACCAGAATCATCCATCCGGCCTGATGATCCGGTTGTCAATCTTCATTCCATCGCCCTTGAGGTTCACAATCTCCAAGAGGTATATGATGTTCCATGTTTACTAGTTAACAAGTCAATCTCGTTCATCGATTATTAATGCAATTAGAGAGCGATTTAAGTACACCACAAGAAGTTTTCAACATTTTGCCATTCCATTTGGGGAACTGGATTGTTCTTCCTTATTTTTCCCTGTAGTGTTGAACATCATGAGCTTTTGCTCGGAAGGCACTCTATCTATAACTAGGTGTGGTTGGAGGTAAGGGTACCCTAGGGGCCAAGGGGCTACCCTAACCAAATCAATCTAGGTACGGAGTCCCTCCTCTCACAAAAGTTCGTGATATTATCATAATTCAAAGTGTGCAAATTATAGTGGGAATTTATCTAAAACATCTTGTGTATGCATACACAAAATGGGCATGCTAGCATTGTTGAATACCTTCCCACTTTCCTTGAAGTTAAGTGTTTTAGCTAATATTTTCAGCTATTGTAATTTACCTTTTGAAAGAGAAGCTAGATGCAATAAATGAGCTTCAAGATATTAGAATAAGGTATAGAACTCGGTCCTCAAGCCATCAATAACCCTTTAAACTCACCTAGATATCATTCTTTAGAAGGGTGCGTATCTATCATTAACACAAAGTTGTCCACTAGACAATGCTAGTGGCCTATTGTTGCTGGCAATGCACCATATTTCTAACCTATCCATAGAAAGGGGTTAAACACTATGGCCTCATGGAAGTAAGTTCTATTTCTCAACCAATAACACACCTTGAAGACTTTATATGTTGTTTTGTTACTTGTCATTATCAACAAAATATGTTGGAGACAATCATGGACTTTCTCGACGATTCTTTAAATATACACCTAGCTCCATACATGCATAGATATGTATGTACATAGATGCATATAAGAGGAAAACCAAAACTCAAATTAGTGGAGGAAATGATGCCTTAAGTTAATACCCTATATACAAGCTCAAAACCACCACTCCTTCCTTAAAGTGTCAACATTTTGATACACGAAACCCATTATTGCTAGAAACATTCTTCATAAATAAAAGATTGATAAATCTAGCAAAATGGTGTCATGTACACCCATTGAGAAAACATTACATTGATCCTCGAGTAAAGTGAGAAATATAGTTCCATGTAATATTCCCCTAGTATATCTTCTTTTTCCAAGTGAGTTACATAAGTCTTTTTAATAGTCAAACTATATTGAACTTGAATAAGAACTTCACATATTTTGAAACATTTTCAAGTACACCTACTTGTTATAAATTAAGGGTATACAAAAGAGTGACAATGAGAGACCAATAGAGTGACATTCAAGGATATACTATTTGAATGCTTTTAATAATCCACATTACAAAAAAACTTATATGGCTCAATCATTTGACTCATGCCGAGCTTGTATATAATCCAATAGAATTTGTATCGTAGCTTTGACTGGCCTTGACAAATCCATCTTTTGTGCAAAACTATTGTTAAATTGGGGTGTGTTTTTGTTTTGGGGAGGGAGGGGAGACACATTCTCAACCCCTTTATAATAGACCATGTGAAACTTTTACTAATGATAGAATAAAAATCGGTTTTTAAGCTAGTGGTGTTTAATAGTTATTCCTAGTAAGTATACCGACTACTTGTCAAGTAGTTGGTGTTAATAATTATATTAATCATTATAGTTACAAATATATAACTTCCATTAAAACTTAAGAATATTTACTAACATGTTTTGCTAGTTTTTGCACCTTCACCAAGAGGGTATGACTTGAAACATTACAATATATGAAGGGTGTGCATAAAAAATCTTCCACAAAAACATAGGGATAAATGTTTTAAAATGTGAAGCCCCACCATTGAAATATAGATTGGTATTGTCAATGGAATGAATCCATCTTTATATGTATAGGAAGTATCATTGAAATGCATACATGTATAATCATGATATATACTGATGTATATATCTTCACAAATTTTGATGTGTACAAATAATGAATATCATAAATGATTATAGAGAAAATGAAATTTAGTAAGGATAATTTGGTGTCCATGTCTGTTATTCTCTCAAAACCAAGTGAAACATGCAAATAAAAAGTGATAAGTAACAAATTCGAATGGGGTACTTTGAGCTGATCTAGAACCATAAACATATTATTGAGCATTAAATTAATTTTTTATCAAAATACAAGTTATACAACAATACTAAATGAACCCATATAATAAATGAAAGGAGATATATCTATATATAGAGTGCAAATAGATGAGATTCGTAGTTAGAGGTCTCATCCTTCAATAGTGGATCCTCCCCTCAATATTGCAACAAGAAAGAGAGACATATTTAAGTTTACTTGAACATAAACCACAAGCATATCAAAGTTTGTAATAGTGAGTTACCTCTCCCAAATATGTTGATAGCCTCTACAGAAGCCAACTTAGCCTGTGTTGCCTCATATACTTTTTCTCTAGCTTGGTCATTGAGTGAAAAGTAAAGCTGAACTTTAAAACATGGTACATACATAATAAGTATTACAAGTAAAACTCAATTGAAAAAAAAAAACTTAGATAATAATATATTAACAAACTCCATCTCAAAGGAGGCCCAGCCATCATTTCCAAGATGCAATATCAAGCCATCTTTTGCTAATAAGCGTGTCATCTCCTTGTGCTTCTTTGATTTATCAAGATTTTGCTTTATTTCCTTATTTATATTTCTCCATTGCTCCTAATCAATGTTAGCATATTTGATGTGTATTTATGGGAATTAGGCCTAAGAGAATGGATAGATATATGGATGGATAAGGATGGATGAGTTGGCACTAAAAGAGGATACCTACAATGTATGAAATGTATCCCATAAGCAAACAGAAGGAAGACTAGAATAGCTGAAAGGCTATTAAACAATGTACTTGCTTCACTATCAAATTAAGTCTATTTTGGTGTCATCATACCTCTCCACTTGTTCTTTTTCTTTCTCCCATAGTTCATCTTATCTTGTTGCTCAAGCGTGTTTTGTAACATGGTATCAAAACCTCTTTCCTCAAGGTTGTGGGTTAAAGAGGCATCCATGATTGCTATGCACAACGTTAAAGAAGCTCAAGATAAGAATGGAGGTGTTGTCTAAGAAGTCCAAGGTTTGATTTGAAGGCTTACAAGAGCATCAAGTGCATTGGAGGTGTTGAAGAGGTTTCACTAAAGCAAGGTATAAGCAAATTTATCCTCATTTGATCATTGTCACATTTTTTGAGCAGTTATCATTGAAGAAAGGACCATTACAAGGCTAGTTCAAGGTCAAATCTTTGGTGTTTATCAAGTGCCATTACTTGCAAAGGGTCTATTCGAACCCTCTACTTAAAAAGGGCTACTTCACTCCAACAAAAGGCTTGCTTATGGCCAAAAGCTTAGGGGGTGCTAGTTTAAGAAGCTAGGGGCCTACTTTCAACATAATCTAGGGGGTATTTATCTATGCAATAGAGAGAGAAGAAGAGAAGAGCATTAGCTACTGGTGGAAAGAAAGGTCCTAAAGCTCCACAAATGGCATCGCTAGACCCAAGAGGACATTGCAGCTATGATCGGATCCCACTAGTTCATGTGGTTGTCCTGGTGTGATCAATGCCATCTGAAAACAAATGCCTTGCTACCCCAATTTCTCTCATTTATCTTCCTTCACTTAACCCTTCCTCTAAGGTTAAAACCCTATCCAATTTAAACCCCTTTCACACTCCCCCTTTTGAACTAGTTCAAAAATAAGCCTTATTCACATTGCATAAAATCTGAACTAATTAATACATATGCCCCGATATGCAAGCCAAACTCATTTGTATTGAGTCTATTCGTATTGTCCACCCAAAATGAGCTCAACTTCAAAATATGCATTCACATTGTTGTCTCAAATGGGTCTCAAACTCCCAATGGAAGTGCTTATATAAAAATACCTTAACTTAAGTTATTGGTTTTTCTATCCCTTTGCTATATTGTGATTATGTATGTATATAACAACCTCATGCAACTTGGTGATGACATTTTTCTCTTTTTTGTTCATGACTAGATGATCTATCCAGTCCCATGATGATGACATAGTAGTGTTGCTTCTACAAGGTTTGCAACCACCATAGTTGTGTGAGAACTGCAAAAGCAATGACCATGAGTATGTTGGCTCTATTCAAAGGATTCCAATGATATGATTTTGTATAGAATGTCAATTAAATTCCTTGCATTTTTCAAAGATGATGATAAATTGGAATGTGGTTGTGGAAGTATGCCATCTCTCTCTCTCTCTCTCTCTATATATATATATATATATATATATATATATATATATCCATCACCGTATGGCACATAGGAAGCCACAATACCAAGGAAAGGGGTAACAATGGCATAGTCTACATGTCACTCTACACATGGGTGGTTTTAAATGACTCTTAGAAGAAAACCCCAACTTAGAGACACTCAACAACTTCCACACAAACTCTTGCAAGATAGCAACTTAATAAGAACTCTCTCTCTTAGATTCAATGTGGCTCATTAACACACCTACACACACACACACACACACTCTGTGTGTGTGTGTGTGTGTGTGTGTGTGTGTGTGTGTGTCTCTCTCTCTCTACCTACCTACCTATCTATCTAGCTACCTACCTACCTACCGACCCACCTACCAACCCACCCACCCACCCACCCACCCACCCACCCACCTATCTACCTACCTACCTACCTACCTGCCTACCTACATGCCTACCTACCTACCTGCCTGCCTGCCTGCCTGCCTACCTGCCTGCCTGCCTGCCAACCTGCCTACCTACCTACCTACCTACCTACCTACCTACCTACCTACCTACCTACCTACCTACCTACCTACCTACCTACCTACCTACCTACCTATCTACCTACCTAGCTATCTATCTAGCTACCTATCTACCTATCTACCTATCTAGCTATCTACCTATCTATCTATCTATCTATCTAGCTAGCTAGCTAGCTAGCTACCTACCTACCTACCTACCTACCTACCTACCTACCTACCTACCTACCTACCTACCTACCTACCTACCTACCTACCTACCTACCTGCCTGCCTGCCTGCCTGCCTGCCTGCCTACCTACCTACCTACCTACCTACCTACCTCCCTCTATCTATAGAGTAATGGAAGGGGCAACAATGGCATAGCCTACCTGAGATTCTATACATGGATGGTTTTAAAAGACCCTTAAAAGAAAACTCCAACTTATAGGCATTCATTCAACTACTTCCACACACACTCTTGCAAGATAGCAACTCAATAATCTCTCTCTCTCTTAAGATTAGATGTGGCTCATTAACACACACACACACACACACACACACACACACACACGCTCTCTCTCTCTCTCTCTCTCTCTCTCTCTCTCTCTCTCTCTCTCTCTCTCTCTCTCTCTCTCTCTCTCTCTCTCTCTCTCTCTCTCTCTCTCTCTCTCTCTCTCTCTCTCTCTCTCTCTCTCTCTCTCTCTCTCTCTCTCTCTCTCTCTCTCTCTCTCTCTCTCTCTCTCCATGAAAATAGACCAATTGCTAAGCTGATCGTGTAGACATGATTGAGAAATCAATACTCAGAATTATATCCTTTTGCATTTAGCACATGACCCAAGTTGGGTCCACAGTTCCAAATGCACCTTTTTGCAGAACAATTGCATGTCAAAGGCTACCATTCCTCCTTCCTACTCAAATGTTCAATTCCCTACATTATTCAATGATAATGACAAATTGGAATGTGGTTGTGGAAGTATGTCATCTCTCTCTCTCTCTCTCTCTCTCTATATATATATATATATATATATGAAAATAGCATGGCAAATTGGTAACAATAGTACTAGTAGAAAGGGCAATAGTGGCACAATCTACATGTGAGTCTAAACATGGGTGGTTTTAAAACATCTTGACAATGCTTCATTAAAAGGCCATGCCATATTGATAAGCCTACTCGTACTTATGGTACTCAAAGTCGAGCCGAGAGAGAGGATGTATAACATGTACAATCTCCTCTTCCTCACTAAACTCAATAGGGATGCTAATAAGAACCCTATGATAATGGTAGCAGTAGACCTTAATCTCCCACGTAAAAGATCCATCTTGCCACTTAATAATATGATAAGCGTTACTCTACCAAATCACTTGACCTTGGTGGTAATGTTGCTCTAAATATGGATTTTTAAGATAAGGAATGATTTTTTCCATTTGATTGCCTTGACACCTACTACAAGTTTAAGCTGGATCTAGGAAGACATGCAAAGGTACTCTGACATCAGTCCCTACACATAATATGGCTTCAATTTATTAAAGTTTACTTTAGTTTTAAACTCTACCCCCTACAAATCTTCTAAAAGAGATGTAGAGTCATTCTTCCCTATATGAATGATCATATAAGGGCCATCCCATTTGGGTTCCAACTTACTAGGAAATAACTTGCGACGTGCATCATAATAGATGAACAATTGACCCTTCACAAATTTATATCTTTTAGCACAAAAGGCATGAAGCACTTTTATCCTCTTCTTCCCTACATCTTGTTGAGATATCGAGCTCCACTCGTGATATGCCAGGGTGACCGTTGTGCATTTATGTCACCGACTTGTCAGTTTGCAGATGCGGTTGATACATCGCCCATGAATAATAGCTAGATGATAGCTATCCTTATCTACTCTAGTTCGTGGCTCAGTTAGTATGCCACCTTAGTTAGTTGATTTTGGTTTGAGACCCATATATAGGGTTCTTCTATTTCTATGTACTTGAGTTCTTTCTGGCTTATACAACTAAGAAGAGAAAAACTGTTTTTTAGCCTCCACCTTTGTGTGTACTCCCCCATTGTGCAAGCAAGAAAGCTACAAGTGAGACTCCTTCCTTCTCTCCCACAATCTTGACATGGTATCAGAGCCTTGTTCGTTGTAAGGAGCTCAAGAAAGCAAACCAAGTTCGCGGTGTTCTGGTAAGAGGACCAGTGTTGCTTTCATTTTTCTGTTTTGGGAGCAAGTCTCTGCAGCAGGTAGTATAGCCGGAAAGTGCAAGAGTGCATTGTCTTAGATTGAGACACCCTTCGCGGTGTAGCAAGAGGGCAGTATATGCTGCAGGCCTGTTTTGGAGGCGGAAGTTTGTTGCACACACTCAGGAAAAGGCCCAGTTTTATGCTGTGCGACCACTGTTCTACAGGTCGGTGAAAAGTTACTGTAGAAATTGCATTGTATGCCTGTGCACAGAGACATTGGGAGTTACAGAATCATCCTTGTTGCCCGTTGATGCAAAATCGTCACTAGGAAGTGACTGTGTGATCAAATACCACTTTCGTCAGTTTTGCAGATTTGCCCTTGTGAGGCTGAAGCTGTGTTCTTTGCAGTGACAGAATTTTTTGCAGTGTTCTGTAATGGCGTCTGATTCTCTTTCACAGATTGTCACTGAAAAGCTTGACAAGAAAAACTTCCAAGCATGGAAGTTTAGAATGACGAATTTCCTTATGGGAAAAGGATATTGGAAATTTGTTGCAGGAAATGAAGAAGAACTAGTTCTTCCTGATGTTCCCAATCAACAACAAATGCAGGCATTTAAAGCATGGCATGAGAGAGCCAGGAAAGTTATGTACTGGCTGTCTATCAGCATTTCAAACTCTATGATTGTGCATATTCAAGATGCAAGTACGCCAAAGGAGGCATGGGATACTTTGTCAAAAATGTATAGCACAAATACGCAAGCCAGGAAAATGCAGCTCAAGCAAGAGTTGCACAATCTGCAAAGAGAAAATATGAGCATCAATGACTACCACATGAAGGTGAAGAAGATTGCAGATGCACTTGCTTCCATTGGGTCGCCAGTGGAAGATGATGATTTAGTTTCTGTGACCTTGAATGGTCTAGGAAAGGATTATGCACAGTTTCGAACATCCATTTCTGTCCGTGAAAGATTTCCTGATTTTGAGGAGTTGATTGCTCTTCTAATTTCTGAGGAGCAGAGAAATGGTGGTGCATCTTCTTCAAGAGGAACTTCAAAAGAAGCTGTCTTCTACTCAAATGCTAGAAGAGGTAGAGGCAGAGGTAGAGGAGGCCGATCTGGAGGCCGTGGTAGAAATAAGAATATGCAGCAAACTCAAGAAAACCAGTCCTATGGAGGAGGACGTGGTAACTCTAGAGGCAGGGGGAGCCAAAGAGGTCGTGGTGGATGGCAAAGAGGCCAAAATGCAAACAGTAATGTTGAATGCTATTACTGTGGTAAAATGGGTCATATGGCTAAAGACTGCTATAAAAAGCAGAATGACATCATGAATGGAAAATTGCAACAAGGGAATTATGCATCTTCTAGTAGACAGGGTGATGACAGAAATGAGCATTTGTTTATGGTGCAGCACATGAACAATTCTGTGATGACAAGTGTAGAAGAAAGCAACGATGTATGGTATGTTGACTCAGGTGCATCAAACCACATGAGAGGTCATGCAGAATGGATGGAGGATGCAAGGAAAATGAAAAAACCAGGATTTGTGGAGACTGGTGATGATACTGCACATCCTATTGTGCAGATTGGAAAAATTCATTTGTCTATGCAGGATGGGAAAAAGAAATACCTGTCCGATGTATTTCATGTCCCGAATATCACCAAGAATCTGGTTTCTGTTGGTCAAATGGTTGAGCAGGGCTTGCAGGTCAGATTTAATCCTCATGGATGCTTTGTTGAGGATATGAAAAGTAAAGGTCGCTTGATAGCAAAAGGAAAGAAGAAGGGCAGAATGTTTATGTTGGATGCAGACATGCCTGAATTGAGTGCAACAATGTTTGCACATGGGACCGATGTAGTTGCAGATATTGATATCTGGCATAAATGCATTGGTCATGTTAATGTACAATGACTTAAATCAATGCAGGCCCAAAATATTGCTGCAGGATTGCCTAAATTCAAGGTTGCAGAAATGCATAAGGTATGTGAAGCCTGTCAGTTTGGAAAACAGGCAAGGAAACCATTTCCTAGACATGTTCAAGAGAGTAAAAAGCCATTGGAATTAATCCACTCTGATGAGTGGACTACTAAAGCTGCATCTCTTGGAGACTGTCATTATTTTGTCACTTTTATTGATGACTATAGTAGAAATGTTTGGGTGTATTTTATGAAAAGGAAAAGTGAAGTTTTTGGGCATTTCAAAACTCTTAAAGCTATGGTTGAAAAAGAAACAAATAAAATGCCTAAGGTCAGATGGAGGGGGAGAGTACTCTCAAATGAGTTTGCAAGGTTCCTGCAGGAGCATGGCATAAAGCAGCAATATTTATGCAGTCATACCCCACAACAAAATGGAATTGCAGAAAGGAAAAGCAGGCATATTGGAGAGGTATCTCGTGCCATGCTCAACGAAAAAGACTTGCTAGATTTTTACTGGGCTGAAGCAGTTGCTACAACAGTCTACATAATGAACAGGACTCCCAGTGCAGCAATACATGGGATGACTCCAGAGGAGAGGTATACTGGTAGAAAACCAGCTATTTCTCATTTGAAGATTTTTGGTTGCATTGCCTATGTTCATGTGCCAGATGAGTTGAGATCCAAGTTGGATCCAAAAGCTGAGAAGTGCATCTTTATTGGTTACTCTCTGCAGAAAGAGTATAGATGCTATAACCCTTCTACTCATAAGTTTACAGTGAGCAAAGATGTTGTTTTTGATGAGATGAGTAGTTGGTATAAACCAGTAAATGTGATTGATGATGTAGATGCACAAAATGGTAATGCTGCACAGAATTCACATCAGTAATCACAAAATATTAGTGGACCTGGAGCGTCCTCTAGCAGTGGTTCACATTCTTCGCCATGGATAGGCAGATTGAGATCAGGAGAATCTTCTCAAAGCAATGCAGATAGTGGTATTCAGGTATCACGAAAAGGAAAAGAGAAGGTAGATCAGCCCATGTTTGATGTGAATGCAGGTCACTCTTATGTGGATGGTGAATCCAGTGGCTCAGAACAAAGCATTGATGATGAGTTGGGCATTCGTTCTATTGTTACACATGGAGTAAGGAAGACCAGGGATGTTTTGAGAGCACCTGGGAGTGAACCTACTTTGCGCAGGTCTACCAGAGCTAGGTATCCTCTGGATAGGCTGAAATATGATGGATTTACAGCCATTCACTATGCCTATATGGTCAAAGTGATACAGGAACCAGAACCCACTTCTTTTGAACAAGCCATGGGAAAAGAAAAATGGGAGAAAGCTATGGATGAAGAAATGGATGCCTTGGAAGCAAATGCTACATGGGAATTGGTACCTTTGCCTAAAGGTAAGAATGCAATTGGCTGTAAGTGGGTTTATAAGGTGAAGCACAATGCAGATGGTTCTGTGAACAGATACAAGGCAAGATTAGTAATCAAGGAGTATGCACAAACAGATGGCATTGATTATGAAGAAACATTCAATCCAGTTGCAAGGATGGCAACCGTAAGAGCAGTCATTGCTATGGCTGCATCAAAGGAATGGTCTTTACATCAGATGGATGTAAAGAATGCCTTCTTGCATGGTGATTTGCAAGAAGAGGTATATATGGAGCAGCCACCAGGTTATGTGCATGTTGTTCATCCTGAGTTTGTTTGCAGGTTGAAGAAAGCATTGTATGGCTTGAAGCAAGCACCTAGAGCATGGTCTGACAAGATAGGACAGTATCTTGTCACTATTGGCTTTCAGATTTCCAAGGCAGATTTCTCACTTTATGTGAGAAAAACAGAGAAAGGTATTATGCTACTTGTCATTTATGTTGATGATTTGATTATGACAGGTGACAGTGATGAAGATATCCTTCATGTGAAAATGCTATTGAAGCAGAAGTTTGAGATGAAGGATTTGGGAGAGCTGCGTTATTTCTTGGGCATTGAGGTGATTAGATCACCAAGTGGGATACGGCTCTTGCAGAGGCAGTATGGATTGGACATGATGTCCAAATATGGGATGACAGGCTGTAAGCCTATTTCAGTTCCTTTGGAGCAGAATGTGAAACTGAGCGCAGATGCAGGTGAGCTTCTGGAAGACCCTACTATGTACAGACGCATAGTAGGAAGTTTGATTTATATGACTATTACCAGGCCAGATTTGAGCTATGCTGTTGGATTGGTAAGTCAGTTTATGCAGGCTCCAAGGAAACCGCATTTGGATGCGGCTAGACGCATATTCAGGTATGTGAAGTCCACATTGCAGTATGGACTACTTTATGAGACTGGGGTTCAGATACAGTTGCATGGATACACTGATGCTGATTGGGCTGGTAGTATTTCTGATAGACGATCTACCAGTGGATATGTGTTCTCTTTTGGGAGTGATGCAGTCACTTGGAGCAGCAAGAAACAGCCTACAGTTGCCTTATCGAGCAAAGAGCCTGAGTACAAGGGCGCAGCAATGGCTGCATGTGAGGTAGCTTGGCGTAGAGAAGCTGCGCAAGTTCAAAGAACTACTTGGTGTGCAGGAATTGGGATTGAGCTCGAGGGGGAGTGTTGAGATATCGAGCTCCACTCGTGATATGCCAGGGTGACCGTTGTGCATTTATGTCACTGACTTGTCAGTAGATGTGGTTGGTACACTGCCCATGAATAATAGCTAGATGACAGCTATCCTTATCTACTCTAGTTCGTGGCTCAGTTACTATGCCACCTTAGTTAGTTGAGTTTGGTTTGAGACCCATATATAGGGTTCTTCTATTTCTATGTACTTGAGTTCTTTCTGGCTTACACAACTAAGAAGAGAAAAACTGTTTTTTAGCCTCCACCTTTGTGTGTATTCCCCCATTGTGCAAGCAAGAAAGCTACAAGTGAGACTTCTTCCTTCTCTCCCACAATCTTGACACCTCTTAATATAATAAAGCCTATAATCAAATCTTATCAAGATATACACTTGCAATGCTTTTTCCTCTTCACTCAAAGAATGGTTCAATGCAAACCTTATAGTGGGTAACTCAATTTCCAAGGGCAAAATACATCCTTCTCATAGACCAATTAAATGGGGTATGGCATGTTGCTCTCTTGAACATCATATTATAAGCCCAAATATCCACATAAAGTTTCTTGTTCTAATCGCGCTTACCCTCTGATACAGTCTTGAATAAAATTCCTATAAGATGCTTGTTGATATTCTCTACTTGTCCATTTGCTTGGGGATTATATGGGGTTGATTGTGGTTATGGTATCGGCTTCTAAGACATGATACCACATTGCATCCCTCCCTTTTAGGGTCATGTTAAATAACATCATTAGATGTCCCTTGTCTCAAATTCAATAATTAAACATAAGTTTTTAAACTCACTTATGTGAAGCTTCTCATCCTCCTCTCCTGACCCATTAAAGATGGGTAGAGGGTAACCTAAAGTTGGCAAATCTGGTGTTCCTACATAAATTGCAATAGGTTGTTCCATAATGAAACTTGGATTGGCTACAAGAGTTCATAACGATGTGATTACAACCCCACTTGAAGTGGGTTGATTTACTAGGAGAAGGGGAGCACTAAAGCTTCCTCCTCCTCCTAATGGACTATTTATGGCACTAGGGTCACTAAGACCTCTCCCTCGTAGGGGTATTGAGCTGCTATGCTAAGAAGAGTATCTCGTAAGAATTTTAGCCCTCCGTCTAGCCCTTTTAGCTCTTTCTTACTTTTGGATCTTGGTTTGACAATATTTATCGGGAAACAATAGGTCTATCTCGTTGCTCTTTGGCATAAACTGATTGACTAGTCCCTAGTTAACGAAGATTTGAAAACTACAACTTATTAGTGCCTCCCAACAAATGCATCACTTGTCAGGACAAAAAATGGGCCTGACACTTTCTTTAGGACTCTATTCGGCCAACCAAACTCACCTAAACAACCCCACAACCTTGCGGCTAGCAGCATATAGACACTATGAACTGATTTATCCAAAGAATGTGTTTGCAGATAACATCTCTAGATCATAGTCCAACATGATGCCCTTCCTGACTCCAAGAAAAAGGAGTACCCAAACATATCGATGACTAGCATCTTGTAATACAAAAAAAGGGAGCATCCCCCCAGCTTAGTGTTGTGGCCCAACTTTGACTCTCCTGCATGCTAGGGATTAGCCCCAGGATGTGTTGTTTCAACATAAAACACATATGCACAAAGTACACTTGTCATATTATTCATTCCAAGAGATTGTATAGTCCTCGCCACATCAATCCCCAAGGAAATGAGCAATTGACAAGTATGTACTTGAAAATCTTTGCTCATACATACCGAACATGCTCGTTATTGTAACAATGATTAAAAAATTGTCACACATTTGAAAGAACAGAATTCTAGTCTAGTATTATTTTTCAATGCATTATGTTTTGAGTGAAATAATATCTTAAAGTTAAACATCTTTTACATTACCTTTATAACATTTTCATCATTAAGATAAATAAAATTGGAAAATCTCTTAGCAATTGAAATTATCCTTCACCCATAAGAATGACTCTCATTTTAATAAGGGCTCTACAAACAACAATACAAAGTAAAAGTATACAACTTATTCATAGTAGTTTATAGAATCAAGTATCTTGACATATTTGATTAAAAACTTGGCACAAATTGTCTATATTTCATTTGTGTAAGTAGATCAGAAAGGCATATGAGGCTTTTTTCTAGCACTTCAATCAATATTTTTGTAACTCTATATTTAAAAATAAATAAATTTAGAGTACTTACAACAAATAAAATATCAAATGATCAAGGAGCCTTGGGATTATTCAACTTATACCTTAGAATTTTTATATATTCCTTTCAAAGAATTGATTTTAAAAAATAAGCTTATCTAGATGGTTTATGAAAATTAATAATTTAGTATAATAAACTCTCCTAAAATTTTAAAAAATACCAAATAACTTATTTTTCATGGTATGGAATCATAACAAGATCAAAGGTATCAAAATCAGTCCTAATGAGTCAATTGTCAAATGCATTTGCTTCAAACTCACTTAGCCTCATATAATGGGAGTTTGAAGAATAAAAAATCTCAATTTTTTTCTCTATATCAAAAGGGATTTCATGCGTCATACACCTAGTAAAAGTAGTAAGATAGTGAATGTATAGGGAAAAAAATGATTGCTAGAAAAATATCATTCTTAAAAACAAACAAATTTAGATATATTATACCTCAAATTAGTAAGAAGAATGGAGTTATTCTTTAAGCCTGATTAGGCACTCAACTCAAAAAAAAAAAAGGAGTTATTTATTCTAAGCTCAAAGCAGCAATATCATTTCTCTTACCTACGTCACTAGGCAAGAAGCAGTATACATTGAAATCTGTTGCGTTAGCCTTGTCAAGCATGTCAAAAATCTCATCTTCTAGTGGTCCTAGTTGCCTTTTTTTTCTTCTCATGCCATGTTGTGTCTCTCTCATATATGTGATATCTTCCACTTTAGGACTAATGTCCTCCTCCTTCTTCCTTTATGGTGGCACATTAAGAATATTGTACATCTTTTCATTTGTAAAAGAAAGTGGCTCTAAAACCTTTGAGAAGTTATATCTCAATCTTCTTAGGATAATCATATCCTATTGATGGGACCTGAAATGAGCCGGCACTGGCTATGGCACTAGCCAGACCTCATGCTCATAATAGACAAACACACCCTCACGGCCTCGCGGACCAGGAGCGTCTATCTACTGCTAAAGGACAAACTGCCCTAAAGCCTAATCTATGCGTTTATAGTTTCATCGTTTTGTAGTCCAATATTTTCCTTTTTATAAACTCCACAGAGGGAGAACCCATACACATTGGCAATGCCACGATAATCACATACATGGAGGCAACCTCTCGGTAGAAACACCACGGTCCCACTGTAGCTCTCCTACATCACAGGGATTGGCCCCTTGATGCGCTACTCAACATATAAAACAAACGAATCTCCACTCTTCATTTCGAATCCAGGAGATATACCATGTGTCCTTACTTAACAGTCCTTTAGGAAACCGACCCTCTATCCTACGGCAAGGGATAACCTTACACTCTCAATCATGGGTCAAATTCCTAAGAAAACAAGTGCTATGCAGTCCAGGAGATTTTCCGTTGATACCATGAACCATGCATAGTGCATAATGTGAACGGTTTAGTACACAAACAGAAGAAAATCAGCATTGTGCATTGTGCGAAACCATTCTTTTCATGATTTCCATGCTAGCGTTTATGTAATGAGAAAAGACACCGAGCCTTACGCTCATGTTGCCTTTCCCTTTATTTTAAAACAAAGTCCTATAGGCATGATGCAACACATAAAGCAAATTTTAATTTATATTTTGATGCTCAATCTCCCCTCTCACCCTACCATTTAATGTTTTGCATTCGTTGATAGGTGAAAGGGTCGTTTTATGTGTGTTTCCTTACAAAGAAAGCGATAAACATGAACGAAAATATAGAAACGAGGATAAACCGAGGCCAACCTCATGCTTTACCTTCATTATACGCTGCACAAACACACATGTAATTTTTTGAAATTTTTCTTTTACCGTTTTCTAATTTTCTCCCATTTAAAACCCATTTTCACTATTTTTTGGTATTTTTCCTCTATTTTCTTCAATAAAAAATGACTAAAAATTAAGATTGATTGTGGGCTATGGCGCTTAGGTTCCTTGACAGCAAAATTTCAGGTTTTGTGCGCAACGATCTTCCTTTGGTATTCTGTTATCTGCTTTGTTCTCTCCAGCTGGAGAGCGGCTTGTGATTCTCGTTCTGCTGTGCCAGCTCCTCCACGGCTGTCCTCCTTTCTTCCCTGGCCCTTTCTAACTGCGAGAGCAGCTCCTTAACATATTCATCGTATTGGCCTGCTAGAGGTGGGGGGTGGGGCATGGTGGTGGTGGTGACAACGTCTTCTATTTTTTTCCTTTTTAGCTCCGGCCTTGGCTCCAGTTTAGCCGTGGCTGCCCTTTTGGCTCCTGATGCTGGGGTGGCCACGTCCGCTTCTCTTGCCAGCTCTCGTTCCACCAAGAATTGTAGCCAAGTGACCACGTTGCTCTCATCGACTTTTGGGGTGGAACCTTGGGTGGCGGTGGCAGGGGGTGTCGTCATGATAGGAGTGGTTGGCATGGAAGGTATGAAGAGGGGGAAAGTTGGCATCATCGGATCTTTTCCTTTTCCTTCTGCTGGGGGCAGGGGTGCGATTTCCGGCATGTTGGTACTGGGACCAAGTGCCCCCGTTCGGTGCGGGCCCTCTGCGCCTTCCTCATCTCTTTTGTGCTGCTCCTTGATGGAGCGACAGGTTGCCAGCTCTATTTCTTCCTCTTCCTTCCTTCTCAGCTCCTCCTCGGTCTTCTTTTTTCTCTTCTCCTCATCCTTGACTGACTCCCTTCGAGCCCTTTCCAGATCTTCCTTCTCTTTCTTCTTTCGCTCCTCTTCTCTTTTTCTATGCAGGGCTTTGGTTCGTTGTTCGGCATGCCTCTGTGGTGTGCCCTGGGATTCTCCCTCTTCGTCTGCATCCGTCTCTGTTTCATCAGACAACCTCTGCTGCTCTTCTGTGTGAGGCGGGGACTGTGACGGTGACTCGTCACTTTCTTCATCACCTTCCTTCTTGTCTTCTCCTGCTCGTCCTTGCCCTAGTGCTTCTTGGATGATTGTCGTAAGGACACCTCCAAACCCTATGGTGAAGGATTTGGAGGATGATGCCTTGCGGGTTGATCGGGATGATGGGGACTCCCCTCCCACGGCTCTTCCTCCTGTTTCCAGGGCCTTAGCCGAAGCCTCTATTGTCTTCCTCACGAACCCATTAAGGTTCACCTCGTCCAGTGATTGCACCGCAATGCTGTCGAGCAGAGGTACATTGATTCGGGTCATTATGTTGTTGTACCTCTAGCTTGAGAACAAGGCATGCACCATCTTTGCCTGCAGCTGAATTTCTGGGTTGGGGATGTCCGCCAGGCTAATTCCGTCATTGGTATGGACCTTCACTTTGTCCATCCCCAACATGGCGTAGATGTCTCTTTTTGACTTCATTTCCACCTTATTCGGCAGCCCTAGTGCCCTTTCCACCAACTCGAGGGTTAGCTCGATCTGCACCCGTCTGGTGGCTTCATTGTCGCGCACCGTGATGGTGCCTCTGTTCCTATTGAAGGTGTGCAAGAAATCAGTGCACTGGGTGTAATCCACCCTCCGACCCAATGCGTCCAGGTACTTCTGCAGGTGGCACTGCTCTATGATTTGGCGTACCGCCAGCTCTTCGATGGCCACGTCTTCAAGGTTGAAGACGTGGCGGAACTTTAACTGGTTGAAGGCTCTCGTTTCCACCGTGAGGCCATACTTTACTTGTTCCTCCTCCGAGAAGGGGAGCTTGCCCGCTTTGTCCTGGCTTGCCATGATCACCACCTGCACGTTCAGCCATTTCCACTTTTAGTGCTTTTGACAACTAATTTGCTGGAAGAATAAAAGCATTGCAGATTTTATTGAACATAGCCTTAACTTTTCCTTTCAGACTTTTACCATCACCTCTTACCCTTGCATTTCAAATTTAACTGACGTTTCACACTTAGTTTACTTTTTAGATTCTATTTTTTTAATTTTTCACATTCCACTACATTCCACCTCATTCCACCTTATTACCCCTTCCCCCTTTGGAAAAGAAGAATCTGTCCCAGGATTGGAGGTTGCGAGGCCAAGGGCTTTCAGCAGAAAGTGTGTCGCTCTATTTGTGCAGGAGCCAAGCGTAGAAGTTGGGGTTATATTCCAATTGAGCGGCACGGTCCAGATCAAAGGGTCGAATCCCTATGTGTGTGATGTATGTGAGGACATCTGTGAGGAAGTCACCAGAGTCGACTCGACTTGCGATGTGGAGCTCTTCGTCTGTTAAGAGGCGGTCAAGATAGGGATGCCCCGTGATATGCCCGGCCCCGAAGAGTGGTTAACACTCTATACGAGGTAGGCGCGACGTAGGTGGGAGGCATACTCTTCCGTTTTGATGGCTCGGCATTGTTTGGCATTGGTCATTATGCGACATCCGTGAACCTACCATTGCGACCTAAGAGCATACCACTGTCTCAAGAAGGGTGATCCAGTATCAAGGTGGGATAACCTTGCGATCTCTTGGTCAGTGATAGCAGAAGTGGTCCCTGGGTCATATGACATGATGAGGCATTGCTTAATGGCTTGCTCTTTGGAGACCTTGCTACTGAGCAACTTATCAGCAGCAGCAGCAGAGCGAGAAGCCTATGCAAAGGCGAATTCAAAAGTCTCCCAAGAGCAAGGCATATTGCACACTTCTGTTGCAAAGAGTTCCGCTAATGGACCCAAGTCCAAGTGGTCATAGGCTGAGAGCTAGCGACACAAAGGTGGCATCGAGCCGTTTGATGCAGTCCACCACATCATCTCCGGTGTCCTCTGCAAGGTCAGCGGCTAGCGCTAGAAATGACTTCCGTTCATAGGAGGGTGTAAGGCCGACGGGTGGTTGAGGTTTGCTAGAACTAGAGGCTCTGACAGTACATAGTTGCGGTTGGGAGTCTCCTTGAGCCTGCAACTGGGCTGTTTGCAAGGTGGGTGGGTTAGGGTCAGTGGCAGCAGCTGGGCTGCTGCAGTCAGCTTTGCTGCGGAGAGTCGGGTTGACTTGGTCGGATGATGCCACCTGTGACGATGGCTGTTGCTTGGGCCGATAGGTTTGTGCGACTCTCTTGGGCCAAAGCGTAGACGAGTCGGATGGTTGGGGCTCTGGAGAGCACTGCAGCCTATGGTCTTGAGGTGTTTGGGGACGTGGGCTGATCAAGCTTGAGGGTGGTGTAGGACTAGTGCCTTTGGCCGTAGGGGCCTTAGGGATCCACAGTGAGGCATTTCCCTCATAGTAGCCTTGCGTATGCAAGAGGGTTTTAGGGACCTATATTTGCTTAATCATGCGACGCTTCCGGTGATTGCGTCTTGGCCTCCTAGGTTTAGAGTTGTGGGTCTTATGCGGACAGCCGCGTCTAGTCCTAGGCGGTTCTCGAGGCTGTTTAGGCACCCATTGAAAGCGAGGCTGTTGGGCCCTTACTTTGGTTGCTGCGATCTGCGGTTTATGGAAGTCAAGGAGCGGCAGACACACACTACCCCCCTCCTTGATCCTGCCTACGGATGTTTCTATCGGTGTCCTTGCAGCGGACGGTGATGGTGTTACGCAACCCTTGCTGAAGGTTGTGACAATGCGCATGTTGTCGATTGCTAGGTGGATGCGCTGCGACTCATAATCAACATTGCAGTGAGTCTGCTTTTTATAAGTTCGCCCGATCAGTGACTCCATGCCTGCATCCGTAGCACTCGGCAACATGTAAAACAGCATTGGAACAGTCTTAGACTCGATAGAAACGGCGACTCTGCACTTGCCGAGTAATGCATAAGATTGAGCCCCATATGGGCTTAATTTGGCAGTTGTGGGTTGAAGTAGTGGTTTGCCAAGTTGGATCCAATGCTTGTGCGTTAAGATATTGAAATCTGCTCCCTCATCAATCAAGGTGCATGTTTGCTTGGTAGTGATCGTGACACAGAGGTAGGCGGGTTCTACAGCTTCCTCATCATCCTCGTTGATTTCAGTGATTGTGGCTGCTCGTATTTTGACCGGTGCTTCTAACATTGGTGGCTCATGCAAAGGATAATCGGGAGGGTAGTACTTCTTGACACGGCTACCATTGAAGAAGCCTATTCCTTCACCGTCCAGGATGTCAAGCCCGGTTCGGCTGATTGCCCGAACCTTGAAGGGTCCGAGACCGAATTTCATCTTTTTCTTATGTCCTTTAATTGAGTAGAGGAGCACTAAGTCACCCTGTTCAAACTCGCGTTGCTTGACATGCTTGTCAAACCAGCTCTTGCGTCGGGCTTTCTCGCAGAAAAGCACGTGGGTGGCTAGAAGACGAGTCTCTGATAGGCGTTCCAGATCGACCAGGCGTTGCGTCCATGCTTCCTTCCCTTACCATCATTCTTGGAGTGCTATTCTTAGGCTAGGGACAAAGATTTCTAATGGTAGAATTGCTTCAGTCCCATAGGTCAGCCTAAAGGGGGTTTGGCCGACGGTCATTTTATAAGCTGTGCGGTAGGCCCACAAGGATGCCATCAACTTGTTGTCCCAGTCGCTTCGTGACGCTGAGACTACTTTAGTCAGGACGTTGATAAGAATTTTGTTAGTTGATTCTGCTTGGCCATTAGCCTGAGGGTAGTATGGTGAGGATTTGCGATGGATGATAAAAAAGGTGGATAGGAGATGTGCTATCACTTCAGATGAAGTGTGTGCCTTGGTCGCTAACCAGTTCGATGGGGCAACCGAAGCGCGAGATCACTTGCTCCCATAAGAATTTGGCAATCATCCTAGCGTCCTTTTTTCGTGTGGCTCTCGCCTCTGCCCATTTCATGAGGTAATCCATGGCCACCACAATGTACTTGGCTTGTGAGTACTACGCCGCGGGGCTGATTGGTCCTATGAAGTCAATTCCCCATTTTTTGAAGGGTTGGTGAGCAATAATTGGGGTTAACTCCATTTGATCCTTACAAATCGGGACTTTTGTCTGTTGGCACTCGTCACAATGCTTGACAAATCACTTGGCATTGCGGAAAAGTGTGGGCCACCATAGTTGGGACTGCAGAACCTTTCGTGCTGTCGTGTCTCCGCTAAAGTATCCTCCTGCAATGCCACTGCAATGGTCCACGAAGAAGATGAAAGGTGTGGCCAGTAGATAATGCCAGAATTTCTTCACGGCGAACACCATGGCTAGTCCCTCCCTTTCTGTTGTCGAATAACTCATCTCCGTCTCAGTGAGTTGTCTACTAGCAAAGCTCACTAGGTAATCTAAGTTATGCTCACCAGGTTGGCACAACACTGCCCCCATGGCAAACTTAGAAGCATCGATGTGCACGTGAAAGGTAATGGTCCAATCTGGGGCTCGTAGAATTGGTGCTATTGTTAGAGCCCTTTTCAATTCTTCGTATGCCCGTTGGCATGCCTCGGTCCACTCGAAGACAATCAGCAGCTTGTACAATGGCCTGGCGATCAGCGCGTAGTTCAGCACAAACCACCGATAGTATCCTGTGTGACCTAAGAAGCATTGAACTCCCTTGTAATTAATTGGGGGTGGAAGGTCAACAATAACCCTGACCTTCAAGAAGTCAGTGGCAATGCCGTTCTTTGACACCACGTGTCCTAAGATGCATCCGTGCTTCACCCAAAACTGACACTTCAAGGGGTTCAAGGAGAGAGGATATAAGCGGCACCATTCAAAGACTGTGCGGAATTTGTCTAAGTGTTTGATCCAGGTCGAATGGACACACAGATCGTCGACAAAGACCTCTAACTCCTTGCGAAGCATGTCTTTAAAGATGGTGCATATGAGGCATTGGAAAGTGGTAGGGGCATTGGTCAACCCGAAGGGCATGACTATGTATGCAAAGACGCCCCACTCACTGGCAAAGGCGGTCTTGTGCCTATCTACAAGATGCACTTGCACCTGGTTGTACCCTGAGAAGCCATCCAAAAAACTGTAGGCTTCCTTGCCTGCCACCCTCTCAAGCATGTGCTCAGTGTACGGAAATGGATAGTTGTCTCTCTTCGTAGCAGCGTTCACCTTCTTGTAATTGACGCAAACTCGAATTTTGCCATTCTTCTTCATCACAATGACTATGGGTGATACCCACTCTGTGTGCTCAATTTCGTAAATGAATCCAGCTCTCATCAGCTTGTCAATTTCCTCTTTGACAGCATGAGCCTGTTTTGGATTCATGGAGTACGGTCACTGCTTGATCGGCGTTACATCCGATGTCATGGGTATGTTGTGAGTCACAACACTCAGATCTACCCCCCGTAGCTCTTCTAAGGACCAGGCAAATACGTCTATGTACTCCCGCAAGAGAGCGACAAGACTCAACTCTTCTTTACCACTCAAGTCATCGGCAATGAACACTGGTCAGGGTATCTCCCCTTCCAGGGCTAGGTTTACCTCCTTGACCTTGGCTGGTCCTTCGATTGGTTCGCTCGTCTGCCCTTGACACTTGGCACCTAGCAGAACCACTACCCTATCCCCTTTTTTGAATTTAGTGAAGTGTTTAGGGAGGTCCTGCGGCTTTTGTTGTTCTTCTGATCGTGCATCCCTGGGGTGCTTTGCCTTATCCTATCTTAACCGTCTGCACCTCAGGTGGACGGGTAAGTCCCCCTTGGTGCATCTGGTCATGGGCGGCCTAGGGATCTCTAGGTCGCTATCTGAAGTAACTTCCGATTCAGAGTCAAACCCTCCATCTTCGCTAGAAGAGGTGGTCTCCCCTGGTGGCCGCAGTTCGGATGGCGATTCGGTTCTAACTATTGATGTCATTCCTGGTTGGGCTAGGCCTACTTGCTCAAGGTCTATGGCTCCTATACATTCCAACCACGCACGATCACATTTCATGTGCATGACTCCTTGCTCCATTCTAAGGGCCTGCCTTTTCTGTGGCTTGGCGTCTGCTCGTATCTGCTCAATTTCTCGTCCTTTAGTGTCGTATTCTATGGTATCCACTTCACCCTCGCTCTCATTACTGAAGGATTGTCAGTCTTCGTATTCATCGCAGGAATCCTTGTCATTCGACTGCTCGTCGTCTCCTAGGGCTTGGTATGCCTCGTGTCGTTGGTTAAGAACCAGGGCCCAGTTATACATGAGGTTCAACTCGTGCACCCTAGTCCATTGCCACTTGGAATCCTCCAAGAGATCCTGGAGTGGTTTGAAGATGGCAGCTGGGTTGCCAGCTAGCTGGTCCGTTAGGTATTCCAGTATCCCCTGGAGTTCCCTTTTGTTGGATGGCACTTGAAAGGTGATAGGCTTAGGCTTTCCATGGAGGCTTGCTGCCATCATGTAGACTGGTGTAGAGAGTGCTTCGTTGGTCTTGCCGATCGTTTTGATGGCCTGCTCATACGCCTCATGGTCTGAGAATGGCACGTCAATTGCAGCGAGGACGTGCATCGAGTCCCGCTCGTCCTCTGGGCATGGGATATACTTGGTGAAGGACCCATAGGGCTTCCTGACCTGAGTGTTCCCTTTGAGCATAGCAGAGATGGCGTCTAGGTCAACTGGTGAGGTTTTCCAAGTATCCATCTCTATTCTTACGGCGTCAGTTCTATTGCCAAGGAAGGTCAAGCCGTTACCCCAATCTTTGATGACTCTAGCGTTGCATCCAAGGTCGGCCTAACACGACATCGTAGTCCACTCCCTTCATGACTATAAAGTTGACAGAGAACTGGACACCTGCGATCTTCACTGGCCAATTCTTCACGACCCCCAATGGCTTCACTCTCATACCATTTGCTAGTGTGATGTTAAACCTAGCAGCTTTGACAGGCGGGTTTTCCCAAGTCTGCAGCACTGCGTGGCTAAGCACACTAACCCCGGCTCCCGTGTCTACGATTCCCTTCCTTGTTGTGTCACCCAGGGCTAGGACTGGCAGGACTGCGTGCATCTCAGAGCCTTCCCAAAAGGCGTTGACGTGCAAAGATTTAGGCACGGAGTGCAACTCAAACTTGGCAATTGTGTTTCTGCATCCTGGTCTCGAGGGTCTGCCGCGACCTGCTCTTGTGATCCCTCGACCCACTGCTTAAGGTCTTGCCATAGGGCAGGGTGCTGCTTAAGCAGATCTCCCAGACTAAGTGTTACAGGGGTGGTCACTAGCGAGGTCAGGAGATCGTTAGATACTCGTCCTTCCTTTAGCCTAGACTGTCCGGGCCAATGGCCGCGACTGATCTGCGGCTCTGTTGTGTCTAGGCTTGGTCTTAGCGGCACTGCTTGTGGCACAGTTGCTTCGGCCGACTTAGGTTGAGGCGGTGACATTGGCGTGCTTATGCTGGAGAGATCATCGATCTCATCCTCTATGATGGATTCAGCATCTTTGAGATGTTGTTGAGCCTCCCTCACCCATTCCTTCACCTTTTCTATGGCCTCTAATTGTTGCTTTGGATGCGGGTATTCCCCTATCTTAGCGCTTCCCTTTTCGGCTGTCTTAGAGGCTGAAGTCTCTGCCTCCGCGTTTGAGACTTTCTTCCCAGTAGGTAGAGTCGTAGCACTCTCGGTCTTTAATGCGACCTTAGCTTCCGATTTCTTCTTTTTTCGCCTGCGGATTTTGCTAGAAAAGAAGGATGTAAGGAAGGTTGGAGCGAAAATAAAAGTGAGCATCAGAAAAGGATTAAGTGTCGCCTCGCGAGGACTTGGTATGTTCTTGGGTACCGAGACAGGACCTGAGGCCGATGCTTTGTTCTCCTTGGGTCACTACACTCAGCTCCCTCCTTTTTACATGCCCGCGTATGGAAATATATAAACCTAATAGAGGAAATGTGCTAAAAGACACTACTTCTTGATCAGGCTATAGGAGTCCTCGCCTAGTAGGAGCTCCTAGTTGTGTTGTCCTTAGTTAGGTAGGTAGTTTAGACCACCACTTAGGGCAATTTCTTTGATAGTTCCTTTTAGTATGGTCGTGTTGGAGCAGTCGGTTAGTGAGGAAGCCAGCACTAAGGAGGCAGAGGAATTAAAGGCCCTGAAGGAACGTGACGCTACTTGGGAAGGAAGGAGAAAAACCTTGATGGAGCGTCTCAACGGGGAGAGGGAAACCAATGCTCACCTTCGGCGCAAGAATGATAAGCTATCTGCAGTCAACCTGGAAGCACAAGGCCAGCTTGACAAGATCAGACAGGAGGCTGCAGAGTTGGACCAGTTAAGGGAAGAGCAGGTGCGAAGGATGCAGGTGAAGCTGGACCAGCTCAATGCACATATCGCTGATGAATGCCAGGAGCAGTCCTACCTGCATCGTGAGCTCAAGGCTCAGCAGCAACAACTCATGGCTATGACCCTCCATCAGGGGGAGAGCCTGGAAGATATGGAAAAAAGAGCAAAAGAATGGGCTGATCACAATGAGGGGAGAATATGGGGCCTGGCACGCCGGCTAGCCAAAGCCGAAGGAGACAGGGTGCTAGCTGAGAATCAGGCAGAGGCGGCCCAACTCTCCATGATAGGCCAGCAACACACCCTCCTCAATACACTGCTCCACTCCACTAGACCTGAAGGGAACAAAGCCAATGATCAGCTGCTGTAGAAGAAACTAACCATTGCACGATGCAGAGCTTTAACAGCAGGCCTGCACATGCGGCTGCAGCTAGGAGGCCCGCCGCAGAGCCTAGAGGAGGAAAGAAGATATCTTGTTGTCACAATAAATGACAACTGGCCCATCTGTAGGCTGATGCATATCATAAAGTAGCTTATGCAACCAAGCTACCTCACATGCAGCCATTGCTGCACCCCTGTACTTAGCCTCTGTGCTTGACAAGGCAACTGTAGGCTGTTTCTTGCTACTCCAAGTGACTGCAGCACTCCCAAAAGAGAACACATATCCACTGGTAGATCGTCTATCAGAAATACTACCAGCCCAATCAGCATCAGTGTATCCATGCAACTGTATCTGAACCCCAGTCTCATAAAGTAGTCCATACTGCAATGTGAACTTCACATACCTGAGTATGCGTCTAGCCGCATCCAAATGCAGTTTTCTTGGAGCCTGCATAAACTGACTTACCAATCCAACAACATAGCTCAAATCTGGCCTGGTAATAGTCATATAAATCAAACTTCCTACTATGTGTCTTTACATAGTAGGGTCTTCCAGAAGCTCACCTGCATCTGCGCTCAGCTTCACATTCTGCTCCAAAGGAACTGAAATAGGCTTATAGCCTGTCATCCCATATTTGGACAGCATGTCCAATCCATACTGCCTCTGCAAGAGCCATATCCCACTTGGTGATCTAATCACCTCAATGCCCAAGAAATAACGCAACTCTCCCAAATCCTTCATCTCAAACTTCTGCTTCAATAGCATTTTCACATAAAGGATATCTTCACCACTATCACCTGTGATAATCAAATCATCAACATAAATGACAAGCAGCATAATACATTTCTCTGTTTTTCTCACATAAAGTGAGAAATCTGCCTTGGAAATCTGAAAGCCAATAGTGACAAGATACTGTCCTATCTTGTCAGACCATGCTCTAGGTGCTTGCTTCAAGCCATACAAGGCTTTCTTCAACCTGCAAACAAACTCAGGATGAACAGCATGCACATAACCTGGTGGCTGCTCCATATAGACCTCTTCTTGCAAATCGCCATGCAAGAAGGCATTCTTTACATCCATCTGATGTAAAGACTATTCCTTTGATGCAGCCATAGCAATGACTGCTCTTACGGTTGCCATCCTTGCACTGGACTGAATGTTTCTTCATAATCAATGCCATATGTTTGTGCATACCCCTTGACTACTAATCTTGCCTTGTATCTGTTCATAGAACCATCTGCATTATGCTTCACCTTATAAACCCACTTACAACCAATTGCATTCTTATCTTTAGGCAAAGGTACCAATTCCCATGTAGCATTTGCTTCCAAGGCATCCATTTCTTCATCCATGGCTTTCTCCCATTTTTCTTTTCCCATGGCTTGCTCAAAAGAAGTGGGTTCTGGTTCCTGTATCACTTTGACCATATAGGCATAGTGAATGGCTGTAAATCCATCATATTTTAGCCTATCCACAGGATACCTAGCTCTGGTAGACCTGCGCAAAGTAAGTTCACTCCCAGGTGCTCTCAAAACATCCCTGGTCTTCCTTACTCCAAGTGTAACAATAGAAGGAATACCCAACTCATCATCAATGCTCTGTTCTGAGCCACTGGATTCACCATCCACATAAGAGTGACCTGTATTCACATCAAACATGGGCTGATCTACCTTCTCTTTTCCTTTTCGTGATACCTGCATATCAATCACATTTACTGGTTTATACCAGCTACTCATCTCATCAAAAACAACATCTCTGCTCACTGTAAACTTACGAGTAGAAGGGTTATAGCATCTATACCCTTTCTGCTGTGCAGAGAGTAACCAATAAAGATGCACTTCTCAGCTTTTGGATCCAACTTGGATCTCAACTCATCTGGCACATGAACATAGGCAATGCAACCAAAAATCTTCAAATGAGAAATATCTGGTTTCCTACCAATATACCTCTCCTCTGGAGTCATCCCATGTATTGCTGCAGTGGGAGTCCTGTTCATTATGTAGACTGCTGTAGCAACTGCTTCAGCCCAGTAAAAATCTGGCAAGTCTTTTTCATTGAGCATGGCACGAGATACCTCTCCAATATGCCTGTTTTTCCTTTCTGCAATTCCATTTTTTTGTGGGGCATAACTGCATGAATATTGCTTCTTTATGCCATGCTCTTGCAGGAACCTTGCAAACTCATTTGAGAGGTACTCTCCCCCTCCATCTGACCTTAGGCATTTTATTTGCAGGCCTGTTTCTTTTTCAACCATAGCTTTAAGAGTTTTGAAATGCCCAAAAACTTCACTTTTCTTTTTCATAAAATACACCCAAACTTTTCTGCTATAGTCATCAATAAAAGTGACAAAATAATGACAACCTCCAAGAGATGCAGCTTTAGTAGTCCACACATTAGAGTAGATTAATTCCAATGGCTTTTTACTCTCTTGAACATGTCTAGGAAATGGTTTCCTTACCTGTTTTCCAAACTGACATGCTTCACATACCTTATGCATTTCTGCAACCTTGAATTTAGGCAATCCTGCAACAATATTTTGGGCCTGCATTGATTTAAGTCGCTGTACATTAACATGACCAATGCGTTTATGCCAGATATCAATATCTGCAACTACACCGGTCCCATGTGCAAACATTGCTGCACTCAATTCAGGCATGTTTGCATCCAACGTAAACATTCTACCCTTCTTCTTTCCTTTTGCTATCAAGCGACCTTTATTTTTCATATCCTCAACATAGCATCCATGAGGATTAAATCTGACCTGGAAGCCCTGCTCAACCATTTGACCAACAGAAACCAGATTCTTGGTGATATTCGGGACATGAAATACATCGGACAGGTATTTCTTTTTCCCATCCTGCATAGACAAAGAAATTTTTTCAATCTGCATAATAGGATGTGCAGTATCATCACCAGTCTCCACAAATCCTGGTTTTTCCATTTTCCTTGCATCCTCCATCCATTCTGCATGACCTGTCATGTGGTTTGATGCACCTGAGTCAACATACCATACATCGTTGCTTTCTTCTGCACTTGTCACAGAATTGTTCATGTGCTGCACCATAAACAAATGCTCATTTCTGTCATCACCCTGTCTACTCGAAGATGCATAATTCCCTTGTTGCAATTTTCCATTCATGATGTCATTCTGCTTTTTATAGTAGTCTTTAGCCATATGACCCATTTTACCACAGTAGTAGCATTCAACATTGCTGTTTGCATTTTGGCCTCTTTGCCATCCACCACGACCTCTTTGGCTCCCCCTGCCTCTAGATTTACCACGTCCTCCTCCATAGGACTGGTTTTCTTGAGTTTGTTGCATATTCTGATTTCTACCATGGTCTCCAGGTCGGCCTCCTCTACCTTTGCCTCTACCTCTTCTAGCATTTGAGTAGAAGACAGCTTCTTTTGAAGTTCCTCCTGAAGAAGATGCACCACCATTTCTCTGCTCCTCAGAAATTAGAAGAGCAATCAACTCCTCAAAATCAGGAAATCTTTCACGGATGAAAATGGATGTTCGGAACTGTGCATAATCCTTTCCTAGACCATTCAAGGTCACAGAAACTAAATCATCATCTTCCACTGGCGACCCAATGGAAGCAAGTGCATCTACAATCTTCTTCACCTTCATGTAGTAGTCATTGATGCTCATACTTTCTCTTTGCACATTGTGCAACTCTTGCTTGAGCTGCATTTTCCTGGCTTGCGTATTTGTGCTATACATTTTTGACAAAGTATCCCATGCCTCCTTTGGCGTACTTGCATCTTGAATATGCACAATCATAGAGTCTGAAATGCTGATAGACAGCCAGTGCATAGCTTTCATGGCTCTCTCATGCCATGCTTTAAATGCCTGCATTTGCTGTTGATTGGGAACATCAGGAAGAACTGATTCTTCTTCATTTCCTGCAACGAATTCCCAATATCCTTTTTCCATAAGGAAATTTGTCGTTCTGAACTTCCATGCTTGGAAGTTGTTCTTGTCAAGCTTTTCAGTGACAATCTGTGAAAGAGAATCAGACGCCATTACAGAACACTGCAAAAAATTCTGTCACTGCAAAGAACACAGCTTCAGCCTCACAAAGGAAAATTTGTAAAACTGACGAAATTGGTATTTGACCACACAGTCACTTCATAGTGATGATTTTGCATCAACAGGCAACAAGGATGATTCTGTAAAATCCAACGTCTCTGCGCACAGGCATACAATGCAATTTCTACAGTAACTTTTCACCGATCTGTAGAATAGTGGTCGCACAGTATAAAACAGGGCCTTTTCCTGAGTGCGTGCAGAAAACTCCCGCCTCCAAAACAGGCCCCGAAATGGCCTCAAATAAAAAAAACAGAGCAACCAAGGGCTAAAGCCCTTACCGCAGCATATACTACCCTCTTGCTACACCGCGAAAGGCGTCTCAATCTGAGACAATGCACTCTTGCACTTTCCGGCTGTGCTACCTGGCAAAGACTTGCTCCCAAAACAGAAAAATGAAAGCAACACTGGTCCTCTTACCAGAACACAGCGAACTTGGTTTGCTTTCTTGAGCTCCTTACCACGAACAAGGCTCCAATACCATGTCAAGATTGTGGGAGAGAAGGAAGAAGTCTCACTTGTAGCTTTCTTGCTTGCACAATGGGAGAATACACACAAAGGTGGAGGCTGAAAATAGTTTTCCTCTTCTTAGTTGTGTAAGCCAAAAAGAACTCTAGTACATAGAAATAGAAGAACCCTATATATGGGTCTCAAACCAAACTCAACTAACTAAGGTGGCATACTAACTGAGCCACGAACTAGAGTAGATAAGGATAGCTATCATCTAGCTATTATTCATAGGCGGTGTACCAACCGCATCTACAGCTAACAAGTCGGTGACATAAATGCACAACGGTCACCCTCGCATATCACGAGTGGACCTCGATATCTCAACAATATTGTCAGTGAATGCTTTCACAAGAAAAGAGCACAGCAAATGTAGAATGACCATCACCAAAGTCAATTTATGAATGAAGAAGAAGAAAAAGATACTTCCGCTACCATCAACAACTATGGCAGATTGTTCTAAGGAATTTGTTTCCATAGTGGATCTCTATGTTTCCCTTAGTGGATTTGATTTGTAAAACCCTTGCCAAAGATGTAAAGTCTCAAGCTTTAACTTGACTAGGCTACCTATGAGCTAGTCTTCCGAACCATGTTATCATGAAGGGGGGCAAAAGCCAACAAGTGTAGGAACTCATCATTTGAGGGGGGCGTTGAAAAATAGACAAATGATCTATGCTCTAGAAAGAGCTGTCCTGAATCCCATATGCACATGAGGAAGGTGGAACAACCCAAACTCTATAAAGCATTGTACTTGAATATGAAATGAATACAATGTCATGATGCTTTGTACTTTCAGTTAAGTGCAGTTCATTGTCAATCTTACACAAGATTGTGTTTATGAGTCCAAGCTAATCTATCTTGGAACCTAATTCACTTGTGTAACAGTTTGTCTCTACTTATTCATGTCATTATGAGTTTGGTCTTCATCTTTCATCCACCACAGCTTGTGTCATGCTCTAGATCCGCAACCTCTCACACCACCATGCTTCCATTTCTTCTCCCACCATTAATGAGGAGGATGATGTTGCATCATTCGATCAGTAACTGCATTAAAATCTCGGTTAAGAAAACCTGAAGCAAGAGAAAGATTAGTAAGTTTAGTCTAGAGATCCCGTATATGCCTGTTATCATTAAACCCATAATTGCAGGAAATCTTTCATATCAAGCAAATCCAATTTATTGCATGCCTCCCACCATGCTTCCATTTCTTCTCCCACCATTAATGAGGAGGAGGATGTTGCATCATTTGGATCAGTAACTGCATTAAAATCTCTGCTAAGAAAACCTAAAGTAAGAGAAAGATTAGTAAGATTAGTCCAGAGATCCCGTATATGCCTGCTATCATTAAACCCATAAATATTAGTAATGGATATTCTAGAATCCTCCCAGTCCATTTTAGTTGACAAGATTCGTCCATTGCTGCTGTTGTAAATGCATGTAGGGTTACGACTAGATTTGATGGCCATGAAGCATCGTGACTCGCCATCTTTGGTCCCAGCAAAATAGCATTGATAATCCCCATAAGAAAAAGACATGCCACTCCATTTATGCATTTTGTGTTCTTGGACCATCACAACATCCAAATCCCAACTCCAAACCCTTTTCCAAAATAGGCTACATACGCTTCACACATCCATTAAGCCCTTTGGCATTTATCGTAGCAATCTTCCCCCTGTCAATTACCCCCATTCTGATTATGTGTTGCTTCATTAAGTTGTACTCCTGCCAAAACAAAGTCAGTATCTCTTGTGGGTTGAGCATCATTATCCCATTGACTAGGAACCAAACCATTTCCTGCCACTTGTCCAAGAGGTTGACTGAACCTTTGCATCCATACCTGGAAACTCTCGATCCAACTGCTCCAAAGGAACCCTATTAAGATATGTGAAGGAGCTAGCCATGTTTCTATCAGACCGAGGTATAGCAACTTTGCTCCAAAAATTTCTAACCATCAAGGAGTAGTTGACGGCATTGTCCATTGGGTGCTCTAGTGTTTTTCTTGTTTGGCCTTTACTTTTATTGTTATTAACAAGTTTCCATCCATTTCTCCACAGAAGTAACCTATGCCTCATCTAGCTTCCCTCCTTGAGCTTGAGGTGCTTTTGCAACTTTTGCCCATGTGGTTCCATTCGGGCTCTGTTTAATTTCAGTAGATTCTGCATTTGAGTTTGGACACCCCTTAAGGTAGTGACTCGACTGCCCACATCCAAAATAAGCACCATCAAAATGGCTCCACACCAATTTGAGCCTAAGCTGACCCACCTGAGGTATATCCAGCTCCATTTTGTCTGGCTTAGGCTCACCAATATTCCATAAAGGACAAACTCTATTGCGAAATGGGCTAGCAAGCGGCGGCGGCAAATACAACTTTTTCCCCAAACCCTTGGCAATGTCAGGCAAGAAATTCCAAAGGTAAGCAAGCAGCTCGGGTATCTCCACCCATATAGGTGACTCTCACTTAACCAAATCTCATCTTGCCACCTCAATCGGTTTCCAGGGCATAATGTACACAAGTTCCAGCCCCCATAAATAAATTCCATGTGCCAAAATCTTCTTAGTAGCTTCTCTCTTGTTGAATACCACTTCCAAAAAGCCATGTCCACCATAATAAATCTACTCAGTCGATCCATTACCCTTGAGAATAGCATTAAACTAGGAGGTGACGTCCATTGCTTTCGGCATCCTACCCGTGAAAAAAGCCCACACTGCTCGTGCACTGAACCGAAGGATGTTATGATAGACCTTCCATCCAAACTGATCTTCTCGGCCACCCTAGGGACATGTTCTTCCATGTTATGCTAGAGAGTTGCAGCTAATATTTCCAATAACCTTCTGAGGGTTGACTTCTAGTTGAAGGTTATAGTCCTCACAAGAGCTAGGGAGTTTGCTATCAGCCGCCTCAAGCCTTGGGAAACCTTGTACAAAGCCATCGGTATTTTCATCTTCCACATGCAGAGGCCATGTCAAGCTCTCCTCTCTCTTCCTCTCATGATTTACTACAAAAGGCAACACTCTCCTATGACATAGATTCTATTGAAGCATTCTCATTTTCTTCCATGCGAACATCCTCATCCTGAGCTCAACTTAGAATCGTCTGTGTGTAAGGAAAAATCAAGAAAAATAGAGAAACAAATAGTAGGGTTATTGCTATATAAACAGAGTAGAACATGTCAAAGAAAAAGGGGCTTCAATGCATTGAGGGAGGAAAGAGAGAAGAAGGGGAGTAGAAGACTGAAGAACAAGGGGTTTAAGAGGTAGGGAGAGCAAAGGGGAGCTCATTTCTGCATTCAAAGTTGAGAGAGAGAGAGAAAGAGAGCTGAACATGTTTGTTGCAAGGTAGCAGTGAGGCAAGGAGAGCTTCATGTGACCAAGTGCATTCGGAGGCTATAGGTGAGTTGTTTTGATTATTGATCCCTTGTTGTTTGATTTGAAGATGGAGAAAGCATCGAGCATGATATGCCAGATTTTTGTCAAGCTTGCGCCTATTTTTGCCGTCACATTCGGACCCTCCAATTCCCAAAATAATTGTCTAACTATCTCAAAATTGTTTGATTTTCAAAATCGGACATAATCAGATCATCCAATAGGACAAAAATTTGACCAATCCAAAATCGGACAACCGATTCTAGGAATCGGATGAAAAACTTGCAAATCGGATGGGAAAATTTAACATCAAGTTCTGACAGGACTAGACCTTGTAGAGGCAAAGCCCTAGATGTAGAACACCCTAGTAGATCCCTAGGTAAGTGAAAGCAAAAATAGAGTCGATTGACCATACCCCAATAGAGATCTAACTAGAGATCTAAATAGAGTCGATTGACCACCGACAGTCCGGAAGCAACTGCAGTCATTGACCATACCCCAATAGAGATCTAACTAGAGATCTAAATGGCACTAAAATCTGATCTTATGTGAGCGAGCTTCTCATTAAGCGACTCTTAGACAACACGACTGCAAAATAGAGTGGAGAAACCTTGGCAGCTTTGTTGCTAGTAAGACTAAGAATCACCCCAAATTCTAGGAGCTAGGCCAAGATATCTGTGGGGTTGCTAAGCAACTCGACATGTATCAACCCAAAAATGACATGTTTAGCTTTGTGGAGCAGTTTGAGCAAGTATGTGAGGCTGACAGCCTCACAGACCTTGCTCAACATGCACAAGATTTTGGACTCTACCTAGGAGACAAAGGACGAACATGCTACACTAGTCTACAATAACTTCAATAACCTCAAGAGTCTATTCATCAAGAGATTCTCTGAGGCGAGATACTAACAATCTCATCGTTAGGTTGACGAAGTTCAATCAAAAGGACAAGGAGGATATCCAAGACTACGTCACCCATGTGCGGATCTCTTTAAGAGAATTCGTAGAATAAGCTAATGAACACACGGTCTCCACTATGTTCATAAGCAGAATCCGAAGTGAAGAGTTTTACAAGGCCTTGGTGAGAAACTCAACCCTGCAAAGGGATGTGCTAGCTAGGGACTTTGAAGAAGCCATACGAGGGGATAACCTACTCAAGGTGAGGAGCTGAAGACCTACAACACTATCTCTAGAACCTTGGAAAGAGCTATGACCATTGGTAAAAGATCTAACCAAAGCACCTAAGATAAGGACGAAAAGAGTGTCAAACAGTGCTGGGAGTTGGAAAACTTGAAGCTAGAGTGGAATAGGCTTCAAGAGATGATGAGAATACTTGCACTACCTCACATGCAATGTGTGCATTGTTGAGCAAATCACCTTTCCGACGAGTGCATGGATCCTACATCCAGAACCTATGTCAAAACCTGTGTCAATTGTGTTAGGTTTGGCCATGATGCAATGCATTTCCGATTACCAAGGCGATTGCCATACTCATGGCCATACAATCAACCATACTACCTAGGGAATAGACTGCAACCTTTTGGAAGGGGGCTCCACTATCAATGCAAGCCGTCCCTAGGATGGAATCAACCCCACAGGGATACCTAGATCATATCGAACATCATGACCTATCCACTGAGTGATACTTCAATAAATTACGTAGAGGAGGTGAACGAGGATGAAGCATACCTAAACCCTTACGTCTCATACAATGAAGAGGATAATCCCATCTTAATGGATTTTAGACCAGTGCTGGTGACGGCATTGGGTAGGGGAAGAGGTAGAGTTCTAGGAGGATAGAACCAGGAACCCATCGCATGCTAGACTTGCAGCCACCCATGACACATCTCATCTCAATGCCCGGAAATAGAGCAAGCCAATTGAGACAAGGCCAACCTAAGATGATGTAAGTGTGGGATCACACACTTGTATGCTGAGTGCACTAGGCGAAAATCTTTCACTAGTTCGCTATCGTACCATCTGTACCATTGGGATTGTTTGGAGTTGAAACACTTGATGCCAAAGTCACACCAATTTTGTTGAATGTCATGACTTGAGCACAGGAAAACAAGCCAGTATTTCATTACGCGGACCTAGAAAACTCGATGCAACTTCAATAGGGAAGAAAATCCATAGAAGAAGGAAAAAGAGGGCTAAGATGAAGATTATGCTTAAGACAGATAGTGCACCACGTTACCAAAGGGGAAGCAAGTCATGGATGTAGAAGCAGAGACATCTACTCCTAAGACAACAGAAAAGGAAAGTGCCAAGGTTGGAGAATATCCCAATCTGAGGCACCAATTAGAAGTGGTGGATAAGGTCAAGGAGTGGGTGAGAGAAGCCCAAGCGCACCTAAAGAATGCGGAACCCATTATCAAAGATGAGATCAATGAGCTCTCTAGTGTGTGTACACCGGTCTATCCTACTTAATTCAAATCAAGAGACACATGTGCACCCCATGTAACACCATATAGACAAAGCCTAGATGCCACAGGTGGGCAGACTACCCAAGATAATTGGTAAAAGAGTGTAGAGACTAATGAAAAGTAGATGGTTGGCAACTTGCTCATGACATTGATATCGACCCCCATGACTTTGCCTTTGGGAGAATTTCTTAGGTAGAACTCGACTCTTTGGCAAGGGTTAAAGCAGTGGGTAGAACAACATGACAAGCTTGGAGTGACTAACTTGCATGACCATGACACAATAATGCACATACCAAGCTTAACCTTAAACTCAATACCTAAGTCTTTGTACATAAATGCCTTTTAGGAAGGCATAGAGATGCATGTAGTCTTGCCTATCTCAATGCATTAGGAGATGCTATAAGAAAGGGAATTGCAGATACAAGAGCTGGAGTCAATGTGCTTAGCCATGTAGTCCTACATGCTTGGGGTAACCCATCTATGGAGACCATAAGGTTTAATGTCATTTTGGGTAATGGAATGAAGGCCAGACCATTTGGAGTGCTAAAAGACTAGCCCTTGAAGATAGCGAGAGTCCAGTTCTCAATGAAATTCATAGTCATGAAGGGAGTGGACTATGACATCCTGCTAGGTTGGCCCTGGATGCAAAATGCACAAGTGATAGAAGACTCAAGCAACAGTCTAATGTTCTTAGGCAATAGATCAAAAGCCGTGAGATTCAAGATGGATATTTGGAAGACCACTCCGATTAACCTAGATGCCATCTCCACTATGTTGAAAGGAGACTCACAAGTCATCGATTCCTATGGGCCACTAAGAAAGTATATCCCTTGCCTCAAGAACGAGCGAGATTGGATGCATCTGTTAGCCACCATCAATCTACTATTCTTAGATGAAGAGGAGGATTATAAATAGGCTGCCAGGGTAGCTAGTGAGTCCCACAAAGTTACACCATCTCAACTACCAAAGAGTAGGGTCCCACCATCAATATCACTCTGCACATAAGAATAGACACCATCATTGAGATTGAGGAAGAGGATGAGGAAGAAGTGGCACCTACATACCTACGCATATCAGTGATTGCCCAAAAGATACATGTCTTTGACACACTTATTGACAAGGGAACTAACTTTAATATTCTTAAACATGACCATTGGACCCTCGTTGGTCAGCCCCAATTGTAGCCTATTAGTGCTAAACTCAACCCATTTGAGAGATACTCCTACTTACCACTAGGGAAATGCAAAATGGTGGTCTCTATCGAGTTGAGAAGCCTGCCTATGATCTTCTACGTGATGCCTAACACCAAGGTTGCTGGTAAAGAATCACTGCTAGGATGTACATTCAAGAAACAAGCACCCTGCAATGTCGACTATGACTCGTAGTGTATTCACCTCACCATTGGCAATGTTCGAATAGTGTGATGGCTTTCAGCAAGGGCAGCGTGGCTCCATTGCAGAGCCTATAGTGCCACCAACAGAGGAACCAAGTGCAAGGTCTAAGGAGGGGGATCATAACTTGTTCCATTCTGCTTAGACAAAATGCCCGCAACCCAAAGGAGACACATCCAAGACCATTGAGCAGTAGTTCAAATGGGTGTCCAAATGACAACAACAGTTGGCTAGAAGTCAAATCACACGAACCTGTAACCACAGAACCTCACGCCCTAGGCCTAGGAGGTAAAGATGGCACTACCGAAGCAAATAAATAGTCAAGCCCCATGATGGGTTCCCAAAGACCTATTGTGCACTCATCAAGGCTACTATGAAGGCAACAATTGGATTGGTTGCCCAATACTACAAGCTGCAGGCATGCCTCTCAATCCAAGCTCTCCAGCCCATCTCAACAAAATGCTAAGCCAGTGAGGGATGAGAAACCAATTGACCCAAAAAGCACCAAAACCATAGAGCATCCCAATGGCTCCACAAGTGGAAAGCACTACATCATCTGAGCCCTAAGACCAACCCATCGCACAAGTGGCCACTAAACCCCCTACTGACCAATTCATAGCACAAGCATTAGTTCGCAAGTTATCCCGTCCAACAAAAACCTACCAAAACCTAACCTTCCACAAGCCTTAGACCCTCCTATAAGTATAGATCACCTTGACCTTAGACCTCACCATGAACACGGGGGATGATCTTATCACCTGCATCAGATGATTGGATGCCACATTCACCACACTAGCTAGAAGCTATGAATGGCTAGACTTAGGCCTTCTCGACAAGACAATAGCAATGAAAGTACGCTTGCCATGCACTTGGGAGGAATATGAGTTTGTGTTCATCAAGATTCTTGAGGTAGCCAAGGAATTGATGGCCAATGAGATCTCTTGAGAGCAAGCTCAAAACAATAGCTGATTGCATCCTATAGAAGGAGAAAAGTCTATACAACAAGCTAGGAGCTAGAAGAGCTTGAGCAGTTAGCCGAATTTGACTCTTCATTTATGAGAAAATGGTATGCTCTGCGTCTCCAATGGAAACAAGAGGGTTGCCAAATTATGAGCAAAATTAAGCAGAGATGCGTAATCAAAATTGCTGATTATGACCCTATCTATGTGGCTTCTACCTCATTTAGGATCTTGGCCATCAAGCACAAATGACCTTCACCCGTTTGCACATAACCTGCATTTTGCAAATCCTGCATCTCTCCAAACCATTCTGCATGGCTTGATTGGATGTACCTGAATCAACATACCAAACATCATCACGTGTTCCCTTTCTTGTAACAGTATTCAGCATATGTTGCATAACAAATAGATGTTCATTTTTGTCTTCATTCTGTCGTGAAGACGATGCATAGTTTCCTTGCTACAACTTACCATTGCGAATATCATCTTTCTTAGCATAACATTGGGCTGCAATATGACCTACTTTTCCACAATAGTGACACACAATACTAGAGTTGTTAGAACCTCTATTCTGCCATCCACCTCTTCCTCTAAAGCTCCCCCTGCCTCTAAAGTTACCATGACCTCTTGAAACCTGCATATCACCAAATTGCTGATTCAATCTGTTTTGCTGGTTGTCACTACCACATCCTGTACCATGGCCTCTTGAAGAGAACCTGCCACATCCCCTTCCTGAACTGGAGTAGAAAGCTTGGACCTGTTCACCACTTTTTTCATATGTCTCACTCTGCATGTTGATATCTTCAGTGATCATAAGGGAGACCAACTCATCGAAATCTGAAAATGGCTTTCTAGCATATACGGAAGTTACAAAAGACTTCCAAGCCTTTTCATTGTTAAGTCCACCCAAGGTAGATGACACCAAATCATCATCATCGGGCATTGCATCAATCGTTGCCAACGCATCTGCAATGCTCCTTACCTTCAGTGCATACTCATTGATAGACATCTTCCCTTTCTTCAATGTATTCAACTCTTGCTTGAGTTGAATCTTTAGCACCTTTGTATTTACAAAAAACATACTTTCAAGTATGGTCCAAGCTGCATATGAATTCTCTGCATTTGTAATATGTCCCAGCATATTCTTGTCAATTACTGCAGACAGCCAATACATGACCTCGATTGCCTATGAAAAAGAAGATTGAAAAGAAGAAGTAGTGTGTCCCGAGTCTTCAAGGGATACACCTCGATTGCCTATGAAAAACAAGAGAAAAGAAAGAAAACAACAACGGGAGTTGCAAGTGGCTGCTGAGGAATAAAGCATCAAGACCATCCACCAACAAACCCCTTGATGTCTCTCCTAATAGCGGTGAAACCTCAGACACATCCATGTCTTATGAAAAATCAAAGCAGCCGTTACCATCAACGGTTGCTTCAACACTCAATCCACTGACAATAGAACTCGCATTGACTAATTAAGAGTGGATACAACATTGTCACAACAAGGTGACAAATTCATACCAGTCACATCTAAGGAGAACCATGATGCAATAACAAAGCCTCAGGGAAAACATGGAAACCCCGAGAGCATAAGCAACCCTAGTGTTGTCCAATCTTGCTCATCTAGGCCTAAATCCCCCAACTATGCTAAAGCCTAGGAAAACTCTTAGAACCTTGCCTGAGATAGCAACCAAGCAAGCCCTCGTTGAACATAGAAGTGTTGCAGAATGCTTAACTGAGTTGGATACTAAACTCAAAGTATTCGCACGTGTCTACGTCCTGGTAGACATGGGCGCATTCCCTAAGGCGCAGCTTGAAGAATACTTGCCATTTCCCCTATCCTGGGAAGAGCAAGAACATCTTGACGAGCTCTATGACAAGCTCCTGCATGAATGCATGCGACTCACCTCTAACGAGGAAGCACGAACTATGCTTAACTGTAACATTCAATGATGTGCTCTACCAACCAAATCTCTTAGGGATAGAGCAACTAAAGTGACAATCGGAGGGTCAAAGTTAATTTGAGAAATGTTGGTTTGAAAGCCGTGTTGCAATGGCTGAACTAGGAGCCCAAATCATGATAGTCTTAGAAGAGCGATTGGCAAAATGGCAGTCTCAAAGAGACCCAAACTATGTGGCGCCAACTTCCTTTCGAGTACTAACTGCCATTCAGGGTATGGACTTAGCTGGAACTAGCCAAGAGAACTCTTTGGCTGATAAGGTTCTCACTGAGGAGGAGCTACATGTTGCAAGTAGACTCAGACAAGATACCATGATACTTGACATTGCAAAATACCTGATGTTGTTAAGAAGGATGCCACGAGTACTGGATGTGTGTGCCACACTCCAGTACAATCCTGAGTTCTACAATTGGTTTTTATCCTCGTGAAGTGACATGGATTCGTAAACATGTACATAAATAAACAATGAATTTTGTGATCTTGTATAGATAATATCAACACACGCAAGCAAGCATAAGGCACTAGCGTCCCTACCAGAACACTACGTGCCTACTCTAAAGAGGTACGTGCCGAAAAGAGGCCCCAAATGACACCACCCATGACACACGCCGAAAACCCCCCAAGCCAAGAGGACGAGAACTCAAGGGAGCACATGGGTTGTGGTAACACCAGCCGTACAGGCTCCCACCAGACGCTTGAGCACCAGATGCATGAAAGAGGAGAGGGCAGCTCGAGACAAGCAGGAATTTAATGCATTGTTTAAAAGCATTTTGGAAACAGTTGCGGCCAGGGACTACACCATTCGGGTCCCAACCGACATCTTCCCCGCCCAGCCTCACAGGAGCCCCTCACACCGGCATAGCCTTAGTCGGCCGACCACCTGGACTCGCCCCGCCTTGTGCAAATAGAGTAGTCCCTATGATATATAAGCAGCTTAACAAAGGCCATCTTGCCATAACTTTTTGTCTTTAAAGGGTTAAAGTGGTAGGATCCCCACCTATATACACTTTCCTTACCTATTGCTAATATATACCATGTCTTTAACAAGCATTGGAATATGCATCACAATCAGTATCATAGGATTTTGTTAAAGTAATATCTTGACATGATTGCATCTGTTGGTTGTACTTGATGCATGCGACTTGCATATACTCTCATGAAGTGACAAGTGGATGCAGGACGACGCAGGTCTTCCTGCAAACATGTTCAATGCCCAAGTCACCAAAAGACCACCAACCTCACAAAGAACCGTGACAAAGCCATGCTACCAAAAGTGAAAATCACCCTTGCGAGTGCCCACGTTGCATGGCCCAAAGCATGATCTTAACCACTTCCTCTTTCTGGGTTACACTCTACACCGGGCACTCACGGCAACTGTTACCCCAATTGTACCAACATCGCACATTGCAAAGAGGGTTGCAATATCTCAAGTGTATCTCCCCATCTCAACGACTGCTTCTCTAATAACGAGGCTAGGGAACAATCATCACTATAATATCCATTTCCTGAGGCTTTGAACCTTGACATTTCCCAACCCATTAAAAGGCTGATAGCCTCAACATATTGCAATGGTTGTACTCATGCAAGTCAAAAAAAGAAAAAAGAAAAGAAAAAGAAACGGAAAAGAAAATGGAAAAGGAAAAAAGAAAAGAAAAGAAAAAGAAAAGAAAAGAACGAAAAGATACGAAGCACCCACGAAGCACAGCACCTCCTCAAATTAGGTATGTCCAGTGACCTTGGTCGGCTGTATCAAGAATCGCGTGGTGGGGGGACTTGCTCAAGATGCTGTGCCGAACACACATAGAATGCACAAGGAGAAGCTCACTCAAGAGATAAGAAAAGAGATGGAGGCCAAAACGTTTTCTTGCTGGTCTCTTCTTCTTCTTCCACACTCTTTACAATGTACACAAAGTATAGATAAGATACAACATAAAGGAAAGTGCCCTACTAAGTCAAACAATGCATAACCGACTATACTAGTCGACTGGTGCTATAACTATGCCAGCTGTAAATAGGTGTAACAACCTGAATATAATAAGTAATGAGTCAGTGGCCATGTGAGAGTCATAATGACCATCGATGTGCTAAGTGTAGGCATGTGGACCCATCTAACCAGGCGGTCCATCATTAATGTCCACATGTGTTGAGCTTGTCATCTCAGCACTCCCACTCAAGCTCAACTGCATCTCTGCAACTCCAAGTAAGCTTCGAAACTTTTTGAAGCTTCTCTGTACCCAATGCCTTCGTGAAGATGTTAGCTATCTGATCCTGTGTGCTGACATACACCAATTCAATCTCACCTGCTAGTACCTTCTCTCTCACAAAGTGGTAGTGTACCTCAATATGTTTTGTCCTGGAATGGAACACGGGATTCCTAGCCAACTGTATACTACTCATGTTGTCACAATAAATGACAACTGGACCTTCCACCTGCACATCTAAATCAACCAATAACTTTTGTAGTCATACTACCTCACATGCTGCAATAACAGCACCTCTATGCTCAGCCTCTATACTCGACAAAGCAACTGTAGATTGCTTTTTGCTGCTCTAAGTAACCACTGCACTACCAAGAGAGAACATGTATCCGCTGGTAGATCTTCTATCAGGCATACTACCAACCCAATCTGCATTTGTGTATAGAAACACCTGTACATCTGTACCTGCCTCATAGAAAAGTCCATAATGTAATGTGGACTTCACATATCTCAATATGCATCTGACTGCATCCAAATGTGGCTTTCTAGGTACTTGCATAAACTGACTCACAAGACCAACAATGTAGCTCAAGTCTGGCCTTGTAATGGTCATGTAGATCAAACTCCCCACTATCCTCCTGAACATAGTAGGGTCTTCTATCTCATCCCCAACATCAGCACTTAACTTTACATTCTGCTCCAACGGGACTGAAAGTGGTTTGCATGTTATCATACCATACTTGGACAACATATCCAAGCCATACTGTCTTTGGGATAGCCATATACCATCATCACATCTGATCACCTCAATGCCGAGGAAGTACCTTAGCTCACCTAAATCCTTCATCTCAAACTTCTTCTTCAAAAAGTCCTTGACTTCAGCAATCCCACTATCACTATCACCTGTAATAATCAAGTCATCCACATAGATGACTATGATGACCAAACCTGCATTTCCCTTCCTCACATAAAGCGAGTGATCAGCATCAGAAATATAAAAGCCAATATTGACAAGATACTCTCTGATCTTGTCAGACCATGCTCTAGGTACTTGCTTGAGCCCATAGAGCGCCTTCTTCAACTTGCACACATACGTGGGATGCTCTAAATCTTCATACCCTACTGGCTGATCCATATACACTTCTTCTCGCAAATCACCATGCAAGAAGGCATTCTTCACATCCATTTGCTGCAACCTCTAACCTTTGGCTGCTGCCAAAGAAATCACACATCTGACAGTTGCCATCCTAGCAACTGGATTGAAGGTTTCTTCATAATCTATGCCATAAGTCTGGGCATAGCCTTTTGCAACCAGCCTAGCTTTGTACCTACTAATAGAACCATCGCCGTTGTGCTTAATCTTATAAACCCACTTACATCCAATAGCTTTCTTGCCCTTCGGCAATGATACTAGATCCCAAGTCTTATTGGCCTCTAATGCAGCCATCTCCTCATCCATTGCTGCATCCCAATGAGTATGACCAACAGCATCCTCAAAACAAGTGGGCTCAACATCCTCAACTAATTTCACCATATAAGCATAATGGTGAGCTGCATAACCTTCAAAACCAAATCTTTTAATAGGGTATCTAACCCTGCTAGCTTTCTTTGTAGATGTGTGCGGTGTATTGTTATATGCAAACTGTAATAAATGCAAATGAGTGTCCCATGTCTAAGGTTTAGAGATAGTATATGCATGTAAAAGATCTAGAATTGTGCTATTTGTGGCTTCTGTTTGTCCATTAGTTTCTGGATGAAATGCAGATGAGAAATCAATCTTTGTGCCTAGGTTAGCAAATAGAGTAATCCAAAAGTTGTTACAAAATCTAGAATCACGATCTGAAATAATAACTTTTGGCAATCCATGGTTAGTAAAAACAGTTTTCAAAAATAATTGTGCTGCTTGTGATGCTGTTAAAGTTTTCTTACATGGAATGAAATATGCTTGTTTACTAAATCTATCTACAACTGTCCAAATCATATCATGGTTACATTTAGTATTTGGTAAACCAGTAATGAAATCCATAGAAATTTGTTCCCAAGGTTTAGATGGAATAGACAAAGGCATAAGTAATCCATATTGTTTACCATGATGTCTCTTAACTCTTTGACAAATCAAACATTCAAAAACAAAGTTAGATACATCAGCATCCATATGCGGCCAATAAAAATCTTCAGTTAACATACGTAATGTAGATATGATACCTCTATGACCTTGATATGGGGGACAATGAATTTCATTCAAAACAAAAGATCGGAATGGAATTGTAACACACAATCTCTTTTCATAAAACATAAATCCATCATATCCTGCAATTCCCTCATGCACCTCAACTAGTACGTCGTGCATTTCATGCTCACACACACATCTCTGTAGCAACCCATCTTGCCCTAACCGATAGAGTTGGCCTACTATTCATTGATAGGGTTGGATTTTGAGAATGAATTGTCTCAGTCGGGCCTTTTCAATGGGTCGGCCCGGTATGACAATGAATAAACAGGAATGAAATTATTTTGAACTAATTTATTCCAATCAGAATGAAAAGTAATATCCTGGTGATATGTATCTTTCATAGCAATCAAAGAATCAAAAGATATGACAGAAATATTATGAATGGCAGGTCTTCTACTCAATGCATCAGCCACCACTACATTTTCTTTTTCGGGTTGGTATTGAATGATAGGATGAAAACTTTGAATAAAGGAAGCCCATTTGATATGACGGTCAGAGATTTGAGGTTGGCTAAGTAAATGTCTAATACTTTGCTAATCGGTCTTTATCATAAATTGTGAACCCATTAAGTAGTGTTTCCACTGTCTTAATGCTTGTACAATTGCTAATAGTTCTTTGTCATATGTGGAATATTTCAGCTCAGAGGGTTTCAGCTTACAACTAGAATATGCTATAGGATGATTGTCTTGCATAAGTACGGCTCCTATTCCTGATCCACTAGCATCGGTCACTACTAGAAAGAATGGTCTATTAAAGTCAGGTAACTGTAAAACAGGGGCATTGGTTAATGCATGTTTCAGTAAGTCAAAGGATTTTTGTTGATTTTCGGTCCATTGATAAACTATTCCTTTCTTGAGAAGTTTGGTTAATGGTAAGGCAAGTAATGAAAAATTACGTACAAACTTCCTACAGAAACTAGCAAGACCAAGGAATGAGCGTAACTCATGCACGTTTTTAGGTACAGGCCAATTCAATATTGCATCAATTTTCTTAGGATCAACTTTAATTCCATCAGATGATACAATATGACCTAAATACTCAATTTCCGTTTTAAAGAATTCACTCTTTTCAGGATTCGCATACAGTTGATTTTCTTTCAATAACTGAAAAACCAATGACAAATGCTCATAATGTTCTTTCTCATTTTGACTAAACACCAAAATATCATCAAAGAAAACAATTACACAATATTGATATTTCAAAAAGATACGGTTCATCATTCTACTAAAGGTAGCAGGTGCATTAGTCAATCCAAATGGCATGACCAAAAATTCGTAATGACCAAACTGTGTTCTGAATGCAGTCTTGAATATATCTAACTTATCTAGCCTCACCTGATGATAACCAGACTTAAGGTCAATTTTACTAAATATAGAAGATCCTTGCAGTTTGTCCATAAGGTCATCAACTCTAGGAATAGGATACCTATTCTTTACAGTGATCTTATTTAAAGCTCGATAGTCAATGCACATACGATAGGTATTATTCTTTTTCTTGACTAACAGTACAGGTGCATCGAATGGAGAACTGCTAGGTCGAATCAAACCTCTATTTAGTAATTCCTCAACTTGACTCTGGATTTCTTTTTGCTCTATCTGGTTATGCCTATATGGTGCTTTGCCAGGGATTAAATCTATCTTATGGTCTTCTGGACGTGAAGGAGGTAAACCTGATGGGGTAGGTCTTCTGCAAAACAATCCTTAAAATATGCAATAAATTCTTTATGCCTAGGGTGCATATGATTTTCTTTTACTTGCAATTCATTCACCCAAATGAGATAGGATTTACTACTCTTGTGTAATGCACGTTTAGCTTGAGTATGCGAAAGCAATGGAAAGACATTAGATGCATGCATACCATATAATGTAATAGATTTTCCTTGAAAATTAATATTCATTGTGTGTGTGGGATAATCTATATCTGGGTTATGCTGATGACGCCAAGGCATTCCTAAAATAATGTCACTCGACTGTAATGGAACAACTAAGAAATTTCTTCTTTCAGTGTATTGACCAATTTGAATTTCTAAGTCTTGCACTTCCTGTGTACCATTATACCTAGTGCCTAAAAATGCAGCTTTTATGCGATAATGCGTAGGTACAGTCTGTAATTTCAATTCTTTTACTAATTTTGCTGAAATAAAATCATGAGTACTACCGTCATCATGCAAAATAGTCTTTTCCTTTCCATGCACCAAACATTTCATAGTCAATAAAGAATGTGGAGTAGGCATACCTGGTAAAGTATCGGAAGTAGTAGTAGTGTCGTCCTCATCTTCAGTGAAATCAGGCATATCCTCATGTTCGTCTTCGTCCATGGCTCCAAGATAGTTGATATGAGCTTGTGGCTTCTTTGAATGACAATTTTATGCTAGATGTCCAGGCTGGTGGCATTTATAGCATACTATTGGCTTGACTTTGGTTGCATTGTTTGCAATAGCGGAAAGTCTAGGTACATTAGGATTTGGCTGTGGAATAGGCTTAGGATTTGGATTGACATTGGATGGTAATGCAGGTGGTTTTGCCCAATTCTTGCGGAAAGATGATGAAGAGAAACACCCTGGATTAAATCTTCTACAATTGGAATTGAATTGTTTAGATCCATAATTACCATTGGCTTGGAATTGCTGTGGATGTCTGTCTCTACCGCATAGCTTATCTTCAGTGTCATGAGCTAGTGAAATGGCGTTTTCAAGGGTCGCAGGCTTGAACATGTTAACTTCAGCGTAGTAATGCCCAAGAAGTCCAGACATATACTTCCGCTTATGTGTCGCCTCTGGTATGTCTTCAAGCATGCGTAGCTGGAGGAGTGCATTCCAAAAACGCTCTGTATACTGAGGAATAGGCTCACGATCCCGTTGCTGGAGTAGATCCCATTGCTTAATAGCCTTCTCATGAAATTGCGGTGGAAGGAAATTCTGCATGAACTTCTTCTTGAAATCTTCCCAAGTAGCAGGACATTCTATGCTCTTGCGTACTACAGTCCACCAAAGTGATGCTGTGTCTACCAAATGATTAGTAACACACTTGATTTTATCTTTTTCTGCATAGGTTTCCTCATGGAAATAGTCATCAAATTGACTAATGAATGCTAGAATAGTCTTTCCTTCTCTTATGCCATTGAAAGTACGAAATTTGAAACTTCGTTTACTTATCTTTGATTCCTTGCGAATGGTTTGAGCTTCAAGAGTGGCGTCAATGGTACGTTGAATCAAATCTTCAGCTTGAGGTTCTTCTTTGTCGGTAGACGCTCTTTGTAATTTTGCCAGTTGCGCTTGCAATGCTTGCCTAGCCCTTCGTTCTTCTTCCAATTGCATCATGATTAAGTCTAGCTTTTGCTCCATCGTAGGCTCAGGTAGGTCGTCTTCAGCCATAAGATCATCCATATGTGGTTCCGTCATCCTGTAAAACTCAAAAGACCTTTCTCACTCAAAATCAAGTTAGCGGGATGAGCGTAGCTCAAGTTCGGGGATACAAGGCTTATGTGTTTTTGGATATTTCTTTCTCAATCTTCAGAAAATCTGCGATTTTTTCTTCTTCGTATGCTGAAAATGCTTCAGCAAACCTGCATATGGGTAGAATACCTTCCAACGAACAACTTTGCAGTTCGGAGTTTCTGCACAGGAACAGCCCTTCTAGGAGTTTTGAGCACAAGTTAGTTCTGACTCCAATTGACTAGTCTGACTTGCAGAGTTGCAGACTTATGTGACTTGCAGAGTTGCAGACTTGCAGAACTTAGCCGACTTAATGAACTTGCAGAACTTGATCACAGATTACTTGCAGAACTTGATTTCTTTGGTGTGGGACCTGGAGGTGTTGACCAGAGATGACTTGCAGGAGTAAGCTTAGTTTGATTAAGCTTAATTGCTTAAGCTTAGTGGGGGGCTTATGGCAAAAAACGGCGCAGATTCGTGGGGGGGGCCGTTTTTTTTTGCCGTGATTTTCGGGATGAAGCCGCTTGTCAACGATTTGATGATTGAAGCTTCCTTAAGCTTCTAATCAAGCTTATTGACTATTAATCTTAAGCTTTGAAGCTTAATGAAAAGGAATTACTCTGTTTATCCACGCTTTGATGAAGGAGGTGAAGGAGTGGTCCTCCGTCTGTACAGCCCAGTCCTTCGCGATCTGATGATAGAAACAGGGGTTCTTGATCGCCAGAAGTCTGCCTATATCGACGGTTCGTGACGAGATTGACCGTAGAGCCTGATCGTTCCAGGAGCTCCGCCTTCGCATGAGATGGGTAGCGATTGAAAGCTCTTGATCTCAGCTTCGCTCTGATACCACTGGTGCACAGATCGGTCACTGTATGCTCACGTAGTGAATCCCGGAAGGTCCCCAAGAACAATGAACTCTACTTTTTGCACAAGTTACAAGGTAAAAAACATGAACGATAAGAGCAAGAGACCAATTGGGTGCTATCTCCCCCCATGCCTTGTGTGAGCGCTTCACAAAGCATGTATTTTATGTATATTTCTTCTTCATGCTCAATCCAATTTACAAAAATATATCAAGCTTTTAGCTTTTGAGTTTTCTTTTACAAAAATAGAAATAAAGCTAATGGACGGTGCCCAAAGAGTTTGGCACGCCCAACACAATGTCCAAATAGAAATAACATATCCGTGCGCATGGGCGCATACAAAATAATAATAAATAATCGATGCCTCAATAAACATGACAAAATATAGGCGTGGCGCCTATCAAAATATAATCCATAGATCGAATACTCGCTATCCTTCAATGCTTTCCTCCGCCACTGCTGCTATCTCTACACATCAACTGAAGCATTCATAATCGTTAGTAAAATAATACAATTAAACCGACAAAAGTGAATACCTAGCAGTCTTCAGCTACATAAATAAATCAACTGGTTAGAAATAAATCCTAACCTTAATTTATTACGAGTGCGCACTCTAAACTCATAAACGTTTATTAATTTAATATGCATTTTGCGGAATCACCCGCTATGGAATCACCCATGTACACACTAAATTAATGAAATGCCTAAAAAGGACAGGCGTCCCCATCAACTTCTCGCACAAAGAATCCACTTTGTGTATGAGCCCCGGTCATCAAAGTTTACGGAATCCACCGTAAAACCTCACGGAATCCACCGTGGCACGGAATCCACCGTGGAATATGCCTCCTGGCATCAGCATGTCCAATGCATTTGTGCCAAATTTCAATATCTGCAACAACACCTTTTCCTTTAGCATACATAGCAGCATTCATAGTATGGAATTCCAGCATCCAAAGTAGACATACATTCAACTCTACTTCCCTTTGCAACTAACCTGCACTTGTCATTGAAGTCTTCTACAAAGCAGCCCTTTGCATTAAATCTGACTTGCAGCCCTTGCTCAACCATCTGACCGACTGACACCAAGTTCTTTGTAATAGATGGCACATGCAATACATCTGAAAGACTCTTTGTCTTACCATCATGCAAGGACAAGGAAACTTTTCCAATGTGTGAAATTGGGTGGCATGAATCATCACCCGTTTGCACATAACCTGCATTTTGCAAATCCTGCATCTCTCCAAATCATTCTGCATGGCTGGTCATATGATTGGATGTACGTGAATCAACATACCAAACATCATCATGTGTTCCCTTTCCTGTAACAACATTCAGCATATGCTGCATAACAAACATACGTTCATTTTTGTCTTCATTCTGTCATGAAGACAATGCACAGTTTCCTTGCTGCAACTTACCACTGCGAATATCATCTTTCTTAGCATAACATTGGGCTGCAATATGACATGTTTTGCCACATTAGTGGCACATAATACTAGAGTTGTTAGAACCTCTGTTCTTCCATCCACCTCTTCCTCTAAAGCTCCCCCTACCTCTAAAGTTACCACAACCTCCTGAAACCTGCATATCGCCAAATTGCTGATTCAATTAGTTTTGGTGGTTGTCACTACCATGTCCTGTACCACGGCCTCTTGAAGAGAACCTGCCATGTTCCCTTCCTGAACTGGAGTAGAAAGCTTGGACCTATTCACCACTTCTTTCAGATGTCTCACTCTGCATGTTGATCTCTTTAATGATTATAAGGGAGACCAACTCATCGAAATCTGGAAATGGCTTTCTGACATATACGGAAGTTACAAAAGACTTCCAAGCCTTTTCATTGTTAAGTCTACCCAAGGTAGATGACACCAAATCATCATCATCGGGCATTGCATCAATCGCTGCTAAGGCATCTGCAATGCTCCTTACCTTTAGTGCAGACTCATTGATAAACATCTTCCCTTTCTTTAATGTATTCAACTCTTGCTTGAGTTGAATATTTCGTGCCTTTGTATTTACGGAAAACATACTTTCAAGTATGGTCCAAGCTGCATATGAATTCTCTGTATTTCTGATATGTCCCAGTATATTATTGTCAATTACTGCAGACAGCCAATACATGACCTTTTTTTCTTTTGCATTCCATTCCTTCCGTGCCTTTGTCTCTTCTCCAGTTGGAGGATCACTCACCTCCGGCTCCTTTTCTTCATCTGACACAAACTCGTAGAGGCCTTTTCCAATAAGGAAGTTTGTGACATGAAACTTCCATGAAGGGTAGTTATTCTTGTCGAGCTTTTCAATGATGGGGTTTCTACTGTTCTCTGCCATTATCACAAAACTAATACCAAACAGCAAGCAAATCTTTTGCAACCCTCGACTTGTAGTGCACAACAATACACCAGACATCCTTTTTCACTGTCTCCTCAACAATACATGCAATCTACAACCAGTTTGCAGATAAACCTTTTGTTTATTCGTTGGTAAACACCTTTGAACTTACAAATCTAAAATCTGTAACCTGTGCACCTATATACGGCAGACAGAGCTGAAATTGCAGGGTATCTTGAACTGTTGTCCGCAATCTTGCGGCTCTAAAACGGGGCCTGAAATGACCTCGGATGGCCAAAATAGTAGCGAGAGAGACCTAAAGGAAAAATCTGTAAAATACATAGTGCTCTTCGCGCACACCAAATCTCACTGCAATATGAGATTTTTGCTCTGCCCTGCTTCTGGTGCCTCCATAGGCACTGTCCAAGAGAAAGAGTGGAAGAATGGGAGAGCTTCTTACCCGTGGCTTGCTTGCTCGAACCTTGCTTCTTCTCCTTCACTTTAGCCTTCGAAATCAGCCTCTCTCAGTGGCGCGGCTCTGATATCATATCAAGAATCGCGTGGTGGGGGGACTTGCTCAAAATGCTACACCGAACACACACAGAATGCACAAAGAGAAGCTCACTCAAGAGACAAGAAAAGAGATGGAGGCCAAAACGTTTTCTTGCTGGTTTCTACTTCTTCTTCCACACTCTTTACAATGTACACAAAGTATAGATAAGATACAACATAAAGGAAAGTGACCTACTAAGTCAAACAAAAGGAAGACAAAGGCACACAAGGAAAATCTAGAAACACAAGAAGTGTAGAAAAGTCCTAAATAAGGGAGAAAGGCGCACAAGGAAAAGCGCAAGTCAATACTCTTGTAAAAGAGCGCAAGCGCATCATGATTTAATTTAAGGAGCATTGGGCTCTCACCCATGCAATTTATAAAGGTAGATGGGCGGTAGAAAGGAAGCTAAGAAGATAGGAGGACAATGGGAAAAGGGGCCTAGGCCACGGTCGGCCATGTAAAAAAGGGAATAAGGGGATGACCGCCCAAAAGGGATTTAGGATTTTGTATATAAAGTTAAAAAGTGAATGAGAAGCTCATTCTTGTGTGTGGCCAAAAGTGGCTCTCCTCCTCTTCTTTTTCTTCTTCTTCTTCTTACTTGCTTGAGCTTGTGCTTGAGAGAGGGAGTGTGAGAGTGTGAGGGCAAGGGACCGGGGAGGAGAAACTCTCCATCTTCTCCTCTCTTCTTCTCTTCTCTTCTCTTCTCTTGTCTTGTCTTGCTCGTGGCTATGGAGCTTGGAGCGTGGAGCTTGAGGATGGAGCTTGCTTGAAGCTTGCACTTGGATCGTGGAGCTATCGAAGTGCGCAGGAGAGGAGGTAACTCAATCGGCATGGAGGTAAGCTCACTACATCCATAGATATGGATGGCACGTCGGCTATGTGAGAGGTAGCCATTAGTACTTGGCTTGGAACGCTTGAAGCAATAAATGGTCTGTGGGTCTTGGCGGTTGAGTGAAAGCTCCCACAAATGATAATCTTGCCATTTAACCAAATAAAGCCATTTGAAAGGTTATTATGTGAGTTATCTTCTATGAGACCTTGCTGTAATTTCTGAAAAATATGGCTGAACTCGTCATCTAGAAGATAAGCCTCATGTAGTTCTTCAATCCAATCACTATGCAGTTCTGTCATTGCTGAAACATTGCAAGCCCACATACGAGAAAGAGAATCAGCCACTATATTGTCTTTACCCCTCGTATGAGTGATGTCAAAGTCATAATTCTGCAATGTAGCTACCCACCTACGCTACTTAGGAGTAAGATTGGAATGGGTAAGGAAATACTTAAGAATCCTATGATCACTTTGGACCCTAAATCGGTTGCCATACAAATAATGGTGCCATTTCTTTATTGCATGCAAGATAGCCAATATTTCTTGCTCATAAATATTCATGGCAATTTCTTTATCTGTAAGTTTACGGCTTTCAAAGGCAGTCACTCCATGCTCCTATAACAAAACAGCCCCAATACCACGACCACATGCATCACACTATATGGTAAATTCTTTGGAGAACTTTGGGCATACTAAAATAGGAGTAGAAGTAAGGAGTTCCTTTAACTGGTTGAAGCTACTATTTGCAAGAGCATCCCAAAAGAAAGCTTCCTTCAATAGCCACATAGTGCTTGATGAATCGGTGGTAGAATGAAGATAGACCAAGAAATCCTCTAAGAGAAGTAGTAATACTAGGTGTTGGCCAATCTTTTATACATTGCACCTTCTTAGGGTCAGCTTGTATCCCTTATTCACTAACAATATGTCCCAAGTATTCCACTTCAATCTGCATGAAAGAACATTTCTTGTCCTTAGCAAAAAGTGTGTGATGTCTCAATACATCAAAAACCTTCCTCATGTGTGATAAGTGATCATGTAGAGTCTCACTATAAATTAGAATGCCATCAAAGAATACTAAGACAAACTGAAAGAGGAAAGGTTGTAAAATCTTATTCATTAGGCTTTGGAAGGTAGCTGGAGCATTTTTAAGCCCAAATGGCATCATTAAGAAATGATAGAGCCCTCGATCAGTCCTAAAAGTAGTCTTGATTTCATCACCCTCTTGCATGTGGATTTGATGATACCCTGACCTCAAATCAATCTTCGTAAAGAATCGAGTCCCCCTTGGGCTCATCAAGAAAATCATCAGTCCTGGGTATTGGATACCTGTCTCAATGTGATCTTATTAAGATCCCTAGAGTCAATGCACATCCTGAAAGATTCATCTTTCTTTTTTACTAACAAAACTGGAGATGCATAAGGTGAAGAACTTGGTTTGATGAATCCCATCTCAAGAAGCTCCTTGATTTGCTTGGCTGCTTCCTCTCACTTACACTTAGACAATCTGTAAGGTGTCTTATTGATTGGCTTTGAGTTGGGCTCCAAATCAATAGGGTGATCTACTGCTCTCTTGGGAGGCAATGAAGTAGACACCTCAAACAAATCCCTATACTCCTCAAGAAGAGCTATCAATGCTCAATGACTTGCTAAATTATTGGGTTGATCTTCCATTTCTTTATTCAAATGAAAAACAAATATATGTGAATGCCTCTCGTACTCCCTTTTGAGTTGTTGAATGGTGATAAGCTGAAAATTTGATCTACTAGGAATTCCCTATAAATGGATAAGCTATGCATTGAAGATAAACTCCATATACAGATGTGAGAAATCCACAATAATTTTTCCTACCAATCACAATCGAGTACAATATCTATAGGCCCCATTTCCAAGGTGATCAGGTTTACTTTTTCTTCAAAATTTTTAGCCAGCTGTAAAGAAACATGTGGGCATATTTGTCTGTTGATTTCTTCTTCACTATTGGCCAGTTGAACTCTAATAGGGTGTTTAAATCAATGGGAAGACAATTCAACTTTTCCATGATGGACTTATTCACAAAACTATTTGTACGGCCACTATCTATCAGAATGAACAAAACCTTTCCATGAATGTTACCCTTCATATACGGAGTGTATTAGGGCTCTTAGAACCTATCCAAGCATCCATGGAAATGGAACAACTAGTAGCAACAAGTGGCTCATGATAAGTCCCACTTGGATCAAAAGGAACAGTCCCACCTAGATCAAAAGGAAAAGAGTTGGCTGAATCATAAAAATACTCTTGCCCAACTTCTTCCTCAAGATCATCATTTTTAGCATCAAGTGCAATTGCATTAGCTTCATCAATCTCATCTTGAGGATCCTCAAAGACTAACATACTCTGAAGTTTGGATTTGGAATTTTTGTATACACACTTTGTGGCATGATTAGGTGTATACTTTTCCCCACACTTGAAACATAAGCATTTTTCCTTTCTTTCCTTATAGACGTCCATAGGGATAGACTTAGGATTCATGTTGGTTGAAATGGATTTAGGCATGCTATCCCCTTGTTTGAAGTCAACTCTAGGACTGCTTGCTGTCTTGAAATTATTTTGAGGTCTTGAAGCATTGAACGGTGGATAAAGTTGGCACCCTTAAGCCTCCACTTGGCACATGATTGTTGCCATAAATGTTACTAACTTGTACCTATTTTAAAATAGTCCTTGGTTTTCCAAAACCAGGATGCAACGAAGATTCTCTTCTATATTTCCTTCCATAGCACATCGCAAGCTCAATAGCTTTAAAAAGAGAAGTAGGGTTTTGTGCCATGATGTCAGCTTATAAAGATGGCTCTAAGCCGTACATATACTTGTGGAGCTTAGCCTCATCATTGATGCTCTCTACATACATGGTTAGGTTGAGAAATTGGTTAGTGTACTCTCTTACACTTAAGCCTCTTTGCTCCAAACCATACCATCTCCATGCCAATTTCTCTTTTTAAAGAGGAGAGACAAAGACTTCAGCCATAAGTGTCTTGAAAGCTTTCCAATTCTCTACAAGTATGTTCCCCTTTTTAATATACCTCCACCACGTATGCGCAAATCCCTCCAAGTGCAAGGAAGAAAAATGAATCTTCATGTCATTAGTTCTAGGAAATATGTCAAAGTAAGATTCCATTATGAAGATCCATTCCTCTAAATCAGATGGTGAAGATGACTGACCATTAAACTTGGCCAAAATGAGCTTGTCTTTCAACTCTCTTTCATGGAATGGTTGCTATCCCAAAATAGACTGATCATGAGTGCCAGGCATTGAACCCCCAAAATGAGATGGAAATCTCCCAATAGGTGGCTAAGAACCACTATGCAATCTTCCTGTTGGTAGAGGACCTCTAGGAAGTTGAGTATTCATTCCAAAAGCTTGGGAATTGGCTCCATTCAAAGTGCCCAAATAGTCATCATGCCTTTGTGAAGTCTCACCTACTTCATATTGGCTATTTGGGATACCTCTTCATCTGATAACTCCATGTCCTTGACCATTTTGGTTAGGTGGTTGAAGTGGGACTGAGGGCTCACTGTTTGAATAATCTTTCTCCTTTGCTTCTTTAGATCCCATTTGCATTTGCATCCATTGGGAGACTTGAGCCATTATTTGAGTATTGGATTCCACCAACTTGTCAATAGAAGCCTTTGTGTGAGTCGTTGAATCCACTAATTTCTCAATAGAAGACTTTGTTTGATCAGTAAATAAAAGCATATGTTCCACTCTTGATAATAGGTCCTCATGACGTTTTTTATACCTTTGTTCATGGACACACAAGGTATTATTAAGTGCATTGATTTCTCCAAGTTATTGAGACTCGTCACAGGGGTCTCTTGGGGTGTGTTCTCCAATATAGAATCTCTAATTTGCTGAGCATAATCATCATGGACCTTATTTTTACCTTTATGCCCTGCCATAATAGTGTGGTCCTGCAGTACCCTGTATCAAAAAAATGGCTATAACTTGGGCTAGGAAACTCCGATTCCAAAACTTTTTAGTTCAAATTGAAGCTAAGAATGCCTTCTTTAAGATATACTATAGCACACTATAATAGGTTTAGGATAGAAAATTCTACAACTCAATCTTTGAGTCTGAACTATCCAGGCTTGCACCCTGTTTTAACTAGTGAATGCCATGTTTCCACCCTGTAAGGTAATATAGTAACCCCGAATGGCTACCAAACCTTGTAGAAGACTGAGTAGGACCTATGGGTACCTTGTAGTACCTGCACCTATATTTCAGTAATAAAGTTTGTACCTGTAAGGACTTGTCAATGCCCTATAGTGTCCTGTGAAGTCCTTGTTTTACCCTATTTTACTCCTGATGGTACTTGAGCCTTTGGAAAATCTTGAATCTTCAATTCTCCACTTGTTGTACCTGTGTGAGGGATAAAATGGCAAGACATTTTCTTCCCAGCTTCTTACAATACATGGCATAATATTAATATTATTTGCATACTAAATCCTTATTCTTCCCAGCTTCTTACAGCCAGTTGAAGAAAAGAGGAGGAAAAGAGAAGGATAGGAGAAGTGGATAGGTGGAGAATGTAATGTGCTCACCCGAGCCACTTCCTCGTCAACACGTTCTTAGAAGCCCATTAAGAGATTTCCTAGAAAACAACATCTCAGATTTGATGATTTACCTCAGAGTTTGCTATCTAGGCTTGCTTGAGTCTACCCCACAGTGGAAGTCTTAGCCTGGGAGGTCCACTAGGGTTTACTGTATGGTACCACATGAGTGTAAGGGAGGGGGGTTATTTAAGGGAAGGAAGATACATTTTATAAGGTAAAGTCCCATAAATAGGGGTTAGATAAGGGGTATTTTCATATATTTCTTGCACGCAGGTGACGTCTCCTTATTAATACTGGTGAATCTCCCGTGAGTTTTGGTTGTTCCCACGAGGATTGACCTGGGTTTTTTTTGTTCCTATTATGAGTCAAATCAACTAGTAATGGTTTATTAGTGTCAGTAGTTCGAGTTTCCACTTCTTATAGAATTACCCGACTGAAACAAACTTGCATTGCACTTGGTTCAAAGAGAAAGGGAGACGAAGGGGAGTGTGGCACTTCGATCCCTTCTACCCATGGTGCAAAATCCCATTCTAGGTCCCTAAAATGATGCAAGTTAGGCTTCTTGATCTCTAGAGGTCATACATTTACCTATTTAAAAATGTAAATTTTTTCCCTTTTTAGGAAATCTCTCGGCTCATCAAATCCACCCAACCATAGGTCTAGATCCATCGTGGATCCATCCTCCTTCCCTCAAAAGAGTATTTTTAATTACCTAATTACCTGCCACCTTAGATTCAACATATAAAAATAGCTTCTTTGATTATCTCATGATACAAATTTGTTACTACATGCCTTTATTTCACGACACAAAGATAGGGTAAAGCAATTCCTTCTCAGTAGTTCCTTTAAGAAAAATAACTTTTTACAATGTTTTCTATTCTAGCTAGATGTGATGTCAACCCGAAGGTATTAATCTCTCCAAGTTTAGTTCCTAAACTAGTATTGGAACTTCCAAGTTACTATCTGAAATTCGAAGGGTAGTTGGCAGTTTGTAAGAGTTTAAGGAGTTTATGACCAAAGCCCCCTGGTATCATCACCTCCTCCTACCAACTAGAGTTCCCTACGATAAGACCTTTCGCACCATAATTACTCTATACTCGCTAACACAATTTTTTTTTTAAAAAAACCCTTGAAGTAGGTTTTATCCACGGTTGCCTTGGGGAGGTCTAGTGCCATTGAAGAACACTGCCTCAGTCCAACGTTCTGTGTTCATCGGAATATTGCCTCAGTCGCGATCTGTATTCGATCATGCATCTTTTATCTTGATGATTTTAGGAAAGATTAGTACCGTTTTACAATCACAAGCATCTTATTTTGAATGCATTATACATAAACTTTTAACAAACTTATTTTTGAGATAATTCTTTCCTTCCTAAAAATAATAATATCAAGGCAAAACTTAGCGTAAGTGGCAATATCTTCCAATAATCTTCTCAGATTACCCTCCCCTCGCGACCTAGTCCGAATTGAATCTAAACAAGAAATCTGTTTTTGAGAACAATTCCTGTGATGGTCTTTTCTTTTCTCAATGGAGTTCGTGGGTTTTTCCTCAAAAAAAATCTTAGTTAGTTTTATTATAAAAATTACACTTCAATACCCTTTTTTTTCATATGGAAAATTAGTGTCTGTGTTTATCCATCAAAGGTTCCATTAGTTCAATATAGATCAAAATTTTCAAGTCTTTTTAAGAACACATTACCTTCCTTGTACTTCTCCTTGGAACATCTCATACAAACCCAAATTATTCCTTGGAATTTGTGGTTAAGAATTTCTTTAAAAGATTTTATGCATGAGATTTAAAAAAAGTCATATTTATGAAGGCAACTTTTTGTTACCAATTCATAGGATGATGATCTGCTAGCTGCCTTTAATATCAAAATATGGTACCTAGGGATCTACGACAAGTGCTTGGTTGATGGTATTCACAGCTTCATTTGTAATCCCAATACTCTCCATTCCATTTGTAGTGGTCATATCCGCAGCATTATTGGCAGCCTCTACGACCTTCATAATTTTATTCTTTAGGGCCATGGTCTTTAATCACGAGATTGTAGAGGAGATTTTGGCAATAGAGCTTGGGGGTTTCACAATCGGATTGATGGGGGATGGCGATTACTGAGAATTGGGAAAAATCGAGTAGAGTCTTGATTCCACAGGGAAGTGAAGGTAGAAGGGATGGGGGATTCGACGGACTATCATCTTTGTCTTCATGACAAGAATTTCCATCCTCATGCTCCTCTTGCCCCGCTCCCCTTGCTCTACACTCTTAATTTGAGAAGAGTCTCTTCTCTTCAATTGGCTATGACCCCTCATGCCCCATATTTATATTTAAATTGAGGAAGAAGGGGTTTATGGGTACTGGCCAAGAAGCGAAACTCTTTGTGGAGGGCACCTTGGTAGTCCATAATCTAGAAGCTTTCAAGATGCAATCTAATCCTGGCAATTTAATCTTTGAGGTCCAAAGAGGCTGCAAGAGATGCCATGACTAATTTGCATGGCTCTCGGATGATCTTACTCCAATCTAGACCTCTTGTCAAATTGAGAAAAGGGGGAGATTGCTACAGTCTTCTACTAAGATTGAGGAGGAGAATTTAGCCTTTGTTTTGTGCTTGCAGCATCTCCCAATTCAGGAAGAGAGAGAAATATGGCAGCGTTTTTTTGTTAAAAAGAGGGGGGACAGTGGCGTGTTCATCATCTTCTCCTTCCATAAGTTTTCTTTTTTTTAATCTTTAAGCTTTCTCCTACTTTCTAAGTTTTAAATGTGCTTAGTTAGTTCTGACTTACGATCCATGACTACCATGCATATAGTGATTTTTATGAAGGATGTCTACAGATCTTGTTGGCCCTAGAAGGTGTCGGGTTGCAAATTTTGGATTATTTTATTCAAGACTCCATCTATTTAGTGGTCTAAAACTCTTCGAATCTAATTACAGGAAGAAGATTGAAAATAAAAGTCGGAATATCACATTCTCTTCCCCTTAGAGAAATCGAGATGTCCTCATCTTGAATGAAACTGGGGATATTGGTTACATAGTGATATTTTATCAGCCCAAGTGGCATCCTCTTCAGGGTAGTCTTTCTATTGGATGAGACACTCTCTAAGGGTTTTTCTCCTTAGATTTTTCTTTTGCATGTCAAGTATCTTTTCTGGTTGAAGTTGGAGGACTCCTTGACTTGGCATTACAATTTGTTGGTCGTTAAGTACATGGTCAAGGTCATGAATATATGCTTTCAATAGGCTGACATGAAATACATTATGTACTTTCAAGTTGTTAGGGAGCTGCAGCTTGTAGGCATTTGGTTCAAGACACTTTAGCACCTTATATCGCCCACAATACCTGGGCCTTAGCTTCTTGAATTCCCCCAAAGATAAGGAACTTTTCTTTGGATGAACTCAAATAAAAACCATGTCACCTTTTTTGAAAATGTGTTCTTGTCTTCATTGATCGGCATATGCCTTTTGTGGATCCTTGGTGGCTTGAATGTCTTACCTCATAGTCTTCACTTGCTGATCCATTTCTTCTAGCATTTTCCTAGATGCTTCTACCCATAGGGTAGGATCAGAAAAATTTAGTGGTGTGAGACAACCTTGCCCATATAGTGCCTGAAAAGGAGTCATTTGAATACTTTGAAGGTATGATGCATTGTAGGCGAATTCAACTGAGGGTAGGTATCAATTCTACCATTTGGGCTCTCTATTACAATAAGCTCTTAGTATGTCTTCAATAACTTGTTTGACCCGCTCTATTTGAAGTAGAGCTAGGTTTCTAAAGCTTCGAACAAACTCTTCCAAAAGTGTGATGTGAAGAGAGAATCGTGGTCGCTAATGATTCTCTAGGGTAATCCATGTAATCTGAAATTTTCCAAAAGTGTGATGTGAAGAGAGAATCGTGGTCGCTAATGATTCTCTAGGGTAATCCATGTAATCTGAAATTTTCCTTGATGAAAAGAATGGTAATATTGGAAGCCTTGTAATTGGTTTTTAGAGGAATAAGGTGTGTAACTTTTGTTAACATATCAATGACTACCATTATGGAGTTATATCCTCCTTGTACCAGGGGTAATCCAACTATGAAGTCCATGTTGATATACTCCCATTTCATTTAAGGGATGTCAAGTGACTGGAGCTTTCTTGGCAACTTGACACGTTCAGCCTTAATTCGTTGGCAGTTTAGGCATTTGGTGACATACTTAAGTACATCACCCTTGAGTCTTTCCCAATAAAATCTTTTTTTAATTGTATTAAGAGACTTAGCAACATATCTAGGATGGCCTGAAAATGGAGAATTGTGAACTTCCCAAAGTGTTTTCTTCTTGAGTTCCTGACTTGTAGAAATACATAGTCTTGTCTTAAAATAGGCAAGTTCCTCGTTTATGGAAAAATCTTGATATTTAGACTTGAGTTTTGGACTTTAATCCTTAACAAACATCTCTCTTAACATTTTGTGATAGCTTGGATCCTTCACTGCTTCTTTTTTAGGCATTTCTATGAGAGGGTTATTGGGCATTGAAATCATTGTGGCAAGAGTTCTTGATTTTCAGCTTAGGGCATCCGCAATCACATTCTCCTTGCCTGGTCTATATTTTATTTCAAAGTCAAATTTGTGCAAGGTCTCAATCCATCAACCTTGTCTCATATTGAGATTTGGTTGAGTAAAAATCCATTTCAAGCTTTTATGATCAATGACTAGAGAAAACCTATTAGCAAGCTAGTAATGTCTCCATAATTTAAAGGCACGAATTACAACAAGTAATTCTAGATCGTATGTGGCATAGTTTCTTTCATGGATCTTTAATTTTCTTGAAGCATAGGCTAATGCATGTTCTTCTTGCATAAGCACACAACCCATAGCTAGAGAGCTCGCGTCAGTTATGACTTCAAATTATTTGCTTAGGTTAGGTAACCTTAAAAATAGGGGCAATTACGAAACTCTGATTAAGCTTCTCAAAGCTAGATTGTTTGATATACATCCATATAATGGAGACTTGCTTTTTGAGAAGGTCGGTGAGAGGTGCGGCGATCAAGGCATAGTCTTTAATGAAGACTCTATAACAACCTGTTAGCCCTAGAAAGCTTCACACTTCCTTGACCATTGTTGGGGGCAGCCAATCTTATACATCTTGGACCTTGGCAGGATCCACTGAAATGCCATCTGCTAATCCTAGATATTCAATTTGCTTTTTGAAGAAGACACATTTCTTCTTTTTAGCATACAGTTTGTGGGCTCTCATTGTTTCAACAACTACTTGCAGTTGTGGTCCATGGTCTTCTTCATTCTTGGAATGTGTTAAGATATCATCGAAGAAGACGAGGACAAAGTCGTCAAGGTAGGTTCAAAAAATTTCTTCCATCAACTTGTTGAAGGTGGAAGGAGCATTTGTTAACCCAAATGAAATCATGATAAACTCATAATGACCGTACCTTATGTTAAAAGCAATTTTAGGGATAACTTCCTCCCTAATTCTTATTTGATAATAGCTTGATCTTTGAAAAGACCTTTGCTCCATGGAGTCAATCAAGCAACTTGTCTATCCTGGGGATTGGATATTTGTTTTTCACTGTCACCTAGTTTAATCCACGGTAATCAATATAAAGGCGGAGTGTTCCATCTTTCTTTTTTTGAAGTAGTACCGAGGCTCCCCATGGTGAATTACTTGGTTAGATGTATCCTTGATCTAATGGCTACTTGAATTGTTCTTTTAGCTCAATGGCTTCAAGAATTGACATTTGATAGGGCCGTTTGGTGACAGGGGAAGTGCCTAGAATAAGTTGGATTTCATGATCTACTTCTCTTGTTGGTGGAAGCTCTGTTAGGTCTTTTGGAAAAACATTTGCATAATCTTTTAGCCAAGATGATTGGTGCTTGGCTTCACTATCCTCCTTGGACTTGTTGAGCTTAATTAGATAGATGGGTAATCCTTTCTTTAGTCCTTTTACTATTCGGGAAGCTTTAGCCAGCTAAGAACCTTAGGGTTCCCTACCTCCCCCTAAGTGGTTACTTGTTCTCCCATTGAGTTTTGAAACATAATTTGACCCTTTCCACAATGGATATGAGCATATTTGGAATTAACCAATCCATATCTAACAAACATTCATAAGCCCCAAGGTTCATAATTCAAAATCTCATTTTGGAAGAATTACCACCCAAGCCAAATTCTACCTTACTAGTTTGTTGTGTTGATAGAACTTTCTTGATGTTGCTAGCTCCACAAGCAAACAATAGTATTTGTGCCTAGCCTTTTTGCACATTTTGGTGATATGAAAGAGTGGGTACTTCCACAGTCGATTAAAATTTGAAAGGGTTTACCGATAATCTATTGGTGTTTAAATTTCTAAGAATTGGCAATTTGGACCCTTCTTACTGAGAGTGGCATGTACTCTTGATCTTTCCATATCAGATTCCATTGTAGAATTACTGACCTCTTTTGGGTTTATTCCAGTAACCTTGCCCCTTGCATCTTGATTTTGCCCACGAAATTGGCCCTGGTGGATGTTTGGGCAAGCTTCAAACACTACCTCTTGAAATATCTTGGTTCCTTGCAATAGAGGCACCTTGGAGCCTCATTGCTCTTTCCTGTGGGAATAAAGTTTCCCACTGAATTTGACTTGATTCTCATTATCTTGTTTGGTTGACATTGCCCTTGGGCTCTTTTTGCATATCCTTGGAGGTTGCCCTTATTCTGATGGTTTTCGTTCCAAATTTTTGCATTTCTTGGCCTTTGTTCCATCTCCTGAACAATTGAAACTGCTCAAATTAATGCATATCCTGTAAATCTGATTGTCTCATTGACTCAAGGCCCATATTTAGGGGCGGATTTAGACCATTGCAAAATTTGGATACTTGTTGTGAAACATCTATCGTAAGTGCATATTTTAGAAGTGTTACAAATTTGGAGTAGTAAGCTTCTAGGCTTAGGCTTAACTGTTTTAAGTTGAAGAATTCATTCATTTTTTGGGCTTGATATATGGGTGGAAGGTATCTCCCACGCACAAGATCCTTAATCTTGTCCCAAGTGATAACACTTTTTTAGTTTTTCTTTGGTCCTTGCACCACTGTTTCCACCAAAGATGGGCATCTCCTATGAATTTTAGTTTGGTGATCATTGCTTGATTTGACAGTGCAGTCCATGCAGCAATGAAATAGTCTTCCATAGATTCTATCCATGTTTCTTCTTTAGTTGGAATATCCCTCCCCTTACTGTCAGGACCTAAAACAGGCCGACACTGGCTTTAAGCACTAGCTGGGCATTTCTATGCTCAGAGAATACACCCTCTTGGCCTCACGACCAAGAGCGTCCAGGGGACACACTGCCCTAACTTCTATCATAAATTTTGTGTTTGTTTTGCATTGTAATCCAATGGCTAAGCCTTCCCCACACTCCTCAAAGGGAGCCCCTACACATATATTGGTGTAAAACACCTTGTAAGCACAAACAAAAGGAGACACCCCTCAACTGAATACCCTGTACCCACAACAACTCTGCTACACCTCAAGGATTGACCCCTCAATGCACCGCTAACACAAATAGCATGTACGTCACAAACTCCACTCTTGTTTTCAAAGGTTTCAGGAGATAAAATATTTCCTCACTTCACAATCCCCAAGGAAACCGATCGTCTAAACCTACAGCTTAGGACATCTCACACACTCCACATAGGTCATATGCATAAGAAAACAATTGCAATACATCCAAGAATGACACCATGTGATATGCGCAATGAATTGTGTATAATCATAGTGCTCAATCATTTTATGATTTATCAATCAACATTGTAAAGTGCAAATAAATTTCTTTCAATGATTCCTACGTTGCTATGGATTAGCACAAGGCATTCTCGTGATGTTGCACCCTCTTAAACTTAAATTATAAACGTCCTATATGGCATGCAAAAGCAAATAGATTATAATTTCAAATGTTGTCAGCCATTAATTATCCTCAAAAACCCTCCTTCTCCCTATCGTCGCCGCCATGGGGGGCAGTGGTTGTTTCACGCCATTTTGAAAAACACCCCCTCCCCCCACATGAAAAAATTAGGGGCTTTGGGCCCCCTAAAGACTATGCCCAATTTTTGGTCAATTTTGACATTGGTAATGCCCAGCTTCTCGTAGCTCTTCCATTTGTTGAACGATTTCAAATTGGAAAAATCATGCATGTCCAGCTTGACATCCTGAATGGCCAAGAAGCTATCTTTCTTCAATCTAACTGTCGAAAAAATCACTAAAAATTTGCAACCACCACAACGACCAAAGTTTTTCATTTGCGTCTTCCTCGATCTCTTAAAATTGTCAAATCCTCATGTTCCTCTTCCATTTGCTTTAAATTCCCACATAAAATTTACATTAGTCCACTCTTTTTTGGCAATTTACAAGTGTTTAAATGCTGCTTTCATTTTGGTGACCACGAGATAGGGCAACTTAGCCCGTCAAATCCCACGAATTGACCTACACAAACAACAACCTAAGAAAGCATCAAGCTACCACAAAAAATTGCCAAAGAGGTCATCCTAGTGGTGGTCTGAACTACCTGCCTAACTTAGGACAACGGAACCAGGTCCTCCTACTAGGTGGGGACTCTTATAGCCTAGTCATCATATTTTTATTGTAACACATTTTCCTCCCAATGTTTCCATACTCAAGTGCATAAAAAGGAGGGAGCTGAGCGTAGAGTGGCCCAAAAAGAACAGAGCATTGGCCTCAAGTCCTAACTCGGTACCCAAGAACCTACCAAGCTCTCGGGAGGCGACACTTAATCCTTTTCTATTTCACTAACTTTTATTTTTTCTCCAACCTTTCCTTTTTTTCGGCTAACTGCTACTCCTAAGAAGACAAACATCCACCCTGGATCTGACATATCCTCAAGAACCTACCAGGCCTCCCCAAGAAGCCGATAATCAATTGCTTGTAGGAAATTTCTCTTTTTTCTTTTCTAATTGAGGGGTTAGAAACCCTTTTTACATACCTCTATAATTTTGATATTTAGATATATTCAAAACTTGTTCCTCTTTGCTATTTTGGTAGGCTTCTCTAACTGCCTCACACTAGTAGGGACTCTTAGGACAGCTGCCTAGCAAGCAAGAAGGAGAAGGTCACAAGGACTACCCTCTATCACAAGTCTTTAATCCCTGACAATGTCCTAAAAGGAGGTAGGTGACTACTCAACCCCCCAGATATACCTAAGGAAAGCATAGGATTTCATGCCTTGATTGCCATTCCCCATAAACGAAAAGAAAATAACCCCCACATACACATATAGCACTATTAGCTTAAGGAAAAAACTTAGAAAGGTGACGACACCACCTGAAATGGCCACAAGAAGGTCTCGCAGAGCACAAGCTCCCTCTAGGCACTTCTTCCAACTTGTGTGATGCAATCACTAAAACAGAAAACCATTAAACGTACTTGCACCAAACAGACATATGGCCCTCTTGGCCTAAAGGGATATAACATTTCACAACCAACGAATTGGCCCTCTTGGCCTAGCATAAATCACTTTGTTCTAACCAAATATGGTCTACTTGGCATGTAAATTATATCTTGTCAAACTAACCAAGCTAAACCAAAGTCACAAGTCCAAGCCTTCCTACTAATATAACCTTAGTATGGGCTATTCCTCTTCATGTGCTATTAGCTGAACGAATAACCTCGTTGGGCTCGGATGTCTTACCTTTCAAATACACTGGTTGTTCCAGCTTTCCAAAGGCCTCTCCTATAGAGAGATCCATGGATTTCGGCTCATGTGACCCTTTCCTATTTGGATTTTTTAATGTATCATTATTACAACCCAAACTAGGTAGGGATTGAATCCTAGGCTCATCACAATGATGCACCCCAGAGCGGTGCACATTGCTAGATGTATTATTATGGCCTCTGGTCTCATCCATGGGAATTAACCATAGTATGTCCACTTGGAACTCTTTGCTTTTCATCCAGCACATGGGCCACACTTTTCGAGATTTTGGGCCTCCAAACCCATCTTCTTTTAATCTTTGCATGGCTCAATTGGAGCCCACCACTCCTTCTATTTGTGTGATCTTTCATGGTGACCAACCCGCTCGCTTGTTGCCTATCACTTCCCTTGAAGAAGATCCTTCTACTAGATTCAACTCTAGGTGGATCTTTACCATTATAAATTCCAAGTTCCCTTTTACCCTAGTTTTCAATGGTTGAGAGAGCCTCCACATGGTAGCATATATCAGCTATGTTTTGGGGTGTCATCTCATTGTCATGATTTTGTTTCAAACTTAGACCAGTGATGGATTGCTTAACCACTCTGCTTCCCCTATTAGGTCTACACCCATTTCCATCTAGCTCATGGCTTTGGAACATGGGATTGGCTACACTAGGATGCTAGGGTTCCTAGGCCTCAAGGTCTTTATAGTTAATTCCAAGATTCTCCCTAGTAAACATTGTATATCATTATTGTTCCATGGTGTTACAACTTTAGCATGATTGTTGGTCGATGCCAGGACTACCTTGGATTCTAACATGCTTGTTGCATATCCTCTAGGTTGATGAATGGTCGTGCACAATGTTTCTTGAATAGGGACCGCACCAAGGCGAACCTCGGCCCATGCCATCATGCTAGAGGACGGACTAGCCGCTAAATGCATACTTTCGACGTTACATAAATCATTTCTCGTAGAGGATTCAATCTCTATATAATTAATTAGGTCTATTAGGAGATTTTGAATAGGGCAAGCCAAGTGTTTGAAACCTTAGAAAAACCCCATTTTATAGATACTTTAGTGCATTCCTAATGGACATGCTTATAAATTTTAAGTCCCTTTCTAACCAAAGTCCAAAAACCGCTACTTATTCGCAACTCCCGACAAATGCACCACTTGTTGGGACCTAAAATGGTCTCAAAATCGGCTCTAAGCACTAATTGGGCCTCTCTATGCTTAAAGAACACACCCTCTCAGCCTCACGGCTAGCAGCATCAAGAGCGTCAAAGGGACACATTGCTCTAACTTCTATCGTAAATTTCACGTTTGTTTTGGATTGTAATCCAATGGTTAAGCCTTCCCCACACTCCTCAAAGGGACTCCCTACACATATATCAATGTAAAATACCTCGTAAGCACACAAAAGGAGGCACCCCTCGACTGAATACCATGGCCCCAGTGTAGCACTTCTACACCTCGAGGATTGGCCCCTTGATGCGCCGCTAACACAAATAGCACATACGTCACAAATTCCACTCTTTTTTTTAAACATTCTAAGATGTAAAATATTTTCTCACTTAACAGTCCCCGAGGAATCCGATTGTCTAAACCTACAGCTTAGGACATCTCACACACTCCACGTAGGTCATATGCATAAGAAAACAATTTCAATGCATCCAGGAATGACACCATGTGATATGTGCAATGCAACTATGTATGAACCTTAGTGCTCAATTATTTTATGATTTAGCAATCAGCATTGTGAAATGCAAAGACATTTCTTTCAATCATTTTAGCCTATACATAATGCTGTGTTGCTATGGGTCAGCATCAGGCATTCTCGTTCTGCTCCACCCTCTTAAACTTAAATTATAAATGTCATATATGTCATGCACAAGCAAATAGATCATAATTTCAAATGTTATCAGCCATTAATTACCCTCAAAACCCCTCCTTCTCCCTACCATTGCCATGGGGGAGGCGGTTGTTTCACGCCGTTTTGAAAAATGCCTCCCCCCCTCCCCCTCCCCCTCGAAAAAATTAGGGGCTTTGGGCCCCCCTAAAGGCCATGCCCATTTTTGGCCTCCCTTTTGGTCAATTTTGACCTCAGTAATGCCCAACTTCTCACAACTCTTACACCACCCGTTGATCAATTTCAAATCCAAAAAATCCTACATGTCTGGCTTGACATCTCGAACTGTGAGAAGCTATCTTTCTTTAATCCGACCATCGAAAAAATTACTAAAAATCCACAACCACCACAACGATCGAAGTTTTGCATTTTCGTCTTCCTCGGTCTCTTAAATTGTCGAATCCTCATGTTCTCTTCCATTGGTTTTGAATTCCCGCATAAAATTTGCATTAGTCCACTCTTTTTCGACACTTTACAGGTGTTTAAATGGTGCTCTCACTTACCATCAAACTCTGGTGGCTTGTTTTGCTTGAGAAGAAATTTCTTCTCTTAAGCTTCTGTGATATTGAGATTAGGGGTGACTCTGGGAAATATGCACTTTTCACTATCTATTTTCTTTCCAACAATATTCAAAAAGATGTTAACTTGCTTAATCTACCTCACTAATTTAGGAAGGGAATTATGTACTAAGTCTTTCAAATAATGATCATGGTTTACACTTTAAAATAGAGTTTTAATCTTAGTCAAAAATTATTTCGACTTACCCATGGATCTCTAGTAACTTA